>NC_137783.1:6779925-7408675 GCF_963455305.1 Plecotus auritus | reverse complement strand
AATCTTTAGTAAATGCACAGGGAGATACAGTTTTTCCTTTAGAATTATTGTGTAAGACTAGTAAAGCATCAAAAATCTATTTAAAAAAAACAATTTCCTCATATTAAGCATTCTCTCTAATGTCCTATTAGATATGGAAAGCAAACCACACACACACACAGACACCCACACACACACACACACCAAATGTCTTCCTAACTGCAGACCCCTAGCAGGGACGGCCGATGACATTTTTATTAGTAATATTAATCACATGCTTAAAGGGAAAAATGTCTCACTTTTCCAGGAACCATAATATTTACCTATTTACACCTTTTAAAATTTCAATAACTCCAACTTGGAACCCTTAACCCTCATAACCTTCAAAAAAGAAGTAAAATGAAAATTAATAAATGCTCCCTAGTGTGCTATGAACCATTAATTGTACAGCCTGAAAAGCTTTAGCCTAATCAGAAACATGCCTCCAGCAGCAATGTGAAAGTCATCTGTGATGCTCATGATTTAATGATAAAAATGTGCAGTCAATTTTCAATGAAATGAAGACCTATAACCCAGGAATATTTTAACTCACAAATTCTTGCAGATACCTGAGGAACTGTGAAAGGTGAACAACGTGGGGCACTGGAATGTCCTCAGTACGATTAAATAATTCATCTCTAACGTGGTCTGAAGATAGAAGCAATGGGATTTCTAGCAATAACAGCTGATCAGAGATTGCTTTGGCCCACATGCCAAGAATGCACAGCATTCATTAGTCTAGGCCAAAACCATTTTATTAGTAAAAATTTAAAGAAGTGTTATCATATGGGGAATAAAGACATGTTAATAACATCACTGGCCATAAATCTCATCTAAGTTTTTAAAATCAGCTGTATGTTGAGCTATAAAAGTCTTAAGCATAATGCAGTCAAATAAATACTTAGTTCTGACTATGAACCAAGCCTGGGGGAGACATTCTGGAACTAGAGTGGGCAGATTCTAGGGGGGGGATATAAAAATGAATAAAACACGGTCCTTGTCCCTAGGGAACTTATAATCATGAGAGGAGTGTGATATGCTTGCAAACATTTTCCCATTATTGTTTGAGTTATTTACAATGAGCAATGTTTTATTTTTGTAATCAGAACTGAGAGCATTAAGACGGATGCTTTTTGAAAGCACTTACGTGCTATTGAATGAGGTGCAAAGTTTTATGGGTGTCCATGAGAGAGATCTTCGCCAAGAAAAGTTTTCAAGGAAGGAATAGCATGTGAGCGGGGCCTGGAACGATGGCCAGCATTATGATCGATTGAGTTGGAGAAGGCATTCCAGGTGGAAGAGATTGTATAAGCTGAAGCTGGAAGAAAAAGTCATGTAATATGTGATGTACTATGCAATATGGCTGCTGATTAGAGTGTACATAGAAGAGAAAGAACTAGAACCTTATGTTGAGGCTGAATCACTAGAGGCCTAGACTGTCACACTCGGGAGTTCAGATTCAGTCTGTGAGGTCATATGTGTAGCACAGTACCAAGTACACTGTAAGTGCTCCGCAGATATGAGCCGTTATTATTATTATCCTAGTTCTCAGAAGGAGCTGGGGCAGAGCAAGGCTAATGGTCTTGAACTTAGTGTCCTTTCTATCCCATAGGTAGACTTTAGATGAGTGCCTTCCAATAGGTAGGTCTGTATTGGGATACAACCCAATTTGGATGGCCCTGATCCATTTCCATGCAGCACTCCTCAGATCCCTCAGAGGAATGCAGTGGCCATTCTCAAAGTTTCTTCATTCAGAGGCCATGTCCTCTTCCTTATCTTTGTTCCCAAGGTTTGAGCACATGTTGGGTGACCAAGAAATGCTTGCTTGAACCAACTTCCCTCCCCCGTTCGATGAGAATGCTCCCAAATAAATAAGATGATAGTTGGCTCTGCATCAGAGCATTAATTGAGCAGTTGAATTTGTCATCATTGGACATGCTAATGATATCTCCTTTCTGGACCTGCCAGGTTCCCAGACAAGGTATTGTCCTGAGAGGCCCTGCAACCCTCTGAGCATTGAACCGTATCTGTTCTTCCCCTTCTCCCCCAAATTCCACAGCTACCCCCATAGGGGTACCGTGAGTGAGACAGCTTGCCAGGTGCCTGGCGTCGCCCCGGCACACACTGACGTTCAGTAAGCATGCTCTTTCCCTAAACATCAGAATTTCCGACTTATCTACCCATCGGCTCCGATATGGCATGCCATTTAGAGACTGTTGTGGGAGTAAAGAAGCAGGAGAAGCCTCATTCATGATTTTCATCTGAATGTCCTTTAGACAGATTCAGCCGCTCCAATGGGCACTGACACATTCCTTCCTGTCCATGACGGTCTGCAACTCCTTGTGGCTGAGCTCAGTTCTTGCAAACCCAGAATTACAGATTTCAGAGCTGCAGTGGAAGTCAAGTATTTCTGTTGCCGCAAGGAACTAAGGGACCGAGGCCCAGAGGAGTCAAGGACTAAAAAAGGTCCTTTGCCCAGCCAACGTGGCTCAGTGGTTGAGCATCAACTTATGAACCAGAAGGGCACATGTTCAATTCCCAGTCAGGGCACATGCCCGGGTTGCTGGCTCGATCCCCAGTGGGGGAGGGAGGGAGCATGAAGAAGGCAGCTAATCAATGATTCTCTCTCATCATTGATGCTTCTATCTCTCTCTCCCTCTCCCTTTCTCTCTGAAATCAATAAAAATACATTTTTTAAAAAGAAGTGCTTTTGAAGAAAATTTTTACGAAGTGGGAAAGAGGAAGAGTTTTCCGTTCTAATCTGAGTATTTGCCATCACCAAGGCCGTGGAGCCTCGTGGCTAAGAATAGGGATAGGTAAACTATGGCCCATGGGCCAAATCCTGCCCACCACCTGTTTTTATGGTCTTATTGGAAGAGAGCCATGCTCTTTCATGTATCTGTTGTCTATGGCTGCTTTCTTGCTGCAGCAGCAGACTAGAATAGATGCAACAGAGACCATGTGGCCTGCAGAGCCTAAAATATTTACTATTTGGCCCTTTACAGAAAACGTTCAAAATAATGGCTTTGTCAGTCAAAACTGAGTTTAAATCCTAGTTCCAGCTCAGGCAAGTTAGCCTCTCCACCCTTCGGTTTTGTTCCCTATTTAACTGGAACAATAATACTATTTACTTCGTAGGGGTATTGTGAGCACTAAATAACCCAAAGTACCTTAGTACCTGTGTCAGGATAAGCTTATTAAATGTGAACAATGATGATGATAATGGTGAGTATACAGACAAAATTATTACACAGGGAACAGCAACCCTCAAAAAGGCTTTACAAGGGGCTTGTTGAAGGCCCACAATATAATGTAATATACATACATATATATAAAATGTACAAACACATACTTATGCACACATGTAATAAATATGAAAAAGATATGTAGGTGTTAATACAAGTAAAATACACGCAAACAAAAATACACATATATATTACGTATTATATATATGAAAAATGAAAAAAAAATAGGTCTTAATGAAAACACAATACACTTATCGTAAACACACACACCTAAAAACCCTGTGCCAAAAAAAAGTACTTTCTCAGTTTCTGGGCACAAAACAACCACTCTGTGATGAGATTACCCCAGCTGATTGTGTGATCTTTGCACTAAAAGCAAAAGAGAGGTCACATGGAGAGTTGATAGTGGGCTGGTTTAGCAATGATTGAACAATGGCTTTTCCTTTGCCATCATCCATCCCTTCGTAATTCCTCTTCAGCTCCTTTCCTTTTTCCCACCCAGTGGTGACATTCGATCACTGCAGCAGCTGCAGCCACTCCTTTTCTCCCCTCAGGACTCTGCCTATGGCTTAGTTCTGGGAAAACAACTCAAACAAGTCGGTAAAGTTAAGGGAAATGAGGATAAAGATGATTATGACTCCAAAGAGCCAGAACTGCTTTGGGAATGGGAACGAAGGTGGCCAATTACCACCTTGCAACCTGCTATCATGCTCCTTTACTGTCCGTTGTTCATGGCCTGAGTCCCTCTTCATAACGTTACTTTCCCAAAGGCAGGGATATTTGACTGTTTATTAGCGTATCCGAAAGTCCTAAACTAAAGTCTTGCAGACACTCGGCAAACATTTGCCGAGTTGAATAAAGGGCTTCAGGTCTATAGATTATGCTGCTTTGAAGAAATACTAAAGTGTGGTCCAAGACAAGGTCATTAATAGGCTCATCCCATCTGGCCCCTAGGACTTGATTTGAGCTTCTGTGATTAGAAAGATGAGGCTTGTTGGGACTGTGAGACTCTGGGCACCAGAAGATCTACCCTGAGGCTCAGGGTGAGAGAGGTGGAGGGGGTGATCAATAATGAAGAAAAAAACATACAAACAAGCTCAAAAAAGACATGGAACGGGCTTCTGGCTTCTGGTAATCCTCCTGCACATAAAAGCTATAAATTCTGAACGTAACATAAAAAGCAGCTGTCCAAAGGTACTGGAGAGCAACTAAACAGGCAAATACAGGAGTGGAGTCTGCATTTGGAAGAAGAGAATAGCAATGGGCAAGTTGCCCATTGTTACTGCTTTTTGCTGGAAAGCAGGACCCAATTCGTGCCAAATAAGAGAGACTAAAACTTGTATAGCAAACCTGTAGGCTTACTGGCTTGAAGAGCCAGGGGATAGAGTTCAAGTGGATTGCAGTAACTGGCAAGTAAGAGGGGATCTTGGAAAGAAAAGAACTAAAGAGGGGCCGCAACGTGTTACTGTGTAGGAACTCTGCACATATCATTGCTGACACCCCCACCAGGTGTGTATGCAAGCATCCCAGAAAAGGCGAAAGGATCTGGACAAAACTTTCTGTTGATTCTCACTACAGGGAGACAGTGTGGAGTCTGAGGTCAGTCAAGTTAGCTACGAGCTTTTAAAAAAAATCAGTATTCTTCACAGGAATACCACAGAATCCAGAGGGTTTATAACACATGGTTCACAATTTCTTGGATGCCACCCAAAATACTAAGCACATAAAGGAAAGAAAATGTGAGCGAAAGACAATTAATGGAGACTGACACTGAAATAACCCTGTGGTTTGCATTAGCAGACAAAGATTTTATTTTTTTTTATTTTTAAAAATATGTTTCATTGATTTCAGAGAGGAAGGGAAAAGGAGAAAGAGATAGAAACATCAGTGATGAGAGAGAATCATTGATTGGCTGCCTCCCGCATGCCCACCACTGGGGATCAAGCCCACAACCCAGGGATGTGCCCTTGACCGGGAATCAAACTATGACCTTCTGGTTCATAGATCGATGCTCAACCACTGAGCCATGCCAGCCGGGCAGCAGACAAAGATTTTAAATCAGCTATTATAACTATGCTCCAAGAGAAAGAGAAAGCTGAGTTCCTTTTAAAATGTAATTTAATTATTATTTTTAATTTACTTTGGAATATTTCATTTATCAAGAAAAGCTTAGAATTAATATGATGAACATTTCTGTACTCCTCACCTAATTTAAGAAACAAGCCTTGCCAAATACTCTTAATCTCCACCATATGCTCTTCTTTAAATGTGTTTATAAACACTCCCAACAGTAACTACTATATTGCGTTTTATCAGTACCTTGACTTTTTAATATGCGTATATTTATTAAGAAAAACATAGTTTAATTTTGCATGCTTCTGAACTCAAACTGAATTGTATTATACTGTATGCTTTCTTCTGTAACTTATATTTTTTTACACAACATTGTGCTTTTGATATTCATTCAGGTGGATGCACACACATCACTGCTGTTCATTCACTTTCAAGGATCTACAATATTTTATGAACATATTTCCATTCACTTTTCACTCTCTCTTCCATAAATATTTGGGTTGTTACCGGTTTTTGTTATTACCCCCAAATGCTGCTCTGAACGTTCTTGAACGTGAATTTGTACTTACATGTTTAAGAGTTTCGCCAGAGCAATGTTTCTCAAGTGCGGTCCCGTAACAGCAGCCTCAGTATCACCTGGGATCTTGTCAGCAATGCAAATATTTGGACCCCACCACAGGCCCACTGAATTAGAGACTCTGGGGATGCGGATAGTGACCTGTTTTAATGAGCTCCCCAGGAGAGTCCAATGCACAGCCAAGTTTGAGAACCACTGCGGGAGAACTGTATCATGGGGGGCAGAGTGGGGAGATACATGCACCTGACATGCCTGTCTAAACCAATGGTATCAACTCATACGCCCACTCATCATTATATGAGTTTATACTGTTTAACATCCTTACCAACACTTCATATTCTGAGAATTTTTAATTTCCTGGCTCATCCAGTTTGTACAAAATGGTATCTACTGTGATCTTATTTTAGCCTTCCTTATATCTAGTGAATAGACTATTTTTTTATTTATTTTTAGACATGCATATTTCCTTTTCTATGAAATGTCGGTACCTGTCTTTTGCCCATTTTTCTATTAAATTGTGTATCTTTTTTCTTGTGAAGTTGCACACTCATCCTTGTCGGTTGGATGTTGGATGCTTCTCCCAGTCAATGGCTTTTCTTTTCACTTTTAAATGGTGTCTTTTGATAAGCAGAAGGCTTTCATGTTATTAATGTTGACAAGTTGATAATTTTCCTATGTGGTTTGTGCACTTTGTCTCTTATTTAAAAAATGCTTCTGTACCATTGGAAAATAAATATATTCCCTTTTTAAGTCTTAATATGTTGCTTTTACATTTGTGTCTTGTATTCACATTGACTTTATTTTGTGTAGTATGAGAGAGAAATCCATTTTTTTTCCATATGGATAACTAATTTTCCCAATTGCACTGAATGTATAGATTCTGAGGAGAACTGACCTTATCATAATAGTCTTCCAGTTCATGAGAATAGTTTACCTGTCCATTTATTTAGGTCTTCTTTAACATCTCTATATATAAAAGCCTTACTGCCGTCCAACCAAGAGCTATGATGTGCACTGACCACCAGGGGGCAGATGCTCAATGCAGGAGCTACTGAGCTGCGGTGACTTGGCAGCTGAGGTTCTCGGGTGACACACCCAGAAGCAGAGAGGAGGGAGCCCAGTTCCGGGGTGCATCACCGGAGAACCTCCCTCTCGCAATCTGGGACACCTCGGGGGATGTCAGAGAGCCGGTTTTAGCCTGATCCCCACAGGCCAGGCTGAGGGGCCCCATTGGTGCATGAGCCCATGCACCAGGCCTCTTGTAGTTCTATAAAGTTTCATAACTTTGGTAAATTTATTCCTCAATATATTATACATTTAGTTGCTTTGTGAATGATAGTTTTTAATAAATTTCAATTTTTCCAAGTGTTTGCTACTGGAGTAGAAAAACATTACTGATATTTGATGCTGGTCTACCAGCCAGCAACTTTGTTTGCTTAATTTCAAAGAGGTCAAAAGCAGACCATCTTTTATTTCTGGACTGCAATAATTATTACAAGTTGTGGGAGTAACATCTAGAGAACTCTTGAGAAAAGACTTTGAGACCTTAGAATACTTCACTTAGTCAATTGCCTTTGGCTCACATTTACAAAAGCAAACGAAAGGATAATCTCAGATTGACAAAGAGGCCATACTCTAGAATATTAGAAAATAAACTAGAATTTTAAAACATTGTATGAAGATGCTACTGCAAAGATGAATCTGGGGTAACCACTTGTCAATACAGAGATAATTAGATAAGAGCTCAAAAAAAGTATCTGCCTTAAGTGATTAAAAAAATAGTACACAAAATAAATACTTTAGAATAAAATAGGGGTCTTAGAACCTTAGATTTAGAAGTGAAGGTGGAATCCAATATGCAAAATTTTGTCTTTCATGCAAAGAAGTAATGGGCCTATTGTTTTGATCAGATATTTATCCTTTTAGAAGCGGTGAAATACCGTTATATTTGACCAGTTGGAAAAAAAATATAGGTGTTTCCATTCCAAATGATTTTAAAGTACCCACGGAGACAATATTGTACATGTGATAAAAGGTATATAGAGAAGGGACAACAATAAGGTGTCAAAAGGGGGGAACTAATGCCATGTAACGATAATAGTGAATATAGCTATATAAATTCCCCAGAAGCTTATATTGAATTAAAAACAATTTTAATAATATTTTCCTTACACTCTTTAAAACCAAAGTGCTACAAACGTGATTAGAAATAAAACGATGGTTTTTGGGTTTTTTTTCATAAACATAAAGTGTACTTAAGAGACCAGGTTTATTTGGGAAATGTTTCTGAAGATTTTTGCTTTCTATGGCAGGATGCAAAAGATATGTTTCCACTGACTATAGAAAGTTTCAAAATCTCATTTATTGTATGTATCTATCAACTACTTGTGTAGTACTTACATATGCCAGCTATCATTCTAAGTGCTTTCCAAAGAGAAACTCATCCTATTAGTCAGGACTCTGGCAGAAAACAGATGGCGCACTCCAATCGGATAAATGGAGGTGAATTGATGAAGAGGAATATTTACAAAGGTGTGAGTGGGGTTTAGAAATGCAATAAGGGTCGTGCAACATCCTGGCTAACAGCAGCTGGGAGCCTATACCACCCCAGGCCTGTCCGCAGGGGCCCCCCGGGAGTGGCCAGAGGTACCCAGAGAGCAGAAGGTAGCAGACAACCATGGCAACCTGGCGGGGAGGGAATAAGAGGTATAAACACCCCAACCTCACTCTCTTCCTGCCCCACCCCCCACTCTCCTGACGGGTGCCTCCCATTAGCCCAATAGGACAGAAAGCCAGAGGGCAAAGAGCTCACTGTTGCCCCTCTAGTGGGCCAGCCTCCCAGGGTGCAGAAGCAGGGTGAAGGAAGATCTGGAGGAGCTGAGAAAATACTCAGAACACTCCTTAGTAACCCTATTTCGTAGTTACTATCGGTGCATGAATTTTTATAGCAAGCGATGCACAGAGAGGTTAGATAACTTGCCCGAGATTGCACATCTGGTAAGTGATGGATACGGGATTTTAACCCAGGCAGCCTGGCTTCACTGCACTAGGCCTATGTCTCTTGTCATATTATCACACTATAACCTTATATATCGTATAGCCATGCTCTATCTTCTTATAATCTCTTCTAACACTGTCTGATGTACTGTGGCTTAAATGGTTGAAAAAAGACCACAGTCAGAGTCATTTTTGACTTCTTTCTACCACCTGTTTAAGGGCTGGGAGGCATTTTTATGTTATTGTAGACACTTAACTACCAAGACTCCCATGATGATTCATAGATCATTTTGAAAATTGAGCAATTTTCATGATAGGCATACTTCCCAGCAGCTTCTTAGTATAGTTGGGAAGATTAGAGCCAGAGGATACACAGAGGGTGAAAATTTGATATCATTTGTAAGTTCAGTTGTAAATATGGACTGTGTGTTTCATTAAGTTTGTATACAGGAAGTCTTTTAATTTCCCAAAAAATTGTAGAAATCTGGCAATTCTTAAAGCATAAATCCTTTCTAGATTTTTTTGGTAAATATGTTCAAATATTAAAACAGTAACCATGAGTTCAATATAAAATAAGTGTGTTCCAGCTAACAAACTAAAGCATATTTTTGGGAGAGAAAAACAAGTTAGCTTGTTGATTTCTATCATTAGTTTGGTGTTCTTTTTTTTTTTTTTTTTATAAATATGTTTTTACTGATTTCAGAGTGGAAGGGAGAGTGAGAGAGAGATAGACACATCAATGATGAGAATCATTGATCAGCTGCCTCCTGCACACCCCACACTAGGGATCGAGCTCACAACCAGGTCATGTGCCCTGACCCGGAAATAAAATCGTGACCTCTTGGTTCGTAAGTCGACGCTCAACCATGGAGCCACGCCAGCCGGGCAGCTTAGTGTTCTCGTGAATAAACTACCTACTAAGATTCAGAACTGGGGATAAGTATAAGGCTAAAATGACGGCCAAGTCCAAGTCTGTTTTCCCAGAAGTTTTTGAATTGCTGAGTGCTTTATTGTTCCCCCAGGATGTTTACCGTTTTACACCCAGCCTCCTGCCGTCTTGTACATCGTTATTCTAGTCTATACTTGTCCGCTACCCACTCCATGCCCAGGCCCCTACCCCTCTCTCTCTCCTGGACGACACCTTTGCCTTTTTATACCTTTGAGCCTTGCATTTGCTCTTCCCTCTGACCTGAATGCCCTTCTCGTATACATGGTGACTCCTGCTCCTCATGTGGGAGACCAAATGCCACCTTTGTGAGGTGGCTTTCCCACACTCCCTAGAAAGAGATTCCCACTCCCTTCTATGAGCTTCTAGGATGCTGTGTGAGTGCCTCTTCAGCAGACCTTACAGTATTGTGTTAACATGATTTGTTTGTATATCTCTTTATCCCATCAAATCACTTCTTCTTTTTTTTAAATATATTTTATTGGTTTTTTACAGAGAGGAAGGAAGAGGGATAGAGAGTTAGAAACATCGATGAGAGAGAAACATCGATCAGCTGCCTCCTGCACACCCCCCACTGGGGATGTGCCTGCAACCAAGGTACATGCCCTTGACCAGAATCAAACCCAGGACCTTCAGTCTGCAGGCCGAGGCTCTATCCACTGAGCCAAACCAGTTAGGTCTCAAATCACTTCTTGAAGGTCAGGACCATACACTGCTAAGAGTTTTCAAAAAGTTGGTGAATGAACAAGTGTTAAGGAACCGAATAAAGAGAATTCGTTTTATGTGATTGTTGGCCATCACACAAGGGCCAGAAGCCCTGGTTAATAGGTCTGTGTATATCTGTGTGCCTGCCACCTGCAGGAAGAAATTCAGAGGATAACCTAATGGATGAGAAATCACAGCATCCTGCTCCGTGTTTCACTAAATATTAGAGTCTATGAGTTAAATACATGTTTGGTATAGTTCCCCAGTAGATTTAACATTTCCTATGTGAACTAGAATTCCCATGTTATTGATAGCTTTCTTAGCATTTTGCTTCTTATAATGATACTCTCAATAAATTCATTCACTATTAGGTATTCTAAAAATCCTTTTTTTCTTGGAATATTAATGTTTATAGCATGTAATATTATTATATGTAAGCTCATTTTTCTTGAATTGGTGTTTATTGCATGTAATATTATACTTAAAATTGTTTTTCTTGAAATGTTAAGGCTTAATGCATATAACATTATATTTAAAATCTTTTTTTTCTTGAAATAAAACAAAACTAAAAAAAAGTATTAGGTATTCTAAAAATTATATTCTCTATTAAAACATTCAAATGGTCCAAACATTATTTTAATTACCTTCCTCTGAATACATTATTAAAATCAGAATGTGAGATAGGTCCATATTATCACAAATGGGAATGAACTTTTGGTTTAAAAAATACTCTTTAGTACCCCAAGTGTCGCAACAAGCACAACATCTCTGTTTTTAATTTGTGTGTGAGAACTGGTCTTTTTTCAAGAACGAGTGAGCCTCTTCCTGCGTTTCCTTTTGGATCTCAAAGGATGCCTTCACCAGTAGGTGTTATTTCAAAGGGCTCCAATCTGAACTCTCCAGTTTCTACCCATGTGGTCTACCTGCCTGCTCACCAGTCTCCACTACCCACCCCCTGCCCCCACTCCCTGCGATGACTGCCCACACCACTTACTTTAAATTCCATTTATGTTGAACCATTTTCTCTTAGCCCCTCTACCACTCACTCCTGACTGTCCCTCCCTTGGCTTTATTTGGGAGTGGGACAGAGGAAGGCCAAGGTCATGTATCATATGGTTTCGACAAGCGGTGCTGGAGCTGGAGAAGTAACAGCCAAGTAGCAGCCTTCACTCTTCCCATCTCCCCCGAGGTGTCCCAGGTGAATATGAAGCTTTCAGGGGGTGGCATGTATACCAATTCCACCTGAGGTTTAGTCTGGTGAAGGTCTCTCACTGAAGTCGCCTTTTTCTTTTCTCTTTCTCTGTGGCCCGAGGAGCCTCCAGTATTAGTGACCGGCTGAGATGCTGTGTGTGGAAGAGTGTTTACACCATGAAAGGGTAGAACATTTTCCTAACCTAAACTGCGAGAGAGTGAGGAGGTCTTTAAATGTCTTTGAAACTAGAATCAGCTCATGGTAAAGAAAACCATTTCATCAAGAGACCTCCATATGCAATTTGAGGACTCACAACTCAGTAATATTTTTCTTGGTTTCCAGAACTATGTTCCTATTTACTAAGAATTTGTGACTTAAAAAGTGTTATCTTAAATACTAAATACCACTTAAGTGGGCAAATGAGTTGGAATCTTTTTCTAAATTATTAGTTTGACATGGAAGTATTTTCCTTCCCCTCGTCTGCCATATGGCATACATTTATTTTTAATGTGAATGTGAATGAAAATTGATTTTGTTTAGGGAATTTGGAAGAATTTCATAACATCTCTTGGGGGAGTTTGAAATGCCCTTGAGTGAAACAAACTAAGGTTGACACTAATCTAGAGTAACGTTAATAGATACCAGGTCAGGATTAATCATGTGTTTTTGTGCTTTCTCTCATAAATACAGTGGTTGCATTGCAAATAATAGTTAATCCCAATGTACTGACAATAACATTTAGTTCTTTAATAATTCTCTGAAGTTAATGCTCACAATGCAACCATGACTCACTTTCTTCTTGTGGTTTATAGCTCTTATTTGGATGTTAACAGTACATGAATTATGGTTCACTTGGTAGCTTTTTAAATTGCAGCAAAAATATGCCCTCATGTTTACTTAAATGAACAATCATAAGATTTTAAACACATAATTGACAACTAATAATTTATAACAAGATAGGCTTTGCTATTAAAGAAAAGCACAATGGATTAAGAAGCATAAGACGAATGAATGGTAAGTGCTTGGCGCTCTGCTTTGTTCTTAGCATGCTGGCAATTCCTTCCTTAACAACAATACTTAGCTTTCATGTGTGGCGAGTTCCATTTTGGACGTTTGAAAGTACTTTAGCAGCATTTGGTTGTTATTCTTCACGGCATTCCAGGACCATCGGCGCTTTCCCTCCGAAGCAGACCATGTGTTTCGTTAGGAGATAAAAGTGGGTTTTGACCTAAGATAATCCACAGGCCTTTGGAAGGGAAATAAGTATTCTAGCAAATTCCAGGGGCTTCTTCTCTACCAGCTCTCAGAGCAATGCTTCTCCTTGAGCCTAGAGGTGAAGACAGCAAGGATGAGCCCTTCCTTGCAGCTTTGGGGTGAGATGAATTATTCTACCACATGTAAACCCTCAACCTACTTCTGTCGATGATGGGTCAGCATGTGAGCTGTGAGCTGGAAATTGCTGCTCAATGAGTCATATTCTCAAAGTGAATATAACTTGTTCCCCTCCCCCCTTGCTAATAACCTGTGTTCTCTAAGCTCTAATTTTCTACTGAGACAACTATGGGACATCACCTCTGCTTGGGTGAGAGCTTCTTACAGGCTGGGGTTTTACTTTTTCCTCTTTGTATACTCAAGATCTAGAACCGGGAACAGGGGAATGCTCACACAGATACACACACACACACACACACACACACACACACACACACACTGGTTACCAACTAATTGATCAAATGCATGAACATTTGTAAGTCATAGAGAACTATACCCCCTTAAACCCGGTCAATAACATTTAGTATGCAAAGTACAGCAATACATAAAATCAGGGCCTGTTGCCCTTGTTTCTCATTAATAGTTAAGAAATTATATTCCTCACCATCTCAAACAGCTAGCTCTTGCTATTACTTTGGAACCCACCCCAGTTTTCCCGTATCAGCAAGATAGTAGTCCCCGTAATTCAAGCCACAGTCCCAATGAGCGTGTCCTGTAGAATGAGTTTGGGCCCAGCAAACAAAGATTACAGCTACTTTCACAGTCCCCTTAAATAGTCAAGAACTAGCAATGCTGTGGCTTTCCAACAGCCTTGGCAGACACTGACAAAATGTTCTAGAAGGTCCTACTCTTATTTTTTTCCTTTGCGGCTAGAAATGATCTTTTCATTGTTAAGAACAGCTTTTGAAAATGTTAGGAATGTTGAAAGCAAAGGATACATGTGGGAGTGAAATGGAGGATAGGGTTGATCCCACAGTTTTGCAAGTGGATTAGATGCTGAAGTCAGATATTTCCAGATTATATTGTACTTTGTAGGCATCGAGCGAGCCAAACAAAATAAAAAGAACCCTGCCCCTGCCATGTAATTTATTCCTGTTTAGTTAACAGAAACATTGCTCTTCCAAATTTCCAGGTTAAGCTTCAATTTTGTAATTAGATTAGTAATGAGTGTGAATTAGCATAATTAATTGAGAATAATTAACACACTTAATTGAGAATTATTTATTCAGGAATTTAGAATATTATAGTGTTCTTCATAAATCATCTAAAGATGTCGATTGCACCTGAAATTTCAAAAATTTTAGAAATCATTCACCTTGGATATATTAAAACTTTTGTCTTTTAGTCCTTTAAGAAGAGACAAAAGGAGATTATTTCTAAGCATTATTTTGTCATGCTACATTTATATTTCTTTCCTAGATTACAGGCTAATTATTAGTGATTAGACTCATAGCTAAAACTATTCCCATTAAAAATACATAGAAATAGTAAATATTGTCTTAATTATCTCAAGGAAATGAGATTAAAGACAGCTCTTCTTTACCAGGGCATAATTGTGTCAAAATTCCATATCTGGGGCATAACTCATGTTTAGATTAAGGGAGGAAAGGGGGATACAGGCTATGACTCACACTATGACAACACTGTAGACTATTTGATCCCTTTTATTCAGGCTCTCTACGTACCCCAAATCAAATACAACTTATTTAGGCATTCTAAATAGACTTTTTTCAGTTTGGCTATGAAAACCATAGTTTCTTACCATGATTCCTATCTAGAAAGAAAGCCTCGTAGCTAGTGTATCAGCACTCTCAAGAATTGCATTGAGCCATCTTGAAACCTATGCTACAGGTTCCCTTTTTTTGGTCCACTTGAAATTGTGGAGGAGGGATACTGGAGGTGCTGAATGCTAAGACTGATTTTTTTCTGGCTGGGAGAATGAGGAGGCCACTTCTTGATTTATTCAAGAGAAATATATGGGCATCCTGAATAATGCTGGAAACAGAAAGCCTGCAGGGAGGATCACAGAGCAAAAACCCAGAGCAGTGACAGCTGTCACTCATCAAGGAAGACCTGGCAGGAGGGCCAGGAGAACAAGGATGTGGGGAAGTTCTAGCCGGGCCTCCTCCTCCCCCCATCCGTCCTTTACATGAGCAATAAATTGGGAGGCACTGAAAGCTGGGTGAGTTCAAGCAAGCAATGTCAGGATAGCCAGCCCCGCCCCCTGGATCCTCCAGATCTACACAAAGTCAGCCAAGTGCCCAGTCCCAGGAACCAGAAGCCCAGGTCTTATTTTCCAGCATGTCCACCACCATGGATGGGGGAGGGAAAGTCAAGTGAGAAGATGACGGTTCAGGGTGTCATAGTCGTCTCTGATGAGGTCATCGCTTGGGTTTGGGACCCAGGTTTAGATCCTGGCTTTACCACATATCAGCTATGTGACTTAAGCTCCTTAAATTTTAATTTTATCATCTGTAAAATGGGGGTGATAATAGTACCTAGCTCACAGAGCTGTTCTCAGAATAAAAATAGTAAGGGCTAATATTTACTGAGCATTACTGTGTCTGGCACTGTGCCAATCTCCTGCTATTTGTTCTTTTTGTCTTGACACATCCTTATTATTGGATCATTGGTCCAGGTATCTCTGCTTTTATTTAATTATTATCCTATCTAATAAAAGAGTAATGTGCAAATTGACCATCACTCCAACACACAAGATGGCTGCCCCCATGTGGTCAAAGATGGCTGCCCCCATGTGGACACAAGATGGCCACCACAAGATGGCCAGCAGGGGAGGGCAGTTGGGAGGGACCAGGCCTGCAAGGGAGGGCAGTTGGGGGTGACCAGGCTGGCAGAGGAGAGAAGTTAGGGGCGACCAGGCCTGCAGGGAAGGGCAGTTGGGGGAGACCCAGGCCTGCAGGGGAGAGCAGTTGGGGGGGGACCAGGCCTGCAGGGAAGGGCAGTTGGGGGGGGACCAGGCCTGCAGGGGAGGGAAGTTAGGGGCAAACAGGCTGGCAGGGGAGCAGTTAGGCATCAATCAGGCTGGGAGGGGAGTGGTTAGGGTGTGATCAGGCTGGCAGGCAAAAGCGGTTAGGGGCAATCAGGAAGGCAGGCAGGTGAGCAGTTGGGAGCCAGCAGTCCAGTATTGTGAGCAGGATGTCTGACTGCCCGTTTAGGCCCGATCCTACCGGGATCAGGCCTAAACAGGCAGTCGGACATCCCTCGAGGGGTCCCAGATTAGAGAGGGTGCAGGCTGGGCTGAGGGAAACTCCCCTCCCCCGTGTACGAATTTTGTGCACCCAGCCTCTAGTTTTTAGTAATGCAGTAGGCACCTGTGAATCCACTACCCAAAACTAAAACTAGAACTTTGACAATAACATGCATCTATTTGTTTTTAATTTTTGTTGATTTCAGAGAAGAAGGAAGAGGGAGAGATAGATAGAAACATCAATGATGAGAGAAAATCATTGATCGGCTACCTCCTGCACACGCCACACAGGGGATTGAGCCCACAACCCAGGCATGTGCCCTGACCAGGAGTCAAACCGTGACCTCTTGGTTCATAGGGTGATGCTCAACCGCCAGCGGGACGTAACATCCATCTAAATAGGTAGTTCCTCCATCCCATCCACAATCCACCTCGGTTATCTGTCTTAATATTACTTTCATTTTGTAGATGAGGAAACTAAAGCTTAGTAAAATGAATGACCTTGCCCAAATACATTCATCTACGAAGAAGCAAGGCCTTGAGCAAGTGGGGAAAAAAAAATCCATGTAGTATCTGACACAGGGCACAAGCATCACAAAACACTCCAGAAATGACAACGATTATCATTCCCATGTACCTGCCTAAAACATTGTGACGTCACACACTATGGCATGAGTAGAGGGAAGCAGGAACTTGCTGGGGTGTGGAGGGCTGGCATCCCCAGGTGTGGATAAGGCGACACTAGCACGGTGCACCATGCTGCGGAGAATTGGTCCATTACCCTCTTTAGCACGGATCTCAGGTTCCCAGCTTCTGTTCCAGTAAATACAGCACTGGGCTGAGACTGAGGAAATGTGTGTGTTAGCCCATGGTTGATACATCTGGATTGTACACGGCGGGTGGACATTTGCCATGTGACATCCTGGAAGATTGACAATCAGGGCACGTGGCAACCTGACTAATTTTCTCTTAGGCATCACGGAGATTGGACAACCTGTGCTCCAGGGCACCCGGGGGTGCAGGACATGATAGAGGGGTTCTCATTCTCCCCTCAGCTCAGATATTATTGGAACCGATAGAGACACAAAACCAAGAGCATCACTCTTATTTTTAAGTTCTTTTCACTTCTCAATTAGGTTGAGATCTTGACTAACCACAGCAGCAGAAATACTCAATGGCAACGAAAAAGAGAGCGAGCTTTTATACGTTATTTTAAACAAATAAGTTGTAGCATGCCACCCTTCCTAGTATATTATTTTTGCATCAGTGGCCAACCCCCAAAATGAGAATAGAAAAAGTATTCTCATGTAAGTGTCTTGGCTCACATTTTAAAGAAAATCATTGCAACCATTTTCCGAACAATTGTAGAGGTGAAAGCTCCATTGATGACAAAGGAAATTCAGGACACCAAGAAGATGTGTTCTTATAGAGTCCAGCGAGATGAGGTGTAAGGACCTCAGATGCGTGGCTCCTATTAAAGTTAACAAGAGCTGTGCTGTTAAACCCCCCCATGACACTTTGCATATAACCTGGGAAGTCTGAAGAGAGTGCCGAAGGGTCATCAAAACACCAGCATCACTCTGATAAACTTGTCACCAGGTAAAAAGGAAATATGTGCATGTTTGCTTCTTTTCCTCTGAAATAGAAAGTAATTATGACTATAAAAACCTTTTACCATAACTAATTAACTATGAGCGCCTCAGAAACTATGTGTCGACAGCACCGTATGTCTAATTATCTTTTTTCACTTCAGAATTGTGATGTTGAATAATGAAGAAAACATTACCTGATGAAGTCTTTTATTTTATGATGATATCTCTGGAGACAGAGGAGACACAAAGGCGCGAATGCCATCTTCAATTACATCTTGGCCTTGGCAAGCTTTAGCTGGTTTTGATTGGCACGGAAGCCACATTATTTTTAAAAGCTTAGAAAAAGGAGAAAGGGAGGGAGGGAAGGAGGGAAGGAAGGGGGAGAGAAGGAAGGGAGGGAGGAAGGGAAAGAGTGGAGGGAGGGGGGAGGGGAGGGAGGGGAGGGGAGAGGAAGAAAGGAAGGAAAGAAGGGAGAGAGGGAGGGAGGGAGGGAGGGAGAGATGGTGATCTTTATAAAATGACCACTATAGCTGTTTAAGCACTCTATATCAATCCCAGGCATGAGAAACCCTTTTCACATGTAGAAAGTCAGGCCATAGCTGTTTGCCTCCAGCCCACTCTGTTGGGCATTGTGGCTTGGATTTTGCCAGTTCCATTAAAATGTCTGTCTGCTCCCCGCGCCATAATGAACCACTCTACCTAATGCAAACCAGACAAGCATGGACCTATATGACAGAAACAGGAAGGTGGGCATTTTTCTTTGGCATGTGTATCATCTTTTTAACTTTCGAAGCCATGGCTCAGATCCATACCTGCAGGCACATAGGGGTAGAACCAGACATGTGAGAGAGGGCATTTTCTGCCTTTGCCTGTTCCCAAGCCAGTGCCCACCTTCCAAATATCCCTTCATCTCTGCCTGAGCTCAGGAGTAGATTTCAACAGGGGTGGCTATTACGCAGCACTTTCCTTGCCCATGAAGCCATCCCTGTCTTTGGATACTTCATGCAAGGCCCTTTAAAGTCTAGGGAGAGACAGAAACATCAATGAGAGAGAATCACTGATTGGCTGCCTCCTGCATGCCCCCTACTGGGGATCGAGCCCACAACCCAGGCACATGCCCTGATCTGGAATCGAACAGTGACCTCCTGATTCAAGGGCCGACACTCAACCATCGAGCAACACCAGCCGGGCTCAACAATTAATTTTTGAGTACCATAACAGTAAAGTAATTGAAGAATAACCCAAATACGGTGAAATATATGTACATGATGGAATATAATGCCTGCTATTTCGCAACCCAAGTACTTTCTTATATGATATATTGTCCTGTGACATCCTACTGAAGCATATGGGAAAGGTAATGTGTCATGCAAAGCATTTAATTAGTAAACTCACTTTGACAGTGTTTCAAGTCAGGATGTGGGGAAAAAAGGTATTAAGTGGAATAATATAAAATTTAACTGTGACATGTCAAACATACTCTTGGAGCAGGTTCATGAAAACACCAAAGATGAACAATGATTCAAAAACCAAACAACAGGGAATTGGCTTATGGCTTACTTAGCCAAATCCAGCAATCTGGAAAAGATACCTCTTCAATTTCAACTGAAAGCTTGACAGAGAGGAAGACAGCCTGACCTCCATGGTTAATAAATTCCATAAGGAGAGAGCAAACATTAAAAATGCCCCCTAGCTCAATGTCTTCAGCCAAAAAGAACTAATCCAATTGACTGAGAACAAAGAAAACAACCGGGGAATGGATGGTTCCAGAATGTCTCTGAGGTATTCAAAACCAAGTCGATCTAAGGCCTTGTAAGTTAATAACGAGGACTTTCCACATAATCCTGTGCTTTGCAGGTAGCCAGTGGAGGTCTTTTACAACCAGGGTAATGTGATTGTCATGCTCGGTGTCAGTCAGAATGTCAGTAACCGAGTTCCAGACCAAGAGAAGTCCCTTGACAAGTCCATTAGGAGACTCCCCTGGAACACCGACATGTGGGTACAGCGTGGACCCCTGGAAGACAGGACTCCTACACAGGTGTGGGGAGCTGCGAGCAGAGGACAGCAACCATGGGAAGGCTGGTGTGTCAGGCTTTAAAAAGCGTATTTAGTAAATAATTAAATGGGAAGCCTAAAAGATATGTCAGGACCAAAGATTAAGTGCAAATTCATAATAGAAATCTTGGAAGCTAACAGCCTTCAAAGCGCCAGTTCTGGGCAATTTACGGATTTGCAGTAATGGTGAGAACCCAGAAGCAATAGGAGTTTCCTCTTAGTGTGATTTATCATCAGCTTTTAAGAGTTAGGCAGAGAATATCCGGAGGTTAGGTGGTTAGAGAGTGAATTTAAGTTTCAAAAGGGTAAAGGTGACTAGCTTTTTTTATATGTATACTAGTAGCCCTGTGCACGAATCCGTGCGCCAGTAAGTTGCTGCCACCGTCCTGTAGCTCTCCGCCCACTGCCCCGCCCTCCTGTAGCTCCCCCTGCCCCCCCTCATAGCTTGCTGCCCTGCCCCCTCCTGTAGCTCTCTGCCTCCCGCTTGTAGTTCGCTGCCCCACCCTCCTTCAGATCCATCATCCCATCTTTACGCAGTCGGTCGTTACGCTTCACGTTGTAATGGATAATTAGCATATTCCTCTCTTATTATATAGGACTAGAGGCCCGGTGCACAGATTCGTGCACTGGTGGGGTCCCTCAGCCTAGCCTGCAGGGATCGGGCCGAAACCAGCATGAGTTCTCAGAGAGAAGCTGGGGAAAAGGCAGACCAGTGGCGTGACCAGGCTCAGGGCTGGCCAGCCATCCCTGCCATGCAAATGAGCAGCAGCCGAAGGGCTCCTTGCCCAGAAAGTGCATATAGAGCAGGTTCCAAGAGAAAGTCACTGGTGAAAAGTGAAGAACCGGAGCTCATGGGCTCTCAGGAAGTCATTCCACAAAAACTTACTGAGCAACAATCATCTATGACGAAATAGAGGTTAAGACAGTAGGTTCTGGAGCCAGATGGCCTGGGTTTAATTTCAGATCTGCATCCTGAGCTTGGGCGACTTATTTCATCTCTTCCTCCCTCCGTTTCTTCATTTGTAAGATGGAGATGCTGAGGGAGTTGAGGGGAGGTATGCAGAAAGAGCTGCACGCATGTTAGCTAGCCTTATTTCCCATGTTGTGCTGGGGGCTACGTAGAGTACGGAACGAGACTACTGTGGCCTCTGCCTTCCCATCAAGGAACTTGGCTTTTGGAAGGGAGGCCGATCTGATTAGGTATAATTGTGATACTAGTAAGTGCTACACAAGACTACAGGGCAGGCCCTGGCCCTGGCCAGGTAGCTCAGTTGTTTAGATCATCGTCCTAATATGCCAAGGTTGTGGGTTCAATCCCAAGTCAGGGCACACATGAGATTCAACCAATGGATGCATAAGTAAGTGGAACAACAAATTGATGTTTCCCTCTCTCTCTCCCTCCTTCCCTTCCTCCCTTCTTCTCTTTCTCTAAAATCAATCAGTAAAAAAAAAAGAATACAGGGCACCTTGGAAATAGGTAAGAAGAGTCCAACTTTATCGAAGGAATCGGGCTATTTCTTGTCATTGACCTTTTATTGTGGTCTGAAGTTGGAGTAGGCAGGGACTTTCTGGTATGAACAACAGCACTGTAGACCCGGATGATGAAGTGAACACTGAAGAACCTGAAAGATGGTGTGTAGGGGTGAGTGCAGACAGCGAGGTGGTTCTGGCACAATGGGGGAATAAGCAACCTGGGAACACCCCGGTGGTATACCCGGATGTGCCGGATACAGAGTAGAACACGTTCTCTGTACTGTACAGAATTCATGGGAAGGGGAAACCTTCCTTTGCTGGAATTAATGAGTAAACCAGTGAGCTCTGCCGTGGTTGCCCTTCTAGAAGTTCTGGATCTCAGTAACCCCAAGGCTTGGAGAGTATAAACTCGTGTTTAGCTTACTACACACGGTGTCCCCCAAAACTGTATACACGCTTTAACAGCTGATTTCTATTACATTTTGAAAATGAAATGTATTTTAATCAACATTGCCTTTATAATTATTCAAAGTGTGTAGGGGGACACCCCGTAGATGCAGATGATTACACATATAAATGTTTCTAGGTATATGTTTACACACGGTTTAGTGTATATACTGAACAGCTGAGAGGTGCTAGAAGCAATGACACCCCAATAGCAGTGAGCGCACCTAGCGCCCAGATTTTGGTTTCAGTCTCCAGTGAAAGGAACCAGAGCTCCTTAGAGAAACAGCTGGTTCTAGCGGTGGGGCAGGAAACGTACCAGGTGACTCCAGAGGTCACACAGTCCCTGTGCAGAGTATGCCTCCAGGATAAAGCCAGAGGGAACACTCGCTTCCTTGTCTCCCAAAAAAGAACGAGACCCCACACTCCAGCAATAAATCCACGGGGCCTTTCCTTGCTTTCTGCACTGACTCTTGGGCAAGGATTTTCTCTTCACTTGTCTCCCAGCGGTGTGACCTAACTTTCCGCCCCTCCCTGGCTCCACTTAGAAGCTCTCGCTAAGACATCTCTTGAGGACAGCCCTCTGAATGTGTTTCAGATTTGGTAGTTGAGCGCTTGGATGTCATATTTTCATTCCTGGCTCTCTCCGCAGGGGAAGTGAGGAACAGGCCCCTCTGTCGTAAATGTGAGATGAAAATAGCAGTGTGTTGGGCAGAGCTTGTGAGAGGCTACAATAATAAGCCCCCGAGATTATAAATAATTCAATGCCTATTAGTGTTCTGTACATTGACATCCTGTCCATATACAGAATATTCTTACGAGGGAGAGATTTCAATTCTGAGGCTCAAAGCCCGTGTAAAGTGCCTACATACAAATTTTCTTTTAATCATTCTTCCCTCCAGCTGGGAATGATTTATGATGGTCCGATTTTAGAGTTATTAGGTGCAAAATTTTAAATTCTTCATGTTGTAGATGAGAAAACCAAGGTGGAGAGCCGCCTTGCTGCTGCATAGACAGCATACGAGGATTTCATAAAAATGCCATTTACGCAAGATGAAAACCTTACTGTCACTTAGAAGAATTATTTAATATGTTAAAGGTCTTAATAAACATTGGCTTTTCATTACACTTTATTATAAAACCTTTGGGTGAGAAGGGGTCTAGATTGACCTGTGGTTTATCTCTACACAGTTCGGCAAGGAAACAAGATACCTTCACCCTGTCTCACATCCCAGTCTAACGACTAAGTACAGGGGTGGGGTATTGAAGCTCTGTGATGTGTTTGCGTAATTCTAGAAGATGATACATGAAAGTCCAAATTTCCCAAACAGGGACATTATGGGACAATTCTTTTTTTTTTTTTTTTTTTTTTTTTTATCCTCACCCAAGGATATTTTTCCATTGGTTTTTAGAGAGAATGGAAGAGAGAGGGAAAGACAGAGAAACATGGATGTGAGAGAAACACATCGACGGGTTGCCTCCTGTATGCGCCCTGACCAGGGATGGGGCTGGGGAGGAGCCTGCAACCGCAGGACATGCTTTTGATCAGAATCGAACCCAGGATCCTTCATCTCCCTTAAAGTCCACAGGCCGACGATCTATCTCCACTGAGCAAAATTGGCCATGGCGGGGTAATTCTTTACAATGGAAAAAAATTATCTGTCTAATAAAATTAATTATCCCAGGGCTCATTCCTATAACAATCTATCCAGTATATATAAAAATCATTTGCATCAAAAAATTCTATGTAAGCTCCACATGACTGAAATGAGAAGGGAAGTTTGCTAGTGCCTGGTTATAAATGCAAACACCAAGAAATTCATTAACCCTGAAACGAGGCAAACTCTGTTCTAATTTATTTATGTTTCCTTAAAATGCAATTAGTTTGATTTTTTTTTTTCAAGGTGTTTGCTCAGCAAGTTATACCTGTAATCTTGTCTGGTCTTGTGAAAAGAAAGAGATAAAACTTCAGCTTCAACCAAGAGCTCCAGCATAAACTGAAGTCTGTATTTTACTGTCAACAGAGTTCAGCAGATGCATGATCTTTCCTGCACAGAAACTCTTGCCTCGCATCCTTGTCATCAAACTGTCACGAGAACTGTGTCTCGCCATCGTGGGTCAAGACAATTACAATATGGTTTCTTCTGAACTTGGAAGAACTCCCCATAATATAGGCCTATCAAATCGCACATACAGTTCCAGGGGCATTTCTCAAATGTTTTGTGCTTTAAAGGAAGTTCTTGAAGTGCAGAGGTTGATAGCAGAAGTTCAGTGCTCTGCTAGCCATTTCACTTCCCTACCGTCCCTCACCAGCGACCCTCCAGCGATTAGGGGCGGACTAAGGGATGGGCTCAGGACCCAGCCCAGAGGAGGTCGTTTTCCTGAGGTTCTGCATTAAGATGATAAATGGGTGGACTATCTGGCTTCAAACAAACGACAAAGAAATACTACAATTGATTAAAAGTGTTTCCAGTTTTGTTATATTGTCCATTCTTGACCCTGTAGATACAGGGGTAAAGGAAATGTACATGATTTCTGACATTTCAAGATCAAAGTTTTGAGGACACTCGCTGTACTGAACTTCCCACTCTGGCAGCTGCCAGACCGGGTGTAGTTTTATTAAAACGAGGAAGGCCTGTCTGGCACAGACTCCCCCCTGCCTTCCTCCTGTGTGATAAACAATAAGTATGACCGGAGTCCAATTAAGCCACTTCACTTTGAAGTGACTTTTCATGCCTTCTTAGCAGATTATGGGTCTTATTTTTGTTTTTGCTCCGACTCAATTACATTTACACGTTCGGAGCAGGAAAGAGGACATTGCAAACACGTTTAGCGTGGTCTGGGGTTGGGGTCAGAACTGCTGCAGCTCCCACACCAGCCAGCAAACATCTGGCACCCCAGATGGGAGCAATGACAACTCCCCCCTGGTTTTCATAACTGCATTATGGAAGATGTTCGCTGGCTTCCTCCTCGGGAGTTTAATTCACACCAATACTTTAAGGGAGATTAGAAAGCAACGAACGGAATGAAAGAAAACATTGCTGACAGCACAGAGCTGAGGTTTCCTGCTCCCAGCGTACAAAAAAACTCAAGATGATTGTCGCACGTAGCGGATCTTTAAGGCTTATTTCGTGAATCAAACCAGCTATGTACTATTTTCCGTGCAGAAGCTCAGTGTGCGCCACCAAAAAGGCCCGGGTGTAGGTTTCATGTTTTCCCTCTAAAGTGATTTTCTTCAGTGAAATTGTTTTTTGTAGAATAAGCTGGAAATCAAGCCACATCACAGAGCTGTTCCTTGGTTCGATGTCATCATTCAACCTCCCTTGAAATATTACCATTAAGAGATGCCCTCGGGGTTGCCTCACCAACTCTTTCTAACCTCTGCACCAGGAAGAAAGCGTGTTCTCTTCCTTCTTGATCCCTCCCTGAGGTGATTTTCTGTAGTATTGCCCAGGTTCGCTGTGGTGAACAAGTCAGGGGCTCACATGCTGACTGTCAGCTCCTGGTGGAGAGGGGTTTTGTGGGGGAGGGGGAGCCAGAGAATCACAAAGCCAAAGCTGGGCACGGCCTGCAGTCACTGATAGAGTTCTCTGCATTTGGAGAGGTTAAGCGAGGGGCAGCGGCAGGTCTGAACTCAGGACTAACAATCCAGCCTAGGAAATAGACCCCCAAGGGCAAGTGCCGTGAGCTTGAACGTTTTGGGCCCTTTTGTTGACGTGTGTCCTAAGCGTCTGGAAGAGTGCTTGGTACATAGCGGGCACTCAATAACTAGTTGTTGAATGAATGAATGAATGAGTATTGCACCCAGCTTTCTTTTTTTTTAAATATATTTTTATTGATTTCAGAGAGGAAGGGAGAGGGAGAAAGAGATAGAAACATCAATGATGACAGAGAATCATCGATCCACTGCCTCCTGCACGCCCCACACTGGGGATTGAGCTGCCATCTGGGCATGTGCCCTGACCAGGAATCGAACCGCGACCTCCTGGTTCAAAGGTCAACGCTCAACCACTGAGCCACACCAGCCGGGTGCGCCCAGCTTCTTGATCAAGATCATAAGCCAGCCAGGAATCAGACTTGACTTTCCTGTGTGGCCTACATCACCAAGGTTGACAGCATGAATTAGTGGAAAGAGCGCCCACATCTGCCTCTTCACAGACTCACTTATGTTATCTCAGCCAAGTAACTTTATGGCTGAATTTCCAACAGCAAATATCTCAGAGCCTTAGCTTTCTCATCTGTAAACTGACATAATATTGGACCTACCTATGTCACGGGCTTAATGCATATCAAAGTAGATAGTGTTATGTCAAACTCAAAGTGCTGTGAAAATATTGTTACTCTCAGCAAATGGACTCTGAGATGTGACCACGTTATTAACAGAGGTGTTGGCTGCAGGAGAGTTTAGGCAGGAGTCTGGCAGGAGCTGCTGCTCCAGGGTGATGAGAAGCCCTAGCCCAGGGCATGCTGGGAGCCACGACCGGAACTGCTCCTGAGCTGGAGCCAGCCTAGCAGAAGCCGAGGAAACAAATGCAACCCACATGCAAATAATTTATTGAAATGTGTGACATTTTCAATCATTCACATTCTCCTGTAAAGTACTTTGATACCATTGCTTTCCCCCCAGTATCTAGCAAAGGGCAGTTGTAAGGATGAATATGCAGTTTAATAGGAAATGGGGAGGACACAACGTAAGTGATATAACTAAACAGATGAGATCTCCATGCAAGGGATCCTAAGACGGTCCTCAAAAATCCTTCCTACTGACTCACGGCTGTGGACAGTTGCTGCATCCGTGGATGGACGTCCATGAATTTCATGCTCTCATTCGGGAAATACCTTCACAAAATAAGGGGCCACATGTATGCATTTTGTTGAATGTCACCAGCTGGTGTTTGTGTTGGTTGTTTCTACGTGACAAAGTGAAGCAAGTGTGAGTGTGTGAAGGAGCATTTCCAGAAATTACAAGGACCTCATCGTGACTGGGTTGAAAGCATCTCGTCTTGGGCTCTGTCATGATAACTGACCACACTTCACCCATGCAAATGACCGCAGGTTTATTACGGAGCCTGTGTACCGACGGCAATGAACATCCTTGAAAGGATGAACATTGAGCTTTCTTACCAATAAGAGGAAGCAGTTCAGTAACAAAGGAAGGGGAAGTGTTTAATTCCCCTTTTGAATTTGATGGGACCTAAAAAATCAACTTTTCATTTCTTGACCAGAACCTATAGTTCAGTTAGTTTTTGCTGCAAAAAAAAAAAAAAGGAACATTGGGATCATAGATTGATAGCTGTGTGTATGGTTTTCTATCTTAGAAGATTTCTAAGTTTCTTGAAGAGAAGACTGCTGGATCTCTCTGGTCAGGTGTGGGAGGACAGGGGGAGGGGAGAGAAGAGGGGAGGGGAGGGCAGGGCAGGGGAGGGGAGAGAGATGGAAGATAGGATACAGGATACCATGTCATACTCATTATTTTAGACTCCACATGCTTAGAACACAGATTGTACATGGTAGTTTTCCCCCAAGTTGTTTGCTAAACTGAATTAGAGATCATTTCAACACATTCAAATTTATTAATTTAGCAAATGCATAGCACTAACTAGGTGCTAAGTACTCTTCTAAGTACTTTACTTGTTTAACAGACAGCTGGACCATGAATATTAAAAATTTCATATAATAGTTTCTATTTAGAATTTTAGATCTCTATGATATCTTTATTCACAAGTCAACACAATCTGAATTTAATTGCTCTCAGAATAAAGTTTTATATACGTAATTTTTCTTTGATTATGAAAGTAATACGTTCATGTAAAAACTTAGGAAAACACAGAAAAGTATAAAAGAGACAATACAATCACCCCTCACAAAGATAACCCTCATTAGCATTTTTCATGAGACATATTCTGAGTATCTCTGAAATGACTAGCTGCAATTTCTGCTCATTCTATCAAAATGACATCCCCAGTCATTTGCTATCCTATTACCTATTTTATTGCTGTCATTATATTTCTCACTATCTAAAATTATCCCATTTATTCCATTGTCACTTTTCTGTCTCCTGCTACTAGAATTGATCCCCACCACCCCATATGTCCCAGTGCTGGGTACATGGCTGATGCTCACTCATTAAATGTTCCTTAAGTGCATTTTCTTTCTCTGTTGTGTATAGGATCATTCTGAGCAGTTCAGCATGATTCCTACAGAATTGTGTTTTGGTGTAATCACAACTTCTGAAATTATTTTACTCAGGGTTTCGTAGGCTCAACATTGAAAAAAGTGAGAATTTTGGCTAAAATTTAATGACCACCATGTCTGAAAAAAACTCTGTACAGAATACCGTAGTTATAACAATGTTGTAAAAATACTTTAAAAAATGCAAGTGAAGTCTTCTTCATTTAGGATTTTAATGGATTAATCCTCTCCCTCCTGAGACAGCATGGGCAGAAACCTGACAAGGCAAATCTTAAATGAGAACATATTTAACAAGGTCAATAGAAAGTGTCATTGTCACACATCCTATAAAGCCAGTTTTGCTATTTCTCCAAATGCTTATTTGACAGGACAGCCTTGTTAAGTGTAAAAAAATTTAAAAAATCAAAACTTTGAAGTATTTTTCCCTCTTGAATGTTTGTTAAGGCATTATTTATATATGAGAAAGCATCAGTTTTGCACACACAACATCATGAAATTTAGTACCGGTATCAAAATACTATAGAACACCTACTTAACTAAAGCTGGTATCAAAGTACTGGTATCAACATACTACAGAACGCCTCTCCCTAAAAATTCCTTCATATCCCTTTGCACTCTCCCCCAACCCCTAATCTCAGGCAACCAATGATATGCTTTCTGTCACTATAGTTTTATCCTTTCTAGAATTTCATATACATGGAATCATTCATATGCTTTCATTTAGTATAATATTTTTAGATTTAATCCCTGATGCATATATTATTACTTTGTTCTTTTTATTGCTAAGTACTAGTTCACTGATGGATATACCATTATTTGTTTATACTAGAGGCCCGGTGCATGAAATTCGTGCCCTGGCGGGGGGGGGGGTGTCCCTCAGCCTGGCCTGCACCCTCTCCAATCTGGGACCCCTCAGGGGATATCCAACTGCAGGGATGGGGCCTAAACCGGCAGTCAGACATCCCTCTCACAATCCGGGACTGCTGGCCTGCCTGATTGCCTAACTCGCCCGCCTGCCAGCCTGATCACCCCCTAACCCAGGGGTGGGCAAACTTTTTGACTCAAGGGCCACAATGAGTTCTTAAACTGGACCAGAGGGCTGGAACAAAAGCATGGATGGAGTGTTTGTGTGAACTAATATAAATTCAAAGTAAAGGAGAGGAGGGGAGAGCAAGAGAACCGGATAGAACAGCCGGATCCGGCCCGTGGATCGTAGTTTGCCCACGGCTTCCCTAACCGCTCCCCTGCCGGCCTGATTGATGCCTAACTCCTCCCCTGCCAGGCCGATCATCCCCAACTGCCCTCCCCTGCCAGCCTGATTGCCCACAACTGCCCTCCCCTGCTGGCCTGGTCACCCCTAACTGCCCTCCCCTACAGGACTAGTCCTCCCAACTGCCCTCCCCTATAGGCCTGGTCGCCCCCAACTTCCCTCCCCTGCTGGCCATCTTGTGGTGGCCATCTTGTGATGATGTGAGGGCGTTGCGCAAGGACAACCTAGGCTTTTATTAGTATAGATAGTCACCAATTGCTAAATATTTGGGCCGCTATAAACAACAGTGCTGCTATGAACATGAACATTCACACATGCACTTTTATGTGGATGTATGTTTTCACTTCTCCTAGGTAAATACATGAGTGAAATTGCTGGATCATGTTGAACTTTATAAGGTACTGACATTTTGTTTTCCAAAGTGACTGAACCATTTAGCATTCCAACCCACAATGCATGAGAAGTCCAGTTGCTCCATATCCTTGCCTGGCATTGTCAATCTTTATTACTTTACCTATTCAAGTGCGTTTAGAGTGGTTTCTCATTGTGGTTTTAATTGGCATTTCTTTTATGACTAGTGATGTTGAACATATTTACATGTGCTTATTGACTATCTTTCAACTTTGTTAAGTTTCTATTTCATCCCTTTGCCCATTTTTAAATTAGGTTACTTATTATTGAGCTATAAGAGTTTTATAGATATTCTGGATACAAAGCATTGTAGAATGTATATTTGTTAATCTTTTTCTCAGTCTGTGACTTTCCTTTTTGTTTTTTTCATTACACCTTTCAAAGAGCAGAAATTTTTAAGACTTGTTGAAACCCATTTTAGCAAATTTTTCTTTTATGTGTTTTTGATGTCTAGTTTAAGAAAGATTGGCTTACCTCAATATCACAAAGATTTTCTCCTATATTTTTTTCTAGAAGTTCCATCATTTTAGCTCTTATATTTAGATCTATGACCAATTCTGAGTTCATTTTTGTGTATGGTCTGAGACAATGGTTGAGGTTTTTTGTTATTATTGTTTTCATATAAGATACCCAGTTGTTCCAGCATTACTTTGAAAAGACTATATTTTCCCCATTGAATTTCCTTTTTCTCTGATGAGAATCAATTGACCATGTAACTGTGGGTCTATTTCTGGCTTCTCTCTAGTCTTTTCCTTGATCTATTTTTAAATCAGTGCCTCATTGTCTTAATTATTACAGCTTTATGGTAACTCACGAAGCCAGGTAGTATGAGTTCCCCAATTCTGGTCTTCTTTTTCTAAATTGTTTTGGCTATTTTAGGTCCTCTGCTTTTCCATATAAATTTTAAAGTGAACTTATTGACTTCTTCAAAAAAGCCTGTTAGGATTTTGGTTGGGATAGCATTGAATCTATAGGTCAATCTGGAGAGGACTGCCATTCTAACAATATTGAATCTTCCAATCCAAGGGTCAGTAAATTATGGTTTGCACACAGAACTTAGTCTGTTCTTATATCCCCTTGAACTAAGAATGGTTTTTACATTTTTGAAGAGTTGTCAAAAAGAAAAAGCCCACAAAGAAGAATATTCCAGAGACCTATGTGGCCTGAAAAGCCACCAATATTTACTATCTAGCTCTTAAAGGAAATGTTTGTCAGCCTCTGTTCTAACCACTGAATATGGCATAACTCTCCATTTATTTCACTCTTTAGGTTCCCTTTGAAATGTTTTGTAGTTTGTCATGCACACATTAAAATCTTCCATATTTTTCACTAAATTTATGCCTAAGACTACCCTTTAAGAGCTACTGCTGTAAGTCGTGGGAGACAGGAGACACTAATTGTTAGCTTTTTGTTTTTTTAAATGAGTCCGATTACATGGTGAAAATACTAACTTGTTATTTTAATAATACTGTGGAAGGACCCACAAACACTAGAAGCAAGAAAAACAAGAGGAATCTACCATATTTAAGATGAGAGGCACTGAAGACATGGGCTAGAGTAGTGGGAGAGAAAAGGGAGTGAATTCAAAAACACATTTCAAAGGAAGGGAAAGCGGGATTGGTAATGGATTGGATAAAGAGGATGAAAGAGAGGGAAGAGTCAGAGACAACTTCAAGGTTTGCAGCCTGTGATGTTAAATGGCTCGTCCATGGTGATTTTTATTTGGTTTACTTTTATCATCTGGATGCACAAATGGGATTTTCCCACATCTAGCTCCGTACATTCAGACTTACCATTGAAATTACCTGCTATCTCTTCACGCCCTGTTAGCAAACAGGTAGTATCTCGATGGATGTTATACAATCAGAGAAATGCTGGGTCTTGGCGGGGTGTGGAACGCAGCTGTCCCTGAATCCTTGTTTTAATTAATTATTCCTTAATATTCAACATCTTTTTAGCTCTATGGACACCGAAAAGAACCTTCTTTTTACCACTGTGTGTGTTCGGAAATCATTAGCCCTTGAAGGTATTTGTATTATTTATGACATTTAATTTGTGGGTGTTTTCTTTTTCCCCTTTTCCATCTTTGGGCTTTCTTTTGAAGTCACACTCTTAAACCTCCTTAAAAATATGTATGTGTGTTTATTTAACAAAAGCTCCTGTAAGTTGAATCCATGCGGGGAAAAGGTTCAGGTAAGCTCTCTATATAAGCTTACAGACAATTGTGTAAATCTTCAGCCATTAAAGAGAAAGGAGAAAAAAGCCACCCTCATTACACTGCTGTCATTTACTCTTCATCTCCTGTCCTCTTTAGCAGCATTACGATGGGATGTAAATTTGCCCGTTAATGCTGTTAGGAAATGGATGGTTCAAGAAGAGAGGAATTAGAGATCAGTATTAGGTGCCGATAAGCTCCTTTCCCTCCGCAGCGGCGGCTGTTTAACATTCATGGGGAAATCATCATCAAACAGCGTTATCACAGCTCTGGTGATGGCTGAGGAACTTCATCACTATGATAATTTTTTTTATAGCTGTGAGCCAAAAAGCTCCCTTTTATTTCTGCTGTCTAGAGCTGTGATAGAAGCTTGTTTGTATGGGGAGGAGACAGCCAGCCCTGGGCTCCTTGGCCTGGCTTGGTTTCTTCGTCTCCCCCCCCACCCCCCCCACCCCCCGCCCACCCCACCCCCTGCTCTCTTTCTGCATGTTGCACTAAACAGTCCCACTGATAAATATATATATATATAAAATGGAAGTCCTCCAACAATCCTTCAAAGCCTAACAGATATTTTTATGATCAGTAATTCAGAGTTTGACAAGTGATGCCATTCTGTAATGAAACTGTCATCCATTTTATTGTGAGCAAAATGCTAACTTGATAAATGGAACGCGGAGGGGAGGGAGCAGGCCAGGGGCAGGGAAAGAATGCCTGAGTCTGAATACCTGGAAAGCAAACGATTCAAAGCAGGCAACGTATCCCTCGATAGTCTATTTCCCATCAAAAGGCTAAGTCGCCCAAAGCCCCCCGCCTGTAATTACGTCTTCCAGAATCTCAAGCCAAGTAGCCTGGAGACGGGGCCCCCTGCAGTCCCTCTTTGGCGCGATTCTATTTGTATTTTTAGAGTGTTTGGGGACAACACTGGTTGTGTTATTCTAAACTAACCAGATTTGCTATAGAACACACAGTCTTTGCCCATGATATTCCCCTGACATGTTTAGACATCCTCAATATATGAAAGATAAAAGTCCCGGTCGCCGCTCGCAGCATATACGAGGGAGAGACTCGAAGTATTCTTCTGGGGCAGATAAGGAAGCCATTCAAAGAAAATTTAAATTTATTAAGGTGCTCAAGCTTCCGCCTCTTTGCAGCTTTGACCTCATTTTTCGAGGCTTAACTGCTCTAAGTGACTCCTCCCCCCTTCGGAACACAACTAGAAAGCCTGGTGCTGAAAAGCAGTTTTGTGGTCGGGACAGAAAGGTGCTATGAACTTCAATGGTTGGGATTTGAATTCAGGATTGATTCAACTACTTCAATGATTTCCTTTCAACCCCAGCTCGTTCCTTTCTTTCCCCGAGAGCAGACTTCCAGTCTTGCCACGAAGGGCTGAATCGTGCGTGGAGTTCGGAGATAAGGACTTTTGTCTACCAAGCTCAGCTCCGACGACCAAACTCATTTCCCAGAAGACTCGAGTTTGAATCCAGTTAGGATCCTGCAGGTGAAAGGCTGGCGCCTTATCTTTTAAGTCTAGTTACTTAAACGTGAGTTTAAAAGTGAGACTGCCGGCTAAAGGGACAGCGTTGTTCCCACCGGCTAATCTTGGGGAAAGCCGCTGGCTGTTCCTGGAAGATCAGATAGCCCTCTCCATCCCTAACTAGCTTCGGCCACCTCTGACTTCCGGAGATCAAGAGCCAAAGGATGCTTCCTTGGTCCAAGATTTTCTTTTCCATGTTTATTTTTTTAAAAAATGTAAGGAGGTGTTTAATTTTCATGAGCACACTTCTTGAAATGACTATAGGTTTGTCTTAACTCTATTTCTCTTCATTGCAGAAAAAAATCACAGCACCTCCTAAAAGGGAGCTATTGGATGTATTTGATACCCATTCTTCTCACTGGACCCCTGAAGTACATAAGCCAGAGAGGTCCCCTCCCCTGTAGGGGTGGGGGTGTTATCTCTAATGCCTATTGGGTGATCCACGAATTAACCCCCCCTCTCTCCAAAGAGGTTACCACAGCCAAAAGGAATTCTCGATCTTGCTTCTCTCCGTTAATGAAAACTCCATGACACGTGACACCATTCTTGGCCTGTTTATTGCCTGTCTCTCCCCACTCTGATGTGAGCTCTATCCTTTCGTTTCCTGTTTCAATTTGTTTTTCCTGCTCGACCCTCAGCGCCTGGAACAGAGCCTGGCATGTGGTAGGTGGTCAAGAAATATCTGAAGAAGGAATGCATCCTTGTTTGGTGCCTGGAAGGGCTTCGTAGTATTGTAGCACAAAGCTCCAGGGACTAACCTGGCTGGAAGAGAAATCCCAAGGGCAGCAGGAACATTCCAGAACACCAGACATATCCAAGAAAGCCCCTCTTTGCTTCCCACATGCGTGAAAGAACGATGGAAATTTGCTCAGCTCTGAAGCTCAGCCTAAAGTAGCAGATCCAGAGAAAGATGTGTTTACAATCTCCTGCAAGAGTACATCTGGGAAGTGGACACCAAGAGATGGGGGTTAAAGGGGACTTCTCCTTGCCAACAATTTCAGGACAGATCAGCAATTCTCCATATTGGTTAGAAAAACTGTCTAACTATAAGTCATGAGTCACAGGGGACTTTATTCAGGGTAGATGAAGAGGGTCCCAGGACGGACAGCAGGGGGGAGCCGTGGCTCTAGAAAGCCCAACAGGGATGCCAATCCCTAGAAGGGGCGGGGCCATCCTTGTGTCAAAGGCTGAGAGCAGGACTCATGACCCACACAAAGGGGCCGTCCACACTGAGCAACCACTGAAATCACACATTCTCTAATTTAGCTCATTTTACACTAACAACGACAAGAAACCGCTTTGAGGTCCCAAGAACAAAAGACAATGATGATAATTTCCTTTGGGTCTTTTGCCAACCCATCAGCAATTTTCCAGCTCCCTCTCCCCCTTAAATCCACCCGTCTATCTCATTATCTTGAATTAGCCTTACTTTTTCTTGGAAATAAAGAAAAATTAATTAACCTTTTAGTAACTAGAACCCATTACAGAGCTATCTTGTAGTCACAGTATGTAGGCTATGACTCAGTTATTAATTAATGTATTTTTTACCTAATTCTCACTTTGGAGCTAAGAATGGTTAATCTCATATGAATTTCATTTTAACTTTACTGGACATATCTGTGTGTGTGTGCGCGCGCTTCCATGCATGTTCATTTGACAGAATTAGTCAGTTTTGAATCCGTTTTGGTGCAAACCCAAGTTTATATGCATCTTTATATTTTCAGATTTCCTGTGGATATCAGGACTTCCTCTAGAAAGTGCGCAGGCAATTTTACTGCACCTGAGTTTACGCCAATTAAAAATGAGGATGAGTTAGTGGTTGTCATTGATACTGTTGCTCTGGCCTGGGTATTCCATCCTGAATCTATTTACCGGCCCTTCAGCCCTTCAGATTAAAATCGGAATATACTCTTCTAAAAGACCACTCTTCTGTCTGGGGGTGGGAAACAGTTGATGCTGATAGAAGTAGCTACTGGCAAGGAATGGCTGGGCCGAAGCGTGCCTTCTGGAATGCAGTTCTACTGGGCCTATTTCGTCCCCGGCTCCCTTACTATGCATTCTTTAAGGAATCGCTCAAGTCCTTATCATGAGGTCCTGAATTAACCATTTGTTTTATTAGCCAGTCTAAGGGGTAGAAACAAAATGGTCAGCGCCCTACAGCACACACACAACAATACTGCCAATACATCATGGCAATCCGTTTTCTTCGTAGAGGGCATGGATTTTTTTCTCTATTTATACTCTCTCAATTCCACTGACCCAACACACACTGTGAGCGAGGTGACCAAGCCACGAAGGCAGCCAGAGGCCATGGCGCCAGCTGACCCACTTAGGGTCAGCCCTTGAATACCGCCACTATGTCGTCCAGCTACAGACTCCAGGGGCCACGCAGCGACATGTGCAGGTGCACAGTTTGTGCTCATCACAGTCCTGCTAGCTCCCACACCTGGCACCTGCTGGAGCCAGGACGGGGTGCCCTGCAGAGCTCTGCCCCGCACCCCACGCCGCATCAGTCATCGACCAACTGGGCCGCTGTGAGAAAACACCAGACCGCATCCGTCACCTCTAACAACTCACGGGAACAGGTTCTCCATTTCCTTTGTTATGCTATGAATATTCCGCAGCTTCTCCGGTTTTAGTAAGAAGCCCTTGGTTTCTCTTTGTTCTTCTCATCTAATCTCTTAATGGAAGCTGCTAATTAAATTCCTGTAGCCATTTTTTTACAGTGTTTTGAATAGCAAAGTCTGTCAACTGCAGAAAGTGTATATTCTTATCAACACGCCTGTTGCCTGGAGGAGCGACGGCCGCGCTGACAGATGGCTGCCGAGGAGGGCCCGGCAGGGCTCCCAGCTGCAGCACCTCTCCGCCCGGCAGCAGCGAGCCAGCGAGCACGGCTGCAGAGGGCCCGGCTGGGTTCACTAGATACAAGCCAGGTTGCCTGAGTGTCTCCGTGAATCTCCAGGGGAACTTGGCACACTCCAAGCCAAGTACTCCGGGCAGGTGCTTGTCTTGAAGCATCCTTTGATGCCGCCGCATTAACGGGCACGTATCCCTTTAAATTTCAGTGGTATCGAGGCTCTGAAGGAAAATGCAAAAGCAGCTGAGTGCCTGACATGTATGCCAACACATCCTTTTATCAGATACAAGTCTTCAAATTGAGTTCCGGTAAATGTACTTGTTGCTGTCTGGTAGGCGGTTTCAAGGCCTTTGTGAACACGCAGAATCGTCTTTTATGCTAAATGTACATGGAAATTATAGATGCAAATACGCCCCTCAAGCCCATCTCCCTTTTACCCCCACATAGGTGGTCTGCTGCACAATATCATATGGTCGTGAGTGGTTAATTGCAGGTTGATTCACCCCCACAGAAACCAGTGCCAAATCCGTCCCTATAAAGAGACACTGTCTTTGATCAAATGTTGGTACCTGCCTAAAGCAAAACTCCGTCTATTCTCTCAACACAGACTTTGCCATGCATAGCATTTATCAAGAAATGGGCATGAGACTTGGTGTGGTTGTCACCCCCTTGCTCAAGAGAGCAGGCTAAGCACACAGGTCTACCCCTCTCCCTGTCCCCTGCCCCCCACGTTTCACAAGTCATCAGAAAGTGTGTGTGTGTGTGTGTGTGTGTGTGTGTGTGTGTCTTCATAACAGTGCTGGAAAATAAGAGATACTGACCAGGGGTTTTGAGGAATTAACGGAAGACAGAAAGAAGGGATCAAATCAAAGGAGAAATAAATTTAGGGTCTAGCAGGACTAGAACTCAAAAAGGAGGAAAGTGCCTCTGGGATAGGATCAGTTCTGGGAGAGGAAGCGCTCCTCCGGGAATGGATAGCTGAACATTCGACTGAACAAGCACATCCTTCCAAAAGAAGCACTCCCGTGTGTGCTCCGGTATGCAGGAATGAGATGGGCCCTGCTGCCTGACTCAACACTGAAAACAGCCCGGCTGTGCAGCCACGGGTGAGTGGTTGCTATGAAATTATGTAGATCCCTATGTCCTGCTGTGAAAAGATCTCCAAGACATGGTGTTAAAGGGAAAAAGCAAGTTGTAGAAAAACAGAGTAAAATTAAAGATGGGATATAGGCCCTGGCCAATATGGCTCAGTTGGCTGAGCGCTGTCCCATGCACTGAAAGGTCACCAGTTCAATTCTGGTCAGGGCATATGCCCAGGTTGTGGGTTCAATCCTTGGTCAGGGTGCATGCAGGAGGCAGACGATGGATGTTTTTCTTACACATCGATGTTTCCCTCTCTCCCTCTCTCTTCCTTTCTCTCTAAAGTCAATAAAAACGTATTATTAAAAAAGATCAGACATGTAATAGATGGATGGATAGGTGGGTAAAATGTACACATTTGTGAATGCAAAGATAAAGGTCTGGAAGGAAGCTTGCCAAATGGTTATCAGAATTTACCTTTGGGACACAGAAGGCGAGTACCGTTAGGGTGAGGGGGGCGTTCACTTTTTACTCTCATGTTTATGTCATGACTGAAACTCTTCTGAGGTCATATCAATGTGTCATTATATGATTACAGACACATAAAGCACACAAAAAGGATGAAAGCATACCCAAGAAGCTGATGTGGGAGAAAGGCAGGAAAGAATAACGTGATTGGCAGTCCAGTAAAACAGGTGCTCTGGCTGAGCTCTGCCAAAGGCACAGAGCCCAGGCCATATCAGAGAGCTTCCCCAAGGCAGATGACCACGCTGAAGTGGGAAGGGAGGGTAGCATCGGTCAGATGGATGGAAGTAGGGATGAGAAGCAGGAGCCAGTCAGCAAAGCTGAGCTGTTCAGTTTGAAGTGGGGTATTTAAAAATGAGCCTGGAGAGGGAGCAGCAGGGACCTGAGAAGCCACATCAAGGTGCCTCGCCTCCCTCCTGGTCCCGCTGGAGGAAGTGGTGTGTCCGATGCAGACCTTGAGGATGAGAGCTGTGAGGGGAAGCCGCAACTTGACTATTTTGCTTCCCAGTTTTCCTTCTTCCAACCAGACACTGGGAGCTGGGAGACAAGGTGGAACAGTGTGGCAGCGACGAAGAAAGACCTCTCTGAAGGTTGGGTCACCAGTCGAAATTCTTTCCTCACAGTCTGGCCTGTTGGCCACCCCCGTGACATCTTTACGCTTTCCCACCTGACGAGGTGGCCAAGAAGATGCAGGTACCAAGAGCAGAAGAGGCATCCCTTTCTCCATCCTTTTCCTCTGCCTTCCACAGAGGTCGGCCAATGACCCATGGAAAACTTCACCTCCTGAGGCCTAAAACCTTCCCGAACGTTTGCAAGGGGACCAGTCATTCCTTAAGCAACATGGATGTGAGTCAAATGCATGGAGGTGCCATGCTCCCATGAAAAGAGAGGAGAGGTGTAATTCTTCCCCTCAAGTAGCAGCTCATACATGTCCAGGAGCACTGACTTTCCTAGATGTCTCAGGGTTGCTCTTTCTGGAGTCAAAACTGGTATCCAAAGAGATGAGATGTGGTCGTCTATGCCCAGCATGGCCCTATGTAGCCTGCAGACAGTCTATGCCCACGCCCCCCTGGGGCAGTCACCCTGGCACTGTATTCGGTTCCTAGGACTGCTGTAACAACTCCCCACACCCTCAACCATAGAAAGTTATTCTTTCACAGTCTGGAGGCCGGAAGTCCAAGGGCAAGGTGTCTACTTAGTACTTTCTGGCTCGAGTCTCAGCTTGTCCCAATTCTAGGGCGCAAACTTTTCTTTGTGTCTGCCAGCTTCTGGTGGCTTCACATGCTCCTTGGCTGGTGGTGGCATCACTCCGATCTCTACCTCTGTCTTCATCCTGCCTTCTCCTTGGTGTGTGCGCCTTCTCCTTTTCTGTCTCTTATAAGGGCATTTGCCATTGGATAGAGGGCCGGCCCACCTAGACAATCCAGGATGATTTCGTCTCAAGAACTTTAACTTTGCTGCAAAGACCCTTTTTCTAAATGAGGTCACAGTCATGGGTTCTAGGAGTTCGGAAGTGGACATATCTTTTGAGGAGACATAATTCAGTTTACTGCAGATGCTTGGTTAGCTTCCTTGGTATTCTCCAGGCCTTTGTTCTCAATTTTCTCCGCCAGGTTTGGGGCGAGGGGGTGTGGGGGGGGCAGCCAGATGTCACAGTTGACTTGCCATCTCTAGCTAGGATGTTGTTTTGGGCAGAAGGGGAACAGTGGAGATAACAAAATTACATTTTGGAGATGAGATTCCACATCCTCATTATTTAGATGGAAAGACTGGCCAGTAAAATCCAGTTGCTTGTCCAAGGACTTCTGTTTCACCTTGGTTACAGGTTGGGTATTGGTATTAGATGGGGGACTATGTTTGACCCTGGTTATAGGTGGGTATTATTAGGTATTAGATAGCAGTTACTCCGAGGAAGAAATGATAAAAGTAGCTGTCATTCACCTTGCAACTCCTTATCCAGTAACAGGAGCTTGAAAATCCACTCCTGGTGGCACAACACAACCAGACTTCCTCCCTCCCTTCGTCCCTCCTTTCCTCTCTCCCCTTTTCTTTCCTTCCTTCCTCCCTCCCTCCCTCCCTCCCTCCCTCCCTCCCTTCCTTCCTTCCTTCCTTCCTTCCTTCCTTCCTTCCTTCCTTCCTTTTTTCCCTTCTTCCTTCCTTCCAGGGTGACTCAAACTCTTAATACTTTCTTGCTGAGGTCTCTTCTTGTCCCAATAAAATAAATACCTCCTTATTTCAGTTTAGTTTTGGTGAACTAAATGGTGCTTTGCTATAATTAGAAAAAACAACAACACCCCAAATGTTATAAAACCAAAACATTTTAGTCCAATTAGTTCGCTGGAAGAAGTGTTATCGAGGCCTTTAGTTCAGTCTGGTAAACCAAGGAGTATGATAGCATACTTCAAAGACTGGGCAGTATTTTCTTGGGACCTGAATTAGGAAAGAATGGGGTGTGTGTGTTGGGGAGGGGGGGTCCTTTGGACTCACTTACAAGGTTTGGCTTGATAGGAACACTGGGTGCCTGCGACTATCTGTTATGTAATACACACCCCAAGCAGTTGTAAAGTCATTCAGACAATGGTCAAACTTGGGAAGTTCCCAGCTCATGAATATTGCAGATAGCCCATTTTCTTCACCTTCAGCTGAATCTGATACTTTTGAATAGGCTGTGAGGTGTTCAGGTCTTTATCTGAGCCAGTGCCGCGGAGCTGAAAGGGGACTTGAATGGATGAGGGAGTCATTCAAAAAATGCTTTTATTTGGTTTCAGAAACACTGTCTTTGTTTTGATGTGCTCAGAACATCATCTATTTGAAGTCTGGCTCCACTAGAGTTTTTATCTCCAAAGCAAGAAAAATATGGTAATTTTAAATAAGCGAGCCACCACAACAAAATGTATTTTTTTTAAAAAAACTGTTTCCAAGAGATGTGTGCATTTTGAACACGGGTAATGCCTGTATAAAAGTCGAAACGAATGAATCTCAGCTATAGCCCGTCTTTGCCTTTGTTCTTGATGAAAATATTCACATGTATCCAACTAAATTAACATATATTATCACCAACGTGTCATTCTCAAATTTCCTGAGCTCGGCTTATCACTCCCCGTTCTTTTTCTTGCTCATGACTCTCTTTCTGAAAACAAAACAACATTATTCACACCAATAAGTGTAACGGGCACAATGGGAGAAAGCATTGGAAGCAACTTCTTTGTACTTATCAGGGGTGACCTCTCACTCCTGGCTTTTCCTTTCTTCGCCTCTCTGGAGTCGCCTCTCTGAGAAGGAGCTATGGGACGCTGTGTTCCATTAGCGCACCCCATGCTCATTGGTCCTCCGCCATCCCTTTGTGCTCCGAGAAATCAGCCTCCAGGCAAAATCTAACTCCTGCCTTTATTCTGCAACTGAAAACAGTATATCTTGTGGAAAGAGAAAAACTCCATTCTTCTCACTATCTTAATTCATATGTGGTTTAAAGGGCTAGTGGGAAAAAGCCGGAGGAGATGGTCTCCTGATACTTAAATAAAAAATAACCTACTTACTTAAAGCTTCATTTGAAGCCAGAGCCCCTTTGGAGATTTTGGGCAGACCTGAAGTCATGTGTACGACTGGGGAGAATGATATTTGTATCCATTCCCACACCCGGGCGTGAGTGTGTAATAAACACCTTGATATCTACCAGGGGAAAACAGAAGTTGGGGGTGTCCAGAAGGATAGGGGGAAATATGTTACCCACTCTGAGTTCTAATTCAGGCCAGGAAAACAAGGTCCCCTGGAAAGGCTCCTGCTACTTCCAAATTTAGGACCCAGAACCAACAGCAAAGAGATTAGAATGTTCTAATACCAGTGGGATAGTAAGAGATTACTTTTAGATTCATTATTTAAAGCAACTCACCACTAAAAATATCTTCTGATTTAAATGTAATCATCGTAGGAATGATAAGGAATAGGGTACAGTTTTCTGACATATGAAGATAGATTTCTTTGTGTTACTTAGTGGAAAATACCATTTACATAGGTGGTCAAATACTTACCTATATACATAAAAGCCTAAGTGACCGTTACGACTGAACGACCAGAACAACTGGTCACTATGACGTGCACTGACCACCAGGGGGCAGATGCTCAATGCAGGAGCTGCCCCAGCTACAGGCCCTGATCACATGATTGCGGCCTGCCAGCCAACTTCCCGGTCCCTCCCCCAGGCCAGGCCCCAGGCTGGGACGGGGAACCGGGGGTGGGTGACGGCGGATGCAGGTGGTAAGGGAAGGAGGAGGGGGGGGAGGCAGGGAGGGGGGGAGGTAGGGAACCTGATTAGCCCTGATCGCCAGCCAGGCCTAGGGACCCCACCTGTGCATGAATTTCGTGCACCAGGCCTCTAGTGATTATAATAATGACATGAAAAAAGCTTGAGCTTTGCCATTTTTGCAGCATAAAAATTTCAATATAAAGCAACAGTTCATTTTTTAAATCACTATATTACCAAGCTCTATAGGCTGTACAGGTGAAAAATAAATACATTTTAACCATGACTGTCACAGACACTTTAGTGACCAAAAATCAACTTTAATGATGACTGTCAGAACGTTGCACTTTGTTCAGAATGCCCAGACCAGACATGAACTTTGATATGCACTAGATTTTTATTTCGGTTTTAACAAACCCTACACCTTTCTCCACCATCTTAGCAATATGTGTAGATTCACTTACCATTATCCTTACATATTCATCCCTTTCCAAGAGAAAATCAAGATTTGCTCAATCACTCTGGCCAGGATAGTCTGGTTCCATTCCTATCTTTGCCAGATGTTGGCATATAACTCACCTGTGGTGAGCAGAAGGTGTATGCAAACTCCCTCAAGAGGGGGCAGGTAAATTCTCTCTCATTCTGCTCAGTCACCACGGATCAACATTTATTACTCTTGCTCAAAATTACCAAGTTGGTTCACGCCTGGCTGCTTGTTCAGCCTGAGGTGGCTCAAGAACGCTAAACCCTACCGGCATTGATGGGCAGAATGTCTGTAAAATTACTCTGAAAACATTCAATCTTCATGGCTTGGAGATTAAGACTCTCCCCCTGAGTGGAGGCATTTTCTAGCACGGACTGTTAAAATTGACTCGCCTTTATGAAAGCATCGATGTCCCCGCGTTTTCCACCGAAGCTATTCAGGAGACAAACAGACACGGAGATATATTTTTGGTGCTAGACCTCTGTAGAGACTTCCCCTCCATCAGGGGCAAACACGGAGTCTTTTTAGAAAAAAACAAACAAACACCAAAAAGACGTTAGGTGTAAGCCTTCTTCTGAAATAAGGTTTGGGGAAAAACAAGAAGAAGAAAGAAAGGAAAAAAAAGCTCCCCATTCTGATTAAGCTCACAAAGAGACTACAGTGTCCCACATTATCTGGAGAAAAACAAAAGCGGCGAAGCACAGCCCACAGCCTTCCCAGTCAGGCAGGCAGACATTAAAGTACATTAGCACTATCATTTGTATGTCTATAAATATCAATAAAGTATGTGATTTGGCTTCACTTTCGCACAAAGGAGGAGACTATCCTTTTCAGGAAATTTCACGGAGACACTCACCAACAAAAGTTGGGTAACCTAATCTTCGGAAAGCTCAAGCGCGCTAAGCTGGAAATTGCAGGTTTTAAACTAATGTACCTGATAAGCGATGATGGCAATACTAAAGCGACCCATTATTAGGTAACCCGACCGCCCCGGTCCCAGTTATCTGTAACGGAGAAGAGTCTCCCTAAAACAGAACTAATGGGTCCGCATCAACATTCATCTCTGGAGCCAGAAAGAGGCTTTCTTCGCGGGCTTTATCTGCTCCCCAATGTCTGCCTCCACCAGGAGCGATTTCGCACTCCCGAGGCCAAGGCCGCTGAGCAAAGGACTCCGGCAGCTTTGTCCCCAACGCGCTGTTTCTTAGGGCTCCGCGGGGTCCTGTCCTGCAGACACTTCCACAGCCATCAGACGGTTCCGTGTAACTGGACTTAGCGACCCTGAGCCCAAGGGGGCCAGGGGTGTAGGACCTGAGGGTTGAACTGGTCTGCATGGGGGTGGGGTGAGGGTGGGGGTGGGGTGGGGGTGGGGTGGGGGGGCAGTCGGTGAGGCCTCTGTCCTCTTCTTATGTGTCACACCACTTCCAGCTCTTTGTCCAGCACAAGCTTCCTCTTGCAAGGTGTCTCGGTGCCAAGAGAAGCGATGTGTAGAGCCTCCCCGCTTTCAAATGGATTCGGGCAGGGCCACTGACCACGGCGAGTGTCATTTTTCTCCTTCTGAGTTGCAGTCCTTATTTCCAGAGCTGAGACAGACAGGGCCCGCCACAAGCCACTTGTTTATTCGGTAACACGTTAGGAGGGCACCTGAGAAAGGTATAACTTATTCAAGATGACCCGTTTTTCCTGCCTCCTTCCTGTGGCGACAGGAATAGCAATTCCAGTAAACACATTTTGTACAATTGTGCATGTTCTTATTGGAACTTAAATGATTTCCCTTTTTAAATAGTGTCTTTTAAACCTGAATTAAAATCACCTCAGTGGGATCCAGCGGGTAGGGTGGGATGGTGGGTAGATAACTTAGAATGATTGTCCAATCTCCACTGGTTCTCGCCAGGAAATCCACATTTCCATGAGTGAGGGGATGGGCATAGGGGAATTTGCGTGTTGGATCTTACACGTCCACCAGAATTAAGTTCATAAGTACGATCCTTGGCAAATACATTCAAGGCAAGTGGCTAACGTCCCTGCAGGTGGGGGCGGGTGACAGCAGCCTGCTGAGTAGAACATTAGTTTTACTTCACCAACCTCTCAACCTGGGACAGTTCCCAAGAGACGTCGCAGGAGGGAAGAGAAGGATAAAATGAAGACTCTCTCTCGAAAACGGGAGCTGTCATGATTTCCTCACGAGCCTCTCACGGTCCTGCAATTTCTTGAATACAGAAGCTGTGTCTCTGAAATAGGAATTCCTTTTTATAACGACCATGCAAAGCGGGCGTTTTGTTTTCTAGTAAGAGTGAAAACGAAGTGAAGAGCAACCTCCTGTTTGCTCAGAATGATTTGGGAATAGTGAACGAGTCCATATTAAGAGTTATCCTGTCTATCAAATGTGGAGTACCAATTTTTAAAAGAACCTTAGTAAATGACATCAAATTCCAAAACTATCCAGAATAAAATGCCCCTAAAAATTCAGAAATGTGCAGTTAAAGCTGAATCCATCCGTTAACGTCCGTAATCCTATAGTTGTGGAAAATGTATGAGACTGAGCTGAACACGTTGAATTTATTAGGCTACACCAGACAAGGATGGCCTTTCAAACAAATCAGAGATGTTAGCTTCTTATTGTCACCTGTTTATTCCAATAAAATTGGAGCACAGAATGTGAAAAAAATAAAATAAAATAAAATAAAGTGCTAGAGACACAAGAGAGTAGACACAATAGGTCCAGGGTTACACCTAGAGCAGAGGTTTTCAAGCAAGCATGGACATCAGAGTAATAGGACCTGTGGAGACAGAGTATGGGTTCACCCTTAGGGGTCCAGACTTAGTAAGTTTAGGGTGAGGTCCAAGAATTTGCATTTTTTAATCCTCACCTGAGATTTTTCCATTGATTTTTAGAGAGAGTGGAAGGAAGGAAAGGCGGGGGGGGGGGGGGGGTGGCGGGAGAGAGGAGAGAGAGAAAAACATCTATGTGAGAGAGACACATTGATTGGTTGCCTCCTGAATGTACCTCTCCTGGGGCCAGAGATGGAGCCTGCAACCGAGGTATGTGCCCTTGACTGGGACTCAAACCTTTGGGCTGTGGGCTGACGCTCTAACCATTGAGCCCCTGGCCAGGGCAAGAATTTGCCTTTTTAAGATTCTCAGGGGATGCTGATGCCTTCCAGCTGGGGACCACATTTTGAGAACCGTTGTCCAGGGTCAAGTGAAGGGCTGCTTGCTTGCTTGCTTGTTTGTTCCTCAGTTAACTTGATCCAGTTCATGTCCACTCCAACAAATCTGCCCTTAAAAACTCCTTCTCTGCCCTCAGAAATGAGATTGGCCAGACTGCTGAATAGATCTTTATTGTACTCTGTGCCACCTGGACAGCGAGTCATAAACATGTCACCCTAGAACCACAAAGAGCATCTGAGCCTTTCAGTATATCCACACAGAATGGAAGCCGGACAGATCCATGTGTCGCTGTGTCCTTCCCGGCTCTCTAACTCTGGGCAGGTCATTGAGGAGCTCTAAACCACAGCAAGACAAACACTGCATGTTTCCACATACGCGAGGTTCCTGAAACAGTCACCCTCCCCGAAGCCAAGAAGAGAGTGGGGGTTGCCAAGAGATAGGGGAGAGGGAAGTAGGGAGTTGTTACGCAATGGGTATAAGGTCTTAGTCATGCAAGACGAGTAAGTTCCAAAGATCTGCTGTACAACATAGTACATATATGTGTGGTTAACAATGTGGTATTGCACACTTTAAACTATGTTAGGAGGATGAGAGGATAGTTGTCACAGTAAATGTTCTTACCAAAACACACACACACACACACACACACACACACACACACAAGGACCCAAGGAAATTTTGCAGATGAGATATATCTGGTACCTTGATTGTGGTTATGTTGTCACGTATAATAACACAACAGAGTGTATACATCAAATATTTTCATTTTTGTATATTAATTACACCATAATAAAGCTTTGAAAAAGTCTGCCAACCAATGTGTTAGAGAGCAACAAAGTAGTGGTGGGAGGTGGGGGGGGGGGGCAGTGGTGGCTCAAGCGGAGGAGGGGACGTTGGAGCTGAGACCTGAAGGCCACTTCCGCCCCCACCAGCTGTGAGACCTCTGCAGCTCCCCGTCCTTGTTTGTAAAGCATCTGGCTTTTACAAACCCAGCTCCTTCCTTCCCTGAAACCCTGCCGATCTGCTCCTCTGCTTGCCGATCATAGTGTGTCCCCACCGCTACTTTCCTTGCGTCGCCCGCGTCATCGCTTCATCGGCACAAAGAAGAAACAGCCTCAGCACAAGAGAGGATGCAATTCTCCTCTTTTGCACACGTCATACCATTCGGCAAAACTCACCCAAGTCCCATAAATAGGAGTTCTGCAGCGAGCCTCCAGTACCCTGACAAGACGTTCAGGAAGTGTGCAAACGTTCATCAGCGCCCAAGCCAAATGCCTCGCCATCTTCCAAACAGGTCTGAAAAACAGCCCACACTTGGCGCTGACTGATTGTGGCCTTTCAAAGTCGATACAAAGTAATATGCAAGGAGACAAAGCTATTTTACCAGGCAGACAGATATTCCAAATTACCGGTTCTTAACAAGCATGGTAACACACCAGTCAAAAGCAATAAATTTAAACTTAATGAAATCTCAATTTGCCTACAGTGCATTTCACTTTGACATTTTCTATATTGCCACGGTGCTTTGATAAAGTTTTTTAAAATGCAAAGAAAGTGTCTGCGAGGCTAAAGACCAGACTTGGTACCATTGTGGCCCCGGCAACATTACAGTACTTAAGTTTCATCACTCCATGCCCTGCGGCGGGCAGAGCCCCGGTGCTGCACAGGTTCAGTTTTCATTATCATCCTATGATTATGCATTTTACTGCATTTAACTGATAATACCACTACCAGCTCACCTTAAAAGAATTAGCTTGGAGGTTTCATTGCTTTCCAAATGGAATTCATTTGACAAACAAATGACAATTAGCCTAGTCTCCCCCGCGCTGCTGTAAGGATGCTTTTTGATTGAACCTAGACCAATTTACAATTTTTAAATGAGTTTAGACATTTACATTTCAAATGTCTAGAGGAAATTAGCCCTGGGACATCCGACAGCCAAAATGCTTTTTGAAGTTGATTATTATTTGATCTAGTCCCCTCTACCTGGACATTGTGTTCCGACTTCAAAGTTTGGGAATGTAAATGCCACCTCACCTCAAAGCACAGGGAGAAACTTAAAAGCGGTTTTGCTCATTATGTTATGCAAAGGAGCCCATATTTTAATATTCGTTTAATATGGTTAGTTAGCTTTAATGACACCAGTGTGCCGGTGTCAGGGTTTTGGAATCCGAAAGCGCTGATTGAAGTTCCTGGCTGCTGCCTGTATTTTTCCGCAGAGAGAGGAAGAGAGCCCTCGGAAGGACAGACGGGCTCCTGGGCGCCTCCATCCCGGGGAGATCAGAGTTCACCTGCCCAGGCGAAGAAGGCACAGATGATGATGTCAGGGGCCACGGAGACACTCGACTGTCATCTCCCAACTCTTCCAGTGTTGTGAGGACAGGAGGCCCAGGCAGCCACGGGTGCTGAGGAAACGGCTGGAAGTTCCATTATGAATACTGTACGCAGTGCTGGTAACCCGGCCTTGGACACGGGCATTGCTCTGAACTTCAGTTCACTAATGTCTAGCCACGGGTGAATGTTATTTATTTTTATTGAGATTGCCACATGGTTGTCACAATGAGAAAGTGACAGCCCTCTGCCATTCCACGTTGTTCCAGGACAAAAATAAGATACAGTAAGGGGAGAGGCCACAAATGTGTAGTATCACATCACCATCCTGTTCCGGATTTTACTTTTTATTATTATTATTATTGATTCCAGAGAGGAAGGGAGAGGGAGAGAAAGAGATAGAAACCTCAATGATGAGAGAATCATTGATCAGCTGCCTCCTGCACGCCCCACACTGGGGATCGAGCCCACAACCCAGGTATGTGCCCTGACCAGGGATTGACCTCCTGGTTCATAGTTTGATGCTAAACCACTGAGTCACGCTGACCAGGCTGGATGTTACCTCTAAAGGCCTGAACATCAGTATTATCCACAACACAGTCAGAGGAACACTCTAGAAAAAGGGCATGAGACACAGAACGGAGGAGTCTTCCCGTCTCTATCTGCATGGAATCATCATGGCTTTCCTGCGGCATCCTGGGGGGTTTTCCCCTGAATATCCTGGATTTCCAGGTTCATCTCATACTCTAGGACACACACCACATGTTTACAAGATAACTCTGAGTTCGAAAGTTCCCAAATGATGACACTGCATCCTCCCAGCACAGAATTAATGGCTTTGAAGACGCTTCTGTCTAAACAGTAGATGCTGGATTAATGGTCCAGCCCCTCATTAGAGTTTACAACGGTGTCAGGAGGCAAGAATCCCAGGAAAGAGTGAATCAGCCCCGGTGACAAACGTTAGAAAATGGCAGGGGAGGGCGAAAACCTGGTCTCCTACCGCTGGGTTCCTGACCTCACCACCATGAACTGTAAAGACCCTGGTGGCCAGGATGGCTTGTTTGTTGCTGGAGGGATGAAACCCCCTAGGTCCCTTCACTTGTAAACTCTGTGATTTCATGTCACTCCCCCCCCCCGCCCTCCCGTTTCTTCCTCCCTCCTCTCATTCTCGTTTTCCCTAATAAAAACAGAATCAGAATGTCCTGGGTGGGAACTGTTTTGATGCTGAAATTAACCATTTTTCTCACATATACCATGTCCACACTATGCTAGGCGCATGCCTTGAAAGTCCTTCTTTCAAGGGTTTTTCATTTTCTATTTCTTCCTGCACACCCAGGAATTTTTAATTCCTGTACTAAGGGCTTGGCAACAACCACCTTACACAGACAGCACCCACAGACCGTGGCTCTGAGGGCACCAGAGTCGCCCCAAGCCGAGGCAGCCGGATGGGAAACCTGGAGACTTTTGTTACGTCGTCCGCCCCCTGCTGGACGGATCGCCAGCTACTCACAAGGGAGCTGGAAAAGGCAGGAGTTTTTGTCTTAAGGCCCATGGGGTGGTCCCTAAGCCACGGGGAAGCATTCCGGTCTTTTAAGAAATAACACCATCTTTTCTGCCAGAGCTTCTTAGAAATGCACTCTTCTCTATCTAGTTGTACTGGTACACCAGTTTATTCGGCCTCTTCTATTTTTAAGCACAGCTATTTTTTTAAAGGTATTTTTTCAAGGATGAGATTATTTTTAGCATTGATTGTAGAGAGAGGGAGAGAGAGAAACATCGCTTTGTTGTTCCACTTATTTATACATTCATTGGTTGCCTCCTATATGTGTCCCGCCAGAGATCGAACCCATAACCTTGGCTTAGCAGGACGACGCTCTAACCCAGTGGTCGGCAAACTGCGGCTCGCGAGCCACATGCAGCTCGTGAGCCGCGATTTGCCGCTCTGTTGACTAATGAGTTTGCCGACCACTGGGATAGGGGCTTAATCACAAGGAACAACAACAGCCTGTAATTATTGGAATTGAGAGTCTAGGTCAGTGGTCGGCAAACTCAGTCAACAGAGCGGCAAACCACGGCTCTCGAGCCGCAGTTTGCCGACCACTGCTCTAACCAACTGAGCTACCCGGCCAAGGCCACAGCTTCTTTAAAACAAAACAAACAAAAAATGGAGATCATGAGGAATTCTGACATCTCTCTCTCTGACATTCAAGTGCTAGACAAGCCTCTGCGTGGCACCAGTGATCTATCTGGCAATGAGGGGAAAAAATATTACCAATCCTCATAATATTCTCCCAGCATTAAGGAGTACAATACCACAGGGGTTAAGACCATGGCACAGGCTCATTCGCTGCTGGTGGGAATGTAAACTGGTTCAGTCACTATGGAAAACACTACGGAGTTTCTTTAAAAAAATTAAGACCCAGAAACCCCTCTTCTGTGTATCTACCTGAACACTTTGAAAACATTATTCACAAAGGTATATGTATGCCTATGTTCATTGTAGCATTGTTCACAGTGGTTAAGATATGGAAACAACTGAAGTGTCCTTTAGTAGACTGAATAAAGAAGATGTGATACATATATACAATAGAATACTACTCAGCCATAAAAAAAAGAATAAATACAGCCATTTGTGACAACATGGATGGACTTTGAGACTATCATGCTAAGTGAAATAAGCCAGTCAGAGAAAGTAAAAAATCCTATCAATTCACTCATATGTAGGCTATAAAATGGAAAGTAACAAATGAACAAACAAGCAACAACTTACAGGCAGAGACAACAGTATGGTGGTTACCAGAAGGAAGGGGGCAGGGGTGGTGCAGGGTAAAGGGTGTCAAATATATGGTGAGAGGAGATATCTGACTTTGGGTGGAGGGCACACAATGCAGTATACAGATCATTTTAATAGAAATCGATACTTGAAACCTATATAATCTTATTAACCACTGTCACCCCAATAAATTTAATTTTTAAAAAAGGCCATGGGACAGACTATAAATTCTCCTTGGATGCTTATTAATTGGGTGGCATTGAGCAGGTTAAATAAGCTCTCCATTTCCTCCTCCATAGTATGAAGTTACAGTTTGCCTCTTATGGTTATTGTAGAGTTAACACATATAGCCCTAGTCGGTTTGGCTCAGTGGATAGAGCATTGGCCTTTGGACCGAAGGGTTCCCGGTTTGATTCTGGTCAAGGGCACATATCTCGATTACAGGCTCCTCCCCAGCCTAGGCCCTGGTCATGGCTCATGCAGGAGGCAACCAACTGATGTGTCTCTCTCATACCAGTATTTCTTCCTGTCTTTCCCTCTCTCTTCCCCCCTTTCTAAAATCAATGGAAAAATATCCTCCGGTGAGGATTTAAAAAGAGTTAACACATATATGACTTAGACCAGTCCTTGGCATGCAGAGAACACTACGTAAATGTTGGATAGAATCATGAGCGTGGCAGGCACGCAGTTCTAAGTTACATGCCCATAGCAGACAGGAGTGGCGAATTTCCAGATCTCTACTTTAAGGATTTTTTGTATTTACTTGAAGGGGATGAGTGTTAAAGCCTCTAAATTGAAGATAGAGGCATCTTCAAGAAAAGGAATGAAACTGTGAGTGGATCCTTGCTCAGAGAAGTGACTTTTCTTTGCCTTCTCTGCCAGCAAGATACTGAAGTATGCAATTGACAATATGCTTTATATTAATTCTTGGGCAAAGGGATAGTGTCTCAGGAATTGTTGATCTCTTCTTTGCAGGACTTTGTAAAGGAAGGCTAAAAGTTGAAATGTCTTTTACATCTTAAGCACACATCAAGGGAGGAACTATACATCCATTTACTTGTTCAATGAATATCTATCGGGTGCCTACTGTGTGCCTACAGGTCCTGGGCTAAGTAGAGAGGACACAGATGTAAAGACAACAGACACAGACCGGGCAATATGGAGTTTACAGACTGATGGGAAATACAGACAGTAAACAAGTGATTAAATGTGAAGAATGGTCTCCAAGGAGAAGGACCGGGAGCCATGGAATACAACACCTCATCTGGAGATCCCACTTTCTAATTTTACATGAGATTCCTTTGCATGGAGAGATCTCTATGTGGGAAATGTCATAATGTTCTTCAAAAGTGATCGAAGACCTATAAAGTCCTCGTTATCCAGGGTCAGGGTATGGGGAGGGGGAGGGTACAGGACACTGTGTATTTAGGAAAACCAACAATTGGAAAGGACATATTTTCCCATGAGAAAGTCACATGAGATTTGCAACACCAGTTCAGGAATACACCAGAGCAAAACACTGCATCCTTGTGCTCCAAGTTTCATCCACATGAAGTAGGACTGCATTTTCAGCGCTTGATGAAACTGCATGCCACTGCGGTGTGGAATATTCCTGAAGGGTTCTCAGAATTAGAGTGGGCTGCTAGGCTCATGCAGGTGCTAACTCAAACACTCTTAAGGGCTGCTGAAGAGTAACTGGGGATATTGCAGATCTGCCAGGAGGTGTTTTTTCTCTATTAAGCAGTGGAGCATTTGCAGGTATAAGATACAAATGTATGCAATGTCTACTCTATACAGTGAATCCCTCTTATCAAATTTTCCAAATAACTGAGTGATACCAGGGAAATAATTGCCAATGGTTCATCAGGCCAACATAAACCATAGCTGTACGAAACCTCAAGTTATTAGACTCTACTATCTATGTGGTTGTTTTTCTTTATTTAATGAAGTTCCATGGAAAGAAATAACTTGTAGTTAACAATCTTGTGTCACAGAACAAGCCCACGATGACAGCCCATTTTCATCAGTGTGTGTGAAACCCCTATTTTTAGTAACCCACCTTCTGCTCTTGCTGATTTTTCTCATTCCCTTAATCTCCTTCCTCAATAACTCATCATTTTCAGGTCAAAGCTATAAACATACAGTCAAGTAAAAACGAGATACATATGAGAATATTATTGTTCAAGCATCTAAATCATTGGATTAAATGATCCACATGATTTCCCAATACTCTGCTCATATATATATATATATATATATATATATATATATATATATAAAATCTTAGACAAACAGCCAAATGTAAACATGTTTGGCATGATACTTGGTGTCAGAGACCAGAGGGAGAAAGTTGATTCAAATTCAAAGAAAATGTATTTCAGAGACTTATTCTTCCAGAAAAAAAATTGCAGAAATAGAAAACCTTATAACTAGGTAAATCAGTTAACCTGCTAACACTGACTGAGAACCTAGGATAGATAGGTTGACGGCTTTAATGTAATTTAATGAGAAAAAAAATATATAAATTCTTATGATGTTAGTACATCACCCATTTTGGGAAATGTTTTGTTAAATTTTCCCAGGAGAGGTTTTAATTAAAACCAAAAGAAGATATTTATTTTTATATAGAAGTTATTATCCATACCAGGGGTGGGAACGTCCAGCCATGGGCCATATAAGGCCCTCGAAATTATTTGGTCTGTCCCCGCCAAGGCATGAAGAGTGAATTAATTAAATGTTCAGCCAAACATAGCAGGCTAATGTTTTCAGTTAAAAATTTGTATGGTCTGAGAATGATGTTATAAATAACCAACTGGCCCTTGGCAGAAAAAAGGTTCCCCATCCCTGCTATACTTACATATTATAAACACACACATATACATATGCCTAGGTATACATGCATGAACACACACGTACATTTATCCCATAGAAAGCGAGGATCTCATGGACCAAATAGGCCCACAGAAAATGGCCCAAGACCATTACCTTTGATGTAAACATAGTAAAATAAGCAAACTCCACTTAAACCAGAAGCAAGCTGCCTTTTCCTGCCTTTAAAAGCCACAATCTGAAAGATCCGAGAGTCTGAAATCTCACAATTAAGGTGTGCTGATTCCTAGGGTAGCTTGACATTTGCATAAAATATTAAACCTCTCTTGAGGTGTATTAATATTTTGATTGCATTGAAAGCTCTCTAATGAGTCACTGCAGTCAGGCGGTCTGCTGATTGGTGCCCTCCCCTGGAATGCAGGCTTCTTCATCCACATGCATAAATTACACTTGGCGATGTTGTAATAGAGATTAGTAGCGCTACGGTTCGGTCAAACTAATTCTTAAGCGCAGATAAAGAGCCATTCCATTCACTGGGGAAAGATCCGCAATGAAAGTAGCCATTCATGGGCCTGGTGCAGACATCAGCCATCTCCTTCTCAGTGTGGCTGCAGGTCCCACTCTTAAGGCGGAGTGTAAGTGAGACCCGGGATCTCTCACTTGACAAATGCTTTTTCATGTGAAATACATGAACTCCTTTTCCCCCTAGACTGAGTTGTTTCAGATCATTGTCTCTTCCGTAGTACAGGAAGAGGAGCTAATCTATAAAACAATGAGACTTCACTCTGGATGCCAAAATCTGCAATTATATTGTACAGAGGGGCTTCATGAATAATTCCTGGGCTGTGACCCGACATTAATCTGGACAGGTAATACAGAGCTGGGGCCTTGCCAGCACGGAGCTGACTGATTTCTTTATAACAGGACACTTGCTATGTGAGGACGCAGCCTTTTCTCTACGTGAGACCCTCTCTCCAAACTGAGCGCTGAGCTATCATCGTGACGTCTTGTGTTTCCTCCCTGGTTGCATGTCTAGGTGTTGGCCACAGGGTTCCTACCATCTTAGAAAGAAGGCACTTCCCTTAGGCAAGGCGGCTTCAAGGTCTTAGCTACTGCTCACATATTGGTTATTTTTAAGTGATCTTGTTGTAAGAAAAGAAAGAAAGAAAAAATCACCCCATGTGCCATCACTACACATTTGTCCTGCTCCCGGCCAGGGCATAAATCAAGACCAGTTTGTTCTTGGAACTGGTCACTTATGAAAGCAGGTCCAGGAAAAATAATTTCAGAAATTCCTTTTCAGGAGTGATTAGATCGGATCACTGTGATACCTCCTCTTGAAGGGACCCAAAATTACGACAAATAGTCTTTTCTTAGTTAAAACGTTCCATTGATTCAAGTACATGTTTACAGGGTGCATATCTTATATTCATCATTGTGACAGAAACGGTGGGAAATTCTTAAAAGTAAAAAAATTAAAACCAGTCAATGACAATAACATGCCTTCTGCTCTAGGGATTGTCCTGTCAAGTCAGAGAAGTATGGATAGGAACAGGTAACCATGTTCAGAGGAAGAAGTGAGTAGGATGAAATGCAGGAAGGAGGTATCTTGCAGAAGGCTGCCTTTGGATGGAGTTTTGAAGCCTGTTGATAAGGGAGTGGGTTGAGGAAGAGAATTGAGGAAGTATTTTTTGTTTTTTTCTTTAATCCTTACCTGAGGACATATTTTTGTTTTGTTTCATTGTGGTTTTTTTTTGTTTTGTTTTGTTTTGTTTTTTTTAAGAAAGAGAGGAAGGGAGGAGAAAGAGAAACATCATCAGTAGTATCTTGTACATGCCCCGACCAGGGATTGAACCCACAACCTAGGTATGTGCCCCGACCAGGGATTGAACCCACAACCTAGGAATGTGCCCCGACCAGGGATTGAACCCACAACCTAGGTATGTGCCCCAACTGGGGAAAAACCCACAACCCATTGGTGTATAAAATGACGCTTCAACCAACTGAGCCACCTAACCAGGCCTGGGAAAATGTTTTTAACAATAATAACCAAGCAAAAGTATGGACATATGCCACTTTCCCTGTGTAATGTCTAAAATATTTTTTTTAAATATATTTTATTGATATTTTACAGAGAGGAAGGGAGAAGGATAGAGAGCTAGAAACATCGATGAGAGAGAAACATCGATCAGCTGCCTCCTGCACACTCCCCTACTGGGGATGTGCCCGCAACCAGGGTACATGCCCTTGACCGGAATCGAACCCGGGACCCTTCAGTCCGCAGGCCGACGCTCTATCCACTGAGCCAAACCGGTTAGGGCATGTCTAAAATATTTAACAACAGGTATTGGCACAAGCGAAGACCCATCTGAGTGAGCACCACCTGCCAGTCACAACCACTACAGCAGCAGCAGCAATCCGGCAGTCACTGGAGAGTGTTCGACATGTTCCTGTTCTTCTGTTTGTCCACCTGTCTGTTGTCTAGAACAGAAATGCACCTGCAGCGCCTGAATTAGTGCCCAAGCGTGACTGTGTTTCTCCGTCAGTGTTTGTTGAGTGGCTGAATGTTTACCTAACCGTGCATAAGAAAATCTCAACTAAAGCAGGAAACATTTTAGGGAGTGAAAGACGGAATGAGATCGATAGGATGGGCAAAATGACGGCGGTCTTTAGTTATCAAGATTAGACGTTGGAACATTTTCTGTGAAGAGTGGAGAAGCACTGAAAATACACCAACGGGGATACAGCAACATCATCCCCACCTCATCGTTTGCAAAGTCACTGTCACCTTCCATGACATGAAGGAGCTTTCCCTCGGAGCCAGGCATTACGAGCACTTCGTGTTTCACATGCATTACCTCACTCAACTCTCGTAACAACTCTATGAAGTGGATCCTATTATTATCTCCTTTTTACAAATGGGCAAACTGAAGCTTAAAGGTCTCCTGTAGCCTATTCAAGGTCACCTAATTACTAACCACTGCACGGCAAGCCTACGCGCACGCCACACTCACAACTGATCAAAACAGTTTTCCCAACAAAATTAAGTAACCCTTTAATAAGGAAAAATGGCCCATAATTTTGCCTGATGCCACTCTCTATGTTTTCTTACTTTTGGGAGGGCCACTGTCCTTATTTCATATCGTTGTAACTACGGCTATTATACAATTTTATGATCTGCGTTTTCTACTCAGAGCTATCAAGTAAAACTTCTCTCTGTTGTATAACATTTATAATAATAATTTGTAATGATGGTTGTTTAGTTCCTTTTTCCCTTTGCTGGCTTTTTTAGTCTTTTGCTGTTATACATGATACTTCAGCAGACATGGTTCTCCACATACAATATTTTGCTAATTATTTCCTTTGTACTTATTCCCAAGAGTGGTTATACTGTCAAAGAGTATATGGTGTTAGTCCTAAATTGTATTGCCAAATTGTTTTTCAAGTGGATTGTACTAACTTCTACTAATTCCAGTAATTATTATTAACCAGTGTTACTAAAAACCTCATGGTCATCACTATTAGATCATTTCATCTTACTTAATAAGAAACATTTTTCATTTGCATTTTTGTTACTAATATAAACATTTTTCAAACAAATTATGAGTACTTCTTCATACTTCAATTGTCAAGACAAGACACTGGTCCGTTTACTTATTGGAGTTTTATTATTCTGACAAAGTTGATTGAGATCTTTATATACTATAGATAGTAGTATAATTTGTCATTTTCAATATATATTTTATAACAGGCTGCTTTATTTTTAGTTTCTATATTTTCAGTATAGAGGCATTTTGAAATTTCTTTACAGTCTATTTGTATTTCCTTCAGTGGTTTCAATTGTTAGAAAGTTCCCATCCTTCCAAACATCTGAGATTCTATTTTATTTTGGGCTGATTTTCACTGACTGGACTTTTCACTTAATCTTTTTTTCACATGGAGATGATTTTTGATCTACAGCAAGGAACCAATAAAGCAAATCTCCTCACTCTAAATATTCATTAAATAATTCTTCGTTTCCTTATTGCTTATATACTTTATTACATACTAATTTTTTCTATTTCATTTATGAGCTTCTATCCTGTTTCACTAAGCTATTTCTTCATATTCTAGTCTTTCTTTTTTACTACTATTGTTTTATTGCATTGTTTTATATTTGATTAGGACTGACTTAAAAAAATTTTTTGAGAACCACACCCATTTAAATTTCCAAATAAATGAAGTCATTAATTACCTTTGTCTTTTTCTAAAATAACCTAGAATTTCAACTAAGATTGCTTTAACCTATTGTGAACTTAGGATAAATCAACATTATTGCATACCTCACTTATTCTAACCTTTTCTAGATCATTTATTCTAGCTTCCTATATTTCCCAATAAAGACTTTTTATGTAAGTCACTCATACCTTTTATTATGCTATTTCTTAAGTTTTTATATATTTAGTGTTATTGTCAACAAGATCCTTGTGTAACTTTTAATGACTATTTTTGTTGGTATAAAATAATATAATTTGTTTTGTGTGCTTCATTTGTACTTAGCAAATATTATAGATAATTAAACTAGAAGGACTGTAGTTAACTATTATAAAACCTAAACTTCAGCCGTCATCTTAATGGACATTCCTCACCTTTAACTTTATAGCCGAAAGTCTCCCACAGCAAGTTATCTTACTTAGTTATCTGAATAGCTTTTTTGAAAGGTATATAGAGGACTAGTTTTTAATTAACCAATGTGGACGTTAAGTTCCTATTCCTTTAAAAATTAACTAAGCTCAAATGCTCATGGTCATGGATGTTAGGACCTAGATCACTTATTTACCTGTGTATTACAGTCAACTCAACATTATTCCTTGAGAATTTTATCACTTTGGATACGATTTAGGTGTAATAGAGACCCAGCAAACCATAGTTAAAATAGGTTAGTGTCACAGCATTGTAATGCTGAGGGCCCAGGTTTCCTCAGGCTGAGTCCTTGATGGAAGAGCTTTCCACCCCAAGCTACAAGGGTAAATGCTGGCATCTCAGACTCCAAGAAGGCCCCGGGAGCACCAGCCATCATAGCCGCATTCCAAGCCGCAGCACGAAGGAGGAAGAAAGGTAAACCTCCCCCATCTTTAAAAAATATACATTTTTTATTTCAGAGAGGAAGGGAGAGGGAGAGAGAAAAACATCAATGATGAGAGAAAATCATGGATCAGCTGCCTCCTGCACGCCCTGCACTGGAGATCGAGCCCGCAACCTCGGGCATGTGCCTTGACCAGGAATCAAACTGTGGCCTCCTGGTTCATAGGTCGACGCTCAATCACTGAGCCACACCAGCTGGGCAGCCTCCCCCATTGTAATGAGACTTCCCATATGTTTCCCTGCACTGGAGCAGATCTAGCGGCTGCAATGGGGCCCGAAGGATGGAATCCTTCCACTCAGCAGCCATGAGCCCAGCTGAAAGTGGGTTTTGTCCATTCGAGAGGGAAGGGGAAATGCCTGCTTGTTGGGCAACTGTCTGTGCCACAGACTCTTGTCACTGATCGAACAATTCCTCGGCCTGACGCGAGGGGGCAGCCTTCCATTCAGGCAGGCATGCTTTATAGGCTGGTCAATCCCCATCAGGGCATCAGTCCTACCCCCAGCAGAGCTTCATGTATTTGTTAAACGTAGTTAACCAACCCCATAGACTACCAGACCTAGGTACCTTTAGAGCACTTAACTCTGAACTAATTTCCGCACTATGTCTATCATCATCAGTTACTTGTGTTTTAAATGGATTCTCTTTACCATGTTAAGAAAAGATTCTATTCCAATTAAGTTCTTTTAAGTTAGAAATAGAGGATAAATTTTGTCAAATTCTCTGTTTTTGTCTTATTTAAGAATTATGGGCTTTTTTTTTTCTTATTTAACCTACAAGTATGAATTATTCCATTACTTCTTTTTCAGTAATTATAGTCTTAGTTTGACCTTTCCTTGAATTCCAGGGATAAAGCTACTGGCTATAAACTATTATCTGTTTAAAGTTTTGCTGAATTATTCTTATTGCATTTTATTTCAAAAATGTCATATCTATATTTATGTCTTTCTGCCCCATTTTTTCTATCTTCATTTTGTTTGGGATTAGAATTATACAGTTATATGATTTATTGTTTTTTGTGTCCTTCTAAAGGAGATTAGGTTTAAAGGACTGGTGAAGAATCAGTACATATGATGGATAAGGAGTGTCTAGAGATAGTGAACAGGAGGCTCTGCAGTAAACCAGTCTGTAGCAAGATGAGCTTAGAGCAGGGTAACAGTAGAATAGGGGAGAAGAAAAAAAAAAGCTGGCCAGCAATAGGTTCTAATTGACTTCATCCAATCACACGTTCTGAGGCAAAGGGATCATTCTGTCATGTAACTCATTTGACAGTGAACAAATCCAAAATGCTGACTAAGAGCTATCACTTCTCCTGGGCGGTAATGACGATTGTTTTTGAGCACAAGTAAAGAGAACACGTTTCCCCAAAGAAAATCTCCAAGCGCTGCCTTTTCATCAGCTCTCTGTGCAAGTGGCCCTGTCATGCAGGCAGCACAACTCAACATGACGCTCTGATGAGGGTCTTGACTGCAGGAGGGGGAGGCAGCCACACTTTGCAGCCCCGGTCCATTGTAAACCCAGCCTTCACCCCTCACCCCTGTGCAATTGTCAAAAGTAAACTACAGTAATAGAGTTCATTCTGCCTCTCACACTGTCCCAACATCACTGACACCATTATTTGGAGCAGTGGGTCTCTGGAGATGCGTTCTGGCAAGATCTTGGGAGGAGCAGTGAACGGCCTGCCTGCGCTGAGGAGTGACGAAAATGTAAATTTCAGTGATCTTATTAGTGAAGCGGACATATTTCACCAAGGCCAGATTAAATTAGCAGCTACACCCCCCTTCCTGCGTGCTCGTAAGTAAAAACAGACCTACAAAGCAGTCAGAAGTGATTCTCTAAATGCACATAGTGTGCAGAGGCCCTGGCCAGCACAGAGGGTCCCGGCAGGGTCCCTTGGAGCTATGTGATGACACATCGCAGCAGAGAAGAAGGCTTTCCGTGGTGCAGTAAGTTACATACACATTGTGTAGAAATGCTTAAAAGCAGTACATCAGGTCTGCTTTGGGGTCACTAAAAGGAAAGGCCCCAAGTATCCTACGTCAGATGGAATTGGGAGTCATATGTATACCACTTTGGCCCGACTCTACCAACTCAACCACCAACCATACATCCCAAAGCTGTGACCTCTTCTTATTGTTGCCCAGCAACTGACTTGTGCCGTCGCCTGAGGAAAGCCACGCCATCCTCTCACTGCTCCCATATGTTAAAAGTGCATATCTGCAGATATTCTTGAGGACCTTCATTGTTACAGAGATACTGAGGCTGGTGGTATGAGTGACCCTGTGCCTGCCCTCCGGGGGATGGGAAGAAGAGCAGCTATGAGAGGGGAGCGACATTTGTGCCCCTGGTAATGTAGGGGGCCCCTTCCTTCTCTGGTCCCTGGTGCATTGCCCATTTGCCCCCTGAGCATCGACAGCACTGATTATAAACCATTTACTCTTAGATGAGCTTTGCATCTCATATGGGATCTCCGAAGTCAGGTACCACGTCTTACTCACTTTCCCCATGGCACCTAGCATATACCACGTGCTCAATCACGATATGGTCAATAAATAAAAGAATGAACAACATTTTATCTTCAAAGTGGGAATAAATCTGCCATGTCCACTAACATAGCAAAGACTGGTTTCCTTCTCTCAGGCCGGTGGGTACAGGAAATGGTCTGGGCAGGCAATGCCTGATGGAAAAGGGCTTGAAAGGGGTGTGTGTGTGTGTGTGTGTGTGTGTGTGTGTGTGTGTGTGTGTGAGCATGTACGCATGCACACGAGGGGAGTTTCTAGTGGATCTTGCCCTCAGGAAAGAGCCGAAGGTTGAAAGATAAAAGTCATCAGTCAGGCATTGCAATTGGAGAGGCTGAGCAAACAGGGGAATTAACAACAACAAGGATGACGAAGATGGGAAAATCAGGTAAAGCAAGCAGATGACTTGGGGTGGGTGGGTCCATAAATTACAAAGGGCTTCATGGGGTGGCCTGGTACAAACTCTTTGGCTGAGGAGAAAGCCTTAAAGTCACATTAAATATATCCCAAATATTCCACGGAACATCTTATACTGAACACTTTTGGGACACACTTACACTAAAGAAAATATTCATTGTCCATCTGGAATTCTAACTTAACTAGGCATCTTGCATATTTATTTGCTAAATTTGGCAACCCTGTCTTAATGGAACAACCAGGATGGGAATAAGGGTGGGCAGGTCCAGTTTCGGAATGAGATTATGGAAAGTTAAATCCCATGAGGCTTCACTTGGCAATTTTATTCAAACGTTATTATTGGGTGATTAAGAAGTCTCTCTAACCCAGTCCATGCGGCTCAGCTATTGAGCGTCGACCCACGAACCAAGAGGTCACGGGTACAATTCCCAGTCAGGGCCCTATCCCCAGCTGGGGGTGCACAGGAGGCAGCCAATCAATGATTCTCTCTTATCACTGATGTTTCTCTCTCTCTCTCCCTCTCCGTTCCCCCCCCTCTCTCTCTAAAAAGAAAAAAAAAAAATCTCTCCAAAGACAAGAATGGATTTAGTGACTAAGATAATAGAGTGATTCTCAAGCAACAGAAATGTGGTGGGGTTTCCTTTTCCCCTCATGAGACTTTCCCACCTGTGCCCAGGGGCACCGGAACCTACAAACATCCCACACGTGGCCTCTGTCCAGGAGCAGAGTAGCCCTCCTGCAGGTATGGCCCCCCAGAGGCTCAGGGGGAGAAAACCTTGCCTCTGCCTCTCCTGTGAGAAACAGGAAACGGAATGGATTTTCCGGAGGTGAGTCGTGGGTGTGTCTCAGGGGACATTGGGCTGTAAGACCCCTTCTGAAAACATCGTAAGGAGAAGTTTATTTTCTTACGTAACAAGACATTTGGAGGTAGGAAGCTGGGTTAGCTGCTTGGCAAAATCTAGACCACATGCCTGAGATGCTCTGCTTCTGCCTCCTGGTTGCAAGATAGCTGCAGCAGCACCAACCACCACATTTCTTTTTTCTTTTCTTTTTTAATATATTTTTATTGATTTCAGAGAAGGAGGGAGAGGGAGAGAGAGACAGAAACATCAATGATGAAAGAGAATCAATGATCGGCTGCCTCCTGCACGCCCCCTACTGGGATCAAGCCCGAAACCCGGGCACGTGGCCTTGACTGGAATCAAACCCGGGACCCTTCAGTCGGCAGGCTGTCGTTCTAGCCACTGAGCCAAAGCGGCTAGGGCTACCACCACATTTCTGTCCAAGGCAGGAAGAAGGTGAAGAGGCTAGAGCCACTCAATTCCTTCTGAGCCTACTCTTCCTTTCTTAACGTTTAACAAGTGGCTTCCTAAACCCTGGCCAGCTCAGCAGACTCTGGGTTACATCTCAGAAAAGATTGGTTTCTCGGGTGGGAGATAAGTAGGAAGAAGGAAATGGGGGGCTTCCAGGTGGGCACACAACAATTGAAAGGAGCCCTCACCTGGCCAGGCTCCTGGGCACAGCTCCATGAAGCACCAAAAAGAATCCAGGCTCTGAAATGCAACAAACACTGGTTCAAATGCAAGCACTACCTTTCACTACTCATTCATCCCTTGCGCAAGGCATGCAATCCTTCTGAAGAATGAGGGTAATAATGGTGACCTCGACGTCAACAGGAAGTGAAGATGGGCCATAATGGACCTGGTATAGTACGTGGCAGTAGGTACACAATGAAGAGTGGCTATTAGTATGTGGAGACACCAGCCAATTGAACATGAGGGTGTTTTGTTGTTGTTGTTGTATTTTTAAATATATTTTATTGATATTTTACGGAGAGGAAGGGAGAGGGATAGAGAGCTAGAAACATCGATGAGAGAGAAACATCGATCAGCTGCCTCCTGCACAAGCTCCCACTGGGGATGTGCCCGCAACCAAGGTACATGCCCTTGACCGGAATCAAACCTGGGACCCCTCAGTCCACAGGCCGACGCTCTATCCACTGAGCCAAACCGGTTTCGGCTGTTGTTTTTTTAATGTGGATAAAATGCACCTTCAATTAGGTACATATTTAACAAAAATGAAGTTCCAGCTTGTGTACCTCTTAACTCTACATTGCTTTTGCAACTCAACAGAACCATTATCAAACAATTTAAAAAGTGACTCTACAGTCAGAGAAAGACAAGTATCACATGATCGCACTCCTATGTGGAATCTAAGGAACAAAACAAACTGATGAACAGAGTGGATCCATAGACTGAAGCATGGAACAGAATGTGGCATCTCAGAGGGAAGGTGGGGGTGGGGAGGGTGGGTGGCTGGGACCTTGTATGCATATATGCATAACCCATGGACACAGACAATAGGATGCTGAAGGCCTGGGGGGAGGGGGGGGCTGAAGGGGATCAATGGGAGAAAAAAGGGGACATATGTAATACTTTCAACAATAAAGAACTATTTTTAAAAAGTGACTCTGGTTGTCTGGATTCATCACAGCCATTCATCTACGTACTCAGGTCATTATCAGAAAATGTGAGTATTACAAAAAGGCACTTCTGTAGACATACAGGTTTGAGGCACTGCTCTGCTATTTGTAAGTTGTCATTTCTTTCTTAAAATACGTGAAAAGAATTTTTGATTTGAAGGATGTTTATTCTTTCATGAGACAAGTAAGTGCCATCTTGAAACATATTTTAAAACATATTTTATTTCTGAGTCCCCATTGGAATAACCCTATAGAACTCAAGATGATCAAAATGGTTTCAAAGGCCAAACAATAGGACACGTGGGCTCAATGTGAAGATCATCTATAAAATGGTTCTCGAAGCCTATCGGCCTTTACTCCATTTGACAATTGAAGTTCAATGAACTCTTCATAAGGATGAAAGAGGATCATGTATGTTATTGCAATATTTGGATATTAAAAGTCTAAACATGAGCTGGAGAAATTAGGATAAACTATTACACACACACAGATGTTTGAAATTTACCAGTAATGAACTCACATGCCAGAACTTGAGAAAATGAAAGAAGAAACGGCATCATAATCCCTTATTATTTGTAAAAACGTCTTCTATACAAGCCAATTTAATACACACAAGGCAAATAGCAATGACTTGTCCAAGGAAATATTGAAATCCATTAGGACTGCATGTGCATAATCTGATTCAACAAGTCAGTATATTTTTCTCAAAAAAAAAACAAAATAATCTTTTCTGCACTGTGTGAGATGAAGGTTAGATTACATTTCTTGCCTGTGCAATAATTCCCACATCATAAATTCTGATGAAATTATATCAATATATAAAGCAAATGGATGTCTGACCTACCATGGTTTTCTAGTTCTCAGAGAGAGAGGCTGACATACAAGCAAATCCCCAGCTGCTCGGAGCGATGCTATTACAGCATGCCTTTGCCTGGGAACTGTTATTAACTATCTTGACCAGGAGCGGCTGCTCGAGTTTGTGGTTTCTGCTCTGAATATTAAATTTGGGCATACAAGAGTCCTTATTGTGGGGAGCACTTGGAAATGGTAATACAAAATTGCTTTATATTTGCGGGATTTGATTGCTTCAGATGATACAGCCCTGGCTGGTGGGCCTCTCTCGCTGCTTGTATTTCCAGATGATAAATCATTCCTTTGACAGGGTATCTGCCACAACCAGGTCTCAGTTTCCGTGGTATCATTTTTTATATTACAACTGGCAACTGCTCTTCTGGGCTGTTCCTATAAGTGACACATTTTGCATAATTTATGAGAATGGGGTCAAAATCAAAGCTAACAAAAGCCTCCTCTACTTTCCTTGTACATGTCAAGGCATCCAGGCTTGGAGTTTTGAGAGGACTGAGGCATGGAGAGAGGACGTTAGATGTCTGCATGGTGATGGTGGGCACTGTGTTTATCGACACTGAAATTCAATATCACGAAAGTCAGCACGAGGCAAGGCCACAGCCACAGTTAGCCAATTAGTTACTGATAGTCACCCTTCAAGCGTGAAATAATATCTCCTTAACGTTCATGTAAAGAGACAGAAGCATTTAATGAATCCTCACCTGGGAAAGGTAGCGAGCAGTGCATGCCTTATTTTCTTCTTCTGAAAATAAGGGCATTGGACGAGAAGGTCTGCAGTCTTTCCTCCCACTGGAACATTCTGCTCAGGCTACAAAATTCAGGGGCAGAATGAAACGCACCAGGAATGCAGGTGATGGTAATGAGCCTATGCCACTCCTTGTTGCAAACAAATTGAGGTTCAGACCTAAGATTGAAGAAGCTGGAGGTGTCTTTTGTTCCTGGAACCCATACCCCAGCTCGATCATAGAACCCATTCCTGAAGTTATATGTGTTTTTTTTTGTGTGTGGTTTTTAAAAAATATATATTTTTATTGATTTCAGAGAGGAAGGGAGAGATAGAAACATCAATGATGAGAGGGAATCATTGATTGGCTGCCTTCTGCACATTGGACTGAGCCCGCAACCCAGGCATGTGCCCTTGACTAGAATCGAACCCGGGACCCTCCGGTCTGCAAGCTGACACTCTATCCACTGAGCCAAACCAGCGAGGGCAAGTTATATGTTTTGAAGTCCCAAAACACAGCTGACTTCTGGTTGTGCCCGAGATGCCCTGGTTTTTCTCTGTGTGAATTGAGGGAGATGTTAATGCGGAAGATGGTACCCAACAAGTATAATGAGATCCAGGTAATCGTGTGAGATGCCTTCCAAAGTCTGCTCTTATGAATGAAGGAATCAATAGTTTAAAAGACTGTTTTGGAAGAACCTTGGCCCAGAAATAAGAAGCTCTCAAACACACACACACACACACACACACACACACACACACACACACCCCTAACCCCACCCCAGGGGCCTGGCTTACTCTGGGTCTCCTTGGTTGCTTTTATTAGATCAATGCTTCTTTGACGTTCCATTAGTCATAATACAAAGCAGGAACTGTGAGTGGCCCAAGTCTCAACATTAGCTGGGAGTGGTTTCCAAATTAACCAAGTTCAGCATTTCCTGAGCAATTAGTTGCCCTTCCCCAACCACCCTCCCCGCCACCCAAAGGGGGATTTGTATATATTTTCTAATATAACCAAAATATAAGGGTAGGGCTACCAGAGAAACCCGGTATGAAACGTCTGTTGGAAACTCAAAAGAGAGTGTCCCTCGGCCAAGTCGGCTCAGTGAAGAAGCTGCCATCCTCATGGGCTGCGCTCCTCTGCATGCTTTGCCCATCGCACAGCGATTTGGGAAATCACGTCTTTCCAACATGTGGAAGGAGAGTTTTTTTACTGATAATTACTGAATGCTGAAATTGAATCCTTTGGGGAATTTTCCTTGATCATTGGATTTCAGGACTGAAGAGACTTTAGAGACAATCCCTTCATTTTTTTCGGATGAGACACTGACACCCATAAGGTTACAATGTCTTGCCCCAGGTCACAGAGGCAACAGCAGAACTGGGACCAGAACCCAAAGACTCCTGACTCGTAGATGCGAACAGTGACGTTCAAGCCCTCTTGACTATGAACTGCCACGTGCAATGCACTTCCCACTGTAACCCAGTCCTATGCACATCCAGGCAACTGAAGCACAATGTCGAACACGGGTTCTTACCCTTATTATGTGTGATATGCTCTGACCCAGTCTGTTCTGCTCTATTTCACTTTTTTTTTTTTTTAACACTGGTCATGAAACACTTCCGGTTATAACCTACGGTTTTAAAAGCACTGTTCTAGATGACGTTTGCTCAAAAATGGCTCAAAAATTCCTTCAATGAAGACTTTCGACAATAAGCTGCTCTTCCCCCGCCCTGTCCAATAGACAGAGTGGAATGGACTTCCTCATCCGAACCCAGGATTCTGCAGACCTACTGCATTTCATAGAAACAAACTCAACTCCTCCAACAAGCTATTGGATTTCCCTTAATATTAGTGACGAGAAAAGCTTAAGTGGACTGGCAAAAGAAAACCAAACGAATACAAGATGCAGAAGAGATCAGAAGCCACAGTGCTACCCAAATGCGAGTTGTTCAGACAACGGAGGGAACTGCCCAGCAGAGATGCTCATTCGAGCTCTTGGCTGAACCTTAGGGTTCTGTGTCTCGGAAAACATGGCTTTTGTTAATAGCTGCTCCCTAAAACTCAGCACAGTGTTTTGGCTTATTTGGGTGACTGTGGCAAACACCCACATTTATTTACCCAGTTGCACTCGCTGGGGGGGCGGAAAGGGGGGGTGGTTTTGCTAGGCCGGGCTGTGAACCTATCAGAGTGGAGGAGACATTGCCCCCAGAGTGGTTTTTCGGTATTTACTTGTGGGGTTTCCAATGGTGCGCCCAGGTGATCAGCACCTCCAACTTCTCTCTGGCGAAGCACACGAAATCCCAGTTTCAGTCTGTCCGCTGTCGAACATGTGGCGAGTTTTTCCTCTCCAGGGTGAAGAGCAGAGCCAACGGATCTGAGCCGCGCAGAACGCTGCAACCCCCCGGGCGCCAGGAGCAGGAAATGTGGAAGCAGTTCTCAGAAGACAGGCACTCAGCACGGGCCAGCTCCTGGCCACTGATGAGATGCACGCTCCGCATCTGAGGGGGCCGCCTGCCAGGAGCAAGACCACAAGAAGCAGGAACCCCCTCTGTCCACTTCCTCCACGGGCCACGGCACGGCCCTGCATCCCATCAGTTCACCAAATGCCTGGTGCCCGCCCCGGGCTCATCCTTGCAGTGGGGGATGGAACAGCTTAGCATCCAGCCCTTCCTGGAACCTCCTGCCTTCGTCCTACGGTAACGCGGAGCCAGCCAAACCTCGTTTTCCACTCGGGGCTGATGTCTGGCCCGATTCCCACCGCGGGACTCCGGCACTGACAGAGGTTAATGGGTACCATTACCCACTCTCGGCGGCACGGGTTTGATCTTCTTGGCTCTGATACTCTTCCTCCTCTTGGCACAAGAAAATTCAGCTCTTGCCCTTGACCTTGTTATCCAAGAGCCTGAGTGCCCGTGACAGCCGTGGAGGCACATGCTGCCCCTTCTAAGTCCTTGGCAGAGCCGTCCCATCCAGGCCCACGCAGGCGGCGTGCGCCCAGCTCTTTCTTTTCCCCTGAACAGCCAGCTGGCCCGTTGCTGAAAACCAAGACCAATCGGGAAAGACACACGCGCATCTGTGGCTGGTCCTGCCTCGTTTCCTCCTCCACCGAGACAGACAGAGGACCAGAGAGGGGCTGGGGGAGCAGGGCCTCGCGCTTCCGAAGGGCAGATGGCTACGGTAAAGCTGGAGGCCCTGAAGCCGAGGGCCCTGGACTCCCTGGGCTCCTAAGTCCCCAGACGGGGGGATCAGCCCACATGGTGGCACAGGAACAGGACTTGGGGAGAAAAACGCCAAGGTAAACTTCACTCCCGCCTCTTGGCAAACCTGTGCGCATCCGTTCCAGCTACAAACAATGGTTCGCCCTCTGTTGGAGAGCCCGCTGCTCCCCTTGATCCCCCAAAGGCTCCTGGCCCTCAGCCTCAGACCCCACCGCAGAGAAGGAGGAACACGAGAGGTCCACAGAGGTCAGGGCCTCCATCCCAAGTGCTCTTGAGGACGCCTGCAGTCCCCCGGAAGTACAGAGGCCTGTGCCAGCCTCTGCGGAGGGCGCGCGGGCTTACCTGTGCATTTAGCACAGGCGTCTCTCCTCCAGCCCCGGAACAAATCGCCGTTTCTCTGCGTGAGCGCCGGATGAAGGAGTTGGCGTGCATTTAGATTAGAACCACAAAATGCTTCTCTTTTTAACCTGGGACTCCCACTTGGAGAAGCAAGAAGCTCGAAGGTGGGATGGGACCTGCTGAGAATGCTGCATCCGTCATCGGGCAGATGCCCATGCGTGGAGTGGCGCACGGAACGGGCCCAGCAGGCAAACACACCCATGACTCAGTTTCCCTGGCAGCACCCTCCTGCCTGGCCTCCTCTCTTCTGCCTTTTCTAAGCATAGAGCTGGCTTTGTCCATGTTTGGGAATCAGTCTTCATTCCCAAATTATAGTCGGGAAGGGAGCTCAGCTTCCCATTTAGAATTTCTGCCCTTTTCCCCACCACGAAGATTCCAGAAGTATCCAGAATAATTCCAATTCCTACCTACATGTAGGTTCTGAAAGGTCAAAAGTTTGGGTGAGGATATTCAGAAATCAAAATTCTGCTCCCGAAATGCACAGACGAAGTGAGAGCCGAGGGGCCCCATGGACGGCCCCGGCCTCCGTCCCACAGCTCTGCCATGGGCGTAGTCACCCCCTCCGTGGAAAAGGTGGAATCAGATTAATTAATTGGCTTTCTCAGAGCAGAAAACGTGTCATCCTCTTCAAAACCTTAAGATGAAAGGTGTGGAATGGTGTCACTGTTTCATAAATTGCTACATCAAACGTGGGACGCCCATAAACCTGCACCAGGTAATTATCGTAAAAATAGCACGCTGTTAATCGCCCCGAGAGCAGGGCCCATGTATTTGATGGAGGAGGAGGCACCCACGTGGTCCTGAGCAAAGGACACACCTCCCATCTGCCTCCCAGGACCTGGCCACGCGGCCTGCCCTCCAATTTCTCTAACAGCCTCCCAGAGACGCTCGCCGATGCCTCTGCGATACCGTGGTTTATAATACTAGAGGCCCGATGCACGAAATTCGTGCAAGAGTAGGCCTTCCTTCCCCCGGCTGCTGGCACCTGCTTCCCTCTCACCCCCAGCTTCATCCAGAAGGATGTCCGGTCTAATTAGCATATTACGCTTTTATTATTATAGATACAGCTGGTCTCTGTCCCCATGGAAAACCCTTGGAATCCCCTCAGCCATGAGAGCAGCAAAGGGGTTTGTTATGCTCATGAGGTGGTCGGGGAAGCAGCCCTGTGATTAGAGGTTGGAGCTTTCAATCCCACCCACTCCACCTCCAAGAGGACAGAGGACTCCAGGTTGAGTCGGGAGCCAACAGCCATTGATTTGATCAATTGCGCCTGTCGAATGAAGCCTCCTCTGAAAACCAAAAGGAGGGGGTTCCCAGGGCTTCTGGTTGGTGAACACGTGGAGGCTGCGAGGGGGGCAGCCCGGCGGGTGGTGGGGGCACGGCAGTTCCCAGCCCGCTCCCACACCCTGCCCTGCGCATCGGTTCCACCTGGCTCTTCTTGAGTTCTACTAGGATCTATTTCTAACGAAGTTCTATCTATTGATCTAGCAAGCAAAATGTTTCTCCGAGTTCTACGAGCTGATCTAGCAAATGAATCGAACCCAAGGAGGGGGTTATGGGAACCTCGGATCGATAGCTGCTGGGTCAGACATGGTGGGAGGGGGTGGGCACAGAACAGTCTTGTAGGACTAACCCTTAACCTGTGGAACCTGATGCCGTCCGGGTGGGTGACGTCAGAATGGAGCTGAATTGTAGGACACTCTGCTGGTGTCGGAGAATGACTTGGTGGTGTGAAACCGCCCCCATCCCCCCTGCCCCCCCGCCGCCCCCCCTCCCCCCCCACACACACACATTGGACTTGGAATCAGAATCCTACCCTCCTAGGTCAGTTCTCTACACAGCAGCCAGAGGGCTCATGGTTCCTCTTGCTCGGACACTCGCATGACACCCTTGTTTCACTTGGATTAAAAACCCAAATCCCGGCAGTGGTCGCTGCCTGAGCCTTACCTGTCCCACCCCGTCCTCCCCTCCTTCCCCTCTGGGTGACCTCACTGTGACCCTCGAGGGTGAGCAGGCTCCTGCCCTGGATCTTTGCCCCGTTCCCACGCTCCCCCTCGACGCTGAATTTGGGTGGCTTGCTGCTTCCTCTCCGCTGGGTCTTCGCTCAACTGCTGCCTTCTCAGCGACACCTTCCCTGAACATCTTATTGAAAACTGCAACCCTCCCCTCCACCCAGTCCCCTGCCCCTCTCCCAGTTAACTGTTCTCTGCAATTCTCATTCCAATGACCTGCTACTTCTTGTTTATGTTCTGCTTCCTGAAATTCCCCCTCGGCTCATTGTTCTGCTCTGCTCACTGCCACACACACACACACACACACACACACACACACACACACACACACACCACCATGTGCCTAGATCAGCGCCTGACATGTTAGTTCTTCCTAACCTAAGGGCCTTTTGCACTTCCCACAAGATTCTCCCCGTCGGACCCTCTTGTCATTCCTGCACCTGCCCTTTGGACTATTTCTAGAGGCTCACATCTGACACCGGTGGGGGGGAGCCGAAAGAAATGCCACTGATCTCACCCTCACTTGGTTTCCCACAGGTGGGCCCTCTGCCTTCTGCGCTTTCACAGCCCAGTTCTCCGTATTCCGTCTGATACAGCCTTGGGGCTAATTAGCAGCCTCTCTGATGAAGACGTAAGCGAACGGGTGGGTGAGCGGTTAGACTCTGGCTTTGCACCATGTTGTGCTGAGACCCAACAGAACCCCTTTGTCAAGACGGCTTGGGGTAGAGGACTAACACCCATATGTGTGTCGTATTGAAGGCCCTTGGTTGCAAGTAGCAATCCATTCCAGCTGGCTAAAGCAACAAAGTGGGTTTTATTGGAAGGACACAGGGTTAGCTCAAAGGAGGATGCGCGAGGGACTGAAATCATGAACGAGAGAGCTGGCATAAGGCGTGTTTACTCTCTCGACCCCCGGTCTCTCTTCACAGCTGGCTGTTTTGTCCCTATTTCATGCATTTAGCATTTAGCATTTAGCATTTTCTGTGTCTTCGTACATGTGGATTCGACATTGCTGCCCCAGCTGCAGTGTCCTCTCGGGTCAAGTACCATCCAAGCCCCAGCAGCAGCCCAGAGACCCCATTCCTCCCACCAGGGAGAGAAAATCCGATCGGCCTGCTCAGGGCAGAAATCCACCCTGTGGAAATTTCCGTGGGTGATGGAGGTGAAATCTCACAGGTCTGCAATTGCTTATCTGAAATTCGTGGGTCCGAATGTGCTTCAGATTTGACAGCTCTCCATATTGTAAAATGATGATGTGGTTCCTACACGGTATATTACATAGCCCCATCCCTGAGTCTGAGGCCACATTCTACAATCAAAGACACGAACATTTCTGTAGGAACATGTACAAGTTTTCATAATCAGTGGGACAAATAAAGATTGTAAACAGCTCCAGGTCAGGCCAGGTCCAGCATTTGCTATCAAATGAATTCGGACCGGGTTTGAATTGGCCCCAAATGAGTTGGAAAATCTTTCCATTTTCAGAGTCATCGGATTTCTGGTTAAGGATAAGTAGAGTAACCAAATAATTAATTGTCCCAACTTCACTTCTGAGAGTAAAGGGGAGGCTGTCAAGAATTGCACGGGGAGGGAATACAGAGAATATGCAGTGTCGTTATTTTAATCTCTCCAGCCTCCATAATCACAGTGAGGGCAACAAGGGCAGGAACAACCTCTGCCAAAAAGACTGAGTGGCAGGAATCCCCAGAAGCGTCAGAAAGCCACCAAATACTTAACAGCTACAAGATCTATGTGGCATCTGTGTTAGAGGGAAAAATATCACTATAGGGCATCCAAGAACAGTAGAATCCCCAGTAGGTACATACTGGAGAGGTGGTGGGTCAACATGAAAATAGAAATGGAGAGGGATGTTTGCACAGAGTCTCAGGGGTGTGCAAAGGTTTATGAAAATGTCTGAAGGGGTTGCAGTAGGCAGGGCCCCATGAATACTCAAAAAAGCAAAGCAAAATTTCCTCCCAGGATAGAGCTCCTCTCAGAGTGGAATCCAGAGTAGGGCAGGGACAGCAAAGAAAATTAAAAAAAAAAAAAAGATCCAGATTAAACTGTGGGTAGGTAACACAGGGGATAGTTCTCTGTGGGGGAAAAAAAAAAACCAACAAAAAAGAGCGTTCTAGAGATATGAAGGTAGAAAAAAATGTTTTAACACCCCTTACCCGCTACCTAAAAGTAAAGGAAAAGTCCTTCTACATGATAATTACCAACAAAATATGATTGCGGTCAAGTCATATGCAAAGTTATTATTTTTTTAAGAGAAATCAGAGACTAAGTAGCAGGTAGGAAGACATGCCCACAGAAATGCAGCCAATATTTTAAAATGAGCTGAAAGAAATAAAGACGATGACACCAAAGTATGGAGAATATGAAAGAAAATCAAAAGTCAGAATCATAGAAATTCAGACGTGAGGTTATAGAACTCGGGAAAAATATAGAAATAAAATAATAAATCATTTCCTAAATGAGGACCACGTTGTAAAAAAATAAATGAGCAAATACAACATATAATGACATATGAGATATAAAGGTAAAAAGGCAAACTTTCTTTTCATTAGGAAGAAATAAAGAGATAAAAAGGATTCAAAAGAAAATGGCATATATAGGAGATAGCCCCCCCCCCAAAAAAAAAGTGCCATATGTACCATAGAAGGTCTCCATCCCCATCAAAGAAGGAAACCAAAGGAGTGAACCAGATTAAATACTGAACATTCAAAAGAAGATTCTTAAAATGAAAAGTCGCTTGAAACTACATATGGAAAGGACATACCCTGGGCCTGCAAAACAGAAAGAAAAAAAAAAAAAAAAAAAAAAAACAGAAGAACAACACTGAAATGTAGCCTTGAAAAATGACTAGACTTTAAGGGAGAGAAAAAGAAAATCCTCTGAGCATCTGAAAACGTCCAAGTCACTTGGAAAGAAACTGAGATCATCAGCAGACTGCTGAGCAGCAGTGCTGTATGCCAGAAGACAATGGAGTGACATCATTAACATAATGAAGGAAAGAAAATAGAACTTTAGAGTTTTATCCAATCAAATGGCTGTGAAAGTAGCAATACTGCAGATAACCTGTTATAAACATGAAAGAACCCCAAATATTTTTCTCCTGAGTCCTTCCTGAGGAATCTATTAGATAACAAGCTTCATGCGTTCAGAACGGCAGGAGAGGCATTGCCCTGAGGATGGAGGACTCGGTATTCCGGCCTAAGAAAATGGAGATACACATGGAAGACAAAAGTTTTACGTAAAAATCCTGTTATCCTGAACTTAAATTGGAAATATCAGTATCAACCCATAATGTGCTTTATCTCTGAAAGTTTCTTAGCAGTATCCATGGAAAGGCCTAGAAACCATAACGAAACCATAGGAATGAGCACCCCAAGTGCCCAGACTGTGGTCTCTAAATACCATCTCCTGCTAAAGGGGAATGGGGCCTCTTGGAGCAGTAGCCGATTCCAGGACTGGAGCCGGAAGGGTGCAAGAACATCCTGGAACCTTGTATTACGTCAGAAGCAAGGAGTTTATCGGAGGATATGGGATCTTGTCAAAACACTCAAGAGCCAGGCTGAAGAAGTTCCCACTGGCCAAACCTGGGACAATGTGAACATCACTAACAATCATAATTGTAGCCAACTAAAACACGTGAAATATACTTAACCCCATGAATGAATAAGGATGTAAAAAAAATCAGCTGCATGCAGAAAGAGAGAGGGAACCTATAAATGGAAGGAGACTTCATAGATATGCCCAATTATTGCAATGTGTGTCCTTATTTGCATGCAAGTTTCAACGAATAAACAGGAAAAAAAAGAAGAAGACAGTTAGCCCTGGCCAGTGTGGCTCAGTTGTCTGGAGCATCGTCCCATAGACCAATAGGTTGTGGGTTCGATCCCAGGTCAGGGCACATATGGAAGGCAGCCAATCAACGTTCTCTCTCACATCAATGTTTCTCCCTCCCTCTCCTTCTCTCCCTCTCTCTCTCTTACCTCCCCTCTCTCTAAAATCAATAAGCATATTCTCAGATAAGGACTTTTTTTTTAAAAAAAAGAATACATTTATAATGTTTTTAAGAAAAGTGACAATGTTGACACGAACTGGATATTTGGTTATATTGGTAAATTGTAGCTCCTTATTTTAGGTGTGATAAGCATACTGTGGTTATACTTGTTTCAAAAAGTTCAGTTCTTACCTTTTATAATTATGGTGACTGGGATTTGTTTAAAAATAGTACAGGAGGAGAAATAAGGACCCAGACAGCTTTATCCTATTTTATGCATTTCTGCATATTTTGGAAATGTTCCGTAAGAAAAGTTCTGTGCGTTTTTATATCACAGGATAAGAGAGAGAAACTGAGACTGTGCCAGCCACCACAAGCTGTAGTTCACCCTGTAGATAAGGGGTTGTGGATATTCGGTCCAAACGTGGTTACAGGGGCCCTGACAGGCAAGTGACAGGCCTGTCCGACACCCCAAAAAGTGTCCGGTCTGATGCCTGCCGGTCATCTAGCATCTTGACGTTGCAGCTGACCTATCTGGATCTTCATCTTGACCCGCATCGATCCACCTTTCATTTGTCTAATAACCGTTTCTGGTTCGAGAAGTTCCGCCATGTGCTTTTATTTAATTATTTATTTTAATCTAGCTCAGTTTCTCCGAAAGAGCCTCTAGCAGGCAGGCCACTAAAATTTGGCAGCTTTATTGTCGAATGCATTCAATTATCATTTTTTTAAGTCTAGCACCGCATTCCTTTAATGATTTAGGGCCTCGCGCGGTTTTAAATGTCTCCCGAAGCTTTCATTGTAAATTGCGTTAAACATCAAAGGCGCTTAGCGATGCCCAGATGCTGCTTACCTCCCGCGAATTTCACGCTGCACGGGACACAGGACGGGCGCCCTCGGAATCGGAGCCGGGTAGAAAGGAACGACCTTCACCGTAGGAGGCTCGTCCCAAAAACTCGCACTGAGGGTGGAAACCGCGTCAGAGAGTCTTTTCCAAGTCAGCCTTCTGCAGCCGCTCCTCTGCTTTCCTTTCCATCAAGAAACACAGTGGCAGCCCTGGCCGGCGACTCAGCTGGTTGGAGCATCGGCCTGATAGGCGGAGGTTGCAGGTTCGATCCCTGGTCAGGGCATATGCAATAAGCAGCCAATGAATGCATTAATGAGTGGAACAACAATAGAAATCATGAATGAATGAATGAATGAATGAATGAATGAATGAATGAATGCAGATCAGAGGCAGCTGAGAGCTCAGGACCTCCCGCCTCAGGGAAGGAGAAAGGGAAGCACTGGGGGCTGGGAGAAGGGTCCCAGGGAGCCGAGGGGCAGCGAGGAACTAGGAGGAGATGGAGTTGTTTTTTTTATTGTTTTTTAAGGGAGAAAAATGATTTGGGGAGAAAGAGAAATAAAGGAGAGATCTAAGACGTTGGACTGTGCTGGGTGTGACTCTTCCCTCTGCTGCCATTTCGAGAAAGGGCTCCGTGGGGGCAGGACGTGCGTGTCTTTGGGATTCTGTGAACAGGAGAGCCCCAGTTGGTTAGGGTTGCAGCTGCAGGAACAGCTGAATACCGGCTGCGCCCCAGCCACTGCGCTGCGGCCCCTGGCTGCGGCCCTGATCCTCCTGGCAGCACTGCCCAGCAGGTGGGGGGGTCTCCCCTTTTGCTGGGCCTTAGGTCCACTGAAGTTCACCAACTTGCACTGGACTGAACAGCTAAGGAGAGGCGGAGCTGGGGCTGGATCAGGTCTATCTGACTCCAGAGCCCGCAGCCTGTCAACCCACCGACCTGAGCCTATGGGGCGCATGGAAAGCCCCCGCTGTGTTATCACTGCTGCCACCGTGTTAATGTCAGGGGCGCGCCTCCGGCGACACCACGCACCTGCATCCCCGATGTGTTGTCTTGGGCCTTGTTGAGTCGGGTTATCGTTGGAGTCCATCAATGCTTCTGATGGAGTAGTTAATGGTGCTTCCTGTCAAAACTGCCTCTCCACACATCAGACATGAGACGAGAGGAAATGGGTCCTTTTTCAAATATTTTCTTGCGTGTGAGTACGCAGAGGCAGCGAAAGACGGGCTCCGAGGAGCCTGCTTAGGAGTTTAGTGCAGCCCCTTAAAAAGAAGTACATAGTGTTGTTTGATTTCCGAGGGGCCTCAAAGAACGGTAAACAAATCGGGCGGGCAGCCGGTTGCGGCGCACTGCCTGGGAAAAGCGTTGTTTGTTCACGGCAAATATGTAACCACAGAACACATTAAAATGCAGCAAAAGCATCTGACCAAACAAAACAACGATAAATCAGCTTGAAACTTGATGCCATTACAGGATGTCAAATAAGCTCATCCGGGGGAGAATGTGCCTTGGTCACCTCGTTAATTGTGCACATAATTAAAGGGGTTGTGCACTATGATTTATAGGTTGGGTCTTCTAATTACTTAGCTGTAGCAATTAGGATTTTCTTTGTATTACACTTCTCCGGGCCAAAGATGCCTTCTATCGCTCGGGCCAGACCTAGGAGGGCAAATTCTGGCTGCCGGCCCACCCTCCACGACGCCCCTCGGATGAAGTTGTTCCCAACTGGGGATCTTAACAGCGAGTCTAAGGGTTGGGAGGAGAGGGGAGGGGAGGGAAGTCCTGGGGTGACTGCAGCGCCCTCTCCCAGGAAGGCCCGTTTGCTCTTTGGGGGGGGGCGGGTCTCTGCAGCTTCCGGAGGCCCATTGCCTTAGCGCAGTGATTTTTAGCCGGTGTGCGCAGGAATTTCTAAAACATGCAATTCCTATTTAGTCAGGGGCACCGACCTCTTTTCCCTGAGATTGTAAAAAAAAAAAAAATGAAGGCCAGCACACCAATAGCCTTCCTGTGTGAATGAATCCCAATTATAACTATTTTTTTGTCAGATCGGCAAAACATACGATTTTGGGTGTGCCACAGCACTTTCGTAATTAGCTATGTGTGCCAGGAGATGCAGAAGGTTGAAAATCGCTGCTTTAGAGACTCGGGGTCCTGTCTTCATCTAGCACAGTAACTTCCAGGTATTTCGTAACTAGGGAACGAGCAGAAGGGCCAGGAGTTGAAGACAAATGTACAGAACATGTTTAAAAATTTGTGAGGGTTTTTTTTAAAGGCTTTAGGGAACAGTTCAGCAGGCTCAGGAGTTATTTCTCGACGTGGTTCAGGCGTCGGGAACTCTGCCATCGGTCCAGACGTGAAAAGCCCAGGCTCCGAAGCCAGGGCTCTAACCATGGCTCAGGCACTTACGAGCTGTGTGGCATCGGGATACCTACCTGACCTCTCTGAGCTTCAGCTTTCTGATCTGTAAAACGGAGCTCACGCGAGTGCTTGCCTCAGAGTTTTAAAGATGAAATGAGATAAAACTTTCACGTGAGATCACTTAGCATCGCTCCTGGCACAAAGCAAGCACGTCATGCATGCACCACTTCAGTGCATGTCATACTTTCAAACCCTGTGAATCATTTCTTTCTTCCCTCCTGCAGCGAACATTTGAGGATCTAGAATGGACGCAGGCCACGTTTTTGTCATTACCCTTCTTTGCCCTCCCAGGACACAAGCCTTCCACTCCTGGGTACAGGAAAACCGATTGTGACACTGAGTGAGAAAAATTCAACTTTTTGAAGTGTCAAAAGGCCCGGATTTAAGCTCCTGTAAACCCGTTTTCGGGTGTCGCAGACGCTGGAGGACACGCACATCCCGAAGGCCGGCAGCGAGCGCAGCCATGGGGCCAGCGCTCCCGGCGGCACAGCAGCCTGTGGGTTTCACCGTGATGGGTACATGAACGCTTGGAGGTGCTTCCAAAGATCGGGTATGCAGGCTGGGGAGGGAGGATGGACCTTCCCTTCAACTCGGTAAGTCCTGGCAGAGTTTCACTGGGTGCCAACTCTGGGCTGGTGTCGGGGACCCAAAGATGGGCAGCAACCCACTGTCTCTGCTCTCCACGGCCTTGTGGTCCAACAGGGGTGAATGTGCAAACCAGCACGGGCCACACCCGGGCTGAGGGCGAGGGAAACTGGGTAGCGGAAGCACCTGGAGAAATCTTGTTTGCGCTGAGGTTCCAGCTAGTGTTTGCCCTGAGGACACATGTGGAGGAATTTCCTGGGGAACCCACAGAAGGCCTCTCTAAAGAAGTTTCTGCCCAGCCGGCATGGCTCAGTGGTTGAGCACTGACCTGTGAATCAGGAGGTCACAGTTCAATTCCCAGTCAGGGCGTAGATGGCTGGGTTGCAGGCTCCCTCCCCAGTGGGGGATGTGCAGGAGGCAGCTAATGGGTGAGTCTCTCTCATCGCTGATGTTTCTCTCTCTCTCCCCCTCTCCCTTCCTCTCTGAACGCAATAAAAATAAATTACATAAATTTTAAAAAGCAGTTTCTAACACAAGAATCATCATAATAAACATAGCTGCTGTATACTGAGTCAAATTCACGTTCCATAGTGAACCCTGTCATTTCAATGATCTCATCTTCTGGTTTGAATGACTTCCTCCACTGGAAGACATAGCTCCCAAATGAGATTCAGTTCATTAACGCCAAGACAGCGGCCCTAAAAAGCCTCACTCAGTGCAGAACCACTGGCCGGTGTGCTGAGTGGCAGGTACACCCCCCGCTCCCGCCCCCCCCCCCCCCCCCCCCCAGCCCCGGAAGGCGCTGCACCTCTGTTCTACGCAGCCTGAATGAAAACTACATCGGCCTCTTGGCTTGTTTCCTTTGGCAAAGAGAATTATAAAACGTGTTCCTCTCTCTACTTATGAAAAACGCGTTCCCTAGAAAAGCATGCTGTTTGTGTTGGCAATGCAAGCAAAGGTGGACGGGCTGCCTCCAAATAGGGCTCAAGCCATGAAATACACACCCGTCGACTTTCAATTAAAGAAATAGGACCCTTTATCAGTGGGAACAAAATAGTGTGGTCAGCTAGAAAACAGCCCGGGAGGAAACAGGACCCTGTTCCACTTGGTGGGTCACCTGACTTGCACTAGGGTGTCTGAGATTCTGATAAGTGGCTGGAGTGGGCTTTTTCCTTTTTAATTTCATTAAATAGCATTTCCTTGTGGCAAAAGTCAAAGGTTTGATCTCACGAATTAGGAAGTAAGCTTCTCTTTCACCGTGCTGGAGCGGGGAGGGAATACTTCAACTGAGATAAGGCCAGCAGGAAACACCATCTTAAATAGCAGCTGAAAAACAGCTCTCTCCCCCCAAAATCGCTTGAACCTGCTGCACAAGGAATAGTTGCAGTGGGAAGAAACCAAGACCCATTTCCTCCTTTGCCTCAAGAAGCCAGTGGGATGCTCAAGCTCGGTCTGCCCTCTGGTGGCGGGTTTTGGGAAGTGCATCTGGAAGACTACATTGTAAGCCGGACCGACCTTCTTTTTTTCATTTGATTCATATGATTTCACGTAATTCTTATCTACAGTTACAGCGCCCCAAAGCTGCTATCTTCTGCCCAGTAAACCTCAGATTCCTTTTCTAATAAAATTGACTGAAATCTTGACTTTTATTTCATTAAACACAGAAAGAGTGTTTAAAAATGTGTTTCAACATTCAGGTTTAAGCTAGTTCAGGTGAGTGGCAGGTGAATTCTTTTAATGAGTGAATTCATCTGGTGGGTGAAACCTCTATTATCAGCCCTTGAACATTTCAAAGGTCAGTGTATTTCATTTATCAGACAACACGTTGTTTAGTAATTACTGGCATGAGAAGGCTAAAATCCATATGACCAAATAACAGAAGCCAAGTGAATAAGAATAAAAAAAAGCATGACTTGCTTATTGTAAAGATACATTAAGTCAGTATTGCCACAAGAAGAGACAAAGTTCAGAATTACACAAATATATGGAAACTTAATACAGGAGAGAATGGGGATTATAAGTCAGACTAGGAAGGACACACTCATAAGAAATGCTACAGGGAGAATTGGTTATCCTTTTGTGCAAAAATAAATTTAGATCACACCACAAACAATGGAAAAATAATATATTTCATATGTACTATATGCCTATGTGTGAAAACTAAAACCTAAAAGTTTATAATAAAATATAGGAAACTATAAATGAAATGCAAAAATACCTAGCCAGAAAAAGCAAAGGTAAATATGCAATTATATGGCGTAAAACTTTTGTAAACGTCATCTTGAAGTTAACAGAGAAGATTAGAAGAAACCATTTGCCGCACATGGCCCATAAAATCTTAATGTCCAGGCTACATAAACAATTCCTATAAGTCAGTTTTTAACAGGCAGATAACCCAGTAGAAAAAATGTATATAAATACATGAACAGGCAATTCACAGAGGAGGAAACCTCACTGGCCCCTTAAGCAATGAAAGAAATGTGTATCAAAACATCGGCAAGATGGAATTCAGCTCCCATCACACTGTCCATAAAAAAATTTTAAAAAGCTGACAATACCAAATCCAGGTGTAGATAAAGATGTGCAGAAGGTGGAAATTCTTGACATTACTGGTGGAATTTTACCTTGGCACAATTTAATATTTAATAAGTAACTAAAACTATGAAGAACCAATTAATATCTAATTGGCATTTAAAACTAATAATTGGTGAATAGCTAATACATGTATAATGAACATACGTCAAACACCTCAGTAATACCTAATCAAGCTCATGACACACGTTCTGGGTCTGGAGTTTGGTTTTGGTTTTCTGCACACATGGAGCTGGCAGTGATGAGACTAATGGGACATTGTTATCCAGTCAACACCCCAGAGCTACTGTCAGCTTCTGTGAGAGTTCAGCGTGGGCTTTGGGTACCACAGACCGGGGTTCTTACACTTTGTAGCTGTGTGACCTCTGGCAATTTCATAATCTCTCTAGGCCTCAATTTCCTCATTTGTCAGTGGGCAGCAATGTCTTATCCACCAATTATTGGTCAAATTAAATGACAGATCTATAAAGTATTTTTGCACAGTGCCTGGAATACAGCTGATGCTCAATAAATGGCTAGTATTATTTTCATTATCATAATTAGCTGCTCCGGGGATTAATAATAATTGATGACTAAGGAGGAACTAACTTTTCTGACTAGGAAGGTAGATATCAAGAAAGAACACTGAATAATAATATATTCTTAGGATAGGAAGAGCAGCAGTCAGAATGTCCCAGTAGGAAAACAGCCAGGGCTTCATGAACAACTTTACCACCTCGTTACAGTGGTCGGCCAACTGCGGCTCGCCAGCCACATGCGGCTCGTTGGCCCCTTGAGTGTGGCTCTTCCACAAAATACCACGGCCTGGGCGAGTCTATTTTGCGGAAGTGGCGTTATAAGAAGTTTAAGTTTAAAAAATTTGGCTCTCAAATTTCAATCATTGAACTGTTGATATTTGGCTCTGTGGACCAATGAGTTTGCCGACCCTCGTAGATTACAAACCAAAGAATCTCATCAACCCCACGTGCTCATCCTCCTGGAGCCACCGTGGCCCCTCCCACTGGCCCTGGAGACCAGGAGACATCATCCTTCCGCACTCATTGACGGGCCTGGTTTCTGATGGTCAATAAGGTACACACACTAAGGCTGTGAGGCTTTCCATTAGTCACTAAGGGAAGACTACGCCAGTGACCTTGTTTGGTGCTCGATCCCTGCCCTGCTCAAAGGGAAGACCCTGAGGAGAGTCTGACACTCCCCCCCCAGGACTGGGGTCTGAAGGACCGTAGGCAAGAGGAAAAGGAATCGGACTGAAGTCAGAAAAGAACTGTTCATCATGAAGCATGAGGCTTCCCAGCTGCAAATACTCCCCAGGTAAGAAGCTGGGCACGGCAGCTACACCTGTCTTGGTCATTTCCTGTGAGCTGAGGCTCTTTGGGAATCAATTCGCCAGATTTGTATTAAAAACAGAGCAAAATACCTTTTCTCTCTGTCCTCAAAGGTCATAGCTCAAAGGCCTCTCAAAATTTGAGAGCCACATAGAAATAGGATAATGAACTATACACTCTACAAAGAATTTCTCTCCAGAAATCACAAATATAGTTGCAAATTAAACTTTGCGCGACTGGAAAAGTTTCATCTAGGGCATAAATCAACCCTAATAATATTTTACATGAGACACCTTCCCCAGGTCTCCCAAACATTCACGATCCCGTTACAGTGCACTAGTATGGGCAGGGGTCCTCAAACTATGGCCCGCGGGCCACATGCGGCCTGCCGAGGACATTTATCCGGCCCTCCAGGTGCCACTGCCTGTCCTGCTTAGCAGCCAACTTGTCCCGGGCCCGCAGTGCGCATAGGAATTTGTTCATAGTTTTTTTTAAAACTGTAGTCCGGCCCTCCAATGGTCTGAGGGACAGTGAACTGGCCCCCTGTTTAAAAAGTATGAGGACCCCTGATGGAACATGGAGTAAAACTGTTCTACGTTTAGCTTTCATGGGGACGTTAACCCCCAGCTGAGACCGCCTTGGGTGCCAAGACCTATAAATGCCACAGCTTTGGCCTTGAGGGGGAAGTCACTGAAACATCCTTGCGTATTTTACGTCCCAGGAAGATTCAGACAGAGATCTCCCTGTAAAGGAAGACACCCGTTTGTATTTCTGGTCATTGTTTCTGAAACGCATTTGCGGGACCACCGGAGGCATAGATTGACAACAATGTGGAATTTTACACGGCATGCCAACTGCAACAGGGGACTCTTTCACAAGCAAAGAAACCAGTATCGGGTCAGATAATTGCACATGTATGTAAACTGGCTAGACACGTGCCGGTCTGCCATCGCTTCTGTACCAGACGCTGAATGCTGAAAGGCAGTCGGAGCTGTAGACAAGACTGGGCGCAGCCAAACAAATTCACTCCCCGACCACCACCAGAGTGCCCTCCAGCTTCTGAGAGCTGGGCTGTGCCAACCTCCACGGCTCCCTGGTCCGGCTGCGGGCGCCCTTCCACACTGGTTTGTTCACGTATTCATACGTCGGTCGTTAACTAAGCACCTACTACATGCGAACACAGAGATACGGTACCTGCCAGGAGATGTTTGGCCTTAAGAAGGAAGGAGAGTCTCTAAGCATCACCAGGACTTATCTCCAGAACTTCCATCTCTCCCACTAGTCCCTCTTCCCAGCCAGGTGACATTACTCACCTGCTCTGTCTCCTGCTGGCTCCAGGCTGCCCACCCCTGGACGTGGCATCCTGCCCCAGAGCACACATTAAGAGCACCTACTGGTGCATGGCATCAGGCTACTCACCCGTCTGGTTACCATGCCCAGTCCTGTCTTCCTGACTCTCCAGAATTCTGCCCGCTCGCCTGCCCAGCAGGTGCCTGTGGGCTCCTTAGTCCTGATGCACAAAACCGTGAGCACCTGTTGTCGGCAGAGCCTTCTTGCTCTCTCTCCTTGGCATGTTCCCCGTCCTTTCCCACCGCTGCCGGTTGGGTTTTCCAGGCCGATGTGTAACATTTGGGCTGCAAGATGTCTGTTGGGGATCAAGACCAGTGAAAGGAAGGGGGAGGAACTGGCATCGGGGCAGAGAGTCAGTCACTCGGGCCTGACAAACGCCCCCGAGCTCGGGAGTGACGTTGCCTGGTAGAGTTGTCCTGAGTCGAGGTTAGAGGGCTCGGCCTTTACACTCCTGCCTGGATGATGCAGTCGCCAGATGTGGGCTTCCCCAAGGAGAGGCGTGGCCTCGGCACGGTGGCTGCCTGTGGCCGGGGAGCCCTGGGGGAGCTCACCGTGGGCGCTGTCTGCTGGCCCACTCCCTCAGCTGGGCAGCAAGTCACCCTTCACGGGGCCTGGGTGCCGTGTCTCCGTGTCTGTTCCACGGGGCATCTTCAGTGCAGACCCCTGCTGGCCTTGACCTCACCACCCTGCCCGCCAGGGCTCCAGCCGTTACTGGTCTTTGTCCACAGACTCTCTTGACTTCGGGTGCAGACGCTTAGATGGTCACGTTAACACCTGGAGGCTCCTCCGGGAATACTCTGTGGCCAAGGATCCGGGAAGCTCTGCTGTCGGTCCATCCGCACCCCGATTCTCACCCCCCAAACCCACCTGGACCCTCCTCACCCCTGACCAGTCCTGCCTGCACCACGGGTCCTGTGGCTCGTTGGCATTCCCGAAGCACTCCCAGTGGAGGAAATGGGACTGGAAGAGGGCGGCTCTCCCTTGCCAAGGTGGACTCGCCCCAATGGCTACAACCACTGGGCTAAAATGTAAGAGAAAGAGAATCGGGTTCTAGGTGCCAATATCGGCAAGACAGTTTCAACTCCTCACAAGTGACCCTGAAAGAAACCATTTTATCTGGGGGAGTCCAGGGGCCTGTGGTCTATCTGAAGCTTTATAGGCCCCGAAAAATCACCGGAGTGTGTCGAGTCCTCAGTAAATCTTGCTCTTCCTCCAACACTGTTCTCGTTTCTCAGCCCAGGACCTCATCCCATCTCTTGGAGTCATTTCCCTTTACCCCTGGCCAGCCTTTACGCAGAGATAACTTTCCTAGCCTCATTTTTCCTCCTCTTCTGAAAAAATAAAATAAAATAAAAATCACCTCTGCCTGATTAGATCTCCTAATTCTGATTATGAGTTTACTCTGCGCATTCCCGGTGTTGGGTTCATATTAAAACCAAATGGCATTGTATAAAATTTCAAAGCATTGCCCCAGCGATTATTTTTATTGCATCAGTTCCTTTCTTAAATCAATTAACCAGCCAAGAGGCAAGGGAACATTTTCGTGCCACTGGGGACACTTTAGGTGGCGGTTCTTTGCTTTTTATAAACTGGCTTTGTTGTAATGAGACTTGACCTGCTGGTTGTTTGCATGTGGTTATTTGCTGAAGGTCTGCAATTGTTCCTCGCAACGACTCTCTGTGAAATTGGTCTGTTTCAGTCCCAATCAAAAGACCCCATCATGATGTAACAAGATTTCCTGTAATCCTATCTGGGTTCTGTTAAAACTCGACCCCCTGTTAGAAACCTTAAGGACAAAAAGGTGCCAGTGTGTTTCAAATATTTGTCCTTCGTCTGTGCACGGCCTTCTCAACCGCCCGATAACCACGTCAGGCCCACGGCCACGCCTTCCTTGGCCACTTGGGAGCCCCCCGAAGCACGCGTTTCACATCTGCTCCATGCCAGGCGCTGCGCCAGGGGCTCGTGGGGACGAATGCCCGCTGCTCCCAGGACAGAGGGGAGATTAGCAAGGTTCAGGCTTTTGTCCAAGGACACGCAGGTGATGCCACAAGGCAGGAATCTGGATCCAGGCGTTCTCACTCAGCCCTCCTCCTCTTCCTCCCTCCCTGTGTTCCTGCCCACAGCGGGGTTTGGAGGGGTCTCCAGAACTCAACAACTCAACGTCGGGATCTAAAGACGTTTGGAAAAAAATAAAAATGAAATAAAATAAACTATAAGAAGTAAATGAATGAATGAATGACGTTTGGGAGAGAACGAGGGTGGTGCTCTCCTGAAACGCCAGGAATTAAAGGGCTGTGTTGAGAAAGGGTATTGGCAGCACGTTGTGGCTGCTCTCTGCATCGCACGCCGACATTTCCCGGATTTCTTCCTCCGGTACAGACGTCAGGCCGTGCTGGGGAAGACGAAGAGCGGTATCAGAAACGCCATGCGGGCTCCCGGGTCTTGGATCAGAGCTTTCAGGAAAGCGACAGCGATGTCTCCAGGCGAGAAATCAGCACGTGGCCTCTTGAAACCCCTTCCATGAGCAGATGGGCTGATGCCTACAGAGACGATTACCAAGAAAAACAGGGGTGGCTTCACCAAATCATCTCCTGGGAGCTGTTGTGTTTAGTGCCACGCCACGACCCAGCTTTTCTCTCACTGAAAAATTCTGCTCCGTAAAAGGAGGAAAGCGCGCTGGCCTCCCCACCGGCGAACAGGGACCCATGGAAGGAAAACCCAGATCACAAATGAGAATCCGAATGCGCGTGCCCCGCGAAGGAGCGGAGGCAAAAAAATGCAGAGTTTGTCTCTTTTGTCAGCCTGCAGATAAAATCCTATTCTTTGTAATCCCTGAAGAAACAAATCAAATAAACGCGGGCTGAGCTAACCATTTTCAATCCATCAAAGCAATCACATTCTGTTTACCTGAATCCCAATGATTTCTAAAATGTTATTAAAAAGTAAAATGGAGTTTAACTATTCCAAAAAAACGGAAATGATGTGCAAACACAAAAGGGATAAGACTTCTGTAATTATGTAGACACACAGTCGGCGCCATCATCTGCGCCGCGGACCCTGCGGCTGGGGCGCGCAGACAGAGGCCGGGGCGCAGCAACACAATTAACGGAAGCGGCTTCCAAGGGGCGGCTCTTCATCTAGTTCGTTTTATTGCTCTTTCGGGCAAATAAGGGTTTTGTCGTCTAATAAACCAATTAACTGATTCCGTGTCACCCAAGGTATTTGTACGTCACCCGTTCTATCATCTCAAAACCCCTCGTCCCGTTGCTTACCTCCCCCGCAGAGTGTTGTAAAGGCGACTGACGGGCATATTTGGCAAATGTCTGGCCGGCAGGTTATTGGGAAGCAAATTCTTTGGGATTTTTCCTTTACTGCAATGTTTTAACTTTCAAAACATTGAAGCCGCAATAGGGAGTTTAAACTTCATCCTGGGAGGAATGTGGAGCGTTAAAGGTTTTTGTTGTTTTGTGTTTTTTAATATATTTTTCTTGATTTCAGAGAAGTGAGAGGTGCTTTTGCAAACATTCGCAACAACCAGGGAAATCCCTCTCTTTGGGTGGCGTTAAACATTCAGAGGCCACGTGATTAAGACAGGGTAGAGCCACTTTGGGAGAAATAACGATCATGGCACCCGGCCGGCGTGGGCCAGTGGTTGAACATCGACCTATGAACCAGGAGGTCATGTCTCAACTTCGGGTCAGGACCTATGCCCAGGTTGCGGGCGCCATCCTCAGTGTGGGGCATACACGAGGCAGCCGGTCAATGATTCTCTCTCTCTCTCCCTCTCCTTCCCTCTCTGAAATCAATAAAAATATATTTAAAATAATAATAATAATAATAATAATAATAATAATAATAATAATGACTGTGGCCCTACTTCTTTATTGCAGTTCTTCAACTTCCTGTGCGGTCCCTATGTGGGGGATGCTTGATTATCCCTTCCACGTTGCTCCCTCTATTCAGCCCGGGGTCGCCCTGAGGGCTTCAGGCACCCAGGGAGCCGGCTGGGGAAAACGCAGCCAGCAACGCAACACCTCCTGGCAAACGGCAGGGAGTTTCGCCGCACGCACGCACACGCCTCCAGCGCTGTGAGATGTGAAATTGTCTGCCAGGCTTTCAGGAGCAAGGATACTACTAGTGTATGTCCATAGAGGCATCGTAATGCGTCATTTAAGAGGCTTTGCTGGCACCCTCGGTGAAAGATGTTTCTATTTCCAGCACAAATGGGGCTCCTGGCCCTGGAGCCCCCCAGCTCCTGAGTCTCCAGCGGTGCGGAATGAGTGCTGCTCTGGCCTGTGAGCCTCGACCCCCTGCCTTCGTGGCACAGAATTCATTCATTTGCTCATGTGTGGCCCCAAAAATCGAGAGCCCCCAACTGACGCATCAGGAATTAGAAATGGCCGCTCTCCCCAGCGAGCAGGCTGTCCTGGGAAAACAAGGGCAGGTGTAATCAAAGTGAGAGGGACCGCCACGCGCTCCAGGACCACGTCAGAGGGCCCTGACTCCAACGCCAGGCCCCGGGGATGCTCAAGCTCCCGCATCCCGAACAGCCAGCAGCTGAGGCGAGGCCAGAAGCTGGCAGCGGAAGGGAGGGTCTTGCTGAAGGTGCAGGGTTGAGAGAAAATGTCCTTTCGAGGCCCCGAAGTGAGGTAGGAGTCCGGACCACGAGGGCCAAGGGGTAGGCGAGGAGTCAGAAGGGGGACAGGCCCCGACTTGAAGCCACAATAGGGAGTTTAAACTTCATCCTGGGAGGAATGTGGAGCGTTAAAGGTTTTTGTTGTTTTGTGTGTTTTTTAATATATTTTTCTTGATTTCAGAGAAGTGAGAGGGGGAGAGAGAAAACATCAATGATGAGAGAGAATCACTGATTGGCTGCCTCCTGCATGCCCACACTGGGGATGGAGCCCACAACCCGGACGTGTGTTCTGACCAGGAATCGAACTGTGACCTCCTGGTTCATAGGTTGATGCTCAACCACTGAGCCACACTGGCCAGGCTGGAGCATTCAAGTTTTTAAGCAAGGAGTCATTGGACCAGCTTTATATTCGGGAAACACAGGCTGTCCCCCCAAAATGTATACACACACTTTGAATAATTATAAAGGCGGTGTTTATTAAAATTCATTTCATTTTCAAGATTGAGCTATCAGCTGTTAAAGTGGGTATACTTTTGGGGGGACTTCCTATATATACCTACACTTTCAACACATCTCTCCCTGTTATACAAAATAAAGTCCTACCAGCCCCCGGTTAATATGGTCCCTGCAGCCCCGTGATTATACTGATTGCACCTGTGAGCGCTGGTCATTCTTGCTAAGGCTGCACAACTGCACCGCCCTCCAGGGACCGTTCCCGTGCTCATTAGCTCCCACGGGCCTGCACCTTCACTGGCGTCTGTGTGAAGGACCCGTCCCTCAAGCTGGGAGAGGAAACAGGAACGTGCTAGCACCCCTCACTGCCTCCCCACCAACCAGCAGGGCTGGGAGAGCTGGAGGGAAACGACTGACGGGGGCCCAGGCACCACAGAATGCTCTTTGGACGACGGGTTTCAGCGGGATTCCATGGAATGGGAGGGACTGAGCAGGCCTTGGCAGACACTTTGCAAACTGGCCCCACTGTCTCCGGCTTCATCTCTCCCCCCAAGCTGCCCGAGCCGCAGGCACTCCGAGTCCTCCCTCCTGGCTCCAGGCCCCTCCAGGGGCCACGCCAACTGACCAGGGCATCTTTACCCAAGACCCAGGCAGCACCTGCTCTGGGACGTCCTGCGCCCAGACCCCTCCACCCACCCAGGGCTCCCTCCGGGCGCATTGCTGGGAAATGCTCCAAGCAGAACGTGGTTTCGCTAACCATCTGTTTACTTACTCTGGCCAACCTCTAGTCCAGGAGCATCTTAGTGAAGCGCAGTGGTTAAGAGCTTGGTCTCTGGTGGGCACCCCCGCCCCCGCCCCGCCCCCAGGACAGCACCCGACTGTAGCAGAAGCTCCGTTAACGACTGACAAATGCCCGGCTGGATGAATGAGCTCAGGGAGGGGAGAGGGTCCCTCGCATCCACCTGCCAGCTTCAGGGATGCCCCTCAGTGCACATCAGGAAAGCCTGGGGCCTGGAGGGACTGCCTTTTCCAGCTAAAGAAACGGACCATGGCTCCTAGAATTTTCACTTCATGGTGCTGCTGTTAAAATGAAATAAAACAGTGTTTTGGCTGTATCCACACCGCCCCCTAAACCACCATCCCGTACAGACACTGCCAACAAGCAAACGAGAAAGCAGGGAGACCGTTCGGCTCCAACTCCGTTAGAAAGGTCCCTCTCGGAGCCCTGGCGCTGGGTGTCAGGTCACGTGACAGTGTTAGCTCCTGGATCCCTGCAAGGTCCTTCCTCTGAGGAAGACGGCGAGTCTCAGCTGAGGGCCTAGACACGATGCTCCCACGTCAGGGTGCATCAGAACACCTGGACGGCTCATGAAAACACCCCCCTGGGCCCCAGCTTTGGGGTTTCGGACTCCGTAGATCTAGGACAAAGCTCACAAAGCCCCGTTTCCGACAAGCTCCCAGGTGCCGCCGATGCTGCCTGAGACTGCACATCCCTCACCTCCGAGCTCACTTATCAGCTCCCGGACACGTGGGGCCGCTGATGCTGCCTGAGACGCACATCCCTCACCTCCGAGCTCACTTATCAGCTCCCGGACACGTGGGGCCGGACTGACCGACTTCAGCTTAGCAAGTGCCCAGGTAGCAACATCGAGGGCAGTCTTCACACTCACCCGGCCCAGACTGCGTCTCCTGTGGCTGAAGGGCGTGTGGCCATGCAGCGGCTCCAGTCAGGCCCTGAGGCTAGAGGAGGCCAGGGATGGGGGTATTTTTTCAAACATGAATCTCTGCTATCAATGGCAGGCCAATCCCTCTTTGAGATGCTCCTGGATTTGAAAACGAGGTCAAAGTGAAATGGAGTTCTGACTCACATTTCACACAAAAATGGGTTTTCACATCAAATCAGATGAGACCTCGGGGTGCATGGGACTGCTTTTCCCCTACCCAAATGTGACCTCTCCTATTAAGAAGGGGAAAATGCTTGAAAACCCTCTTCCACATCAAATGGCAACCTAAGAGCCTTTTCTGGTGATTTAAACGAATCAGAAACATCTGGGTTACATTTTACTCAGATTCTACACAATCTAAACAATTAAGGTGGGGGAGGAAGCACTTGGCAAACTGGGCCTTGGGCTTCATCAAGTCTGGAGCGTTTGAAAATTGGTCCGAGGTGTTGATGAGCGCTGAGTGACGCCCTCAGGCCTGGCGTTCCCACTCCCGAAGGCTCCGGAGTAACAGGGCATCCCTGCCTCCCCCCCCTCCCCCACCCACCGTGAGAGGCCTCCCTTCCACCCTCTTTTTCCCTGGCCCCCTTTGGACAACTGGATGGTCCAGAGACGAATTTGGATGCCTGGTGACCAGAGGCAAATGGGCATTGCGCAGGGCACAGGGAGCGCCTGAGCGTCTGCTGGGGCTGGTCAGGGTAACAAACCCCGCGGGCCCAACAGCCCCGGAACCACAGGGGCTTTATGAACCCAAGTGCCTTTTCGCTCATGCCATCTGGGTTGGATGGCTCTGCAAGGCCTCCCTCCTCCCGTCACTCAGGGTCCCTGGCAGCTCCCGGGTCCCCACTCTGCCGTGCCTCGTGCCACACATCTCTCCATGGCTGCTGCTGAGGGGGTAGGAGGGCGGAAGGACTGAGACCTCGTTTCGGATCTGTCCTTTAACAGCTGGGAAATAACCTGCAAGACCCTTGACCTCTTTTTTTTTTGACCCTTGACCTCTTTAAGGGGCAGCTCACGTCTTTCCCTGTTAAATGGGGGTAATCAGAGCACCCACCTCGTGGGATCCACATGAAGTTCGGCTCAGGACCTTTGCCACTCAAAGTGTGGTCCACTGACCAGCCGTGTGGGCACCACCTGGCATCCTGCTGGACATGAGGACCCACAGGGCCCCCCTCAGACCGCTGGGGTCAGAACCTGCCTTTTCCAGCCCCGGTGCCTCGAGCGCACATCAAAGTTTGGGAAGCACTGCTCTGCGGCGCCTGGCACATAGTAAATCCTCAATGAACGCTGGCTGCCCTCGTTATCATCTGAACTCCAGCTGCCGCTCCGGGCCTGAAAATCCCCGGGTCAAGGAGCCCCCCGCCCCCTCCAATCAGCAGGGACATCCGCGGAGACTGGCGGGTCCAGGGGACTGGCTCCTCCTCCCGAGAACAGTGACACTTCCTGCTGATGTCCTTTCATGAAAGGGTGGAGACGGGGTCTTTATTTTAACTGACAAATCAAAGCAAGTCAGGACTAAGACTGCAATCATTTTATCCTCATTATCCCAAGGAATTTCAGCCCATATGGCACGCTGCCCCCATCATTACACGCTGATCACAGACCCTGTGTGTTACCTGCGATCAGCCCAGAAACATAAAAGGTAGGGAACGGACCCAGATTTCTAGACAGGCTGTCACGGAAAATTTCCTTCCTGGGGGGGTTGGGGTGGGGAGGATTAGGACCAATGTCAAGTAAATCATCCCGCTCCCCACCCCATCCCGGTAAAACACATTTCCATGGCCAGCCCAGCTTTCCCAAACGAGGCCTGTCCGGCTCACTTAGCCCGTGGCGGGCACTCCAGGACACGGAGGATTCCTTTGGCTGGCTGCCTGCATGCCTAATTTCCGTGATTACACCCACTCGCCATCCAGAAAGTGCCCTCTGCGAAATGACTAAACTCATATCAGGTGTCTCTCCTCCTCCCCTGCCCCGGCTCCCACCTCCCTCCACAAAGACCCCGTCTGAAACGCAGGACATGTGAGCGCTTTCCCTCGGTAATGGATCACACAACTTCTGCATCTCAATTTCCTTTCCTCGGCCCCCTGTCACCTCGGCCACATTGATCAATGTGAGGCCAGCGATGCTCGGAGCAGCTTGCAGGCTGCCCTGCTCTCCCTCCCTTCTCCTCTCTTCTCCCTCTCCTTCCTCCCTCTCTTGCACACACACACACACACACACACACACACACACACACACGCAAAATACTCAGAACATTAAAGAAAGCTGTTAAGCTAATCTGGTGCATCTAAATGGGCAATATATATTGAATCCATGCTCCATTGATCATAATTATTGCGGTGCCCTTTATCAAGTAGCCATCTTAAACCATTATTTAGAGATCATTTTGCTTTCCATTACTGCCACTATATTGCAGAGTTCTCTGGGAATTGGATGCCTGGTGACAGAGGGGTGTGCACAGTATTAGCTGGGAATCTGCCCGTGTCATCCAGGAGTGTTTTCACACGGAGACCAAGCTCCACCGTCAGTGAACTTTCGAAGAGCCCCCTGTCAGCCTCATGGCAGAAAAATAAATCCTCCACCCGGGTCTGGTTTTCCCACCGAGGCTCTGCAAACAATGTCACCATTCTTCCCGCCTCCCGGTAATCCCCAGTAAGACCCTCGACACACAAAGCCCCCGGCGCACACTGGGCGCTCTGCAGATGAAGTGCAAAGTGCCTGCAGCAAGCATCTGGCTGTGGGGAAGAAAACAAGGGTGCCTTATCCGGAACGGGCCAGCTTCTCTACAGGAACTTATGTACCAAAACCGGGCCTCCCTTTCTCCCCCATTCTGAGGGTGCCCATCTCCTCCAAAGCCCTGGACCTGTGTCAGCATCATCTCCTCCCCATCCATCCCTCCTGGGAGGCGCTCACAGAGAATGGATACCGCAGATGCTCCACATGCTGAGGGGAGGGCAGACCAGCCTGGTGTCTAGGGCCCTCGGCTCCAGAGACGGGTTCAAACCCAGACTCTGCGGTCGGCTGCCTGCAGAGCCTCAGGCAATCCATTCCCCCTTCTTCAGGTTCCAACAGTGCCTCTGTGAGAATCGGAATTAAGAGGATTATAAACGCCTGCCTGTACCGCCCCTGGTGGAAAGGTTCAGATCTGGTGCAGAGTGAGTCTCGGCACTAGTGGACGGTCATCACCCTTACTTAGCCGGGGGCCTGACTCTCAAAGGCTACCATGCACCAGAACCCCAGGAGGGCTTCTTAAAACCCAGATGGCGCCACACCCAGTTTCCAAAGCAGTCAGTCCTATTTTCTGGACAACAGGACCCAAGACTGTCGTGTTGTCAAGAAAAAGCCTATGATTTGGAATCAGACGAACCTGAATCTGCCTCCTGGTTCTACCACTTATTCGCTGTGTGACTTTAAATGACTTCTCTGAGCTTGTTTTCTCATCTGTAGACTGGAAGGATAGTTCCCACTTCATGGAGTTATCATGGAAATAAAATTATATGACCTGCAGAAAACACCAACACAGTTGCTAGTGTAGGATAGATAAGAAGTGGTCATTATTACTAATGTTGGGTTGGATCATATGACATTGCTGATATTTGACCATATTTTACCTACAAAAATGGCAATTTCATGTGAATCAACCTAACCAATATAATAATCTATATATATAAAAGGCTAAGTGACCAACAACTGTAGGTCCATCTGACTGTCTGACCGACTGACTGGCTGGTACATATGACGCGCACTGACAATTTAAAAATAAACGTTGACTTGGGCATACGCAATACGTATAAAGCTCTCGCTGGTGCCAATCGCATGCGTGTGTTTCGATCTATCATTGTCGGTCGTGAATTTGGTTGTTTTTCTTGACATTGTGAAGCTGAAAGAAAGCAGCAGCATCAACAGAATATGTCTGAAGACCAACTATTGGCACAACATACCTCTGACACTTCATCTCTGACACTTCTATTATAGAGAAAGGGTGAATAGCAATATTAAAACATTTCTTCTGATTAATTTCCTTTCAATGTGCACGAATCCATGCACTGGGCCACTAGTCCTATATAATAAAAGGCTAATATGCAAATCAACCGAATAGCAGAATGATCAGTTGCTATGACGTGCACTGACCACCAGGGGCAGACACTCAATGCAGGAGCTGCCGCTGGTGGTCAGTGCGTTCCCACAGTGGGAGTGCAGCTCAGAAACTGGGATCATGGCTGGCGAGCACAGCAGCAGTGGTGGCAGGAGCCTCTCCTGCCTCCGCAGCAACGCTAAGGATGTCCGACAGCCATCCAGTAGGATATCCCCCGAGGCTCCTGGCCTGTGAGAGGGTGCAGGCCAGGCTGAGGGACACCCCCCCACCCTGGCCAAGTGCATGAATGTAGTTCTGTAGTAATATAATAGCAAACCGTACGAACGAGGGTTCAGTAGTAATATAATAGCAAACTTTAGCCACCCCAGTTTTGTAAAATAACCAGCTAACAACACTCACTGCAGGAAAGCAGAGGACATCGGTTCGTTCAATTGCACCATCATTTTGGCCCCATGCTTATCAACCTAGAGGCCTGACTTCCATTCCCCCGCGGCCCCCAACACAAATACACACATACACACACACACACACACACACACTAATAGGCACACACATCGTTTTCTTTGTTTATTTTGTTTGGTAAGAGGTTCTTCGAGTGATCCCAGCGAGTGGCCAATGTGAACCACAGAGACACGTGTCTGTGGGTCCTTTGGCCTTTCCTGGCCACAGCTGAATGACGGCCCCTGCCTCTGTCCAGCCATCCTTCTCTCCCTTTGGAGGCTGCTAATTTGCTAAAAGCTGGGAAATCTAATAACATGGCTGTTCCAGTTTGTTTTTTGTCTCTGTTTTTTTTTTTGTGGTTTTGTGTTGTTTTGTTTTTTCAGTAAAGTGGGTAGTAACATAGCAGATATTCAACAAATGTTGAATGAAAAGTAATTGTTCAGTAGGGCCATGAAAGAAAACCATGTTATCATCGCTAGAGAGCCTGAAAGGACATCTGATAAAATGTAATGTCTTTGTTAAAAAAAAAAACAACAACAAAAAAACCACTCCTAGTAAACCAACAATGTAAGCTATTAAAATACATGATGGATAAATAGATGTGTATATATGTGTATGTTTGTGTGTGTGTATGTGTGTATAATATGTTTTTTCAAACTAACATCCAGCATCATGACTAACTGTTCAATGGAAGACACTGCCATTAAAAGACAGGAACAAAACAAAATTCCCACTCATTATGACCATTTAGCATTGTTCTAGAACACGGGTGGGGAACCATTTTCCTGCCAAGGGCCACTTGGATATTTATAACATCATTTACTTAATGTTAATATAATATAATATAATATAATATAATATAATATAATATAATATAATTATAATATAATTCACTTAATATAAATTTATGTTGCTATGAAGAAATCTCCTAGATTTATTGAATTTTGAGTTCCACCTATGGTTGCCTTGGCAGGGCCAGACCAAATGATTTCTAGGGGCTTATCTGGCCCGCAGGCTGGACCTTCCCCACCCCTGTTCTAGAAGTATCCACTACTACAACAGAAAAATAACATGAAACCACAGGAGTAACCACTGGAAGTTGCAGACAAGAATCATCATCGCTGTCCACCTGGAAACCCAGAGGAAAGATCAGAACTAAGAAGAGGCTGCTATGAGTTATAAAATTAGTTTACAGAAATCAATAATGGGTCTGTAACCACTTAGGAAATGTGTTTCCTAACAGCCATGAAAATGGAATGCCTAGAGATGAACTTATAAAAAAGTGACTAAAATATACATAAGAAGAATCATAAAACTCTACTCAGGGCTACAAAAGTCTGTCTGAATAATTGTAGAAAACATACCATGTTTCACAATGGAAAGACGTGCTAGTTCAAGATATTAATACTGACAGTCACGCTACGAACTTAATGTAATGCAAGTCAAAATTATTATACTTCTTTTCAAACTTGACTCAAGTTTATTTGTAGACTGTGGTGTGAGAATAACCAAAAAAAAATGTCTGAGGGTTCAGGGGGAGAGAGCATTTTCCTTTCCAATTATTACAATATATTAAAATTCTGATCATCAAAACTGACTCCAAAAGAGACATAGTAATTAAATATGCTGGAAAATTCAGAAGCGGACCCAAGTACATAAAAAAATTTATATATAGCCGAAACCGGTTTGGCTCAGTGGATAGAGCGTTGGCCTGAGGACTGAAGGGTCCCGGGTTCGATTCCGGTCAGGGGCATGTACCTTGGTTGCGGGCACATCCCCAGTGGGGGGTGTGCAGGAGGCAACTGATCGATGTTTCTCTCTCATCGATGTTTCTGACTCTCTATCCCTCTCTCTTCCTCTCTGTAAAATATCAATAAAATATATTAAAAAAAAAAAAAAACCCTCAGGACTGAGGACATAGCACCCAGTGATCTCTCTCTCTCTCTCTCTCTCACCTTTCCCTACCCCCTTCTTTAAAAAAAAAAAAAAAAAAAAAAAAAAAAATTTATATATAACAAGGGTAGAATTTCAGATCAAGCAAGAAAGTTAGGACTATTAATAAAAAATCTAGGGATTAGCCACTTAGGAAAAAAATGCAATTTACACCAATATAAATTCCATATGGACTAAACAATTTAATGTAATCGTGCTAACAAAAACATATGTAAATATTTTTGTAAAACTTGATGAGAAATTCCTTTCAAAGAATGGCACCAAAACGAAATTTTGTGATAAAATTTAAAAAGTATTCTAAATGGCAAAAAATAAATAAAGTGCAAATAAGTCAGAAAATCTATTTCCAATATATGTGATATTCAATGGGGTTAGTATCCTTACTAATTAAAGATATATCAAATTCTACCATAAATAAATAAATATATATACTATAACCCAATAGAAATTTGGGTAAAGGAGATAAACAAGATATTCACAAATGAAGGAATATCAATAAATAACCACATAGAAATGTGTAATATCATCAGTAATCAAAGAAATATAAATTAAAACACAATGGTCTACATTTTACTTGTATTATTATGATTTTTAAAAGAATGGCCAGGCCCTGGACATTGTGGCTCAGTTGGTTGGGTATCATCCAGAGCACCCAAAGGTCACCAGTTTGTTTCCTGGTCAGGGCACATGCTCGGGTTGGGGGCTCGATCTCCAGTAGGGGGCATGCAGGAGACAGCCAATCCATGTTCCACTCTCACACAGATCTTTCTCTCTCTCTCTCTCCCTCTACCTTCCTCTCTCTCTAAAAGCCAATGAAAATAAAAAGAATGGCCAGAATGTCAAAAATGTAGGCAATAGCCCTAGCTCAGTGGTCAGCAAACTCATTAGTCAACAGAGCCAAATATCAACAGTACAACGATTGAAATTTCTTTTGAGAGCCGAGAACTGACTTCTGCACATGGGCCACGAAGTTTCAATCGCACTGTATGTGCACGCCTGCACGTGGTATTTTGTGGAAGAGCCAGACTCAAGGGGCCAAAGAGCCGCATGTGGCTCGCGAGCCGCAGTTTGCCGACCACTGCCCTAGCTGGTTTGGCTCAGTAGATAGAGTGTCAGCCTGTGGATTGAAGGGTGCCGGGTTCGATTCCAGTCAAGGGCACATGCTGGGTTGCGGGCTCAATCCCCAGTAGGGGGCATGCAGGAGGCAGCCGATCAATGATTCTCCCTCATCATTGATGTTTCTATCTCTCTCTCCTTCTCCCTTCCTCTCTGAAGTTAATAAAAATATATTTTTTTTAATGTTGGGCAATAGACAGGTATTCTCATAGGTCTTTTGTATGTAGGAATGTAAATTAAGGTCTTTTGGAGTAAGTATCTAAGGCAGGGGTGGGCAAACTTTTTGACTCGGACCGGAGGGCCGGAACAAAAGCATGGATGGAGTGTTTGTGTGAACTAATATAAATTCAAAGTAAAGGAGCGGAGGGGAGAGCAAGAGAACCCTCCGCTCTTTCAGCTCCGCGGGCCGGATAGAACAGCCGAACGGGCCGGATCCGGCCCGCAGGCTGTAGTTTGCCCACGGCTGACTAAGGCCTTAGACTTTGACCCAGCAACACTTCTGGGAATGTGTCAGAGAAAATAATTAAACAGGAAGACACACAATAGTACAAGGATGGTCTCTGCAGCATTACTTACAGTAGCCGACACAGTCACGGCCCAGCAGGGGTCCTAGGACTTGCGTGAGCATCAGCATCATGGGGGCAGCTTGTTAAAGCAAGACTGATGGCCCCGTCCCCAGAGTGCCTCACTCAGTCAGCCTGGATGGGCTCTAGAATTTGCACTCATCCACGCCCAGGTAACACTGATGCTGATGGTCCAGCCACTGTGACAGAACATCCCCGAGTGAGAAAAGCAAATTACAAGAGTCGGGAGAGCAAAATCCAGTTTCTCTACGTGCTTTATACATGCATAGGAAAAAAATCCTCAAGGATAACCCTTACAATGTTACCAGTGACTAAAATGTTAACAATGATGTCAAGATTATGGGTGCTTTTAAGTTTTTATGCTCAACATAAATTATTTATATAAATTTAATTAATCGGCCACTTCTCCTTCTAATAAGTGAATGTTATGAAACCCACATATGCCTGAGTCCTCTAGATATGCCTCTCTGTCTTGAGACACTTGGGAACAGACTCCACACTCTGGAAGTTTTTTATTGTTGATAACTACTTTATTAAGATGTAATTCGCACACCATACAATTCACCCATTGAAAGTGTACACCGCAGTGGTTTTTAGTATATTCACAGAGGTGTGCACCAACAGCACAATTAATTTTAGAATATTTTCAACACCCCCAAAAGAAACTCATACTCCCCAGCAGTCTCCCCTTTCCCCTAAGCCCCTCCCCCCAGTTCCTGGTAACCATTAATGTACTTCCTGTCCCTATGGATTTGCCTATTCTGGATACTTCATGTACCGTAAGTGGAATCATACAATCTGGGGTTCTTTGTGACTGGCTTCTCTCACTCAGCACGTTGTGGTTTTTTTTTTTACAAAAATCCTCCCTTGTAGGGTAACCTCACCACCCACCTTGTCTGGCATGCCCCACTCAAGCAAAGCCCAAGGTCCCACCTTGGGAAGATTCTGCAGACATGGAGTAAAATGTGTGTAATTTAATACACTCGTGTATCTCTCCTCCCTCACTCTAGGTAATTTTATTTAGCTTAGAGTTCTGTTCTCCCCTCTGTTTTGGAGGAGTTGAATTTGAGGCCCAGGTCATCTTCTAACAGACATGAAGAGACAGTATCACCTCACAGCCAGAGGCCCAAGGCTCTGCCACCACTGGCTCTGTGGCCCCCAGCAAGCTGCTGGCTGGCCCTGGGTCCCACGCAAGGGGTTGTGGGAGAACACAATGAATTCATGCACAGCCACTGCTCAGAGCAGCGCCTGCTACCACACAGATGCTCACACGGGTTAGCTATTAGCATTATTATAACAGTTCATTCGATTTCAATACCTGGCAAAGTTTCTTTGTCATGAAGCTCTGATATGGTCGCAGAAGCAGATGCCTGGAATAGATTTAGCAAAATCTTCTCTTATAATAATATCCTGCCTTCTTGTCCTTGAAGGGATGGGAGAGTTGGGCTGATTCCAGCCCAAGCACTTGCCCCAAGCTGAGAGATTAATGCTTAGGGGGGGCTTTGGGGAAGTTATTAGATCAAATATGAAGACAGACCATAATCATCATAAGAGTCACAATACCAATAAAAACGAGTGTCAATATCAACTCCCTTATACATATGTTTTTCCCAAAGAGATGTCTGCAATCATTACAGGACACAGGACACTCTCTAGGGGGTCACCAGAAACATCTGTGGGCTCCTGAATTAGCAAGATCAGTTGTAAGTCCTGGGAAAAACCAGGGACGATTGTATGACACAAGAAGATATACCTGGCCAAGAATCCCAGCGCAATGATAAGCCTTACCAGGTCAGCATTGCTAACTAAACACTATGAGACACAGCAAGGTTACTTGAACAGAAGCAGACCTTTTATTTATTTACTAGAGGCCTGATGCATGAAGATTCGTACAAGAATGGGCCTTGCTTCCCTGGCTGCCGGCAGCACCTTCACTCTGGCCGGAGCCGCCCTTCCACTGTGGCCCAGAGCTGCCTCCCGGAGCCGCCTTTCCGCCTTCCCACACTGCCCAGAGGCCCGGAGCGGCTGGGGTGGTGTGGAATGCCTGCGTCATCAACATGGCAACGACGCAAGCATCCGACCCCGCCCCTGGCCGCTCCGCGCCTGTGTATGCAAATTAACCTTCCATCTTTGTTGGGTTAATTTGCATACTCACTCCTCATTGGCTGGTGGGCATCACAAAGGTATAGTCAATTAGCATGTTACTCTTTTATTAGGTAGATTTATTTTCAGAGAGGAAGGGAGAAGGAGAGAGATAGAAACATCAATGATGAGAGAGAATCATTGATTGGCTGCCTCCTGCACACCCCCTACTGGGGATCGAGCCCACAACCCATGCATGTGCCCTGACCAGGAATCAAACAGTGACCTCCTGGTTTACAGGTCAATGCTCAATCACTGAGCCACACCAGCCAAGCGCTCAGAATCATTCTCGTTATAGTTAGGACCTTTTACCATTTATTTATTATTTTTGTCCCTTCTCTAGCTCAAAGCTATCACTGCCCTTAACTTTTAAAATTCAGCCTGATCAATAGATAGCTTTTGTGAGGGACCATGTTAGACGGTTTGGCAGAATTTGACTTTTCTGGGCAACCCTATTCTTTTTGGTGAAAACGTCTAAAATGTTTGGAATAGCTTGGACTCCCCTCCAGAGAGAGGGACAAGGCAGTTTCATTTTCCTGATCTGTAAGGTATCCCAGGAAAGGACTTTCTCCTCTCTATTCCCCTCCCCTCTCCTCCTGCTCTCTCCCTCTTTTCTTTTCTTAAATATATTTTTATTGATTTCAGAAGGGAAAGAAGGGAAAGAGCGCTAGAAACATCAATGATGAGAATCATTGATCGGCTGCCTCCTGCACACCCTACACTGGGATCGAGCCCGCAACCTGGGCATGAGCCCTGACCAGGAATCAAACCGTGACCCCTGGTTCACAGGTTGGCACTCAACCACTGAGCCATGCTGGCCGGGCATCTCCCTCTTTTTTTTTTTTATCACCAATAACTCTTCATGTTGAGTAGATGATTATAGGTATACATTTTTATAATGCCAGTTTGATCTACTTTTCCTTAATCCCTAGAAAGTAGTTCTAATTAATTTTGATAGCTGGTACCTCACAAGTGAACCTCAACAGCCCCACAGTGCTCTGTGAACTAATAATAATAACATCCAATCACAACACCATATTTCATCAGTCATCGCAGGGGGCCTGTTCAGGGCGAGGGCAAGTAGGCCTTCCGTGCCTCAAAATATCTGGACACGTTACTGTGATACTAGTTCATACAGTAATGTTGACCCTTGCTTCCCATACCAACAAACCTCCCATTATGTTCAGCATTTTTTGTATTTTCTGGCTTGGCCTGAAAAATAAAAAGTGGGCAATTATATGTTTGCATTATTTTTTTAAGTTAAAATGATCAAAGTTTTTGCAATCGAAGGATCAAGATTTCGTTGTTTAAAAATGTACACACACAGAAGAGCCTGTTTCGGTGACAATCAGATAACAGATAACTGAAGTATTACTGCACTGATTTTAATAATAACATGCAAATGTGTCATTGTTTCCCTTGCGTCATTACATGTTCTTGTCATTAGCACCTTTCAGAAAATTTAGAAGATTTATGAAACTCAGTAATACGTAATTAATATTTTAAGACATTTTCCCGGTCTGCTAAGCTTCTCCTCTGCCAAGTGTGAAACTGACGTAGTCGGTTACACAAAAGATGGCAGGGTACCTTTCCACTCTTGGTGTTGGGAGAATGTTTGTTAGGGAACTTGCTAATGGGCAGTTGGGAAGGAGCTTTGCCTCTCCAAGATACAATTATGTTTATTTATTCAAAACAAAGTTGAGACTGCTCGGCTGTACAAATAATTGCCACCAAGGGTCATAAAATGGCTTGGTGATATCCACTGTTTGCGGATCTAAGGACAGAAGACCAATGATCAGCTGGAATTTAACTGTTTTGGTAGAAGGGCTTTGGAAAGCACCAGTCACAAAGCACTGCTGTAAGAATTAAACTTGCTTACTTTTATTTCCAACTTACATAGTGCGTGCCAGTGTCAGCCATTAAAATAAGGCCACCCCTTACACCTGTTCCCTAGTTTAGTCCTCAGAACAACACTTCGATGTTAGTTCTATTATCTTCACTTCACAGATGAGGAATCTCCGGCACAGAAAGTGTCTGCGCTCACTGCCTCGTAGGTGGGGGTGAACTGACGCATGCCCAGAATTTAACAAATGCGAGGGACCACTTCCTCCCAGGTCACGCTGACGGCCCGAGTTGAAAAATGGATGAAAGCAATGTCAACATTGCAGGCCCAGGAGAAAAGCTGGATATTTCTAATACTTCACGAAAATTTTAGAACCCAGATAGAATACATACATACAGGGATACATACAGTTCAACCTTTCTGCTACTTCTTATTCAAAGGGAACTGAGACATGGGAAAAGAAAAATTGAGCGAAGAGACAGATTACTGATTTTTTCGATATCCTTATTGGGTATAAGGCATCTGTTCTCAAATCTCATTGACTCTCCAAACATACTTGATTGGAGAAATCTTTTTTTTTAAAATTTACTGTTGAAAATGTTGTACCTGTTACATTGTTTTTTATCATTCTACTGAAGGTATTTCAAGAGAAACAGCTACTATCAATGGGTGTGTTGGTCCAAATAGGGTTCTACAGTGCCTGGTTCAGTGATAATTAGCCATCTGCCTCCAGGATGTAACCACGAGCACTTGAAATTAACCACCACCAAACAGGTGAGTATATCTAAGTGCACAGATATATCTCATACCTGCTCTGTGTCAGGACTTTAGCCTAAGACACCAAGGAAAGGAAAAGAGACCAGGGCCTTCAAAGGCATAAGAAGCTAAGACAAAGGCATATTCCAGATAACCAGTAGAGGAGTAGGAAGATCTTGGCAAGGGAAGAATAGGGTTGGTGACAGCTTAGAGAGTTCAGAGCAGGGGCAAGACCACAGTGGACGGGGCTGGCTGGACAGGACCGGGCAGGCCCGAGCAGGAGAACGGGGACCTTGACGGGCTCCCGGGACGTCTGCCGGATCCCACGGCAGGAAGAGAGAGGGCAGCCCGGGCTGATCTGCTCATTATCACACCAATACACATTGCGGTGAGCCCCTCGGTGTGATTTCTGTTTCTGCTCTTTAAGTAGAATAATCCAGATGTAATTTTCCTGCCTATAATGCTCTGCTCCTTTGCTGTCGTTGGTGGCTTAGTGTCCCTTTGTGTCCCATCCATCTCCTAAGTGGCCGTGTTTATTTCGCTCTCTCACTGCCTTCATGGCTCGTGAATAACAAAATCAGAGAAACAGATCGTCCATGCTTGAAACCATTCACGTGGTGCTGAGCCTTTTGGGTTGACTGTCTCCCGGGCATTATCCCTTTATCTTTCTCCTTTCTCCTTCTTCCCACTGTGCCTCAGACATGAACGGCTAATGGGCAGTAGCAATAGAGCTCTGCCTCTCCAAAGAAATGCCACAAGCAAGAGCTCAAAAGGAAGTGTTAAGATATGTCTCACTGCACACTCTGGGTCTTACGGCATTTAAAGAAATGTTTCTTTTCTTTAGTATTCTGTCTGATATGGGCGTATCAGACATACAGCAGCTGATGGGTGGGAAGTGTGCCCATCTGGGTTGGGGGAGTGTGCTGTTCATCAACATGGCCCAGTGGGCAGTGACAGGAAGCTGGGGCCAGTGGGTAGGGGAAGGGACTCACCTGTAGGACTGCTCCTCAGAGGTCCAGAAGTCCCATATGTGGTGTCAGAGAGGCCCGTCAGCAATCAGGAGGGTCTACCAGGCGGTGGGCATGACAAGAGGCTCCAGAAAGTGGGGGTCTCATATGCAGGTCACACCGACATGGTTCAAGATCAGTCCATTTGATACCCCATGACTGTAGGTGTGAAGACACCTGGGGGTGCGGGGGAGATGCTGGTAAGAGAAAGGTGTGGCATCAGTGCCCCAAGCAGTGGGTTCAGGGCAAAGCTACTAGCCACTGGGAACCTGCCCCTGAGAAAATATGGCATGAGCAGCATGGTGAGGAGTCATCGGGCATGAAGATGCCAAGAATGAGCCACAGGCACCCCACACGCTGGACGCCTGGTGTGACTGATGCCATGCATTCCTGCTCGATCCAGGCTGCACACGGGGTCAGACGTGACCTCAGAACAACATAGTGGGAAGGTTTTGCAAGGGGTAACCTTAGAGACCTTGGTCAACTGGCGGGAGCCAACACCAACTCCCAACGGCTCTGTGTTCTTGAGTGTTTTAAATCGCATTTTAAAAATCGAGGTACACGTGAAGTGCGTACATCTCAAGGGACAGATTTTTACGTATGTGAACACTCATGCAACCACCACTGGGTCAGTATACAGAATATCCCCAGGACCCAGTGGGTCCCCTTGTTCCTCTTCCAAGTCGACAACCACCATACATCGCACCTCAGTTATATAAGGGGAACCATACGGCACATACTCTTTAGCGTCTGTTTTCTTTTGCTCAACAGTCTGTCTGCAAGGCATTTCCGCATTGATGCACGTAGCTCCAATGATGCACGTAGCTCCAATGATGCACGTAGCTCCAATGATGCACATAGCTCCGATGCGCTCACTCTCAGTACATGCTGTCCAGGGTTGCATTTGACAACTCGAGCGCAATTTAGCATTGCCAGTGGTCATTTGGGTTGTCTCCAGCTTTGGGCTCTTATCACTAAAGCTTCTGGCAAACACTCTTGGATGTGTCTCTTTTCTTTAAATATTTTTATTGATTTCAGAGAGAAAGGGAGAGGGAAAGAGAGACAGAAACATCAATGATGAGAATCATTAATCAGCTGCCTCCTCCATGTCCCCTACTGGGGATTGAGCCTGTAACCCGGGCATGTGCCCTTGACCGGAATCGAACCCGGGACCCTTCCGTCCGCAGGCCGACGCTCTATCCACTGAGCCAAACCAGCTAGGGCTTAGACGTGTCTTTAAATGAACATGAGCACTCGTTTCTGTTGTCACATAGCCCGTGTGCCCTGCTGAGTCATATTGTAGATGTCCCTTCGCTTTAGTCCCTTGAACACTTTTTTTTAATGAATTTATTTTTTTGGAGCACTTTTAGGTTTACAATAACATTTAGGGGAAGGCACTGAGATTTCTTATATACCCCCTGGCCCACACATGCGTAGTCTCCCCATTATCAACCTCCCCACAGAGTGATGCCTTATTATTACCAAGAATGAACCTATGTCGACACATCATAATCACCCAAAGTCCATAGTTTACCTCAAGCTCACTCTTGGTATTGTACCTTCTATGGGTTTGGACAAATGTATAATGATATATATCCATCCTTACAATGCATACAAAATCCTCTGTACTCTGCCTATTCATCCCTCCCACCCTCCACTCCCATCTCACCCCTGGCAACCACTGATCTTTTCATTGTCTCCATGGTTTTGCATTCTCCAGAACGTCATACTGTTGTGCTGTCTTCTTCCTCCGTATCTTTTATGGCTTGGTAGCTTATATGTTTTTAGCACTGAAAAATATTCCGTTCTCTGCACGTCCGTGAGCACTTTTCAGAGTTATTTCCCCACTGGCCAGTTTAGAAAAGAGATGATCACTAACAGGGCTAACCCACAAAGAATGTTGGAAGCCAGCATAACCTTAGATACGATGAACTTTATAGACTAAAGTAATCCATCATTGCTACTACACCAGTGGTCGGCAAACTGTGGCTCGCGAGCCACATGCGGCTCGCGAGCCGCGGTTTGCCGCTCTGTTGACTAATGAGTTTGCCGACCACTGGGATAGGGGCTTAATCACAAGGAACAACAACAGCCTGTAATTATTGGAATCGAGAGTCTAGGTCAGTGGTCGGCAAACTCATTAGTCAACAGAGCGGCAAACCGCGGCTCGCAAGCCACCGTTTGCCGACCACTGTACTACACCATGTTGTACAAGACAATACGTATTTCATGAAGGTAATTCCTGTGCTCAAAGTTGCTCTGGTCACAACTGAGAAATTGGGGGAGGGGCGGGGTGCTGGCTAAACCAATGGAATATAGCAGTATCACATTGGGTCTAGAGTTTGCATTTCTGCTCAGTGATGGACTGGGGAGATGACGTTAGACTTAGGAGTGAGGCAGAGCCAGGTTCCCTTTCTGGCACTACCTGTTCCCAGCACCTGGTCATAGCCAAGCCCATTGGGAAAATTAGAATGAGGAATTAACTCTAGACCATTCTACATAATGCTGTCTTTTTTATTTTTAATTTTTTTTCCAGAGGAAGGGACAGGGAAAGATAGAAATGAGAGAGAATCATTGATCAGCTGCCTCCTGCACACCCCCCACTGGGGATTGATCCTGTAGCCTGAGCATGTGCCCTGACTAGGAATCAAACCGTGACCTCCTGGTTCATAGGTCAATGCTCAACCACTGAGCCACGCAGGCTGGGCAATGATGCTGTCCTTAATAGAAGAAAAGACAGTGTCATGAAGATCATAAAATATAGCAACCTTTCTAAATAAGTGCATGGAGCCAGCCATGCCGAAAGATGGACAGGAGCCAGGATAAAACTCGAATCTGCCATTTCCAGGACTTGTGCCTGCTCTGGTTAAACGCTCAGAAGGAAAAGAAGATGAAAACGTTTCTTCATCAGTCTGCTGGCCCTGTTAATGACAGGAAAACCGGAAGTAGAGATTCTGTATGGATATCAACCAAGACCCACCATCTTGGGCTGACACCAAACACTTAAAAGCTTGATGAAAATCCTTGGAAGGAAATGTCTGAGCGTGAGAAGAGCAGGGGATTCTGGGAAGAGTCACAGTCAGCTCTAACCCCTCTCCAGTCCAGTCAGCCCCAGACATCCCACCTCCTTGGATTCCAATGTGGCCACAGGGAGCCCACTTGGGCGATGCTTGAGGCCCTTCAGGAATTCAGGATGGGGAGAGGGTCTTGAACAAATCTCGGGAAAAGCGCTTCAACGTGCTTTTCAAATGACCTCAGCCATCCACCTGCTCCTGTGTCTAATTTCCTGTGAACGAATTACGGCTACAAGAATGAACCTTTCCTTGGGGAGAAAAACAAATTTCAAGGGACTTCATGTAGGTTTTTTACTGAGGTAGAGAGAAGAGAAGACGAAGAGGAGGAGAAGGAAAGAACAAGGTTGGTGGGATCAGTGTTCGCCGGGACGGGACCTCTGCCCCACCCCTCCTCTCAGTGGGCATGGCCGCCAGACCCCACAAGTGGGCAGGTGGGGTGTGCTCCGGATTTCAGCAGCGCTCCCCTCGGCTGCAAGGCTTGTAGAGTGCAGCTGCACACAGCACCCTGGGTGCCAGCTTTCCTTCCTTCCTTTCTCATTTTAAGCCCAAGCATTTTAAAAAAATTAATTGACAATAAAGAATTAAAAAAAAATTACTTGGAGGGGACATGGGGGAAACAAGGCAGCATTGTTTTGGCCAACTCTTGAGGGGTCTGGGAAAAAAAAGGAAAGAAATAGCCATTCAAAGGGCATCCTTCCCGGAGCCAGCCATGAAAGATTAAACAGGCTGGTCCAGATAGGGCATCTCATTGGTTCTTTACTAATTCATGACTCAGAGTGGATCAGGGATGTGATTTAGCTAAGGAGACGCAGGGCAAAGGGAGGGTCTGGGTTCAGATGAAGCTAATAGAGAAAACTCAGCTCTCCCTGCAAATGCCACATCCAGTTTGCATTCTCAAAGGAAGTGGATGTCAGTAAACCCCAGCAGGGCCCTGTGGCCACGCCGCCATTTTCTTCTTTTATTTCAAACAAATTCAGATCATGCAATGACACTGCCGTTGTCCTTCAGAAAATGCCGATGTCATTTGTACATCATCTGGTAATCCCAGGTGGCCTGCGCTCTAAGTTGACCCACTTAGAAGGATGATTATGGATCCAATTTATGTGGGTTATCCTGGGCCATAAAATTTATCTATGGGAAAATGCAGGGGGACGAGAAGTTAAAAGGCAACAAACTTTCCCCCTGGAAAATAGTAAGTAATAAGGCAGATTTTTGCACACAGTGTCTTGAATCATATTTTTCATCAAATCTTATAGGATCCTTTCCCTTGAAAAGAAGCTAGTGGGCATTGCTTGTGGGAAGCCTAAAAAACACGTATTCTTTGTAACTAAACTATTTCCAAGACGGCTCACTCACACAGTTCCTGGTAGGAGGCCCAGTTCCTCACCCTGAGGCCCTCTCCTCAGGACTGCTTGAGCGTCTTCATGACATGGCTGCTGTCTTCCCTTCGATCACTCAAAGGGAAAGCATTGTGGAAGCCACAGTGTGTCTTATAACTTCGTTTCAAAAGTCACACTCTATCATTTCAGCAATACCCGCTGGAGATACACAGGACATCCCGATGGATGTGAGCGAGACCACACAGGACACGAACACCTGGAGGCAGGACCCCTGGAGGCTGGCTGTCTGACCTTCCCGATTGCCAGACCCGATGAATGTCTGTCAATGCTTCTCTCACTTCCCACGATGCTGAGTCTCCTGGTCCTCCTCCTTTCTCTAAACTCTGCCTTCTCCTGACTCCCCCCTCCTCTTCTGTCCAGGGCTTCCATAATGGTATTTCCCAACCTGGGGCTTTCCCATAAATGTATACATATATACCCAAGCAAAGGGATGACTCCCTAATCTCTACGTTTAACCTAGATTTCTCTCAGATGCTCCCAGCCTATGTTTGCATCTCCTTGCTGGACTAGAAAGGCCAGTGGAATGCATTGTTAGGGGAAGGAGGGCCAAGGTCATGACCTTTGTCATCTCCAGATGACGCTAGCTTTGGCTGTAAGGGTAAGGATAGAGAACAAAGATCATAGCGGCTCCCTATGCCTTGGGTACCATATGCCTCATTTTTCTTGGAATGGTCCTGGTTTCTGTCCCTTGTCCCAGGGTAATCCTATCTAATAAAAGAGTAATATGCAAATTGACCGTCACTCCAACACAAAAGATGGCTGCCCCCATGTGGCCAAAGATCCTGCCCCCATGTGAACACAAGATGGCCACCACAAGATGGCCAGCAGGGGAGGGCAGTTAGGAGGGACCAGGCCTGCAAGGGAGGGAAGTTGTGGGTGATCAGGCCAGCAGGGGAGGGCAGTTGGGAGGGACCAGGCCTGCAAGGGAGGGCAGTGGGGGCGATCAAGCCTGCAGGGGAGGGCAGTTAGGGGTGACCAGTCTGGCATGAAGAGGGAAGTTGGGGGTGACCGGGCCTGCAGGAGAGGTCAGTTAGGGACAAACAGGCTGGCAGGGGAGCAGTTAGGCATCAATCAGGCTGGCAGGGGAGTGGGTAGGGGGTGATCAGCCTGGCAGGCAGAAGCAGTTAGGGGCAATCAGGAAGGCAGGCAGGCGAGCAGTTGGGAGCCAGCAGTCCTGGATTGTGGAGGGTGCAGGCTGGGCTGAGGGACACACACCTCCCGTGCATGAATTTTATGCACTGGGCCTCTAGTTATTAATATTGACTCATTTTACTATCTAAAGTATCCGATTCCAGAAGGTTATAGTATAGGGTCACCCTGTAGCCCTATTACAACACTGCACCATTTTTCATTGTTTTGTAACTGGCCAATGTTAAACAGGCATCTACACACTGGATGTAGACTGAAGCAGGGTGTCAACAGTGCCAGTAAAACTAACCATTAGAAACCATTAAACAATGCGTTATGGAATATTACTCTTCTAATGTTTCCGTGGTATTTAACATTTCTCTGGCATTTCAATGACCTTTTATGAGGCAGAACACAGGTTGATGGATTCATTTATTCCAGGATCATCATATTGTGTCCAGGAGAAAACGAGAGACCCAAAGCAGGTGTCCTGAGCTGAGTGCAGACTGCATTTCAGAACCTCTTGGCCGGATGCTAATGTCTGCCCTTTGCATGGGGGCCCTGTCCTGTCGTTCCTACCACAGTATCCATGTCAGCTCAATTTTCCAAGCAGCTGTAGCTGAAGCACTGGCCGCCACCGATTACAGCGGTGTAATGAAGTGCAATGGGCCGTAATTATTCTGCATTACCCTGATCAAGTAACATGCGGCCAGAGTTATCACAATGAGATCCCAGTGCATGGTCAGAATGAGAAGGGGAAAAATGGCCATGAATGTAATTTAAAGGGTGTCATCAAAAATGAGTTTGCAAGGCTAGAAACATAAGAGGCCCGGGCCCGAGATGCTATCTTAGCCTCCTGTCTCCTAAGTGCCTCCCAGTTGGTACATAAAGGCTCCCTCCAGTAACTTAATGGAAAGTTACATGTAAAAGCCACCTGTAAGTGGAGAAAGGTATTTTGGTAGAGAAGAGGACTTAGGGGCATGATGGAGGGAGGGGAAGAAAGACATATTAATGAAATTTCAAGCAACTCCACATTCAAAGCATGCTGGCTCATCACTTCCGGAAAGAGCATTGTTGCCTGGGTGATGCCTTCAAAACTGAAGATGCTGGTGGGATGGGCCTTTAAAATCCCCTGCATGTGACCTCCATGTATAGCAAAGCCCAGGATAAACTTGCTTTTACAGGAGTGTGATAAGCTGCAAAAGATAAAGCAAACACCAGGAGTTTGTTAGGCACTCGCTCGGGAGAGCTGAGTGGGGTGACTATTTAACAACCGCCACCTCATTATTGAAAGTCGGTCCACAGTTCATTTCCCCTAAAGCATGGGGCTGGTTCTGGAGATTGCTATAGTTTGCATTGGCAACCTGTTGGAAAAACGTGGACCCATGAAGTTGTAATTGCAAAGAAAAGCAGAGGTACCCTACTTGGAGTGTTGAGTGTTACTACCATGGCATGCCCTCCCAGACAACCCACTCATACGCACACACACATACACACACACAGTGGGGACCCTTATGAGAGCATAAGAATAAGAACTCAGGCCCTGCCGGCATGGCTCAGTGGTTGAGCGTCGAGGAGGTCACGTTTGATTCCAGGTCAAGGCACATGCCTGGGTTGCAGGCTCGATCCCCAGTGTGGGGCATGCAGAGGCAGCCGATCAATGATTCTTTCTCATCATTGATGTTTCTATCTCTCTCTCCCTCTCCCTTCCTCTCTGAAATTAATACAAATATTTTTTAAAAGAATAAGAGCTCAGGTATTAATATCATACAGCCTCAGCCCTGTGATGCACAGAGTCCACTGTCAGTGGCTAGGACAGCCGTGGGCAAACTACGGCCCGCGGACCGGATCCGGCCCGTTCGGCTGTTCTATCCAGCCCGCGGAGCCGAAAGAGCGGAGGGTTCTCTTGCTCTCCCCTCTGCTCCTTTACTTTGAATTTATATTAGTTCACACAAACACTCCATCCATGCTTTTGTTCCGGCCCTCCGGTCCAGTGTAAGAACCCATTGTGGCCCTCGAGTCAAAAAGTTTGCCCACCCCTGGGCTAGGAGCTGCCCCTCCTCCCCTACCTGTGACGCCTCCCACCCCTCTGCCCGTTGTGTTCCTTCTCCCCATTGCCCCTAAGGTCTGGGCCTGCTGAGGGACCGCGGCCTCTCTCTGTAGGGAAGAGAGAGAACAGACCACAGCTGACTCCAGACAACGGGCTGTTCTAAGCTTGGGCTCCAGACAGGGCTAGTGAAAGGCATCTACAGGCTTTGGATGCCACACCATGTCAAATATTTGTTGTTGTTAATCCTCACCAGAGCATATCTTTCATTGATATTTAGAAAGAGTGGAAGGGAGGGGGAGAGACAGAGAGAGAGAGACATCGATGTGAGAGAGACACATTGATCGGTTGTCTCCTGCACTAGCCCTGACCAGGGCCAGGGATGGAGCCTGCAACGGAGATATGTGCCCTTGACCGGAATCAAACCCAAAACCCTTCAGTCCAAGGGCCAACGCTCTATCCACTGAGCCAAACCAGCTAGGGCCATATCAAATATTTTTAATTGCACCCACAGCCTATGCTAACTGCAAAGATGTTTTTGAACAATTTTTCCAGTGTTATTGGTGAAATCGTTTGGCCAAAAGCAACTCAATTATAATTGCCTGCAATTTTGTAACCATCACCATGGGCCATCAGGAATTCCTGCAAACTGAGAAACTTTCATTGTTGTGAATCCTAAACTTTCCAATAAAGTTAAAATAATGTCACATTCTATGGGCACGTCATCCTACATTTATCAAGTGTGAGCTTGAATTTGGACTGAATGCACCGTTTTGTTTTGGTTTTTAGGTTTAAAATTTTCCACAAGTCGTCGAAGAGCTTACAGGTTTGGCGTGCTTTGCCCATAGAGCCTACAGCCCTAGTGCAAGAGCCAGACAGCCTGGGTTCAAATCCCTCTTCTCTGGGTGAGCAGGTTAATTGACCTCTGAGAGCCTCAGTTTCCTCGTTTGCAAATTAAGGATAATAGCCGAGACCACCCTGCTGAAGGCATGGAAAGTATTTAGCACAGGGTCAGGTCAAAGAACATTAGCTATTATTCTTCGTCATCTATTTCCAAACTTTTTTTGCATAATAAGATTTATAATAACAATAAAAGATATCTGATGGAAAAATTACTCCGACTCTTCTAATCAAACACTTTCCGTGCTGCATTCCACGCATATAGAATTTTCCGAAGTTGTAATCTTTTCATATTTAAATTCTGGTATTCTGAGTTTCTTCTTACGGCTTTGGATCAGAAATACTTTTCTAAAATACACTGTTTTTGTTTTCATATAATTATTCTTAAAAGCTGTATAACATTCCATGATGTTCATTTACCATAATTTGTTTAACTGTTCCCATATTGCTAATCATTTGGATCATTTTCATCGACATAATTTATGGCTGTGTCATTTATATTTTTTAATCCATTTATATTCCTAGCCCTCTCTGCTTTTGGAAGGAGGCAAATTCCGCAGGGTTACTTTCTGCTCTGTAAAGTAACATTTCCTTTAATTTGTCTAACGTGTAACTGGATCCAGTTTCAAAGAGTTCCTTGCCTCAGGCCCTCCTCTCCTCTCTGCACCTCAGATAAAGGCCAAGAGCAAAAGGAGGAGAATAAAAACCGCTTTGCCTCTTCCAGGCTTTGGGAGTCGAATTTCCTGTGCCTGTTAGGTGTGCAGGCCGTGACCTGACCGCAGACCCAGGGTGCTGGGCGTGGCCCCGTTTGACTCTGTGTACAAGGGACCCAGTCATTGCTGACCCGGCCGTGCTCACCGTGTGACCTCACCCCTGGCCAAGGCTGACTGACCAGAGAGGTGGCCGCCCAACCCCAGGCTGGGTGTGTACAGCCAGGTGCAAAGGAACAGGCTGGATTGATTGCTTCCTTTCTCTGGAGCTTGAACGACAGAAATACCGAGAAAATGGGTGGGCCAAATGCAGTAAGAGATTCGGCTGGAAATGTCGGTGTGGAGGAGGACTGACCGTAGGGTGGCCCCATGACCCACCTCCTGGTGTTCATGCCCTCGGGTAGCCCCACCTTTGAGTATGGGCGACATCTGTGACTTGCTTCTCATCAATAGAGCACAGTAGAGACGGCAGGATGTGTGTGATGGTGTGAATGGGATTCCATGATTACATGTGTCCTGTCCACCTTTGTAAGGTTTAATCAGAGATGTAAGACTTAATCCGACCGAAACCAATAAGTTGACCAAGACAAGCAGGTTAAAGCGAAAAATCGCGTTTATTGAAAGCTCTCGGGTGAGGTCCCGCGGTCCGAGAGCACAGGCCGGGGGAGTCACACTTATTCACCGGTGGGCTTCACCGGTGGGCTTAGAGAAAATGAATTCAAATTCTAAGCCAGGTTACAAGCAGAACTTCCCTTTTTATTAAAGAGCCAGCCCTATGTGCACTTAGTGGTTATCTCGCTGCTGGCCTTGAAAACAACACAGTTCTATCCAATTAAAAAATGCACCTGGCGTGGCATTGAAATTATGGGCATATCTAGTCTCTGGCCTACAAGGTCAGACAGCCCAAGTTTATTTTCCTCATTATTCAAGCAGGCTAAAGCAGGCTAGAAAGCAAAGTTGTTTTTTAGAAATTGGTATAAAGTTCCTGCTTTCCCAGCCCCAGACCTTACAACCTTGGGAAGAGACTTCTCTCTTGCTAGCTTTTTTGTTTTTATTATATTTTTATTGATTTCGGAGAGGAAGGAAGAGAGGGAGAGAGATAGAAACATCAATGATGAGAGAGTATCACTGATCGGCTGCCTCCTGCACGCCCCCTACTGGGATCGAGCCCATAACCCCGGCACGTGCCCTGACCAGGAATCAAACCAATGACCTCTTGATTCCTGGGTAGATGCTCAACCGCTGAGCCACACCAGCCGGGCTCTTGCTGGCTTCAAGGAGCAAGCAGCCCTCTGTGAAGGCCCAGGTGGCACAGAGCTGAAGGCACCCTCCAGCCAACAGCCAGAAAGACAGGTTCTCAGTCCAATAACCTGCAAGGAACCAAATCCCTCCAGCAAACATAGGTTTGGAAGCAGACCCTTCCCCAGGCACACCTGGGATGAGACTGCGGCCACGGCGGGCACCTCGGTCGCAGCTCTGTGGGGCCCTGAAGCAGAGACACGGGGACATCTGTCCCAGGGAAATCACGAGACGATCAATGTGTGTTATTTTAAGCCGTTACGTTTTTGGTGCTATTGCAACAATGGGAAATGAATACTGTTGCTAGAAAGAGAAGATGGTCCACACTGGTCAGAATCATGGGGATGCAGAAACTAGGAGTAAGCAGAGAAGGCACTCGCAGCGTAGAGAGCGCCGATAGCAGTTGGCAGGGAGAAAGGGGGGAGGCTTGTGGGAAGCCATGTTCCATGAGGGATGGGTAGCTGAGCTAGCATCTGAGCGCTTCCTCTGTGTTTCCCACATCTCAGGGCTGTGCTGTCCAATATTGTAACCACCACCACGCGTGGCGATTAAATTTACAGTTAAATTAACTAAATTAAATCTGAAACTCAGTTTCTCAGAAATATCACATTCCAAGTGCTCAACAAGCATGGGTGGCTAAAGGCTACTAAATTAGTGTAGAAGAGAACTCTCCATCGTTCCGGAAAGTTCTATCGGCCAGTGTTGCTCCAGAGTTCCTGGGGCTACGTGGGTCCGTTCTAATTTCTGAGAGGTTCTGCCTTCCCACACCTGACACTCCAGCTTTCTCTGGGCTGCTGGGCATGTGGACTTGAAATACTAGTATGTCCATTATTTTGACGTCTATTCTTCTACCCAATGACCTACCACACAACACTTCTTCAGTGACAATCACCATCCCATCATGTCCAACACACCAGCACTCACGAGTCCTTTCTTGTCACCGAAGCTACTCCTCCCCATCTGCCCTCCATCCCTTGGGGTAAGTCAGAAGACATTCTAGATGTTCACTGATTTTTTTTCCCCTTCTAACCCCTTGGGAATGAACTTGGGAGTGGAACTGTGGCACCGTCTGACAGGCAGCATTTCTCCCCTCGTGTGGGTCCCATAGCTCTGGCTGAGTTACCGGGTTTACTTTCCCTGTTGACCTTTGCCCTCCCAAAGCCTGGTTAGCTCATTAACCAGCTGGCTATTACTGTACCTTTAAATCAGTCACCAGGAAACCTATTCCCTTGCTGCTGTAGGTGTCTGGTGTAAAACTTTATCTTCCCCTCAGCTCAGGTAACAGGATATTGAAATATTTGTATCAAGCATGCTGAAAAGTTCAACTGTCAAAAATAGTAATTTCGTGTCAAGTTCAAAATGAAATAGACAAGTCCCCGAAGGATGATTTTGAAGAATCTGCTTTTGTCGAACCTGGCGGGGCCTGGCGGGGAGTGGGGAGGACTGGCAATGAATAAGAGCAGTGGAGTGAAAGGGGCGAGGGGAAGTGAGCAGGGGAAGGTCTGCATTTGATAGGGCTGGATTTTCACGTCCAGCTCATATGTAATTCACACATAGTAACTCACGGAAAGCAACAGAGCAGGTGATGGATCGGGTGGCACATAAGCTGAGGGGATTTACTGTCTAATTGTCCACCACTAAAGGCTCCATTTCCAACTTAGCTCCAGTCGGTAGAGAAATCAGATTTAAGAAATGAGAAATAAGGCGTGATGAAGAGGAGGGAGACGTGGAGGGCAAGACTGAATAAGGAGCAAAGGGAAATGAAACTTATAGTCAGCCCGGGACTGCACGTGTGTTCAATTGTCTGCGTTATCTCCAGATGGTGAGGGCTGAGGGCTACGGGCAGGAGCGAGGCCTGCGCACTCTGGGTCCCAGTGCCAGGCATGTGCCAGGAGTCGACAAATGTTTTGTGTCAACAGCCGTACACTAAGATATTAACAGCCTTGATGTCAGCCCTAGTCCCCCCCCGCCGCCGGACGACCCCTTTTGTTCCTCTTATGGAACATTTCTGGATTGCACCTCCCATCCGGAACGTGACTCCCCTCTTTGCTGGCAACATACCCTCGAAATTAAAGAGCATGAGTTTTGGCCCTAGCCAGTTTGGCTCAGTGGGTAGAGCGTTGGCCTGTGGACCAAAGGTCCTAGGTTCGATTCCGGTCAAGGGCACGTAGCTCGGTTGCAGGCTCCTCCCAGGCCCGGGCCCTGGTCAGGACTCATGCAGGAGACAACCAATCGATGTGTTTCTTTCACATCAATATTTCTCTCTGTCTTTCCTTCTCTTTTCCACTCTCTCTAAAAATCACTGGAAAAATATCCTCCAATGAGGACTGAAAAAGAGAGCATGGAGCCAGTCGTTGGTTTGAGCCTGGCTGTGCAACTCACCAGCTCTGGCCCTTGAGCAAGTGACTTCATTGTTCTTATCCTCGTCTCCTCACCAGGAGACACAGATACAATAGTAGCTACCTCGTAGGATTTGTGGAAATTAAATGAGATAAGACAGCATTTAATGTACACTAAGCGACAATAAACACTGGATGTTGACTTGTCGACACTGTTATTATTGTCAAGGTCATTAGCATCATTATTGTCCCTACTATTCAAAACCCAAGGAGTGACACCGCCTCTAACAAGCCATTCCACCCTTCCAAGAGCGTACCCCGAGTTCCCACTCCTGACCACAGCACTTCTGTCTGAGTCAAAGCTCTTTGGCCTGTGTTTATTACCATGCTATCACACTTTGAGAAAATACTTACATACACAATTATATATAAAAGCACAATACATCAAATATAAATAATATAATATATATTGCCTATTACATTAAAATGTTCTTGAACTGGCTTATTGTCTGTCTTGCCTCTATGAGTAGAATGGGAGTCTTCTCTCATTTTAGGATTATATTGCATTTTAGAACAGGGCCTGTGTTCTCTCAAATGACCGGGAAGCCCAGGTGGCATTGCTGGATCGGGAGTTCAAACGAGGCCATCCGGGCTCTTGTACTCCTTATCTCTTAGCTTCACTTGCTTTTTCGTCATCAGACACATTTTCCTTCCTGGTCCCTGGCAGTTCCAGAGAGAGAAGGGACGTGTTTGCTAAAACCTCTAGGGAAAAGCAGACTCTGATTAGCCCATTTGAAGTCACATGTTCATGCCTGAACCAATCACAAATGGCTATGGGTGTGTGGCGTATTCTGATTGGCTAGTCAGGGACAGACCTCACCCGGACTGGCAGGAAAATCGAGTCAGCCTTGACCAAATGAAACAGAGGGAACGGGAATATTATAGAAGGGGTGAGGGGCCATTCCCCAAAGAATTCTGAGCAGACAGTGATAATAAGCACCCCTCCACTGGATCTCCACTGGATACACAATGCCTGGCAGGAAGCAGCCACGACGTAGGTGCTCAGTAAACACTTTGAGTGAACAAGCCCTTTGCTGTCCAGTTCTTGCCTCCCTGGGGCCTAAAGAGACAAGGGCAGGAAACCCAAGGGAAGGTTCATCCCCGAGTCAAAGCGTGCCCCAGCACCCAATAGCAGAGCGATTTTGAATAAGTTCACTTCTCCCCTCCAAACATCCGTTTTCCCCTAAAAAAAAACAACATATAAAAAACCAAACATTTCCTCTGTATCTCTCAGAGAAAAAGGCCTCCTAAAGTGCAACAGGACACAAGTGGGTGTTGCTGATAACAATGGCTTTGGAAGCCTATGTCTAGGCAGGCCCTTCAGGACTCGGCACTCGCTGGGCACTGAGAAGTGGTGGCAATAGGACCTCCCTGCCTCGTCTCTCCTTTAATAACTGGTGGTATTTATGTGAACACTTTGGCTAAAGAAAAAAATAACAAGGGGTGCGTGTGTGTGTGTGTGTGTGTGTGTGTGAGAGAGAGAGAGAGAGAGAGAGAGAGAGAGAGAGAGAGAGAGTAAACCAAGATCTAATGAAACCTGGGGAGTTCTCAATCTGCTTTCCTAATAAAGTTTACTCAGAAACATTGGATCGGCAGCGACTGTCGAGAGACCCCAGGGTTCTTTGTGTAAATTGAAAAGGCTCCTGTGCTTGCTCCTGCTTTTATTATGGGAATCACACCAAATGTGATAATTTTTGTGAGGCGTGTTTGCTGTCAGCTTCTAATTGTGCTTGTTCATAAGCAGCGAATGGGAACGGGCCGTGTCAATCCATCTGTGATTACAGTCACCAAACATAGAAATCTTCCCATCAGACCTGAGAGAGAAACATCTCGCCTTTCAGCGTTTCGGGTCGTGTAAACGCCGGGTTCACACAGCCTCTCGGAGGGAACGAGGCATCTGCGCCTTCCCTCCTCCCCCGTCTCCCGCCCCCCGCCCGCCCCCCCCCAGCTGCAGTTCACCACTCAAGTCGCCTGTGATGCCATTCGGGGCTGCATTCTCTCTGCCCAAATCCGAGATGCCATGTTAGGTACTCAAACGTGGACCGTGACAGCTGTTATGGGGAACTCAGAATTAAGCTGATCGTCGGTACCCCATGCGCACTTGGCTATACTTTGTTTTATCCACATCTTCTCGCAGTGAAAGTAAAACTATCCTCCCAGCAAAATTCAAAGCTCTTTTAGGATTTCCTCTAAGTTTAGAAATGGGGGGAGGGGGAACCCTCAGCTGCCATTTAGTCCAAGCTTGATTTAATAGGTGCGTACACTGAGGCTCGGATAAACTGTCTACCTATTGTTGTCTAAGGCGCGGTCCTAAGCACATAGTAGATGCTAAATAAATCCTTGCTAGTGTGAACCGAGTTGCATTTCAGCCTGGCATTACTTTTTAGCATAGCTGGGGATTTGCCAGGAAAAGAATACGTAGAGATCAAACTCAGCGCGGTACCAGTGACACCACAGTGGTGACATGAGGTGGGTGGCAGCCGCGTGGCCCTGCAGGCAAGGCACAAGGCTCCCCATCTCGTGTCGGCCTGGCTCTTGCCCTTCCAGCTGGGCCTGGGTCCCACCAGGAGCTGTTCAGAGGCTGGACCCGTGCCTGAGATCCAGAAAATTCCCTGAAAGCGATCTACAGGGAGACGTCCAACCTTGCACCCCACACGTCAGATCTGTCCACGCCTTTGCTTTGCTGTTCCCTCATCAGAAATGCTCTTACTTACTCCCTATACCTCTCACCCACCGGTTCCCCACCTCAGCATGTCTGTGGGTGCAGACCCGAGCGCAGCCTCTTCTCCCCAGAAGTCTAGTCACAGTCACAGCTCAGTTCCTCAGGGCCTCCCAGTGTAGACCTCGGGCAAGGCCCTCTGCCCTCATTGTCTCATATAATTACCCAGAAAACCCCATAAAGTCCTATTATCTTATCCCTTTCCCAGATCTGAAAACTGAGACAGAGATAAGTAAATGACCCCCCCCCCCCCCCTGCTCACACAACTAGTATGTCATCAAATGAGTGTCCACACCCCTTGGTCTGACCCCAGGGCCTGAGGTCATGACCTTGCTCAGGGGCCTGGAGCCTAAAGAGACTGTCATTGAATGGAGTCTGGCTCACCTGAGTGTGGAGCTGAGGTGCCTATGCCACCACAGGGGACATTGGCTTTGAGCTGACTACCTATTTGGTCCTGGGCGTGGCTGAGCTGCTGGTACCTTGTGGGAGCAAGGCCCCAAAGGAAGTTAAAAGTCTGCAGAAATGATCTGTTGGCTGGGAGCCTGCAGCGCCGTGCTGGGAGCACAAGTCTCTGAGGCTTCACCACCTTGGCGCTCTGCACGTGCCCCCCACCGTGTCAAGTTATTATTTTGGGGGTGTTCAGGGCCACCATGTAGCGGGAGTCTGCCTGGGAGGCCGAAGCCGGGCTCCCGGTAGGACTCGGGCATGTCCCTGCATTGTATCAGGCCTGTGAGCATGAGGGGCCAGGAGTCCATTGGGAAAGGATCGTCCTGAGGGACAGAGTGCACATAGCTTGGCCGGGAGGGGAGGGAAGTCTGAGCACAGACCAGGGACATGGGGCCTCCCGCTCCCCTGCCCCCGCCCCGGCCCCCCGAACCCCCAGGAACTCGTGCTGAGTTCAGGCAGAGGGCTCCGGAAAGGAGCAAATAAAAGAAAAGAGAGCTCGTTCACCAATATGGCCATGAGCGGGGACAGCCCAAGACAGCACCCTGACGTTCACTCCCCGGGGGTGGCACTGCCACTTCACTGTCACAGCGCACGACAGCCAACCACACGCCTGCTCCAGTCCCAGCAGAATGTGCCTGCGTCTGAACATGCACCCAACCGATTCCAGATCACTGCCACCCTTCCTCGTGCATCTTTGTGTCAAATTGGTCTTTCACATTAAATACAATTTTTCAAACCATATTTCTGCAAAATTCTTGTTGGTTTTACATGCAGAGCTTGCCCACCCACCCTCAGTCCCTTTGGGAGAATAGCCTGCCCGATGTGACGGGCACTTGTCATTCAACAAGGAACCCAGACATGACTGGGATTCGAGGGCCACTTGGCTGTGGCTCCTTGGGGCTCAATGCAGGCCCACGGCTCCCCCAAGCTCCCCTTCTCCAAGTGGTACAGCGGGTTCCCGCTTCCAAGATACCTTTCCCCTTAGGCAAAGCTCCAACTACTGTAGGGCAAGTGCACACACTTCCCTTTTTTTGGTGACTGGAGTTCTTTTCTATCACGTCTGGCTTGCAGATGAGATGATCAATGTGTCAAGGTCAAGAAGCATGTTATATGCCTCTTTGTATCTCTCACACGCCTGGGAGGAACAGATGCTCAATACCTGTGGATTGACCACGTTTTTGAAGAAAGGGATCACAAATAAACATTGTCCTGTTATTTGGGGGAACACGGGACTCTCACATTTCTTGGCCCCTCTCGAGTTTCTGCAACATGAAGCGTACAACAGAGTGCACGTGCCCTGACCAGAATCGAACTGCGACCTCCGGGTTCATAGGTCAATGCTCAACCACTGAGCCACACCGGCCAGGTGAATTATAAAGCCTTTTAAAATAATATTCTGTTGCATGGAGTGTGCAGGAGGCAGCCGATCAATGATTCTCTCTCATCATTGAAGTATCTATCTCTCCCTCTCCCTTCCTCTCTGAAATCAATACAAATGCATTTTTCTTAAAAAAAGGATTTATAATTCACATCTGAAAGCACGTTTTTCTCGGCCTTCTCCTTACAGCTACCATTCAGAAGAGAAGGCGGGCTCATGAGTGTGGTGACCACACCCACTGTCTGTCTGTCTGTCACTAGCTCCTCTGGTGCCACTGTCACCAGCTGTTCCCTTTGCCTCTGTGTTCTCCACAAACAGCTTGGGAAAAAAAATCTGAGCGTGCCACCAAGACAACAGACTCTAATTGCTGTTTTTCATTCGAGCCTAATGACTCTCTCCTTACAGCTAACCCATAATTACTGTTCAGAGTTCAGTGCATTCATTCAGTAATAATGAATGATGCATTCCCCCTCACATATCTAATTTAAATGGTCTTTTCTAAATGGTAGCTATGACATGGTGACAAGACAGTACATAAGCTCAGATTTCTGTGGTTGTGAAGTACAAATATTTTGATAAGTGCAGCTAATATGAGATATTTCCTCTTAGCTGGATACGCTACACATTGAAATATGACATTGGTACCATCTGTTCTTCATCATAAATATAAATGAAGTGATAATGAGCAAAACGTGATAAGGACTATCAGGATGATTTGCACTCCAATGGTTTAATTTGGATCTTCATTAATCTAAAAATAAAACCATCTATGAACGACGAACACATTTTTACTGATGCTGTGCAAGTCTTTTAGGATGTGGGCTGTGTTCTCGCCACTTAAAATGAGACGTGAATAATGCAAAAGCGATTTTTTTAAAGCTCCTATGGAGTTCTTTGTTCAAATCATTAACACGCCGTTCCCGAGAGTCTGTCTCAAATCCGGATGCCTACCTGGCCTGGTGGTGGTGGTGAGATCGAAGCAAAAAAGACCTCAGTCCAGGCACTTTCTCACTGGGTGACCTTGGCCAAGTTACTTCACCTCTCTGAGCCTCCATCTCCTTCTCTCCCAAGGTTGCAGTGAGAGCTTTGTGCCACCCCAAGTCTGGTGCCCAGCACAGTGCTCGCCCCACCTAGCGCTCAGTAAATAGACCGTGAGCTGACAGGCCAAATCCACCAGCTCTATTTAAAATCAACCCCAAAGGCCCTGACCGGTTTGGCTCAGTGGATAGAGTGTTGGCCTGCGGACTGAAAGGTCCCAGGTTCGATTCCGCTCAAGGGCATGTACCTTGGTTGCGGGCACATCCCCGATAGGAGGTGTGCAGGAAGCAGCTGATGGATGTTTCTCTCTCATCGATGTTTCTAACTCTCTTTCCCTCTCCCTTCCTCTCTGTAAAGAAAAAAATCAATAAAATATATTTTAAAAATAAAATAAAATAAAATCAACCCCAAAGACCTAGCTTCCACCAGTCTTCAGTAATGCCATCCCCACATCTGAACAGTGGCTACGGGGTCCAGCTGGTATCCTGTTCTCAGGCATTCCTTGCTGATCCCTCGCCTTTGGGCCCTTCCAGGTCCTTCCCACCTTTAGAGGCCTCTTCCACCCTCCAAGGCTCCGTTCAAGTCATGTCTGCAGTTTTCACGGATGCTTTAGCCAACCTCTGGCTCACCAGTGGGGACTCCCACGGGGACCTCTTGCATCTGGCCAGCGTGGTAATGTGACTTTCCACATCTGTGGCTCACATCCCAAGACAGAGCTTGAGCCGCCCCAGCTCAGCGTCTGTCAGCCATCCTTCTAACACTGGGCTAGAGTACCGCAGGCCTTCCGAGGTGGGACTCCAAGATTCGGTTCAGTGGGCGATGAAACAAGCCAGCGATGCTCCAAGATTCAGGGCTAAATTAAAGTTCATGTGCCACTATCCTGAGCGTTTGGAAAATCACTTCTGTGTTTCCAGTGGAAATGGCTGACGGCAAGCACCTATCGCTTAAACTCGGCATTGTTTCGCTCCCAGAGCGCTTTGCCTCTGCTCGCCATGTGTGAACGAATAGCTCTGGAGTCTGCGGGAGAGGTGAAAGCCGAAGTCCAGAACGATGAAGTCAAGCACAAGACACTATTTTGGGCTCTAACGAGTAAAACACATGAACTGTTTAGGGGAAAGCATGCATAATTCACCAGGGTTCCATATGGCCATTTGTTCTGCTCGGAGCCTGGCTTACTTGGAGGAAAACTACAGATCATACGCCGCCACGTGCCACCACTGATAGGCACCAAGACGTTATCCTGTTTCCTAACGGAAAAAATACCAAGTGAATAGAGTGTGTGACACAGTACCAAGTTCCAGTCCCTGTTTCTTCTGGCAGAATTCGGCATCAGGTTCTACATTCATTAAAAAGTGATCTGAAAATACTGTGAATCCATTTAAAAAGGAGAATATTGGCTTAATGATCTCTTTAAAGTTCAGTTATTCTGCTTTATCTAGACACCCTCATTCATACACTGAACTCATTATCACTCTTGTTAGGGTAACACTTCTTTATAAACGCTCAAAACACTGAGATATTGGAAAGGGTGTCTTAATGAGGGTGGAGTGTGGTAATTGTAGTTAAATCCATCTATTTTGTATAAGCTATTTACATTTTTATAATAAACTGAATCAAGTAATCTTGGGGGGGAAAAAACGATCATTTCATTTAGGTGTCTCTATAGTTCTAGGTGGGGATTTATTTCCTCCCTTGATCCCTCATCGAGAGCTTTCGATATTTCAATGCATAGCCGTTAGAAGTTGTTAAAAATAAACAAAAGAAACCCTTGTTATTCCAACCTCATGATGTAATTATTCCTCCTACCTTATGAATAAATGGAACGAGAACATCAAAACTCCAAGGAATCTCTGCTGATCACAAACACGTGCACGGTTCCTGTGAATGCAAGTCAGAAAGTTGGATTAAGGAGCGACTCTTGCAATGGGAAGCCGATTACATATATTTAAAAAGGTAACATTCCTGTTTTCTGCAATTAACTATTTTCTTGAAGAGCAACAGGCATAGAAGAATCACACATCCATGGTGATTTCTTTTTCAAAGAAAACAATTAGGCTCATATCAAAAAAGCTAATTCAGATTAATTAAAGAACAGCCATATCAGTTAAATACAATACTTTCTCTTTCACTTAACTGGGTGTATACAAAGTGTTACTAAGAAGTGTTGGGCTTCAAGATAATAAAGAATGACAGCTGAAGGGTCTGGAGCTTGGAAGAAAAGTTTAGGGTCTGTAGCCATTTTAATTGCACATAATTATGGCTAAAGAAGTGGAACAATTTGATTTCTGGGCCTTCATGCCATGAGAAGACTAATAAAAACAGTATCAAAATTGGTTATTCAAGTAAAATTACAAGAAGCTGTTTTTCATTCCACAATATAAATGGAAATTAAGTGAAAAGCTGAATAACTTCGGTGCTATCTTTTCATTTATATGATACAATGATAATTCAAGATCTAGCGGAAACTAGTGATGGAGATTTAGAACAAGTAAAGTGGAAGATACTTTTGAAATATTTTATTTTTCATTTAGAAAATACAGAAACGTATTACGAAGGAAATAAAAATCCACCTATTTTGTACAGAATGTCTCCAGAAGGACGCGCAAACTGGTAATGGTTGCATCTGGGGAAGGGAGTTGACAGTGGGGGAGGGGTAGAAGAGGCAGGAATCTTAACCTTTTATTAGGTTAAAATGTTATTTTTTAAAGTTGACTTGACTTATCTTTAAGAAATTATTCATAATCACATCAAAGGTTAGACTATTAACATTGGGGTCTACCTCCAACCTTTTTCTATAGACTTACATACTTTTTTTCCTTTCCAAAATTGGGGTCATTGCATATTTTATAACCGATTATGTTCTGAGCTTCTCCCATGCTATTAAGTGTTCTCCTGAAGCTTGATTACTAATAAGCTAATAGTGTTCATTTGTGGATGTATCACTTACTTAACTGAACCCTCTGTGGTTGGCTGCTAGCATACCTCCCATTTTCCATTGATGTACATAGTTCTGCAGTAAACATTCGTGTACTTAAGTCTTTCCATACCCTCCTGATTATTTTCATAAGATCTATCTTGTTGATATCACTTGTGGAAATAATTAGAGTTGAATTATTGAGTCCAAACAAGTAAACATTTTAGAGCTTTTGAAACACATGACCAACCTCTATTCCAGAAAAAGGTTATCAGTTCACATTTTCCCAGAAGTCCACGGGAACACCTTTTTCCCAGCACTTCCCAACCCTAGGAGAGACTCTGGGGGGATGCTCAGATGCACACCCGTCTACTGACCTTTTCCAACCAAAACAGGGACTTCCAAACAGCCATGAGTTCCGCAAACCTTTTATTCCAAAATGTGGATGCTGTAGAAATGCTGCCACAGTTCATCTACAAACTACCTGTTCTCTCTTCGGGGTTTAAATGAAGCGGGATGGGTCCTACACTTCCCCTCTGCGAAGGCAGGTTTCCCAAATGCCAAGAATGGGTTCTCTGCTTTGAGGGCTGAAAGTGCCTTTTGAACTACAACGTAGGTCCTGCAACTCCCTCACCCAAGTCTTCAGTCGTTGGCACCAAGAGAGAATTTAAGATTGAGGGTCATATACACCCTCTAGGAATTCACCTTCCAGAGGTGCAGCCAGCCCCCTCAGAAGCCTCGCTTCCTTAATGGCCTGTCACCTCCTCAGATTCTCTCTTTTGGAAGGTGCAGCAGTAGAAGGCCTTGACTGTAGTCCCCCTGAGACAATTACCAGAAAGGACTGTAATCTGCTTATTAGCTTAGAACATAACCTTTTAGCCTGGCTGGCATGGCTCAGCGGTTGAGCATTGACCTATGAACCAGAAGGTCACAGTTCGATTCCCGGTCAGGGCACAGGCCTGCGTTGCAGCTGGATCCCCAGTGTCGGGCGTGCAGGAGGCAGCCGATCAATGATTCTCTTTCATCACTGATGTTTCTCTCTCTCTCTCCCTCTCCCTTCCTCTCTGAAATCAATAAAAATATTTTTTAAAGCTTATGCCTTTATGGTAATACAGTAGTAATGTTTCTTTGATGAATTTTGAAATAATAGCAAAGCACAAAGAAAATAAATATTACCTTTAATTCCACTATTCCGAGATCAACTGTTAATATTTCAGTGTATTTCTGGTAACCTAGTATCCAACCTTCTGTGTATATGCATATTCTTACTTTGTAAATATGGAATAACATTATACATGCTGTATTGTAACCTGCTTTTTCACTTAATATGTCATATACTGTTTTTCCAGGTCATTAAATATGTTGCAAAAATGTTTTTGATGTTTTGATAGCTTTATAGTATTCTGTCACCTGGATGCATCATTTTTTTAAATCAATCCCCAATATTTATTTCCAAATTTATCAATTAAAGTAGGATCTCTCTTACCCATCTGTATATTTAGCAAATGCCCTAGACACGTGGAATGGTCATGAGCTAAACCTAGTATGCTTTGAAAAGTCTGGATACGGGTGAGGTACTTTTTTTTTAAAAAATGTGTTCAGTAATTGTAGGAGAGAGCCAAAATTAAACCTAGAATAATTTTGTATTTATATTCCTTTGAAATTCTTGCTCCAGTTTAAAGAAGTTAACTTTGGAAATGATAGGGAATGCCTTGTTCATTTATTGAATGTGACAAAAACAATATGAAATGTAGTCAACAAGCCCATACTCACAGAAAATGCCTTGGCCTCCTGTAAAAATATGAGCGAATTAAAGCACATATCTATGTTTTAAGTAAAAATAAACTATTTTGAATAAAGTTCTCCTATGTCACCTTTTGTAATGCCCTGGTTTGACCAACTTTTTCAGTTAACTGGCTGACAATCAGTTTTAACTTACCAGGTAAGATTTCCGATCCATGGATAGCCTTGTAGAAACCCAGCGTTACAAATGGAATGGGTACCTCCTTTAATTTGCTGCTGAAACATGTTGGCTCCAATCTACCATGAAAACAAACTGAACATAAAAGATTTAGGTGACTTGTGAAATCTATGGGCATTTTCTACTTCTTCTTTATAGATTTACCAATGGCCCTTTTCCTCCTAATATAAAATCCCTTCCCTGGGACAGCCCTGTTTTAGACTGCATGTTCTATTGTTTGTAGTTAGGAAAACTACTTCCCATTTTTGGAGACTTTTAATGGAGTACGCAGAGGCTCTTCCCTTTGTGCACATACTGGCTAGGCTGAAGGACACGTGGACGCTGGCAGTGCTAGGGAAACATCCCATGAGGAAGTGGTATTCTTTCTTGTCAGAATCAGCCAACCATGAAAACAGCAAGTTAAAGGATCTCCCATCTGCCAGTCTCTCTAAATGGTATGGCAGCCCCAGCTCATTCAAGATGCCATGAGTCACCAATAGAAAGAAGCGCATATAGAACTTGCTACATACAGAGGTCATCAACATTGATCTGGAAAGTTACCCAGTGATTCTGTGCCATGAGAAGCAATTTCATTAATATAACTTTTTATACTGTAACAGCAGTGTGCTTCATTTAAAGTTGTTTAATAGCCTTAGTTATTGTTCCATCTTGAGCCTCTGGAAGTAGATCACTGTAAGCTAACTGTTCATGTTATTAGGATAAAATTCTCCCCATTTATTATCAAGTTTGATTTTCTCTTCAGATTCTCTTCTTCTTATTGGGTCATTTAATCATTTTCCATCTCCACAAACATCTGTTCTGATTCCCATTCCACCAGCATCGCCTTTTGTTCTTCCTCTTTCAGCTTCAATTAGGAGTTTGCTAGTGCTCGGTTCTCCACTCAGATCTTGGACCTTGCAATTAATTTTAATCGGGCTTGTTAACACTTTTTTTAATATGTAAGAAATAAGCAAATATGTAACTAAAAGCCATTTACGTCTTTTATGAAGGTAACAAATATGCAATTAAAAACTCCTTCTCCGGGTGACTTTGCAATAAATTAACTTGTTTTGTCACTATTGTGCGTGTATAATGTCATTTTCTCTGGAGTTTTGACAGTCAGATTTTTTTTTTAATCCTTGGCAAAATTAGCAAGTAATATTAAGATCTAAGAAATGACAATTAATTTGTGAATTAGGTGGGATATGCAATGTGTTAATTATTGAGGGACCAGGCTGCATGCAATTAAAATTTAGCATCCAGATAATGATAATGTAGTAGGCTTCTGAGTGTCTAATGAAGCTAAAAGTGTTCATTACCAATAAATTAATTCTCAGCTGCTTTAACCAGCCTTTAAAATGTCTATACAGAGGAAAAGATCATAATAATCATTATTGTTCACAAATAGAATAACAACATAGAATCTTGAAAGTTTATTAGCACTATCATTTATTGTTAGAGGCCCCTGCACACTGACAGGGCATCTTCCCAAAGATTCAGAAATATGGTGGCCCACGGAGATCTCTCCTTCTCCTAAAGCCCTCTTTCAAGTCATCTAAAGCCGCGGTCACCAATCAGTGGTCCGTGAGGTCCGAAAGGTTGGCGACCGCTGATCTAAAGGCCAAAGAACAACAGAAGAGGAAAGAGCACTGAGACCAGAGATGGATCAGGATACCCTACATTTGCTTTAATGGACCCCAATTTTTAATATGGTTTAGAAAATATCTTCTTAACTTGACCTAGTTGTGCTCTTGATCTAATTTGTAATTTGGAAGCTCAGTATCATGTCAACTTCCTTCTTCAATAGGTGCACACAGTATTCTAGGAGCTGGAAAGTCAGTGACAAGTCGTATCTCAAGGAGACCCCCAATTTTGCAGGGGTCAAACGGAAAAGCAAGTCCTTATATTACAGCATCGTAACTGCCCTGCCATAGAAACAAAAGTCTGATTTACAGCCTACAAAGTCCTTCTGTCTGCTGAATGGAAAGTAGATGGTCGGAGACAAGAGTGGAACCAGAGAGACCACCCAGGGCGTTACCTTGGTCTCCGAGAAAGATAATGGTGGTTTATACAATGGTGGTAGCACTGGAGAGACAAAAAAAAGGTAGAAGGATTGAGCTATATTTTTGGAGGTACAATTGTATCCAGGATTTGGCTTGAAACACGAGAGAGATGATATTATTGTTACTCGATTTGAGGAAGACTGGGAAATGAAGCAGATCAGAGGGAAGTCTCAAGATTTCCTGCTTGGGGGTATGTTAAGACTGCAGTGTCTGTGGGACATGTGAGTAAGAATATCACGAAGGCTCTGGAGTCTAGAAGTGAGGTTTGATTGGATATAAAATGTGGGTAATCATTAGCATTGAGATGGTTGTGAAGGCCTAGAGTGAATGAGAATACCCAGGGAGGAAGTGTAGAGAGAGAAGGAGAACCCAGGAGCGAGCCTCAAGTAACGGACATTCAGAGAACAAGGTGGAAGAGAAGGCACTGGCAAAGGAGATTAAGAAGGTCCAGCCAGACAAGTCTCAGGACAACTAGGAAAGCACAGTGTCATGGAAATCAAGGGCAGGAAGAGTTTCAAGGGGAAAAGAGACAAGTAATCTGATACTTGGGCTAAGGTTCTTCATTGAATCCCTGTTGTGATTGCAATAAATTAGCAACAACCTGGAAGGCCATCATGGGGGACTGACGAAATAAGGTGGGGTCCATCCTTACGAAGGAACACTCCACAGCTGTAGGAAAGAAGGAATGATTTCCAAAAGGTGCTATTACCGAATTCACTAAGTAAAAACAGCAAGGTTCTTTCATATGTTATTTGTACCAAAAGGGGGGACAGGTATATATGGAATTGCTAGAATATGCACTGAATATTTAAGCAAGATGCAAAATACACTACAAAGGTGGTTGTCTATAGGGAAGGGAACTGGATGACTCAGGAACAGGGGTAGAAGGGATAAGCTTGCTTTTAATCTTGGTAATGTAGCTTTTAGACGTTAAAATTTGTATTTTATGCTATGCACCTTGACTAATCAACATCAAGAAATAATATATCTTCATGTTTATTATGTTGTTGTTTTTCACAGCCTTTTCAAGAGTTATAATATGTACGTTGCTTTAACACCACATTTACCACAGTCATTTAGATAATTCCATGCTTAATTGGTTTCTTTGCTCACTGTTGGTCCTTTTAAAATTTTCATCACCCACATTTCCTCATTCATGAGGTCTTCCCTTTGCTCATCTCTCATGTGGCTGCAGTATATGTTCATGTAATTTTATCACAAAAACTAGGTAGATGAATATTTTCTGAGTCCTTAAATACATGAGAATTTCTTTCTGTTACTTTCATACAAAAATAAGAAATGGTAGGAGTCTAGGGAAACGTCCCATCAGGAAGTGGTATTCTTTCTTGTCAGAATCAGCCAACCAAAACAGCCTGGATTTTGGAGCTGTTCCCAGGTAGCAGCAGTAAGGGAGTAAGGAGAGACAAGAAAGATGGAAAAAACCAATAATGGGTATATGCTTGAGCTGATTACTGCTGTGATCGACTAGGACCCCTGGGAAACCATGTAGAATGGGTCTCAAAACTGTACCACAAAGCCTGGGAAGCTGGGGCATTCATCCACAAACTTCTCTGATTGGTCAGAATCCTCTTTTACTCCTGGCTTCTGCAGCTCTGGATAAAGCTCTTAGGTGGCAGAGCTCCCAAATAGTGTGAGTTGGGAAAGATGTCTGGGAACTGCTACCAGAAGCAGCGGAAATCACCGGTGGCTGGAAAAAACATGGTGCCGGCCACAAAAAGCATGTGCTACAGCTGACCACAGAACTCTTACATGGAAGCCCTTCATGAACGTTGTCCCACTGTCTCATGGAATCTAACACTGCAGAAAATCCTGTAGCCAACCTTTTTTTTTTTTTTTCCATTCTAGGTAACCAGCAATGCTTTTAAAATTCAAAGAGAGTCAAGATATGGATGTTTGTCTAGGGTTTGGCAATTTTTAGTTCATTTTACCTATACATGCAGCCCTCTTTCAATTTATGAATTCAGCTCTTTCTTCAGTTCAGGAACGTTTTCTTCTAGTATATCTCTGAATATTTTTCTTTTCTTCATCAACCCCACTTAGACACATATAGCTATGTGACAATTATTATCTTTCTGATTAAGTTCTCCACTTTGACCTTTTCCTTGGCATTCTGTGAGAGTTTTCCCATGCCTGATTTCCACGTGTGACAGGAATTTTCAACAGGGTCAGTCTGCTCTTCAAGGATCAGAATATTATTTTAAGTTCTATGTGGGCATTGTTCCCATTCATGGTTTTTCTACTAGTTGTCATTTTTTTTCCAAGATTGCCCATCAATACTTTTCCTATTCTTATAAGGATCGTATATCCAAAATTTATTTCTTCAAATACATATTCATTATCCTTTGCCTGCCACGTATTACCTCTTATGACACAGAAGCTTTTTACGAATCCCTTGTTGGTTTACTGTTTTGAGGCAGTTCTCCTCAAGCCTATGATCTGTCTCAAACAAGTAGGGATGGGGTGATATATATTCCTGAGTTCTCCACGCTGGTTCCCTGAGTACTATTAGAATTGTCTTCATATTTAAGGTAGACGGCTGGATGATGTTGGTTCGTAGAACATTTCAGCTTTCATCAGTCTGTGACGTTGGGAGAGGATAACGGAGCAGGCAGGGGCTAAGGGCTGCTGCAGTCCCAGCAGGGAACTTTGTCCTTGAGTGACTTTCCTCTTTGTCCCTGAACAGTCTGTTGTAACAACACACAGGGACCACTTTCTAAATCTGGTTTTCTCTAGGAGCTCAATGGGCCACTTTCTGGAGAGATGTCCCTTTCTAGAGCATCTGCCCACTCCAGCAGGGCCATGTCCCATCCCTTCCCTTCCCATTGCAGGGAGGATGGGAGGCTCACCTCCAATTCTGAGAGGTGCTCCCCTCTAGTTTCTCAGGAAGAGAAGTCAAAATTGAAACTGCCGTGACTTCTTCCACCCTAATCCCATCCTCGCTACCCGAAAGGCAAGGCCAGTTTCATGAGTGCGCAGCCTGTGCCCTGGGTCCAGAAGGGCCCTATGCTTGATCCTGCTGGGACCATCTTTAAAGTCTCAATGATTTTTTAATTAAGGCCCTGAATTGTCATTTTTCACTAGACCCCACAAATTATGTAACCAATCTTGCCCAAAAGTTATTCCTTGAGGTTTATGGCTTAACAGTTAACCTCTGCCAGAGTGGCCCTCCCTGGTCATGCCCTATCTGCGCCATTAAGTGGAAGTAAGGAAGAAAAGGGATAAGTAGAACAAACACTGCTAGGAAAGGTGAGAAGCCGGGTGCTTATGTTACAGAATTTACCAGGCGACCGAAAAATACGCAGGAGTACCGGAGGCACAGGAAAACCCACTTATTTTCAGATGTTTCACATGGACTAGCACAGGACTCAGGGGAGACTGTTTCTCTCCAAATCCTGAGCAAGCCAATATGGAGAAAGCTTTCCCATTATACCCTTTGGTTTCTTTGTCCCCCAAATATGGGATGGGACTTCCGGACCTTTCGCGGGCTTTGCAAAAAGCCCCGTGTGTTAGGGTGGGGGCCTTGAGACCTGGCGTGGCGCCAGTGCTGCTAACTCCGTCTGGGGGTTGTGTATTGTTCATGGTTTACGGCCTCTCTAAAATGGGAGTAGTATTTAGGTAAACAGGTCTTGCAGGACCAGATCATTAAAGAAGGGGCAGTGACTAGACCAGTGGTCGGCAAACTGTGGCTCACAAGCCGCAGTTTGCCACTCTGTTGACTAATGAGTTTGCCGACCACTGGACTAGACTATAGGCTAACAAGAATGTGCATTAGGTTACTGGCACAGATTCAGATTGCTAGCCCCCCAAAAATGTCTCATTTTCCCCATCACTTTGGCCTTGTGAAACCACAAAGAAATGGTCTAGCAGAAGCAGAGCCATTAAAAGCAGAACCAGGCCTGGACAGTGGGGCTCAGTGGTTGAGCGTTGACCCATTAACCAGGGGATCACCGGTTCAATTCCCAGTCAGGGTGTATGCCTGGGTTGTGGGCTCGACCTTTGGTAGGGGGTGTGCAGGGGAGAGCCAATCGATGTTTCTCTTTCATTGATGTTTCTATCTCTCTATCCCTCTTCCTTCCTCTAAAAATCAATTTTAAAAATATTTTTTAAAAATAAAAACAGAACCAGGATGGCGCTCAGTTGCTAAACTCTCCAGACAAAGCCCTGGTCTGTTCTCATACTAACCCACCTAGTTTCTAAAACCCCACCAGGGAACTCTGATGAGCTCTTTGGGGTTAGGACCCTCCAGTCATGACCAAAGTGCTCTATTCCACTTCCTATTGCCTTCCTTGGGTATCATCCTACCTCAAGTTTTGCAGGCTAAAGCTGAAGGACAGATCTGGGTAATTTCATGCATCAGGTCTACAAGGCTGTGGCCTTACTGTATCCTGACAGTCCATCACTGAGCAAGCCTGCATCTGCTCCGAAAAACCAGAACCCACCTGCTCCACAAAACCCTCGTAAGCAGAGATGGTGCTAGCCTGCTGGCGGAACAAGCTGATTTATTTGCTAACATGAATCATTTGGTGTAATGAAAAGAATATCTAACAATCCGGAGGCTGTGATGGGAAGATGGCCTCTCATTTTAAAAATAAATGTCAAGTCTTCACCGCAACATTTATTTTTGGTAAATGCTGAATCTCTGCCTGGGCATTTAAATAGCAGCAGGAGACCTTAATCAGACCCATAGGGGGGGCTCCGGGACTGGCTGGAGAGAACAATTGACTTTTGTTGACTAAGAAGAAGCTCAAAGTGTAATGCTGACTACTGTATATTCCCTGGAGTGGCGCCTGGGGGAAGAGGAGGGAGAAATGATTATCCAGCCATTTGGATGTGTGTGTGCATTTGAGCCAAAGGACTGACCTTCTTGTCTACCTCCCTCTGTAGGAGAAGGAGCTCTGGAAGGTCATCTAACTCGCTCTCTTTGTGTGTTCAGAGTCCACCAGCACGCGCCAAGGCCAAATACACTGACATAAACTGCAGAGCCGGAAATGGGAATCGGAGACACAGAATGCATTGTCTGTTGGAAGGAATGCATTTCTTACTCACTTCTGAGGCTTCTTCGCCATGTGCCATTGAAAACAGCAGCAACAACAACAAAACAAAAACGCAGCAGCCCCCACTCCTTGACCAAGCTCCCGGGATGTTTGAAGCACTCTCTGCTCCAACAGGCGGAGGGTGTGCTCATGTTCCCAAGTTCAACATTTAGCACGTGATTAAACCGAGTCCAGCGGCCAAGACCACTGATTGCTGAATGTGCCTTGCGCTGCATCTCTACCGGACAGAGGAAGCCTGGCAGCCTCTGAGAACCTTGTCAGCACAATGGAAAGAGCATGTCCCTTGACGAGGACAGAATGCCACCATTTTCATAAAAATGAAAATAAAGCAAAGCCCTCCATGGGGCACCCCCTGATTCCTGGCTCCAGGATAACCTCACTAGGACCTGGGAATGCCAATGTCACTCTCCTGCCCCAGTATGTCCCCAGACCAGGGCTCACCACCTCCCTCTAGAGAGCTCACATGGCTTCCTGGGCAGGCAGGTGTCACTTGCTAACCTACAAACTCCAGATTACCTCCTAACAGATGCATGTGATACAAATCTCGCAGGAGGTGCCGCCTGGAGCACCTGCCCCTTCCCGGGAGCACGGAGCTGTCGGCTTCAATCTGCTGCAGGACCGAGGGCCCCCCCCTCTGAACGGGGTAGTGACAATTTCATTACACTGCCACCAAACGAATGCAAGGCAAGGGCCATTTGGAAAGTGAATTTTTCATTTCAACGAGCATTTTGGGAAACTCAAAAGGCATGGGGAGGCAGTGAATTTGGCAATGAGAAAGATGCTATATTAGCCTGTCCATTAGCACCTCCACCTGGCTGTCCTGGACGAGGTGACGTGGTGTCAACATGGCCCTTTGGAAGTGACTGTTCACTGAGAATCCAATTCTTGGCTGGCCCCATCCTATAGGCGGTTGAGTTCTCTGTGGGGTTCCAGATGGACACAGTATCTATAATAATAAAAGCATAATATGCTAATTGGACCGGACGAAACCAGGGATGCGAGGGAAGCCCGGGTCCTGGGTGCCAGAGGGAAGCCAGTGCCAGTAGCCGGGGGAAGGAAGGCCTACTCTTGCATGAATTTCGTGCATCGGGACTCTAGTGTACAATAAATTCGGTAACCAGGAAAGAATATATGCATCAACGGAAAGAACCCTCATTTACTAAGGGTGACTAAGGGCCACACCCTGGGCTTAACACAATTTCACTTGGTCCTTCCTTCTATAGAGATGACACCAACACCCAAACATGTCATTGATCATCCAGCCAGCCAGCAAGTGGCAGGTCAGGACTAGAACCCAAACCTCACCACCCAGGGCTCACACTCCCTCTGCTTGTCCACGATCTGCCATGAGGGTGGTGGGGCCACTCTGGTCACTGGGAGGCTTCCTGGCCATGTGACCTGAGCAGTCGCATGGAGGCCACACTTAGAAGGGCCCTGAATTTGGAATTTTTAATAATCCTATATAATAAAAGCCTAATATGCTAAGTGTCCGGTCATCCAGTTGTCCGATCAACCATCAAAGGGTAATATGCTAATGATATGCTAAGGCCTCTCAACCACTCACTATGACATGCACTGACCACCAGAGGGCAGACGCTCTGACCTGTAGGTTAGCTTGCTGCTGAGGTCTGGCCCATCAGGACTGAGCGAGATGGGCGGGAAATGCCCTGGAGCCTTCCCTCAGTCCCTCCCCGGCTGGCCAACCTCCCGCGTCCCTCCCTGGCCCCAATCATGCACCAGTGGGGTCCCTCGGCCTGGCCTGTGCCCTCTCGCAATCTGGGACCCCTCGAGGGATGTCAGAGAGCCGGTTTCAGCCCAATCTCGCTCAACGCAGGAGCTGCCCCCTGGTGGTCAGTGCGCTCCCACAGGGGGAGCGCCACCCAGCCAGAAGCCGGGCTCATGGCTGGCAAGCACAGTGGTGGTGGTAGGAGTTTCTCCTGCCTCCGTGGCAGTTGGACATTTCCTGAGGGCTCCCGGACTGTGAGGGGGCACAGGCTGGGCTGAGGGACCCCCGCCCCCCTGAGTGCATGAATTTCATTCACCAGGTCTCTAGTGTTTGAATAAAGACCCCTGAATATTCATTTTGCACTGGGCCAGCACATTGCATGACGGGTCCTGCTCTCAGGTATCGTCTAACCCAGCCGTGGGCAAACTACGGCCTGCGGGCCGGATCCGGCTGTTCTATCCGGTTCTCTTGCTCTCCCCTCCGCTCCTTTACTTTGAATTTATATTAGTTCACACAAACACTCCATCCATGCTTTTGTTCTGGCCCTCCGGTCCAGTTTAAGAACCCATTGTGGCCCTTGAGTCAAAAAGTTTGCCCACCCCTGGTCTAACCTCACCTCCCACACTCCCTGGTGCACTGTGTTCTCTCACCAGTAGCTATGTCTCTGAGGCCCACTTTTGTGTCTTTCCTTACATCATTATTGATCTGACTAGGGAAGGACAGAGTAGAAAACACTCACTATTTACCTGTGGGTACCATATCTCATCGTCATGACAACCTAGAAAGGGAGCTACTATTATCCCCATTTGATGGAAGAAGAAACTAAGACTCTGAGAAGTTAACTTACCCACAACTGATGAAGGCCTACATGACATTTAGGCCCAAATCTATCTGACTTAGTCTTCCTGCTACACTATGCTTTCTCTTTCGTCCATTCCACCAATCCAACTCCTATGCCAGAGATTAGTAAATACCAACCAGGAGCCGACAATAAATATGCTTAAGCTTTACAGGCCATATGACCTCCATCACACTCAACTTTGCCATCACAGCAAGACAGCAGCCATAGATCACACTTACATGAATGGGTGAGGCTGATGCCAATGAAACTTTGTTTATAAGACAAAGGTCGTGGGCCCAATCTGACCCAAGAGCTACAGTTGGCCGGCCCCATTTTACACCAACGGCTATGAGAAAGCCCCTCGTGACTTCTTAGCTCAACATGGCCTTCCTTTTATCTCAATTTCAAACTTCACGAGACAGAAATGAAGGTGGAAAGAAAATTCCACTCAGATGGTTCAAGGACAGAGACGTCAATGAAGAAATTATTATACAGAGGTGTAGGCACGTAAAGGGAGCCAACAGGGATGCTGCGCTGCACAGAGACCAGCAGAACAGGACACCGGTACCACCCGTAAGCTACAAGGGCAGAGAGAGGAAGTGGTGTTGGAGTAGCCATGGGAGAGGGGGGCGCCATGCGAGGGGCTCCCCGGGGAAGAGCTGACGTCCTGGCACAGTGCTGCAATTTCTAGAGACACAGCCCCAAAGCAGAGGAGGTCGACCCCAACCCCTTCCGCTTCCCTCCCGGTTTCCTGCCGGAACATCCCATTGGCCAGACCCTAAGGGAAGCCAGCCAGGAAGGGTGCCCTGGTGATGCCACCTGGAAAGGACACCCCTTCGGGGCACAGAGCAAGCGATGAGGGGTGGAGAAAGAATCTGGGGGCAGGAAACGGAATGCCAACCTATTTATCTTCTGCTCCCTCACACCCAGTGCTCAGTGGGGGTTGACTTAGGGATAGGCTTGTAACCCAAGCCAGGCCAAAGAATCAACTCAATGCCAACATGTCCGGGCAACTGTAGAAAAGAGGCATGTAGACCAGGCCTCACGGATTTCATTCTAAATGCAAAGGGAGGGGCAGAGAATCACAGAGAGTTTAAACAAGAAAGAGACCTAAGGTGACGGAGGCTTCTGAGAGATCCTCTGGCTGCTGGGTGAAGAGTCATAAAGCTGAGTGTGGCCCTTTGGGCCAGTGGGATCCAGAGAAGTAAATGGTTTCGAGATATATTTTGTAGTTCAAACCTATAGCCCTGCTGCTCTCTCCAAGACAGATTCATGCAGAGGAGAAAAAAAAGCCCTTGAATCTCCTCTGCACACGTTTCCCAGATAAAAACAGCAGCAGGGGTTTCCTTGGCCTCACCCAGAAAGTAGCTGCAAGTCCGTTGACCCAAATCAGATTCTGGGAAAAATGCTCACAGCCCTGTCTGCCATCTGCCCCCATGTGGTGAGGAACACTGTTTGCAGTCCTCAAGCCCAAGCTCTTTCTTAGAATTCACTGGGAAGATGGGAGGGACAATGTTGGAGGGAATGGTTTCAAAGATCTCCAAAATTTCAATTATTACACTTAACCTGGATGCGTAGGAAGAGAAAAACACAGCGAACCATGTTGGGTTGGCTTTCTTCAGCTGGTTATCCTGTCTAATAAAAGAGTGATATGCAAATTAACCATCACTCCGCTACACCCACAAGCCACGCCCACCAGCCAATCAGGAGCGAGTATGCAAATTAACCCAACCAAGATGGCTGCAGCCACGGAGCAAGCAGGAGGCTTGGGTTTCCCGGGCAATGGAGGAAGCCAACCTTTCCGCACACCCTGGCTGGCCCAGGCCTCCACTCAAGGCTACAAAGTTTCAATTATAGAAGATAAACAAATCCCAACAAAAGTGGCTGCAGCCACAGAGCAAGCAAGAGGCTTGGCTCCGCTCAAGGCTACAAAGTTTCAATTATAGAAGATAAATAAATCCCAGATACCAGGGCCTCCTCTTGGGTCACCGGGCCGGGGGGGGGGGTGCGTGGCCGGCCTGCAAACCACCACAGACCCCTCGCCCAGGCCGCCCCATGCCCCAAGGGAACCCCCACCCTGATCCGGGACACCCTTCAGGGCAAACCAGCTGGCCCCCACCCATGCACCAGGTTTCTATCCTATCTAATAAAAGAGTAATATGCAAATTGACCATCACTCCAACACACAAGATGGATGCCCCCATGTGGACACAAGATGGCCAGCAGGGGAGGGCAGTTGGGAGGGACCAGGCCTGCAAGGGAGGGCAGTTGGGGGTGATCAAGCCTGCAGGGGAGGGCAGTTAGGGATGACCAGGCCAGCAGAGGAGGGAAGTTGGGGGTGACCAGGCCTGCAGGGGAGGGCAGTTGGTGGGGGGGACCCAGATCTGCAAGGGAGAGCAGTTGGGGGGGACCAGGCCTGCAGGAGAGGGCAGTTAGGGGCAAACAGGCTGGCAGGGGAGCAGTTAGGCATCAATCAGGCTGGCAGGGGAGTGGTTAGGGGGTGATCAGGCTGGCAGGCAGAAGCGGTTAGGGGCAATCAGGAAGGCAGGCAGGCGAGCAGTTGGGAGCCAGCAGTTCTGGATTGTGAGAGGGATGTCCGACTGCCCGTTTAGGCCCGATCCTCGTAGGATCGGGCCTAAACGGGCAGTCGGACATCCCTCGAGGGGTCCCAGATTGGAGAGGGTGCAGGCTGGGCTGAGGGACACACCCCCGCCCCGTGCACGAATTTCGTGCACCGGGCCTCTAGTTCTGAAATAAAATGTTAAATAATTCTGTGCATACAATTGAACTTGAACCCTGGGGAGGGGGGCGAGGGGGGGGGAACCTGAGTATTTTTGAGGGTTGTGGGTTGAATTGTGTCTCCCAGAAAGATAGGTCTGTGTCTCACCCCGATTCCTGTGAATGTGACCTAATTTGGAAACAGGGTCTTTGCAGATGTAATGAAGATGTAGGTTCCGATGAGGTCATACTGGAGTAGGGTGCGTTTTCATCAAATATGACTAGGTTCTTACAAGAAGGGGCAAGACAGAGAGACGCAGAGTTAACACCCCGAGGTATGGAAAGCACAGATGGAGTGAGGCCACGATTTCAGCCACCACCAGAGGTCAGAAAGGGAGTGTGGCCCTGCTGGCACCTTGACTTTAAATTTCTAGCCTCCAGGACTGTGAGAGAATACATTTCTCTTGTCTCATGCCACCCAGTTTGTGGTACTTTGTTGCTGCAGCCATTGGCAACAAAGATACTGGGGTTTTAAAATGGAATCAAATTTTGAGTTTTTGCCCAAACTCCAAATTTGGATTTGGAAAAAAATATTTAAGATGTTTAAAAAGCATATGCCTATGTAACTTTTATTTCTTAGAAAGGTCTTCGGGATGATACAGGAGGTTATATTTTGAGCCTTTTCAGGCTTTGCTGCATTGAAAAAACTAATACATGTTTTTTAAAATTAAAAAGCACGTTTATAAACACTCATATAAGCAGATACATCTACACACACTAAAATACACTGAGTGGCCAGATTATTATGATCTCTGAACGCATAATAATCTGGCCACTCAGTGTATATATATATATATATCTATAATAATAAAAGCGTAATACGCTAATTAAACCAGACGCCCTTCCAGACGAAGCCGGGGCTGTGAGAGAAGCCCGGGTCCTGGGTGACTGCTGGCGGCCGAAGGGAAGCCCGGGTCCTGGGTGCCGGAGGGAAGCCGGTGCTGGCAGTCGGGGGAAGGAAGGCCTACTCTTGCACGAATTTCGTGCATCAGGCCTCTAATATATATATATATTACAGGCCCGATGCATGAATTCGTGCATGGGTGGGGTCCGGCCAGCCTGGCCAGGGGGAGGGGACATGGGCAGTTGGCCGGCCTGCCTGCTGGTCAAACTCCAGGTCGAGGGGACAATTTGCATATTAGCCTTTTATTATATAGGATATACACTGAGTGGCCAGATTATTATGCATTCAGAAATCATAATAATCTGGCCACTCAGTGTATATATATGTATATATAAAGTTTCAAGTTATAGTTTCAAAATGGTACCTGGCATCTATTTATTTAAATACTAGTTATTCGTTTGTGAATCTTTTTCTTGGACCTCTCGAGTTCTGTAGCCAAGTAGATGCTGGAATATTAGTTGAGCAAATGAAAATCAATATTAGTAGCATATTGATAGAGGCAAATGATTTTTGTAAGGAAAAAGGCACTCATCCAAGGAACCTTTAATTAAAGACAAAATAAAAAATCAGAGAGTTGGGGTGGAAAATGAGGTTCTTGTTTAGTTATTCCATGCCCCATCCTCTAAGTTATCTTGAAGAGATTCTTCTCTCTCCTAGTTCTGTATGACTATTGTGGGGAGGGAGGGGAGGGAGGGAGGGAGGGAGGGAGGGAAAGATAGATAGATAGATAGATAGATAGATAGATAGATAGATAGATAGATAATGATAGAACTGGGAAGAAGAGCCATACATTGAGCCATGAACTAAACTCGGCCAATCTCATTTTCAGCTATGAGTGAAGGCTTGGGTTTCAGTATTACAGAATCTTGCCTTCAATGTTCCCTGGTTTTCTTACGTTTTGCAGCCACTCAAATATTTCCCTCTTGCCTGATGGGAGGTCTCCTGGCCAAAGCAGTCTCCTATGTCAAGGGCCCGCAGAAACGATGAGGACTAGGCCAGGTAAACACTCAAGGCTCCCTGCTCTCCTCCCCTTACTCGCCCTCCTGACATCCCCAGATGCTCACATAGGCGTGATCTGAGACATGGCCACAGGAAGAGAGAGCAGCCACTCCACTCCCCCCGGATGCCAGGGCACAGACAGGTTCACATGTGTAAGCTCAGCCCTTCATCTCCTGCCTGTTTATTATTTTTAACGGGCACCATGTGCAACCTATTGATTTTGGTTTAACGTTTTTCTTTTCCTTCCTGGACCTCTGCAAGCTGTTCCCACCATCAGCCAAGCAAGCACAGCTGGGGAACACACCCTATCATAAGGCTCTGGTTCCGGGGAAGCCTTCTTTTATTTATTTTTTTAATATATTTTTATTGATTTCAGAGAGGAAAGGAGAGGGAGAGAGAGATAGAAACATCAATGATGAAAGAGAATCATTGACTGGCTGCCGCCTACAGGCCCCCCACTAGGGATCGAGCCTGCAACCCGAGCATTGTGCCCTTGACCAGAATCGAACTGGGGACCCTTCAGTCCGCAGGCCGGCACTCTATCCACTGAGCCAAACCGGCTAGGGCCGGGGGAAGCCTTCTTTTAGACCCAGAAAGAAGGTTCTGGGCAGCAGGGGAGCAGGGAAAGTGGATTGTGCCCTGGCCTGGACTGGAGGGAGTGATGTCATCCTTACTTATCAAAGGGAGCCAGGCTCTGACACATTTATGGGAAACTGCTGTCACTTCCAACTGCGTACATGCTATCTCCTTTAATTGCATGATTAGTGTCATTTCATCATCGGAAAGACCAAGCATTTTTCTGTTCAGTGGCATGAAGCTAACATAAAATCAAGCAATGTGGTTCCTGAAAATATTCACAGTGTTTTTTAAAAATTGCCACAGTGCAGTAGTTGGGCAATAAATTTTCTTCGATGAGATGCTTTAAAAAGCAACACAAAAAAACATGGACACGTGCTGTTATGCCCAAGGAGAGCTGCTTACTGATTCACAGGCAGTCTGTGCAAATCCTTCTCCCAATGAGTTATCATTTAGTTTGATCATCTCCAGGTGTTTATATTTGCCTGTGATGTTAGACACATAAAACTGGAGTAATAAACATATATTATCTTCCTTCCTTCTTGAACGTACCTCTCCTGTGGGCACATTCACAGGCGGAGTCCTAATGAATCCATCCACAGGCTAGCTGTGCTCACATTGACATACATACATGACATTAAATAAAGACGGGCCTCTCTCCATCCACACCAGCAGGCAGTGTGAAAAAAGTTCTCCTTCCTCCAAGTTTCCCCAGAGAGACATGCCCTTACCAACAAGGAATGCAGAGCGTCCCTGCCGAGCCTGGGACCTGGGACGCTTCCCCATTGGAATGTTCAGAGGCCTGAGGGCAGGCGTGGCCTGTACGAGTCTCTTGGGCCTTGGCATTCATTTCCTACCAGTGTTCTGATCAAACCTTCCTTGCCTGGGATTCTCTTGGAAGCCTGGCTGCACCAGGCCTGTCATGTTGTCCTGGGAGAATCTATAATGATCCTCTTCAGTGCCCTTTGCTACCACCATGAGCATCTGAGTGGCCCTGTGTTTTAGATCTTTGTGTGTTCCCATTATCCTGCCATAAATATCCAATACAGAACCAGTGAGTAGACGTCCAAGATCCTGCCAATGGTCATTTACACACATGGAACCCAGAAGGAGTAAAGCCATTCATTCTTTAAGCTCAAGTCACCTGCTGCCATCCATATGGAGCCCTCCAGGGTGGAAGGGCAGGTGTGGTCTTTCTCCCCTATGTAGCTGCTCCCCCTTCTCCTTCTAAAGCTCAGCGATGGTTTTTCCCTCACAGTAGGGCACCCACACAGTCACTCTTTTCTGGTTTGCTGGGGACCTCCCAAAGAAACCATAAGCCATTAAAAGGGATACGCATGCTATGTAGACAGAAACCATAGTTACTCAGGTCTCCTACCAAACTATCGTAACTCTTCAAGCTCCCTGGGTGTTACCAAACGGTGTGAAGAGTCTCTGGTAAGGACCAAGTGATAAGAAGTATGTAACACATGTAAGGTATTCTTAAATCTGCAAAGCTCTAAACACATGGTGGTGGTGATAGTAGTGATGATGGTGATGATGATGGTAGTGGTGATACTAGTGGAGGTAGTAGTGGTGATGGTGATGATGATGATGGTAGTGATGATACTAGTAGAGGTAGTAGTGGTAATGGTGATGATGATGATGGTAGTGGTGATGGTGGCAGAGATGACAGTGGTGATAAGGATGATGTGGTAGTGCTAGTAATAGGGGAGGTAATGATGATGGTGATAATGGTGGTGGTGATGGTGGTGGTAGTGGTAGTGATGATGATGGTGGTAGTGATGGTGATGGTGGTGATGATGATAATGGTGGTGGTGATGATGATGGTAGCAGTGATGGTAATGGTGGTGATGATGATGATGTTAGCAGTGATGGTGATAATGATGATGATGGTAGTGATGGTAATGGTGATGATGATGGTGGTAGTGGTGATGGTGATGATGATGGTGGTAGTGATGGTAATGGTGGTGATGATGATGGCAGCAGTGATGGTGCTGGTGGTGGTGATGATGATGGTGGTAGTGATGGTAATGGTGGTGGTGATGATGATGATAGCAGTGATGGTGATGGTGATGATGGTAGTGGTGGTGATGGTGATGATGATGGTAGTGGTGATACTAGTGGAGGTAGTAGTGGTGATGGTGATGATGATGATGGTAGTGATGATACTAGTAGAGGTAGTAGTGGTAATGGTGATGATGATGATGGTAGAGGCAGAGATGACAGTGGTGATAAGGATGATGTGGTAGTGCTAGTAGTAGGGGAGGTAATGATGATGGTGATAATGGTGGTGGTGATGGTGGTGGTAGTGGTAGTGATGATGATGGTGGCAGTGATGGTGATGGTGGTGATGATGATGATGGTGGTGGCGATGATGATGGTAGCAGTGATGGTAATGGTGGCGATGATGATGATGATAGCAGTGACGGTGATAATGATGATGATGGTAGTGATGGTGATGGTGATGGTGATGATGGTGGTAATGATGATGGTGGTAGTGATGGTAATGGTAGTGATGATGATGATGATAGCAGTGATGGTGCTGGTGGTGGTGATGATGGTGGTGGTAGTGATGGTAATGGTGGTGATGATGATGATAGCAGTGACGGTGATAATGATGATGGTAGTGATGGTGATGGTGATGATGGTGGTGATGATGATGGTGGTAGTGATGGTAATGGTGGTGATGATGGCAGCAGTGATGGTGCTGGTGGTAGTGATGATGATGGTGGTAGTGATGGTAATGGTGGTGATGATGATAGCAGTGATGGTGATAGTGATAGTGATGATGATGGTGGTGATGGTGATGATGGTGGTGATAGTGACAATGGCAGTGATGATAGTGGTGAAGGATAGTGTGACAGTGCTAGTAGTAGGGAAGGTAATGTGATGTAGCTGGTAGCGGTGCTGATTATGGTGGTAGTGGTGGTCACAACGGTAGTATTCAATATAGTATCATTTCTTAACCTCAGTGCCATTTTCCTCTGGTAAATATCCTATTGCTCAACAGAAAAAGTTCTCCCATTGCCTGATGCTGAATCACTTTCTCTTCCCTCCCTGGAGCCTCTCTGAGGCAGAAAGGGAACCCCGGGGGTTTTTCTGGAGATTTGAATCAGCCAGCATCCAAATCATGAAAAGGTCACCCCTCCCTGGCTTTCTTCATTTCCCTGGCCTCCTCCCTGAAGGCTGAATGGGCAGCCTGGAAGGCCGGGCTGAGAGTGTGGGCAGTGGGGTGTGACCCCAGGAGACTACTGGGGGGGACCTGCATTCTCCCTCCTTCATCAACCCAGAGCCAAGCGACAGGCCAGCCAGGCAGCTCTGGCAGAAACCTTGGTGCCATCTGCTGGCCATCCCGAGTATGGAACCCTGGAGGTTAGACTGTCCAGGGCACACTGAACCCTGTACAAAGTGCTGTGTAGACTCGGGAGGTGGACAGTGGACCAGTTCCCTTCTTCACAGGCTGTCTGAAAAATGAGGGAACGTACCAACCGGGGTCTCCTGGGGAAAAGGTTGGAAATGTAGATCAAGACCATCTGAGAAGGGCCTTGAATGACAAACCAACAATTTGGGCACCAGTCTGCCTGTGTGCCCCAAAGTGTGCCCAGCGGAGAGCTAGGGCTAATAAAGCCCCAAGAGAAACACAGTACATTTTCTGGGGGATCTATTCCACTCAAAGGAATAGAGAAAATTTTGTAATAGTTTTAAAATAATTTTAAATTAAAACAAATGCATATGTATTATCCAGGAGAATGCAAAATTCTTACAATTTTTAAAGACAACACAGCAGACTTTAAAGACAGTTTCCACGAGCAGGAGATGTCTGCTGCCCCCTGGAGGTCAGGGTTTCTAAGCGGAAGAGGTTGAGACACTGCATAGCAAACCTTGGAAGGGACTTTATGTGGGTGATTTCAGATGGAAAAGACCAGTTCCGGCTTGGAGAGGGGCCAGGGAGGAAGAGGAAGTCCTCAAATTCTGCCATGTGATGGGGGAAGGGAGCTGGTGGAAGGTGAAAATCTTCATTGAAACCTAAACTTTCCTTTTCACGAGAAAGGCGGCTTTGGTCCCAGGGACTCCAGGGCAGCACGGAGGACAACTGGCTGTCCCAGCTAGCAGAATGCCAACCCGGTCCTTCATGAAAGAATGGACTAGACACAGAACGACCATCTGACAAAGAACATAAAAGAATATGAAAAAAAACACTGGTGTCTGGTCAGCCTTTGATAATGAGTGTCACATATTTAAATGTTCACACATCATCCTCACGTTAGCATGAACTATACCATCAAAGGCAGTCTGATTACATAATATGCTTCCTCACAGCCACCGCCATGAACTCATTAATAACACATGTAATTATACATGGAGAAGCAGATGGCGGGTATGCCCAGTAGAAGCATCTAGAAGTCTGAGTGTGATTTCCTGCTGCTTCCCATCCACTTGAGTGAAACAAAGCTAAGCGACTGTCCTGGCACCATGGCTCACGGGGCCATCGCGCCAGGACACGCTGCCTGGCTCCCCCGCCAGGCCTCCAGGCGGACCTGCTTTTGCTGCTCTTAGGGTGTCTGTGCTCTCTGTGTCCTCTGGCCACAAGAGGCACCTGCCCAACTCCAACCCGCTTCAGTGGCCAAGGGTGGGGGGAGGGGTGTTGGGAAGTCACTGGGGTGGCGCCCAGGTCCAAGGGGACTAAACCAGCAAGGCAAAAATCAGGCGAGCAGAAGGAAGGCTGGTCCCGGGACCCCCAGCAGCTGAAAGCAGCTCACACACTGCCTCTCCCTGTACACACCCCTCGATCCACTGGGCTCTGACACCACTGGGCTCTGACACCACTGGGCTCTGACACCACTGGGCTATCTCTCTGCGTGGACGCCACCCTCACCCTGCTGGGCTTTCACACCCCCTGCTGGGCCACCTCCTCATCCTTCTGAGGCTCAGATGCCTCATGCTGGCCACCCTCTCAGGGAGGGCACATCCTTCTCCACCAAGACCTGGGTTCAACACCCACCCCGCTGCTGCCTAGGTGTGCGTCCAGAGGTAAATGGTTGAACTTTTCTCATGCAAGGCAGCTTGTTTGCAAAATGGAGACAGAAAGATGTCTGCTTGTCTTTTGTGAGACGCTGGTACCAGGGTAATCCCCAAGTACAGGAACAGCAGCTGCGCGGCCCCCTGTGGTGGACAAACGTGAGCTGGCCAGTGCAGGATGCTTTTTCCACCCTCAGGGAGGGGTGAGAGAGAGAGAGAGAGAGAGAGAGTTCACTGAGCTCCCGCCAAGGGCTGGGCACTTGGCTGCTGAATGGACGCTTGTTGTTTTGCTTGCCTTTTCTCTATTAATAATATTTCCATGTAAAAGTAGGCCTCCGCAGCCCTAAACCCTGAGCTGTCGTTATTCTGAAATAGCGCAGTGAGACACGCGATCCTATGGGAAACATCAGGCGAAAGAGAGCTTTCCATCGCTCATGGAGGTAAGTGAAGATGGTTCCTACGCACGTGTGTGTGGGGGGGGGGAGGGGACTGACAGTTCAGATGATGGTAGGAAGCTGATACGAATTATAAACGGGTCTTCCAGAACTGCCCGATCATCTCTGAAGATGTTTAACGTAAGCATTCAGGAGCACACCCTTTTTAAAAAATAAATTTGCTTTCCTGATTGTGTAAATGAATTAATTGACAGAGGATCATGGAAGCCCCTGGGTGTTAAGAATCTTGTTAGTAAAACGTCATGAAATTTTTCTAGGGGAAAAAAGGTTGGTTTTCTGACTTCAGCCTTAACAGAAGGGAAAAATGTTCCTTGCAAAACAGCAAACCTAAGAACAGCAGGATCTCATTAATAAATATAAAAGGGGGACACTGATCAGAAAACAAGAAAAAAAGAGAATATTGTAAAATAAACAAATCTCTAGATAGTGTAATTCAAAAAAAGAGAGAGAAAACATGTTGAGAATTCAAAATAAATAAAGAGATACAAGTAAAGATGTAGAAGGTATTTTAAATCATGGAGAAATAGGTATAATTCTGATACTAAATGTTAAAAACTTGATAAAAATTAAAGTTTGCTAAGAAAATTTAAATTGTCAAAACTATCTTAAGAAACACGTAAGGAATCTAAGCAGATTATGAGCCCTGCAGAAACTTAGAAGAGTAGGCTAAGGACTGAAAAAGTAGTTAGGAGAATCCTGGGCCCTAATGGTTTTATAGGCTATTTCTTTACCTTCAATTTTCAAGAGCCATCATTTCCATTTTATATAAATAGTTCTATCAATCTAGGAAAACTGTAAGTTTACCAATTCAGTTCATTAAGTTTAGCATAACCTTGATAATATACCATGAAAAAAAAAACAATAGATGAAACTCTCTTATGAAATAGATATAAATTTAAATTGCAAATCAAATAAGCAAATTTTCATGTAATAATAATAATACTGTACGCAGGTATGACTTATAATACAAGGATGGTTCAATACTTGATCTGATTTGCTTTTTATAAATATCTTTTTTTTTTAATCCTCACCGAAGGATATGGTTAGTTGAGAGAGAGAAAGAAACATCGATGTGAGAGAAACATTATCAGTTGCCCCTCTTACGCACCCCAACTGGGGATCAAACCCACAATCTAAGTATGTGCCCTGACCAGGAATCGAACCCACAACCCTTTGGTGTACAGTACACAGCTCCAACCAATTAAGCCACCTGGCCAGAGCTCTTTCTGTTTTGTTTGTGCATTTATTTTGATCTTTAGATGCCACATATAAGTGAGATCATACAGTATTTGTCTTTCTCTGCCGTAACAGAACACCCTCAAAGTCCATCCATGTTGTTGCAAATGGCAGTATTTTAAAGGGATCACTCTGGGCAATGACATGAGAGGGCCAGAGGGAGGAGGAGGCAAGTGGAAGAGTTAGGGCTCCTGCCCAGAAGGACCGTAAGGAAGGCTTGGACTGGGTCAGGAGCAGATGTGATGGGGAGTGGGGGGGAGGCAAACTTGGGATACACTTTGTAGGAAGAGATACCAGGACTTGCTCTGGGTCTGTGCACTTTCCCAGGCTCCAGAGACCCTGGCTCTGCTGGGCCCATGGCGCCCCTGACCTGTGTGTACAGAAGATGAGGCCTCAGGAGTGAGTTCCGATCTGGAACACAGATTGTGGTGCAGGGAGTGCTATTTTAAGCTGTGCCTCCTCTGCCTTCAGGCTCTGCAGAGACTTAGATCTATAATGACCCTCTCATTGATTGAGGGTCGGATGCCAAGGGGACTATTGATCCGAAAATCCTGGATAAGGAGAGAAATGGTAGGCCAGCGCTGAGAGAAATGTCTGTATTGAGAAAATTGACACTGTGCCAGAGACTGTTAGCCCTGGGATTATGTCCATAAGAAAAACGGAGCAGTAATGGGGAAACTGGAAGGAACTGTTAACTGTTCGCTCATCAAGCATGTCTGATGTGCCTGCTCCAGACTGGCCTTCAGGTGCCTGGGAAGAGACGATGCCTCCCCCTCCAGGACCCCGTAGGCTGCTTCCACGTTGTATTTATCATCTGGGCTGGGGCTTCTCATGGTGGGGACTGCCATTCTGTGTCCCTAGCATAGAGCCAGCACGGCTCAGTGCTGTTTGGGGATGGGGAGGTGCCTGAAGCTTTGCCTAAGTTCATCCTAGGAAAATACCACTATTGATCACAAGATGGCGATCTAGGCTCAACACTGTTATGGACAAAGCCCTTGCGCTTTTAGAAATCATCTAAATACCACCGATCTTTTTTTTTTTTTTTTTTTTTTAGTATCAGGAGGGCATATTAATTTTTCTTCTAACCCAGACTCTTGTTTGTGTAAACAAGCCATAAGAGGACTTGTCTGAGTTGTCGGGGCACCAGGCTGTGTTCCCTTTCCAGCCGGCTATGAAGTGTGCAGTGACCTGTTGATTTCTCCGTTCTGAGTCAGCCTGGGTACGACTCAATATGGTTGCCTTGCCAGCCTAAAACAAGTGGGTCTGAGCATGACTTTTACTGGAATTAACGGGGGTAAGCAATTCCTTGACCGTGGGACTTGCTAGCTGCAAATCGGTAAGCCTGGACTTCCAACAGCCTGACTGTGCTTGAAGAACACCGAGGAAGGGGTGCTCAGAGCTGCAGAGACACACAGAAGCCTGGGGACCCCATCTGTGCCAGAGTAGGCGTTTGGTCTCCAGAGTCAGCTGCTTGTGAGCCCAGACACAGCCTCAGGGCGGCCCGGCCCCTGGGAGCCAGACACTGTGCTGGGCGCTGGCCGTCTCTAGACCCGAGGCAGGGGAGTAAGGCAGCCTCTGAGCGCTACATCTGTGGTAATGACCATGATGATGATAACTAACCTTTCAGACAAAAATGAGATGGAAGAGTTAGCTGCACACCCATGTTCACTGCAGCACTCTTCACTATAGCCAAGACATGGAAACAACCTAAGTGACCATCAGCGAATGAATGGATGAAGAAAATGTATAGACACATGCACACACACACACACACACACACACACACACTACTATATTCAGCCATGAGAAAGAACAAAATCCTGCCATTCTCAACAACAGGGTATCATGGATGCTAAGCGAAGTCAGTCAGCCAGAGAACAAACAATGTAATACGATCTCACTTATATGGGAATCTTCAAAAGCTGGACACATAGACACAGAAACTAGAACAATGGTACCAGGGGCTGGGGGCCGGGGGAAATGGAGGGATGGTGGTCGAAGGATACCAACTTCCAGTTCTAAGATGAGTAAGTCTGGCGCTCTAATGCACAGCATGGTGACTATAGTTAGTAATACTGTATTATGTACTTGAAAGTTACTAAGAGAGTAGATCTTAAATGTTCTCACCACACACACACACACACACACACACACACACACACACACAAAGCAACAAATGGTAATTATGTGCCGTGATGGAGGTAAGCTATGGTGGCAATCATTTTGCAATATATAAAAATCAACAACACACTACCCACCTTAACCTTACACACTATTATATGTCAATTCTATCTCAATAAAGCTGCAGGGAAGAAACTAACCTTTCAGGAGTAATGTGTGCTATACCCTATTCTAACTGCTTCACATGGTATTATTAATCCCACAATTCTATGCAATGGGTGCATTCGTCACCTTCACCAACAGGTGGGGAAACTGGATCTTAAGGAAACTAAGACATGTGGCTGATAAGGAGGATTTGAATCCAGGCATGAAGCCCACCTGTGTCTCCTCAGAGCTGAGACCCTAGATTCAAGCTAAGGAATGGGGCTGGCCAGCTGTTGAGTCGCCTGACCCTCCATCCCGTCACAGGCTCTCGTGACCCCCGACCAGGGCTAGAGCTGGTCCTAAGCGGAAGCGGAACCTGTAACTGTGGCCCCGTGTTCTCAGGTGGGGACAGAAACTGCTAGCAGGAGGAGTTGAGCTTTGCAGCAAGACCCACGTCCAAATCCAGACCTGTCACCTTCCCGCTGGGCTCTTAACCTCTCTGATCATGGGTTTCCCCGTCTGTAAAAGTGGGCCAACAAAAATACACACTTTACAAGATTGTTGCAAGGATTCCAAGAGATCGTGCAGGTAAAACAGAGAGCGCTATGCCCCGATGCACAGGGCCCGCTCATGTAAAGCCCGTTATCATAGTTCTTTTATATGGATCAGGAGAAAGTGATTAGGAAATTATAAAAAAAAAAAAAATCCGAGAAGCTCTCAAACTTTGAGTATGAGGCACAGTGGTAGAAAGGTGGCTCTAGCCTGGGCAGCCCATTAAAATCACTTAGGAGAGCTTTTTAAAAATCGCATGCCTGGACCCCACCCAGACCGATGACATCAGAACCCTCGGCGATGGGGCCCAGATGTTGGTCTTTGCTTAAAGGCACCCTGGGTGACAGAGCCAGGGCTGGAGTGTGCGAGGGTTTGGTCTGGCAGAAAGTGCGAGTGGGGAGGCCTCGCCAGCTTTCTTCCCGCAGCAGAAGACGGTTCTCTCCAACAGTAAAATCAAAGCTCGTGGCCCCACTCTGACGGTTGAAATTTACACAAGGTTTGGAAAGGTCTGCTCTCCGCCTTGGTGTTGCAATTAGCAGCTCCTCCAGGCTTCGCGGACGCGGTGACAGACAAAACAAATGCCCCAGGGGATTAAAGAACCAGGCGGTGTTATGCCCACAAAATTAGCTGGTCCAGCCCCGCTCCTTAGCAACTGCACTATTACTCCAGATTTCCTCCCAGCGCCTCTGGTTGTTCACGCCACTCCCTTTCATTAAAATGCGAGGCACAGTTATTTGTAACTTTAATGAAAAGCAAAAACGGAAGCCAAAGAAACTTAACCGCCCTTCCCACTGCATCAGGCCTGCCCCAGACAAAGAGGATCAAATTGGCAACTTGTAAATTGGGGTGCTTACTTCAATTTCCTGTAGACGTAGAATCTCGTGCCCCTCGAGGCTGCACAAAGCAGTCCTGCCTTTTATGAAAATGCAGTGTACACGCAAGCCAATCCGGGGCTGCCGGGCATTGTGTGGGAGTGGGGCCCTGAGTGCCCGAGCTCAGAACACAATGTCCCCGGAGGAAAATCACTTCTGTGCAGCAGGAACAGGCACAGAGCGGGAAATGGGCAGGCTGTCAGAAGTGCAGGGCAACCCTCCTCTTTCTAAACTCTGCCCAGCTGGACTGCCAGACTCACCCTCTTCTCAGATGGCGTCTCCTGGGTGACCAGCAAAGACCAGGCTTTGCTGAGCTCCGCCACGTCTCAGATGCGGTCCCATGGCTCTGGGTAGGAAGAACCTTGAGACGCGGTGCCTGGCCCAGAACTTCGGCTTCTTGTCGTCCCCTAATCATACCCAGCTGTGCTCTTGGCTGCCTGGGCCTGGCCATCTTATTCGTTGACCACTGTGGCCTTCCGGTCTCAAATGATCATCGTTATTATTATTTGGTCTCTGCCAGAAAGTTCTGACTACAGGCTTTACTGTCGTTGCTCTGGGCTGGGGGTTAAGAACACACCCAGTTTTGTCCTTGAAAGCAGGGGTTGTTCACCAGGGTTAAACATTCAGTGGGTCTTTGGCGTGGGATGCAGAAGTAACTGACCTTTATTGGTGACTCGCCTACAATAAAATTTGGCATTTCCTTCAAGTATGAATGTAGGCAGAAAGGTACAGAGTCGGGTTAGAGATACTGTCACTAGCAGAAATCGCAGGTCCTCTGACATGACATCACCACGGTGGCAGATTCTCAAAATACTGCTTGTACAAATGGCTACCTCAACATTACGACAGTGACCATCAATCTACCCCTGGGTATTCTAATATACTCATAAAGAAATGGATATACTGATGTACGCCAAATGTGGGTTTTTAATATCTGACAACTACGTTTTAATATAATTGGTGTCCTTTGTAAATGTGTTTTCGTTTGTGTACTTAAAAACATTATCTCAGAACTTCCTCATCCAGGAAGATAGAATATACGTACTTTTTCCTATTCCTCCTGCTAAATACAACCAAAATCCTAGATATTATACACAAAGTCACACATAAGATTCTGAAGGGTGGGAGGAGGAAGGCAGACGAGATCGGGACCTTGGAAGTGGGGAGCGACATCGCGGTGAGTTCCCTGGGTTGTCTCTTTGTCTCATGGATCCCAGACTTGGAACTAAAACTGCTGGCAACACAAAAACACCACTAGACATAAACCAAAAACAAATCCCCTCAAAAGCCTGCTCTCTCTAGCCAAGTACAGGAAGGAAGCTTAGCAAGCCAGATAGTCTACAGGCAATACCTGCCCTCTGCTCCAGCTACTGGACAAGATGAAATCGACATTCATAGCACACTGTACTCAACAACAGCAGGATACACGTTATTTTCAAGTGCCCACAGACCACCTACCAAAAGAGGCCATATCCTGAGCCAAAAAGCAAATCTCAACGATTTTAAAAGAACTGAAATCTTACAGAGTGTGTTCTCTGACCACAGTGATCAAACTACAAATAAATAACAGGAAGGTAACATAAAAATCTCTCAACACTTGGAAACTGAAGAACACACTTCTAAATAATCCAGGATCAAAGTGGAAGTCTCAAGGAAATTTTAAAAAAAAACACAAAACATGGACCCGCCCAGCTGGGATGGCTCAGTATCTACCTATGATCCAAGAGGTCACAGTTCATTTCCTGGTCAGGACATATGCCAGGGTTGCGGGCTCAATCCCTGGTAGAGGGTGTGCAGGGGGCAGCCAATCAAGGAGTCCCTCTCATCACTGACGTTTCTCTCTCTCCCTCTCCCTTCCTCTCTGAAATCAATAAAAATATGTTTAGAAAAAGAAAAAAACAAACAAACATGGAACTGAATGAAAAGGAACCATATTGTGGGATACAGCTCACACAATGTTGAGAGTACAATTTACAATGCTAAATACATACATTACAAAAAAAAGGAAAAGTCTTAATCAATACCCTGAGCTTGCACCTCAAAGAACAAAAAAAGAAAAAATTCAGCACACACAGAGGAAAGGAAATTTATAAGAGCAAACGTCAATGAAATTGAAAACAAAAACAATAAAGGAATCAATACCAAAAAAAAAGAGCTGGTTCTTTGAAAAGATCTGTAACATTTACAAACATCTAGAAAAACTGACAAAGAAAAAAGACAGAAGACAAATTATACACATCAGGAATGAAACAGGGTATGTCACTACAGTCCCTGAAGACATCCGAAGAATAATAAGAGCATGCTATGAACAACTCTGCACACATAAATCTGACAACTCAGATGAAATGGACCGCTTCCTCGCTAAGCACTAACTCCCACACTTCAATTATTTAGGAAATAAAGTATTTAAATAACCCTACAACTATTAAGGGAATTAAATGTGTAAATTTTAAAACTCTAAAAACAAATCTCCGGGCCCAGATGGTTTCACTGGAGAATTCTACCAAACATATAAAGAACTGGCATCAGTTCTACACAATCTCTTCCAGAAAACAGAAGAGGAAAGGACCTTTCCCAGTGAATTATGTGAAGCTAGTAATTTCTCTGATACCAAAACCAGACAAAGGCAGTGCCTCCTCTATGGTTTCTGTGACTGTCTTCTGAGCCCAGGACAACTGTAAATTCCCAGGGACAGAGCTCATGTTTCACCGCTCACACCACCCAGAGAACCCAGCTAGTGTCCCAGAGCATCAATGAGGAGGTGAGTCTGCGAAGGAGTAAGGGACTGATGCATCTGAAAGAGGCAAGACACGCTTCTCATGTCGTGAGATTATTCTAGAGACAAGTATGTTTGAAGCTGTCCATCCCCCTTTCGGAGGGCACTCCCACGTCCTCTGGAGGAATTCGCTCTTTCTCCACGGTAAACTACGGCCCGCGGGCCGGATCCGGCTGTTCTATCCGGTTCTCTTGCTCTCCCCTCTGCTCCTTTACTTTGAATTTACATTAGTTCACACAAACACTCCATCCATGCTTTTGTTCCGGCCCTCCGGTCCAGTTTAAGAACCCATTGTGGCCCTCGAGTCAAAAAGTTTGCCCACCCCTGTTCTAGACTGATGGGATTGCACTCGGTTCCTTGTTCTCTCTGGCCAAGGGAACAAGCCAGGTCCATCAGATGTCCCCTCCCTGTGATTTTAAGCTTGAGCTGAGGGTCACAGAGATTGAAAGAAAGTAGCATTCACTTATCCCCAGAATGTCCCCAAACAGACCACTCCTGCGGTGAGCTTATTGTGGTAGTTCTCAGGCAAGTTAAACTCCCTCTTGACACCTACATTTCTTCATTTTAAACACTGTCTGAGTTTATTCACACAGCTGTAAAACAATACCAAAATACCGTGAATCCGTTCATTTAGGGTGACTTGATTTTGAGTTCATTTAGTACTTATCAAAGAATACGCATCACCCCTATGCACGGTCAGCGTACGGTTCAGCAGTGTCTGAAACAAGCTCGATCCTACAGGAACTCAGTGACATGCTGGGAGAGCTTGAGAAACCACTTATGTTTTCCATTTATCTCTTATACCTTTATGAATTGCTAGTTTCAACAATAAGATTATTGATTTAACAATACGATTATTTTTTAAAATAAGAAGACAGAATTGAAGCAATTCGCTAAAGCAGGTCTCTGCTATGCCACTGTCACAGGCTCTGTGGCCAGGGTTCAGCCCCACACACTCTGGACATCAGTCACCTCATCTGTTCAATACGGGGACTGGGCCAGATGCTCCCTCAGGGTCCTTCTGGTTCAGACGCTCTGCCCCTCCAGAGTTGGGTGTTTTAACTGGCAGCACGACCAGCCAGTGGGAAACCCTCCATCATCTCCAAGACCCAGGTTCTGTCACGTGGGCAGTGCCTGGCCTGTCCCAGTGACGGGCTACTCCCACCAGCTGCAGTACCAGGAGCTGGCCTGCCCGCTGAGTCTGGTTTGCAGTGCCAGAAGAGCCTGATGAGCTGCTGTCCTCGGAGAAGGGACGCTGCCCGTGCATAAGGGCGATGCGTATTCTCGGATGAGCACTAAATGAACTCAAAGCCAAATCGCCCTAAATGAATGGATTCATTAAGACTCATTCAGCCTACCTTGACAATAAGCATGAGAAACTGACAAATACATGCTACCACGATCTTTCCTCTCCTGGTCCAGGCAGGCCGATTTCTATTCAGGCTCCAGCCGCAGTCCCAGAGTGTCATTACCTCTTGATGATCATAATGAGCACCTGCGTGGTAATGCCTGACAAATTGCTCATGTACTTGTGTGTGTAGTAGGACACTCGTTCAGGCAGCCAAAGATCCCCCAACCTTCCATTCCCGTGGAAAATAACCAGTAGCCAAGGAAGAAAGATATGGGCAATAACGTTGCAAGAAAGGAAGGAAATAAATTCCATCTACAGATAGAATTTCAGACCTCACTTGGTCAGCATCCAAGGGGGGACATGAGTTTGCCTGAGAGATCCATTGTAGGTTTGGGCTTTGCCTCAAAGCCAGCCTTGGCACAATGTGAAAGGCTGTGAGAAGGTCTGCGGCAAAGGGAGGTGAATCCCTCACCAGGCAGTGCTGGGGGGGGGGGGGGGGCGGAGGGGGATGGGCCCTGACTTAGAGCCAGGAGGTCTGGATCTGAACCCCAGCCCCCCACTGCTAGTGCTGTGACTGTGTAGGTCCCTCCCCTTGTCCCCTCCACAACTGGAGATGCCACCTGCCCTACTTCCCGCCTGGCATTGTGGTGAGGATGAGACAGAATCACTCATTCAACAGCAATGTTTGTGAAGTGCCAGATGCACATTAGGTTCTGGGGAGACACTGGTGAGGAAGACAGATACGGCTTCCACCCCATGGAGCTCACCTCTGTAGAGAAGGACAAAGCATGGGGCTCAGCGGTTGAGCGCCCACCTATGAACCAGGAGGTCATGGTTCAATTCCCAGTCAGGGCACATGCACAAGTTGCTCGATCCCCAGTAGGGGGTATGCAGGAGGAAGCCGATCAATGATTCTCTCTCATCGTTGATGTTTCTATCTCTCTCCCTATCGCTTCCTCTCCAAAATCAATAAAATCATATTTTTTAAAAATGTGTCATTACAAATCGTGATGAGTGCTATGAAGTGATGACAATGATTCTCTAACTCATCTCCTTGCTTCCCGTCTCTCCCCAAACCACACTTCCCAGGTTGCCAGAGTTAGCGCCTAGAGAACGTTCTTGAACACGTCATTCTCCAATCTCCCACTGGGTCTACAGCTGCAATGACTCCCTATGCCCCATATGAAGGCTGGCCTTGGTGTAGTTTTAAGGGGAGGGAGAGTGAGTTACAGGACAATGTGCGCAGCCTAACCCCATTCTTGTACAATATAAAGGGTGCACCTGTGTTTGTGTATGCTCCTGGTAGAATCTGGGGAGAGAAGCACAAACTATTAACGCCCTCAGAAGAGATGAGTGGGAATTTTTCACCTATTATTTTTTGAAGAAAAGGATTTGTTGATTCTATAACTTTGTAAAAATCTAAATCTTGGGGTCCTTTATTCAGCAGGGGTCTAGCTTCATTTTTTAATGTATTTTTTATTGTTGATAGTATTACCGATAGGCCTAGCTTTAGATCCAACAATTGCCAGGAGCAGGAGCTGTGGGCCAACAGGCGGTTTTTGCTCTTCTTCTGGGCTCCTTTGTTCCACCACCCGACCCACCACTTCTTCAAAACATGCAGTGTGTGAGCTGGGTTGCAGGAACTCCGCTCCCAGCGCGCGGCCTAGGGGGGCGGGGGGCCCTGCTCCAGGCCAGTCGCCTGCCCGGAGGGGTCCAGCAGGTCCGGCTCCTCTGGACCTGAGACTCCACTTTCTTCCTTCTTTGCACGCCCCCCTACCCCCCACACACACACACCCCCAATGCGGGCCATGTCCACTGGCAGGGAGTGGGAAGGAAGATGCCTCAAGTCCAGTTGCCGCCCAGTAGGGATAATGCGCAGGAAACAGGCAAAGGGTTGGGGTGACACCTTCACGCCAGAAGCGGGACAGGAAACCAAGGGCTCTCCAAGCGCCCACCCCACCCCGTCTCCCATCCCCCAACACACACCCGACCATCCCCCTCGAGGGCCCAGCCATGCAGAAGCTCGGGCGTGTACCTTGCAAGTCCTGCGTGGTTTCCTCGGTAACCAAGAAACGCCTACGAGGAGCTGAGTGCGGGGACTTAGGATGAGGAAACCTGTCCCGAGGGGAGCCCCAGAGCAGGGGTCCTCCGCGCCCCGAAGCTGCCCGCGGACTTCGACTTTGGAGCGTCCTCTCCAGCGCGCACGCCCCGCGCAGGATCTCGCGAGGACCGGGGGGCGCCCCTAGTGGCCGGCGCCCCGCAGCGCCCCCACTAACGCAGGGGCAGAGCTAGGGAGGGGCCGAGATCCAGGGCTTGGCCTCTGGCCTGGCTTGGACTCAGGAGTGAGAGTGAGGCCAGCCCCGGAGCTGGGCCAGCAGGTGCGGAGGCGCCAGGGGCAGAGCAGGACCCTGAAAAGCGTGGGAGACGAGGCTCAGGCGCAGGCTCTGCAGCAGGTGAAAGACGCTCTGGGGTGGGCGTGGGGGCAGCAGGCATCACAGGCCACCAGGACCGTGTTGCGGGGTCTGGAGGCTCTCTGACAGGGCCTAGAAGCTCTGCGAGACTCCTCCAGCGGCAGCCACTGAGTCACCTTGGCGTGGCCTTGGTGCTGGTTTGGCGCTCTAGCCACAACGAGGTGCCTGGAGCGCTGCCGCCACGTGGCGCAGCTGAAGAATAGCCATGAACTCAGATGAAGACAGGAAGCAAAAATACCCGCAGGGAAAGGTCTCGGGCTGCAGGGGGGCCACGTGGTAGCAGAGGAAGGCCTGGGCACCCAGCGCTGGATTCAGGAGCCTAGGCCAAGGTCAGCAGCCCGCTCACTCGTGGGCACTGGAGCGGTCCTTGCACACCCAGAACTACAGGCCTGTGGACGTCCCACCAACGTGCTGCGAGACACCCTTTGCTCTTCGGCAGGGAGAATGGCCCCGGCAGCCCAGCTCTGGACACTCAGCCAGTCCCCGGAGCAACTCACTCCTCAAGGGGCGAGAGACACTAGTGGTGGCGCTAGACGTGTTGGTGCAGCATGCAGGCCCCAGCAAAACTGCGAGCTCCTGATCCTCCTCCTCCTCCACTCACCTAGTTTGCGGAGGGATGTATGAGATCACAGGCACCTCCGTGTCCCGGCTGAGTCCATTCCCTGGTGGCTCCATCAGCTGCACTTCAAGAGCACTTATTATTAATCCTCCTATCCAATAAATAGGGAATATGCTAATTGACCATCACACCCTCACAAGATGGCAGTGCTCAGTCCCCTCAGCCCCACCGCATCCAGCCTCAGTCACCCAGTCCCCTCAGCCCCGCAGGGGAAGGCAGTTGGGGATGATCATGCCAGCAGGGGAGCAGTTAGGCATCAATCAGGCCAGCAGGGGAGCGGTTAGGGGGCTATCAGGCTGGCAGCAGAGTGGTTAGGGGCAATCAGGCAGCCAGGCAGTGAGTGGTTAGGAGCCAGCAGTCCCAGATTGTGAGAGGGATGTCCGACTGCCGGTTTAGTCTGACATCCCCCGAGGGGTCCCAGATTGGAGAGTGTGTAGGCTGGGCTGATGGACACACACCCCTCCCCTGCACGAATTTCGTGCACCGGGCCTCTAGTGTTATTATAAGCCTAAGAAGATATTTGTCTCCCAGAATGCAATGTTGGTGTGTAAATGCCCCAAGTTCTGTAATTATGTCACAGGAAGAAAGGGGGTTTCCTGGAGAAGCCTGGGATATGAAGGAAATTGGAATAAATAGGGGCCTGTTATTTAGAAATGATGATGGCCATTGAAGGTGCTTACAAGCGCTCTAATTTCCCACCTGCATCTGCCGCTGGGTCTGTTTTGTAATGAGGAGGCCAGGTGCCCCAGCATTTGCCCTGCAATGGGCAGAGCAGCCTCAGAAGGATTTACTCCACACATTCGGTTCCACACATTCGGTTCCACACATTCGGTTCCACCCAGCAAGGCCAGGCCACCCATCTGACGGCCCTGGGGCAGGTTATGCTGCAGCAGTGAGCCTCCTACCCAGACGATGGGCAAGCCTCCAAGGATGAAGACCAAGGGCGACTGGTGCTGTGGGTTAGGGAAGAAGCCCAGCGCCTGACTTCTCACCCAGAGCTCAGGCCCGCCGTTTTCACCTCATATTTCCAGCTCAAAGGATTTTTAATTTATTTTTACTTGGCAATAACTCATTGTGTGTGGTAGGGAAGAGTGTAGCTTTCCATGCATCATTAGATGCCATTCTGGAAGGAGGAGATGAAGGGGTGGTGGTGGGGACAGGATTCAGTCACCAGCAAGTGGAGAAGAGGATTCTTTGAGAGCGGAGGGAGGGAGCAGGGGCTGCCTGAAAGACTCTGCTACTTACCTATTCTGGCTTAATGAGACACATTGGACCTCTCATTGCTAGGCCCCTCTTGCGAGCTCTCTAGGTGATTTGCCACATATTGGGCCCTGCAGAGATTCTGTGTAAACTCTTGTTACCCACCACGGCTCAGTCATCTGTGCAACAATCAGTTGTGTGAGCTCCAAGACCCCACGGTGGGCAGGAAATGCAAGGACAGCAGCCCTCCACTTGTTGGGTGCAGTCCACCCTCTGCAATGGAATAGCAGGGTCGCTCTCCAATATGACTCACCTTAGAAGGACCCACAGGGAGATGGATGCTTGAATCTCACCAGCTCCCCTTCACTGGGGTGGGGATAGCTTCAGATCAGAGGTATTTCATAGATAATATGGGAAAGAAGAAAAGAGGCAGAATAGAGAACTAAAGAGAGGGAAATGAAGAGGAATTGAATTGGAAAGAAGAGAAGAACCATTTAAAACCTGTTGGAAGTGTGCACACTCAATTCAAAATAAGGCTTTCTCCTTCCAAAGACGCATTGAGGATGTATGATCTTTTAACAAATCAAGATTGCAACTCTCATCCATCCAAATAAATATTTCGCATTTCCAACATCTGTAGACTAGCTTATCTCATTTAGCAAAATATATGGGTCCCTGGAAAGGTGAACCTAAATTCACTTTTAACTTTTATTTTAGAAGTACCAGTAAGTCCTGCTTATGATTCTGTCAGGAATGTTTTGGGATCTAGATGATGAAATTTTGTTCAGAGGCTCAAGTGCTGAATGTTTTTCAAATTTCCCAAGTTACTAGTATATGTGGAAGAGGGTGATAAAATGCCAACATTTAAATAATGAGCCCGATTCTTGATGGTATAGACACTAATCCTGAAATTCTCTATTCTCCCTTTGATGGGCCTGTGGATTTAGGCCCATGCAATCTTAGAGAGCACAGAGCTTGGTGCCATGTCCTGAAATGCTGTCATTACTGAGGTTGGGTCCAGGGGTTCACAGAAAACCCCAAGTAACAGTTCACTCCTGGAATTGCTGGAACTGACAAACCTAGATTGAGCAGCATGTTTTTCTGGGCATGAGTTATCCTTGCTTTAACCTTGGTCATCCTAAGGTTGTGCAGTGACTCTGTGTATGTAACTGGCTTGGTTTATTAATCCCACAACTGAAGACTCTATACTACTGACTTAATATTTATTGAGCGCTCAAAATGTGTCAAACACAGTACAAGCCCCAGCCTGAAGAGCTTTACACAGTGAGTCAGCCACACATGCATCTTACACACATAGCAAGGACATCAATGCATGAAGGAAAATCAATCGAGGAACTGCCTTGGGGAACAAAGGTGCTCCTATGGGGGATGGGCCCTGGGCTCACTCCCAGATCCAGCCACACTTTAGCCTGGGTCCCCTTAATGTCAGTTCTGTGCCTTGCCTTTGCAAGACTACTCGATGTCCAGGAATGCAGGCCACAGGACAGAGGTGGTTAGCTAGCCTACCTGAGGAAATACACCTGGAACTTAGCACCCCCTGTAGAAGAGCAGGCTGAAAGTCCACAAGAACAAAATTCAGGAAGGTTACATCAATGGAAATACTGCTACCTCAGCCTCTCTCACAGTTGCTAATTCCAGGTAACTGTTGCCAACACATATTGAAACACTCCCCAGCCGATTTAGTGAGATAAACCTATTGACTGACTGCCAAAAGTGAGACCTGGTGACAATGCTTGCAAAGAGGATTACAGAACCTCCTGTCAGTCTGGGGAAGGGCTGCTGCCAAGTACCAGACTGGCTCAGTTCCCAGGTCTATGGCCTGTATGACTCCCTGCAGGAAGAGGACTGGATGCTTGCTATCACACTGGGGATTGAACCCACAACCCTAGCATGTGCCCTGACCCGGAATGGAACCATGTCCTCCTGGTTCATAGATCGACGTTCAACCACTGAGCCACGCTGGTCGGGAGTGGGAGATTTTTTTTTTTTAAGTTTGGTTTATAGTCAAACTAGTCCCAAGTAGAATTCAACAGGGTAAGAATTAATTAGTTGCTATTCATTTGCCCATTGGCTTAATTTATAAAAATATTTATGAACACAACACAATTCCTCAACCTCTTTAGGCTCTCCATAAAATCCATATAAGTGTTAAACATTTTAACTTATAAGCGAGATAGAAACAGGTAGCAGCTTTTCTAGTAATTATTGGGACACTTTCTTCTCACAGTTGATACAGACTTTCTTACATCAGGTTAATCAGGGAACACTTCAGTTTTGGGGTTTGGAATAATTCATGGTGTCTAACTTTATAATGCAACTGGTCTGATTGGGCTCATGCAGTGCCTTACACATAGGAGATGTGTAAGGAAACTGCTGAATGGACACCTATAGATCTCTGATTATATTAAAACCAACTGAAATGCTTTGGAAAAATAACAACACTTAGGCCCAGCCCCATCTCAAATCAATTGGACTCTCTGAGCAGAGGGCCTAGGCAGTGATGTTTTCTGAAAGCTCCCCCAGGGGATTCTAGGAGCAGCCAGAGCTGAGAACCAGTGAATGTAACCTTGCAACAAAGAGACCCCAGTTCATCATATTCCTCCCCAACTAATCCCACCCTTTCCCCCATCGCCTCCACGCTCCACACATACTCAACCAAAGAAGGCTCTGAGGAAACGTGAAATGTGTGGCCTTGAGCCTCACAAGTAATGGGACTGCTGGAGGCACAGGAGCCTGTCCCTGGGATGCCTGGGAGATGAGTTCATTTGGGACTGGGGAGTGACACGATGCTGTGGGTGGGCTACACTATTAGAGCACAGGGTCTTTGTTCTCCACATCCACAGGTGAAGCCGACAGCTAGTGTCAGTGTCACCGCCAAAGGTAACTTGCATCTCCCGAGTTAACCTGTGTCTTCCTTTCTCCCAAGCCAGGCTTTTCCTACCCTTCCCCATGCTTCGAAAACTCTAGTCATATAACTACTAAAGACTCAGACTGATAACTAGCCCAACCACGAAACCTCACTCTTCCATCCTGCTTGTTGGCATTGGAGTAACAGCATCGAATCCTTGTCATCCCCAAATCGCCTCCTGGTTCGCTTCCTATCGGGGGACACCTTAATGAGCGAATGGGCTGCTTTCTGAGAGTGAGAGAAACACTGATTCAGCTGCTTAGTGAGCTGTGGGGGCCCGGAACTTTACGGTTGGCGACCCAGAGGCTGCAGACATAGCTCAGGCCCTGTATGCTGCAGGGGCTGATCTGTCAGCTGGAGTTCATGTGCCATTTCCTAACACTCCTGCCCTCACTGCCCCGCCGCTGTTCCAACATCAGTGGGGAAACCCTTATCACAGGGCACTCGTCCTGTTTACAAAAGGTCCTCAGGAGGTTAAGGTGAGAATTAGCAGCATGGTATCGTGGCCCAACGACCTTCACCTGTTCCCTTAACCGTGCGTGGAAGGAATTACATGTTTGATCTATGCATCCTGTGCGTGACTGCTTATTTTTCTGTTTAGGCCTTAAGGAAACTTCTCCCAGTCCTTGTAATCTGGATTGATCACGTTCCAAGAGTGTCACTACAGAGCAGGTGCTGAGCGGTTGGAAGACAGCTGTGGATCTGCTGCGACCGAGCAATTGGAGAATGCAGGAGCGTGCTGTGGCACGCAGCTGACACTGCATGTTCAGGGAAGCAGATATGTGCGTGCCCACCTAGTGGCAAGCACTGGGTGTGTATACACAAACATACACACAGCTAGGATGTCTGTCCTCTGCATGGCTACCTGTCCCCTTAAGCGACGGGTGCCTTTTCCTCTTTATTCCTATTGATTTATCGCTTCACTAACTAATTTATCTCATCATTTTCAAATAAAAGTTGGGGATGAGGAGGGGGAACATAATAGCAAGACCTTTTCAAAGGTCGTTTGTAAGTGTGTTTGTACTATAAACGCAAGTGGATTTCAAATGAAAACCCTTTTGATGTATCAAGGTCTTATTCAGAAAATGCTAACATCCTAGATGTAGACTGGTAATACATATTTCCCCAGAATTTTAGAAATAAGTGGGTTCGCATTAAGCAATACCGGGTATTATATCTCAGCCTCAAAAATTGCATCCATTTTAAAAGGCAAACCAAAGAGCTTTGCCAGACTCCTACGCAGTCACTTTAACTCCTACCCCCATTGTTCCTTCTCATCTCACCATTGAGCAAACGGAAGGCAAGGCATGGGAGGCTGCCACGGTTCGGAAACACGGTTTTAAAGCCGAAGAGCTTGGTTTGGCCTTTAAAGCATAAAGAGAAAAATAATAAACCCTTTTCCTCTCCCGGGGCCTCCTCCTCGAGGCAAAGCACTTGCCCCAAAGCCCACTTAACGCTTTCCAAAGACTCGAGGACCAGGCAAGGCTGCGGGACAAGGGCGCCGCTGGGCTGGGAGTCTGGCCCGTCTTGGCTTAGCTCTGGTCCTGGGAACAAGCCCTCCAGCCCAGCCTCGGTGGACACCCTCAGAGACCAGTGGCCGTGGAGCTCCCCAGCCCAGGCCCGGCGCAGTGGCCTCAGATGACCACGCTGACTGTCATGCTCTGGCCTTGCGGCGCGATCTTGCGCGGCCAGGCAAGCAGCAGCTTGCGCAGCTCCTCGCGGAAGCTGTCGTGCAGCCACGCGTAGATGAAGGGGTTGTAGCAGACGGAGCTCATGGCGAGCCAGTGGCAGAGCAGCTGCACTAACCCGAAGGCGTCCGGGTCGATGGCGCGCGGGTCGAGGTCCCGCAGCAGGTTGAAGACGTGCAGCGGCAGCCAGCAGATGGCGAACACAACCACCACCACCACCAGGAGGCAGAAGGTGCGGCGGCGCCGCGCGCGGTCCCAGTCGGCCTGGCTCTGGGTCACGCAGCCCGGCACCACGCGGTTTCGGAGCTTCACGGACACTCGGACGTAGGACAGGAGGATGACCAGCAGGGGAAGCAGGTAGGTGACGAGCAGCAGTCCCCAAGCATAGAGCTGGCGCTGGCGCTCCTGGGACCCCCAGAACTCCTCGCAGAGGCGCACGCGGTGCGGCTTGAGCTCGACATGATAGGTGTGCAAGGCCGCGGGCACCGCCAGCACCGCGGACAGCGCCCAGATGGCCAGCACCGCGTAGGCGCTGAAGCGCAGCGAGATGCGCCGGCGAAGCGGATGCACCAGCACGACGTAGCGGTCCACCGCGATGGTGGTGAGCGTGAACACGGACACGTAGACGGTGACGGGCTGCAGGAAGAAGACCAGGTGGCACAGGCCGCCGCCGAACACCCAGCCGCGCGGCTCGAAGGCGTAGGCCAGCGTGAGCGGCACGCAGGCGGTGCACATGAGCACGTCGGACAGGGCCAGGTTGCCGATGAGGAAGTTGGTCACGTTGTGCAGCCGGCGCACCCGCGCGATCACCAGCACCAGCAAGCAGTTGCCCGCCAGCCCCACGACGACCACGAGGCTGTAGAGCAGCACGATCAGCCCCTTCAGCTGGTGCACCAGCTGCAGGCTCTGGAAGGGCGTGGCGGCCTGAGCGCCTGCGCCAGCTGCTGACCCATTGCCCGCCGAGGCCTCTGCACTCTGGTTGCCCGGAGCGGAGGCCGCTGGGGGAAGTCCAGAAGATAAGTCAGGAACCAAGGGGTCCTGCGTCGGCAGTGAGGCCATGGCCACCTGTACAAAGAGAATCAAAGTGCCTCGCTTCCCATTCTCTATCCGCCCCCTCCTCCCCAACCACTCCCTTCCCCAATTACCTAAACCCCCCTTTGGAATAACTGGCCAAAGTAAGTAATAATTAAAAGCGCCGTCATCCCACCTCTGCAAAAATAAACCTATGCGTGGTCCTACGTGCACAGGTTCTTTAAATGCCTTCTAGTCCATGTAGGGCTCTGGCAATGCGCGCAGGAGAGACCCAGGAGCATGGTCCTACCTGGTGAGTGCGGCTTGGCGGGCGGGAAAGCGCTCCAGGGAGGGAGGGATAGAATCTGTCCCCTGGAGCCCAACGCCCACGACTGCGGTGCAGGCTTCTCGCTTTTCTGCTTCTCTGCGGGAGCTGAGCAGATTCAGGAGTTGCCAGTGGGCTCGCAGCTTTTGAGGGGGACTGGGAGCGAGCGCCTCCCTTCTGCCCCGCCCCCACCCCAGCGCTCCCTTGTATGGAAAACAGGGGCGGAGCGAAACCTTCAGGCTCGGTGCTTAGACAACTAGAGAGAAGGGCGAGCGTCGGGAGGATGGAAACAGAAACGGGAGGAAGGGTGGACACACCTGGGCGGGAGCTTGCTGCGCCCTAGGAGAGTCCCGCTCTGGAGAAGGGTGGGGCGGACAAGGGGAGCGTGGAGCCAGTTCTCTCGGGATGGCCTGGTGCGGTTTCAATAAGGAGGGAGCGAAGGAAGAAGTGGGGTGGGGGTTGAGATACACCACGGGATGTGGGAGAAAGATGAGGGGCCCGTCCTTAAGCGCTGGATCCTGCGTAGAGTCCTGGCTGGGGTTAAGGGAGTAGCGTAGGGGGTCCCGGCGGGGATTTAAAATGTAGAGCCTGGAGCTGGCTGCAGACCTTCGGCCCTCGCCCACCCCAGGACCCACTGAGCCCTTAGCCTGCATTGCGGATAGGGCCCAGCCAAAGACAGGGCTCAGCACCGCGGACAGCTCCCGCGGGCCTTGCTGCTGGGAGCTGTGGAGCTGTGGATGAGGGGAAGGGGGGAGTTCCGACCCTCTGTGGGTCCCAGGCATTCAGAAAAGGGACCGGCCTGGTTCAAAGAGCTGCCTCGCCGCCTGCTTTCTGGGCTGGGGCTGCCATCTAGAGGGCAGTAGGGTGGAGTGGAGGCCAACCCACCAGGGTCTCTGGGGCTTGGAGGGTCAGAGAATACAGCCCTCATGCCAGTGTCACTCCCCAGGCACACTTCAATGCCTGGCCCCCACTGCACCCTTTTCCACTCTTGTTTTCTCAGCCACAATTCCCTTTCCCTTCTCTGTCTGACTCTCCCAGTACAGAATGTAAGTTACTGGACTGGGACCCTACTCTCTCCCTCCTAATATGAACACCCTCAGGGCTTCTCACCTCATTTTTAGGAGGCAAAAATAATATATATATATATATATATATATATATATATATATATATATATATATATATATATATATATATATTAGTAATTGCAGGATTTTCACCAGGATAACAAAAGTAACAAACATTTGAGAAGCTTAAAAGTTACATGAAATCTTTAGTAGCATTAAGTCGTCATTGAAATGAAAGTTAACTTGGACCACCTTGCGGGTGGAGGGTGGGGAAGGAGTCTTTGTAACCTGATAAGCTCAGGGGAGGCCTGCAGAGACTGAAAGTAGCCACATTGGATGGTCTGAACATAAAAATTCCTAAGTAAAAGTGGATTATGGAGGGTAGTCATAGCCTAGGCCTGTAGCTTCCTTTACAAGGGTCCATCTTTCTCTTGTACAAGCTCTTCTATTGTCTTTTTGCAGCTGAGATAACATATCTTTGGAATATTAATCTCTTCTTCGAGACCCCAGAGGGCCCACCCACCGCACCAGAGTGCTTGACCCCAGAATCCCTCATTGTTATCTTGTTCCCCAAATACCATCTCTATGTGCTGTAAATGTTCATTCTTAACTGCCTTACACCCACCCATGGAAACAAAGTGTGTGTCTCTCCATTTTATTCTTTATCCAATCCCGGAGGTTTCCTGCTTTACTTTCTCCCCCCTCCCTAATCTACCACCAGTGGATTTCATGTAACCCTCCTTACACCTTCTCCTTTGATGCTAATGTAAAAATAAACTGCCTTTCTCTGGAGCATTTTCTCAATCTGTTGAGATTTTGCTTCCCAGCAATTATCATGAGTTTGGCTCAAATAAATAAAAATCCTCTACAGGTGTAGATGTTTCTGACATGACATTCCTCTGAAGCGGTCTCACCCCTTCACGTCTTATGTCCTTTTTCCAGAGGGTGGAGCTTCTCAGCCCTTGTACTTTGTCTTCTGGGTGCAGATATCTCCGTAAGGACAGAAAGAAGTAAGATCAGTCCACCCTCCACATTGAAGTGATTCACTCATACCGGAGGAAAAGTCAACACTGGAACAAAATTGACCAGTTTCATATGCCTGTATCTATTCTAAACCCACACGCCCTGAGTTATAATCAATTTAGCTAAAGCCACCCCCCCCCAAAAAAAAAAAAAACTAGCTTCCAAAGATATAAGCAATATAGCAACTCCTCATCCCAGGGTTTCTCACCCTTGGCACTAGTAACATTTGGGGCAGGACAATTCTGTGCCATGTGGGGCTGTCCTGCGCATTGTAGAATGTTGAGCAGCATCCCTGGCCTCTACCCTCCAGATGCCAGGAGTACACACACTCAACTGTGACAGCCAAAAATGCTTCTAAAATTTGCCCAATATGCCCTGGGGGTGGGGGTCGGGGACAAAATCACCCCTGGTTGAGAACCCAGTGCCTTACACCACCAATTCAGCACTCTTAAAGTTCACGACGTCCTCTGCTCGAAAGTGCTACCAGCCGTCACAGTCAGCTCTCTTCAGACCTCTGAGCCCCAGAGTTGTATTTCAAAACCTTGCATTTACCAGGTTGTCTTCTCATCGCTTCCTGGAAGAGCAACGGGGCAAATGGAAAAAGATGATGCTTTAAGAAAGCCCAAGGTGATCGCCAGACAGAGGTCACTGGTTCCAAAGCCCAATAAGCACAGCGCACAGCTCTGAGCTGGTATGGCGGCTCCGCCATCACTCAGTGTGAGCGCTGGGCAAATGATTTATACCGGAAGAACCCCCGTTTTGGAAAATATATGAAATTCGTAAAAATACCCACTTCTGGGGGATGTTGAGAAGATCCAATATGGACACAGTGAAGGAAATGCACATAGCACATAGCTGACACATAGTAGTGGTGGCTAGTCTTGGATAATCCTCTTTCCTGCCTTATGTCACTGCCTCTGGTCACGAGGGTTTCAGGGTTGCAGTTCCCAACCCTTCCACTTGAATGTTGCTCCAGAAGATCATCTGTGGTGAGAAGAATTTACTGCTCTTCAGTCTAAATGCTTTCCTTCATTTTATATTGTTTAGCAGGCGGGCAAAGCCCAGGGTGAGATATTATGGAAAGAATCAAGGACCAAAAACAACAACCACGAAACATTACTGCCTGGAAATTTGCACTTTAGAGAGTAAGAGGGGAGTCTACATAAATCACGGTGATGTATGACCATGATAAATGCTACTACCGCCACCTGCTATGGAAGGAAGGCATTAATGATCACTGGGAAATTTACTAATTGCCTTAGCAAATTAGAATTGTGTTTACCCTTTTAGATCATATTCATTTTAATTCACAAGAGTCATTAACACATTCATAAAATTTTCTACTCAACCATATCAACATTTTCACATGTCATTTAAATGTGTCCCCCTTCCTATGTTTATGTAAACATACACTACAATTTAGGGCCCATTATGAATCTCTACGAATGTTCAGGTGGCAGGAAATGAATGAAAAGTAAGTTTTCTCATAATCAAAATGTTCTACAGGCTGAAGCTTTGTGTCAGGAATCCATCTCCCCACTTTCCCCGCCTCCTCCTCTTCCCGGGGGAGGGCTCCCAGTGAGCCCTGCATCCCTGTCAGACCCTGGGGTGGAGTAATTAGGCAAGACTGATGCATGGTACAACTCCTTTCTCCTCCTCTCTGATGGTTTAGTTTAATTTTGAAATGCATGCCTTTATTAATATCCCAACTGTGATGCCCATGAGTGATGCTGACAGTGTGGCTCGTTTTGATGGCACTATAGAGGGTTGAAGGGAGACCCAGGCTGGCTGAGTTGCTCCCCCCTCACCCCCTAGGTTCTAGGGTATCCCTAGTCCCTAACCTTGGTCTATCTAGGGCCTCTGGCCACAGGCAGCCTCATTGCACACATTTCTGGACCTCATTGCATTTCTGAAGACCCAGGACCCAGCAGCAGGTCACCGTCTCTGGTGACACCCTATACAGAACAACAACAACACTAAGAGACACAAGTCTTGACCAATCAACTCAATTCATGATCTTAGCACATTCAATTTTTTAACTTTTGATTGGAATCTTATCCATAGTCAGACATGAGAAACATGGATGGCATATCTCAGCTTAGTCTATTAAGAGTAGAAAATATAAATAAATGAACAAATAAATAAATAAACTGAAACAAAACACTCGAAAGCCATTTCTATGACTTTCCTTTCCAAAGGCAGGCAATTTGCTTTCCTATTTTGGTTCCAATCCTGTTTCATTATCAACTGGAAATGGCTCTTATGGATGGTAAAAATCACCTTGCATTTGCATCATGGCGTGAAGCAGTGAAGGGCTCTTTGTAGTCACATTTAGATAGAAACCTGGGCCGTGCAGACGCCCCTCATTTGGGTTTCCATGATATGTGCCTCCTGACAAAACACAGTGATGAGCCCCAACCACAGCTCTTTATTTCCACCTCTGAATCATGCAAGTGCACTCTGGCGTTACCATCTCGTGAGCTAGGACCCTTCTCTGTTTATTTTTTTAACAAAATGTAAAACTGGAATGGTCCTTGTGATATTTTTCCACACGACATCCGGGGATGGCAGTTTGGCAGTTCAAATGTCTAGGAAGGTGTGTCCTCCCTGTCTTTTCTCTTAACAAGTGGGGCTTGGTCACCAGGGAAACAGCCCCCGCTTTCATCCTTGAAGACATCCTGAGCAGTGTCTCTGCAGAGGGGGAATAACACAGAGTATATTCTCCTCATCCCACTGGGGCTCCAAGATCACCTTCGTCGGCATCAATTCTAGAGCTTATTAAAAAAATGCAGATTGGAGCACAAGGCAGACCTATGAAATCAGAATCGCTGACAGTGAGACCTGGGAAAATGAAAACATCACAAGCACTGCGGGTTATTCCGATGCATACTCAGCGTGAGCACCACTGTCCCACAGCTCGCTTCTAGGCGGTGGGTCTACGGGTCCCTGGCTCCCTACCTCCCCACCATGATTGGGATGCCAGCCAGAGGGCACAAAGCAGCCGCCAAACCCAGCCTGGCCTACTGCCAGAGGGGCCCAGCATTGGATTTCAGCCCTCCCTACGCCCTCCCTACGTGATAAATATGGGAAGACAAGTGTATTGTAGGAGCTCCGTGCTTTCTCTATATTCCGTTCTTTTCAAGTTCTTTTTATTTTATTTTATTTTATTGATTTCAGAGAGGAAGGGAGAGGGGGAGAGAGATAGAAACATCAATGATAGAGAATCATTGATTGGCTGACTCCTGCAGGCCCCACACTGGGGATCGAGCCCACAATCAGGGCATGTGCCTTGACTGGGAATCGAACCGTGACCTCCTGGTTCATAGGTCAATGCTCAACCACTGAGCCACACCAGTCAGGCTCAAGTTATTTTTAGTGACACATTCTCATGTTTTATAGACATGAGATGAGCCTGAAGTCTCCCTCTGACCTCCACCCTGGATCTCGGTCCTTCCCGGAGGTCACACTTGTCCTTTCCCTGCGTATCTCCAGACACATGTCTGAACTCACAGGAACAAAGCAGTGTTGATGGATATTTAGGTGTTTACAACGTTTTTGCTGCTATAGACCTTGCCATAATCAAGATGCTCAAGGTGTTGGTCAAAGAGTACAAACTTATAGCTATAAGACAAAAAATTCTAGGGATCTAATGGACAGCATTAGACTTAGTCAATTTAGTGACTTTCGTTACTAATACTTACTATATACTTGAAAGTTGCTAAGAGTGTAGATCTGAATTGTTCTCACCACAAAAAGAAATCAATGGTAGTCATATGATGGTGTTAACTAGTGCTATGCTGGGAATCATTTTGCAATATAGAAATATATCAAATCAACACATTGTACATGTTATGGTTATACAATGTCAATTATATGTCAATAAGTCTGGAGAAAAAGATTCCATATGCGATTCCAATATTTGGATTAAGAGTGAAATGTGTATGATCAGTGGTGATATTTTCCAGCTGACCAAAACATTCTTATGCTGCTCAACTCAATAGTCCTTTATTTTGTAAAAACTCAGGGTTCAAATTCAGAAAAGTTAAATAAACACGTTTCCACATGCCTCCTCGGGGAGGATTTCTCAGGGGTTCATTCAGCAAAGAAAAGTTTCTAAGTCACAAATATGACCCAGCTCACACTGCAGGGAACTCTCTTTGCCGAATGAACTGTAAAAGCTCATCTCTACGGCATGAGTGCTGCTAATGGTCAGGTGAGTGTGGGAGGGAACACTGCCCTCGAACTAAGCAGCATTCTTCGTGGATGTTGGGAGTGACCGCCACATCCCCCCAATGTGGTCTTCCCTGCACGTTCCCCTTCCTCCCGGTGAGCACACTTGTCCAGAGCTCCCACGGGCACAGCAAACTGCCCTGTCCTGACAGAACCAGGGCCTCATGGTAGCTTCTGGGAAGGATGAATTTTCAGGTGGTGTGGGAGAACATTGGCTCACCCGAAGGACATGTATCAAGTGTGTGCATCACCCAAAGACACTGCTTTCCACCTGTTTTAATGTTTTTAAATGAGGTGCCCACTGGTTACTTCACTTAAGCTCATCACTCCATGGCTAACAAAATGTCTAAGGCCAGAATCTAAGCCAGCGGGCCCCGGATCAGGCAAAGTCTCCGGGAGAGGCTGGGCCCATCCCCAGCCAGGGCCTTATAGGAGGGAGCTGGAATGAGGAAGAGGCAGCTTGAAGAGGTCCGAGGGGAACCACTAATGTTCCCAGGCCTGCGAATCAGGACACCTGGTGCAAAATCCCACAGACAGTCACTATCCCAGGCACCCAGAGCAAGCCCCACCCAACTCAGGATCCCTGAGTCATCTGCAAGCAGGTGGGGGGAGGCAGACTGGACCACCCTGAAGGTCTCCACAAGCTCTGATAGTTCAGGAGTCTGAGATTGTGATCCGCAGAGAGACCATGATCTACACATGTGGATGGCAGCAATTGTTTGCACACACCTGGATGGCAGCAATTGTTTGCACACACCTGGATGGCAGCAATTGTTTGCACACACCTGGATGGCATCAATTGTTTGCACACACCTGGATGGCAGCAATTGTTTGCACACACCTGGATGGCAGCAATTGTTTGCACACACCTGGATGGCATTACCTGTCCACACATCTGCATGACACCACTTGTCTCTTTTTTTTAAGTTTTATTTATTTTTAAAAACCTCACCTGAGGATATTTTTCCACTGATTTTTAGAGAGAGTGGAAGAGAGGGGAAAGACAGAGAGATACATCGATGTGAGAGAAAGACATTGATTGGTTGTCTCCTGCATGAGCCCTGACCACGGCCCAGGCCGGGGAGGAGCCTGCAACAAAGGTACCTGCCCTTGACCGGGAATCGAACCCAAGACCCTTCGGTCTGCAGGCTGACGCTCTATCCACTGGGCCAAACTGGCTAGGGCCAATGGTCTCCTTAATAAAAGGAGGCCCCCCTTCTATCTGATGCACCTGGACATCCTTTACAGCAAGCATGTCAAACTCAAAGGCTAACACGGGCCAAATAAATGAAGCATGCGGCCCGTGGCCCGTGGCCTGTGGCCCACGAGTTTGACATGCTTGCTTTACAGCTTCGCTTTAGTTTTTCTCTCCAAGGGTCTGGCCTTCTGACACATCTAGGGAAGAGCCTTAGGCCCTTGGATTTGCACTCCACTAAGGGAAGTACTCCCGAGGGAAATAATTTAGCCCAGTGTACTCTTCACAACCCTTCAGCCCTCCAGCTTTAAACACCCCGAGGAAAGGCAGCCTGTGGACTTGTTGGCAGGTCCCAAGGGTTAGTTAGTTGGGTTTTGTTCGATGCCTATGATTCACCAGATCCATGCAACACAATTACTCATTCTCACCCTCCAGGCGCTTTCCGGCCATGTGAAGACTCTGCTGGTTCCATGAGGCTTCTGCATGCAAGATTTTTTTTTAAATTGTAATAGTCTGCTTAGTGTTCCCCCAGCTACTTTCCTTTCATATCACAGATTTCAAAAACATAATTAAAGGATGCAGTGGGGTTTCTTTTCTTACAATGAACCCACAAAATTATACATAACTACAGAGCTCCCTGAGATGTTTCTTATGCAAGTATCTTCATTAACAACAACAAAACGCACCCAGGACACGAGGCAATAAGGTGTTTTCCTAGCAAATGTCCAGTTGTAAATACAATGTTTAAGCAGCTGACTATTTGGGGAAAATGTGAGACCTTGAGACTATCTTGCTTTCATTTCTTCTTTTTATTTGTTCCATTCTATTTACTGGCCTGTCAGAATGGGTTTAACTATTTCAGGGGCTTGCTACTCCAAAGCTGGGTCTGCTGGCTGGTAGTTGGTTAGAAACTAGAATCGCCAGCCCCACTCCAGACCTCCTGAATCAGAATCTGCCTTTTCACAAGAGCCAGGGGATGGGTGCACACAGCCCGCTCTGAGACGCTCTGTGCCAGAAGCCTCGTCTTGCCTTTAGCTGGGTGCTCAGCATCTCAGCCCTCATTCTGCACCTCATTCTGTAGACACCCCGAACTCATTTCAGAAAAGGCCTCTATGTTAGCACAGGCCCAAATCTGGCCCTGAAAAGATCTGACACTGTTTAGAGTTTTCCCCAATCTAATCCTGGTCTTTCCGGTAGAAGTGCCTCAGCCCATGCCAGGCCCAGACAGCAGTCTGTCACCCGATCCCTCCTTATTCCTGCTCTCCACAGCATAGGCGTGTGTGCGTGTGTGCCTGTGTGCGTGTGTGCCTGTGTGCGTGCGTCCGTGTGTGTGCGTGTGTGTATGTGTGTGTGTGGGTGTGTGTGTGTGTGTCCATGTGTGTGAACTTCAGGTGGGAACTCGGCCTGCGCCTCACTTTATGATCATTCTCATCCTCTATCTAAGCAGGTCCTTCTCTTGGAAATGTCTATTTTTCTCTCCCTCACCTCTACTTTAAAGCAGCGGTCGCCAACCTTTGGAACTCACGGACCACCAGTGGTCCGCTGAAGCACTCACTCTACTAAATGCATATGTATTCTTTTTTAAAATATTTTTTACTGATTTTTTTATTTTTTTAATTATATATATTTTAATATATTTCTTTATTGATTTCAGAGAGGAAGGGAGAGGAAGAGAGAGATAGAAACATCCGTGATGAGAGAGAATCATGGATCGGCTGCCTCCTACATGCCCCCCTACTGGGGATCAAGCCCACAACCCGGGCATGTGCCCTGACTGGGAATCGAACTGTGACCTCTTGGTTCAGAGGTTCACGCTCAACCACTGAGCCATGCCAGCCGGGCATCTCCTGTTTATTTCACAAAACCTAGAAAAAGGAGACCATGCTGACCTCTCCCTCGTCCTAATTCCTCCAGTGCGGTGGCCTCCTCTCTCCTGGGGCCCAGCCCTACCTTGCATTTGGCGCTGTCTCCTTATCCTGGGTTTTATTTGTCTGGCTAATTGCCCCCATGAGACCAGCCGAGGTTGGCGATTCGCCTCTCCTGCTTCCCACGGCATCCTGTGAGTTCTGGGAACGTGAAATCCACACGTAGGAGACATGACAGCTTCCAGAACGCAGCGCTGGGAAAGGCGTGATGTTGGTTCCAGCCAGCAGGGACGCAACAAGAAACAAGCGCTCCCTGGAGACAGAGCGAGACAGCATCGTGTCTGCTTTTTCCCTTTGATTCTTTAAAGGCAGAGCATTGGTTTTACAGGCGGAAGAAAGTGATTTGTGCAATGTCTGTTCACCTCCTGCCTTTTCACTCACAATGGCCCGTGAGCCGCAGCCCACACCGCTGGGGCGGAGGTGACCTGGAGCCGAGAGGAGAGCGGTGGGCCTTGGTTTCCCTGAGACAGGATGGGTGGGCCGGGGGCTGAGAGCAGGAAAGGGCCTGCGGCTGCCGGGTTATCTCCCGCGTGCAGCCCGCTCCCGCCCTGCCATCCCGGGAGTCTGGGACGTAGACTGGCAGCATGAAGCCTCCATCCTCTGAATTAATTCTGAGAGTCTAACTGCATTTCCTGCTGCACAAGCCTTCGGCCTGCCCTGGTGCCCAGCCAGGTCTGGTTCCATAGCAGCCCTCCCTACGCTCAGTCTCGCCAACCACAAACTCCAACCATCCCAGCCGGGGCAGAGTTCTGTGCAGGAACCCAGATCTCACTGCCACCCCCTCCAACACCACTGCTCAGCAAGGTCAGGTCTCATGGAAGACAGGAGGCGGGCCTGCGAGAAGGACGACTAAGGGGACAGGTTGCACTTGGGGAATAAACTTGTTGAGGTCAAAACACAAGTTCGAGGGCACTGAGGGGATTGGCTGAGGGCCCAGAGGTGGTTGTCCAGAGGCTTCGTGGGGGCGGGGAGTGGAGGGGGGATGGAGAGCTTGAAAAACCACTGCCCGGAGGGTCTGTGGTGGGAGCAGCGTGCAGGGGCTCCACCGTTCCAAGCCTGCCTGGCTGTGTGACGCTGGCTGAGTCACCTGCCTCTCTGAGCCTGTTTCCTCCGCCGTGAGATCAGGCGCATAGCAGCCCTCACTTTCTGGTGCTCCTGTGAGTCTAAAGGAGATGCCCATGTGATGCTCCGTGAATCCCTGAAGGTGGTTAGCCCCCAAGTCAATGTCTGCAACCGTATCAGCCCTTTCCAGCTTTTCTTCATGCTCCCAACATTCCCGGCCTTGCTTCCACCTCCCAAAAGACTTGAGAAGTAGGTGGGAGTGTTATGCCCATTTTACAGACTCGGCAGGTGAGGCTCAGAGAAACTGGGTGATTTCCTGAAGATCCTATGGCGGAAGGGGCAGAGCCTGGATGCACCCCCCAGCCCATCAGCCTCCTCACCCCACTCCTCCTCGTGAGGGCACCCGACATGAGGGTGTGGATGCTTCTAAGAACACCAAGAAGCTCCTGCGCGTACGAAGCAGCTCACCCAGCACAAATAGAGTCACATTTAATGCCTTCCTAAAACGCGGATGGCAACCGCTCTCGAGCTATACATACAGCTTGGGATGAAGAGCGTGCATTATAGAGCCAGACTGCTGGGTTCAAATCCAGTCTCCACCATGAACCTGCTATGTGACTGTGGGTCATGGCCTCCATTTTCCTATCTGTAAAATAGACAAAGTAATGTTTATACCCACCTCACGAGAATGAATGACTAAAGAGCTTAGGCTAGCACCTGGCCGCGAGGCAGCTCTCGGCAGACATTAGCTGTGACCACCCCCCTTTTCCAGATGGAGAACCTGAGTGCTTGAGGGCAGAGACTGGAAGCTCAGTTTCTAGGGTTCTTCCCATCCTCCCCTAAGGGCCCAGCACATCTGCCGGAAGCCAGACGCACCCATCTCAGTCCCCGTGTCAGCCACCTGCCTCGATGCTCAGCCACCTCCATCGTATAATTCCTCCAACCATCCTGGGATTCTTTGTAAAATATTAAATAGATATACTTTTTAGTTCTTGAAGCTTTGTCACTTTTTAGCACACAATCAAGAACTTAAGCCCCCGGGGTGAAGAGTGATGTGATTATGACAGAGATTAAAACAGTATTTAAAGACTGATTGTGCCTTCAGCGGCAAAAGTCAAAATGAAATAGACAGGTGATGAGCACACTCAGATTCAAGACTATGATGGGAAATGCCTTCAAGTTCAAGCGCAAACACGGTCTGGAAACATAATATGTTTTCCTTTTCTGTGGTGAAATAAAACTCTAATTGAGTCATAGAATTTGCCATGGGGAACTCCAGCGAAGGCAGATATGATTTAATAAGTAGGGGAATGCGCAGTGGCAGTGTGGTGATCACACACACAGATTCGCGCCGTCGGGATATGCTGTTGCTAGGATTGACAGAAACCTGGCAGCAAGCACACTCTACAGATTTTAGAACGATTGCCAAACTGTGTAAAAGTACCCAACGCTTCCTAAACCATTTTAAAACATCAGGGGTACAAACTCTCATTTTCAAAAGGTGTCAAAACTCCAGTCTTTTCCCCCCTCAAAGATGAGGGCTTGGAACACAAGGAGGAAGCCAGATTTCTAGTTTTCAAGGGTCCCAGGTGTGGGTGAAGGTTCTTTTCCCCAGGCGAGTGGCATGTTTCTTGGAAAAGGTGTGAGGGGTTTACCTGGCTGCATGCCCAGCCTGAACTCACAGTCAGGGGTAGCTATCAAGAAAATGAACACATATTTAGACAATGTTAGTGGTGGTGGTGGTGGTGGTGGTGGTGGTGGTGATGATGATGATGATGATGGGTAGTATAGGGTGTGAGTTTAAGGAAATGACTGTTCATTATCTCACTTATTTACTAAGACTCAGCCAGACTTGGAGCCAGTGTGGAAGAAAGACACAGGACAAACTAGTGTGTATATGACAAGATGTGCAAATGGATGAAAGACCAAGTTGAAGGCACTGAGGCCATTTAGATGAAAACAACAAAAGAATAGCAGTTAAGCCCTAGCCAATTTGGCTCAGTAGATAGAGCATTGTGGCCTGCAGACCAAAGGGTCCCGGGTTTGATTCCGGTCAAGGGCACGTACTTGGGTTGCAGGCTCCTCCCCAGCCAGGGCCCTGATTAGGGCTCATGCAGGAGGCAACCAATCAGTGTATTTCTCTCACATTGATATTTCTATCTGTCTTTCCCTCTCTCTTCCACTCTCTCTAAAAATCAATAGAAAAATATCCTCAGGTGAGGATTTAAGAAAAAAAAAAGGAATAGCAGTTAATAAGACTTAGGGACACAGAGAGGGAAAAACTGAGGGACCCAAGAAAATATAGACATAAGATTATCTTGAATATGAAGGTTCTTATGAATAAATTTTTCATTAACATATTATTATTCAAAAGAAGAACATCGTGAGTGGAATTCTTTCTATTCAAGAATACTCTGCACATATCTTTTCTTGAATATATTTTGAGAGTTAATTATATTCAATGAATATATCTTCTTAAGGCTATCGTCTTATGAGTGTTCTTATGAATATATTCATGTCTCCTCATCTTCCCTCCTTCCCTCTGCGTCTCCCCTCTCTCTCGCCCTCCCCATGGGTCTTTCTGGCTTCGGCAACAGGAAGTGAAAGCAAAGATAAACTAAACATTCTCCAAAATACTTCTCTGAAGACAAAGGGAAAATCGGCAAGTTAAAACTACCCAGTTTTATTTTATCTTTTTATTTTATTCTTTTAGTCAAAGTGGTGAGTTGACAATGGCCATTGGGTAAGTTGATCTGCTGGGAATTAGCCTGGGGGCAGGTGATGGGGAAAGGGTGGAAATCTGTGAGGAGTTAGCTGGCTGCAAGTCCAGTATGAACTTACTATGCTAGTGGTTCCAAAGAAATTAGAAATAAGTCAGTATGTTGGCTAATTAAAAAGCTATACATATATAGACAGCATCCTATCTAATAAAAGAGTAAATTGACCATCACTCCAACACACAAGATGGCTGCCCCCATGTGGTCAAAGATGATTGCCCCCATGTGGACACAAGATGGCCAGCAGGGGAGGGCAGTTGGGAGGGACCAGGCCTGCAGGAAAGGGCAGTTAGGGGTGACCAGGCCGGCAGAGGAGGGAAGTTGGGGGCGACTGGGCCTGCAGGGAAGGGCAGTTGCCTGCAGGGGCAGCAGTTGGGGGGGACCAGGCCTGCAGGGGAGGGCAGTTAGGGGTGACCAGGCCTGCAGGGGGGGGCAGTTAGGGGTGACCAGGCCGGCAGAGGAGGGAAGTTGGGGGCGACCAGGCCTTCAGGGAAGGGCAGTTGGGGGGGACCCAGGCCTGCAGAGGAGGGAAGTTGGGGGTGACTGGGTCTGCAGGGAAGGGCAGTTGGGGGGGACCAGGCCTGCAGGGAAGGGCAGTTAGGGGCAAACAGGCTGGCAGGGGAGCAGTTAGGCATCAATCAGGCTGGCAGGGGAGTGGTTAGGGGGTGATCAGGCTGGCAGGCAGAAGCGGTTAGGGGCAATCAGGAAGGCAGGCAGGCAAGCAGTTGGGGTCCCAGATTGGAGAGGGTGCAGGCTGGGCTGAGGGACACACACCCCCGTGCATGAATTTCATGCACAGGGCCTCTAGTTATTAATAACAACCATCTTTCTCATGACTGTGGTTGGTAGAGTCAGAAGTGGTCAGCTAACCCAAGCGAGACCCATAAGAATTATTCCCTAAGATCTTTCAAATTGGCATTGAGCAAAGGAATGAACTGTCCCTAAGAAGTAAGGCAGGTATAGGGAAGACAAGTACCTTTCCAAATTTTTACCACCCTGTTAAAAACAACCCACCTTCCCCATAAATAAAGTCTGTTAATCTCCTTGATAAACAAACAGAAGCTGTGCTTAAGTAACCGTTTCCCTCGGGGTTCACACATTTCCATCTCCTTGGCTCAGCTTTCTGGAATTGATTTCAAAGTGTGCAGAGCACCCAGAACTAAGGACACAGTACCCAGGATCAAGTAGCACACCCAGTGTCATTTAAACAAATATTTTCATATGCTTAGAAGAGAAAAATAAAAAAGATAAAACAATAGAAAATAAATCCAAGCATTGACAGTCACTGTTCTCCAACAAGGGGGCCAAGAGTATACAATGGGGAAAAGCCAGTCTCTTCAATAACAAGACATCCACATGCAACAGAGTGAAACTGGACCCTTCGCTCACTCACACCATATGCAATAATCAAGTCAAAATGAGTCAAAGGCTTCAACTTAAGACCTGAAACTGTAAACTATGTGCGGTACACCAATTAGCTTGATGACGGTGATTATTTCACAATGCACACATGTATCAATGCATATATCCAAAAGCATCAATTCATATACCTTAAACATACAGACTTTGTATTTGTCGATTATACCTCAAGATGGCTGGGAAAAGGAGAGACAGAAATCCTACACTTAAGATGACCACATAACGCATACATAGTCTGAACCCAAATATTTTTTTTAAAATATATTTTATTGATTTTTTTACAGAGAGGAAGGAAGAGGGATAGAGAGTTAGAAACATCGATGAGAGAGAAACATTGATCAGCTGCCTCCTGCACACCTCCTACTGGGGATGTGCCCGCAACCAAGTTACATGCCCTTGACCGGAATCGAACCTGGGACCTTTCAGTCCGCAGGCCGATGCTCTATCCACTGAGCCAAACCGGTTTTGGCTGAACCCAAATATTTAACTGCATGGCCAGCTTTCCTGGTTTGCCCCGGACTGAGGAGTTTCTCAGGACACAGGACTCTCAGCAATGAGACTGGAACAGCCCTGGGCAAACCGGGGCGGTTGGTCACTCCACCACTGAGAGTGGGAGGGAACATGACTATCCCTTCAGTTTGCAGTACTTTCTGTTTCCCCTCCGGATGTCTGCTTTGCCCGGAGGATTTTTAAGAGTCTGTTAATTTCCAGACTGTTAATTTTGAGGTTTTCTAGGTACCTTCTGTGTTTTTATTTCAAGTATAATTCTGCTTTGATTAAGGAGCATTCTTTATATGATTTTAACCGTTTGAGATACGTTGAGACTTGTTTGATGGCCCGGCCTACGGTCTACCTTGGCGAATGTTCCAGTTACAGGGGAAGGAAATGTGTGAGCTGCTGTTGGGTGGAGGGTTTGATAAATGTCACCTGGGCCAAGGTGGCTTGTAGTTTTGTTCACATCTTCTGACTCCTTCATCTACTTGCTCTATCGATTCCCAAGGGTAATAACATCTCCTGTTGTGGTCGTGGATTTGTCTGTTTCCCCTTCAGTCCTGCCAGGTCTGCTTCTCCTATTTTGAGCTCTGCTATTAGGCACATACCCATTTAGGATGGTTACAACTTCTGAAGAATTGGGCTTTGTCATCGTTAGGAAAGGCCCCTCTGAATCTCGGGCAGTATTCGTCATCTTGAGGGCTAGGTTAAATAATTCATAAGCTCCCTTCTGCCTCCAAAAAAGAAAAACACGAGAACCTATGTGTGTCCCTGCAGAAGCCCTGATCATTTTAAAGTCAAAGACATTCTGGGTTGGCGGTTGGTTTTTTCCACTCCCTCTCTTAGCGCACAGCTGATCTCCACACTGAGAGCATCCATTTAGGCAACAAGAAATGGTCCGTTTGGTTTAAACCTTCCCAGATGTGATTCCCACTCAGCTGCCGGGGAAGCAGCTGTTTCTGTCAGCTGGGCTCTGGGGGGGAGGCAATTTATCAGCTCCCTTAGACCCAAATCACCGCGTTTCCAGGCAGATGCTAATGCTGCCCTTTGGAAGCCTCAGGACACAGGGGACCTTGGGTAGCAATCTCCTCCTCTTGTTCGCCATTTCATCTGCACAGGGACACGCTAGGACAGGACAGGACAGGACAGGACAGGACAGGATACGCTAGGACAGGACAGGACAGGACAGGACAGGATAGGACAGGACAGGACAGGACAGGACAGGACAGGATAGGACAGGACAGGACAGGATACACTAGGACAGGACAGGACAGGACAGGACAGGACAGGATAGGACAGGACAGGACAGGACAGGATACGCTAGGACAGGACAGGACAGGACAGGACAGGACAGGATACGCTAGGACAGGATAGGACAGGACAGGACAGGATAGGACAGGACAGGACAGGACAGGACAGGATAGGACAGCACAGGACAGGATACGCTAGGACAGGACAGGACAGGACAGGACAGGATAGGATAGGATAGGACAGGACAGGATAGGATAGGATAGGATAGGACAGGACAGGATAGGATAGGACAGGACAGGACAGGACAGGGTAGGATAGGATAGGACAGGACAGGATAGGATAGGACAGGACAGGACAGGATAGGACAGGACAGGACAGGACAGGACAGGACAAGACAGGGTAGGATAGGATAGGACAGGACAGGATAGGACAGGACAGGATAGGATAGGATAGGACAGGACAGGACAGGACAGGACAGGACAAGACAGGGTAGGACAGGATAGGACAGGACAGGATAGGATAGGACAGGATAGGATAGGATAGGATAGGACAGGACAGGATAGGATAGGATAGGACAGGATAGGATAGGACAGGACAGGACAGGACAGGGTAGGACAGGATAGGACAGGACAGGATAGGATAGGACAGGACAGGACAGGACAGGACAGGATAGGACAGGACAGGACAGGACAGGACAGGATAGGATAGGACAGGACAGGACAGGATAGGATAGGATAGGGCCTTGGAACCAAGCCAACAATTTACCACAGCTCACTCTGAAGCCAGGCCCTGCAGCAGGGCCCTGGGGACCTGAAGGAAGTAAGGAGAGGAGTGAGCAGTGTGGTTTCTAGTTTGGAAGATAAGACACGAGGTTCCCAAAGGCTGGAGCAGGCTGCTGGTTGGTACCGTCTTACTTCACTGTCATATCCCCGAGTTCCGCACAGTGATAGGGATTAAGATGCTTATACTTCCTTTTTTTTTTTTTTTTTCTGGCTGATTCAATAAATAAGTGAATGAAACTAAAGTCAGAATACACTCTCAGAGAAAGCCAAGGAATAAGTCAGGGGTCAAACACTCTTTTCCTTCCGGGGCCTATTAGTCAGGATTCCGTTGTAGATAACAGTGACTACTCTAGCTGCTTTAAGCAGAAATGAATTTAATTCCAGGAATTAGATACCTACGCAGTCATTGGAAGGGATGGAGGATTAAATCATGTCTAGGCTGAGAAGAAATTCAGGTTCTAAAAAAAAGAAGAACAAAGCCAGCCCAGCCAGTGTGGATCAGTGGTTGAGCGTCGACCTATGAACCAAGAGGTCAGGGATCAATTCTCTGTCAGGGCACATTCCTGGGTTAGGAATGGGCTCAGTCCCCAGTGTGGAGTGTGCAGGAGGCAGCCGAGCAATGGTTCTCTCTCATCATTGATGTTTCTCTCTCTCTCCCCGTCTCCCTTCCTCTCTGAATTCAATAAAAATATTTTTTTAAAAAAGAAAACCAGACGGGTCCACCGAGAGGAGGGGGTGCCCCTGCGGTAATCAGGAGGCTGCGGGGCAGGGAGCCGGCGCTGGCTCAAGGCCTGCAGCCCTGGTGCCGGGGGTCACAACGCTGCCCCTAGAACTGTGCTGTAGGTGTGTCTCTCTTTCCGCGTCCAGCACGGAAAAGGAGCGGGTCCGGTTCCTGAGCAGAGGAGCTGGGGATTAAGAAATAAAAGAAAGAAAGAGACCAGACATGAAGATAGAGAAAGCTGGGAGCCGGGTGGGACGCCATCCTCTCTGATAGAGGGACAGGGACCCAGAACCGACACAGCAAGTTTATTTTATACCCCCCAAATACCAGGGGGTTTCACCAGAACTTAGGATCAAAGGAGCTTATTTGCATTCTTGAGTAGGCCCGAGCATTCCTGGTGCTTAACTGGATTTACATATCAAAGTCCACTCCCCCACACCTGGGCTGAAATGAAGGCCAAGCTGATAACACTCTTGCCTTTTTTGGCAAAGCATGTTCCCAGGGCGTGGCTCTGCCTGTCGCCCTGAGTTCAGCTGACAACAATTAAAGAAATGCTCGTGTGCCTTCCCAGGGGGCCCTCACTGCACCACTGGAACCGCTGCAGCCAAGCAGATGCCGTGGCCCGGCCCCGCTCACCTGGGTTCTGAATTCAAGTCCCAGCGAGTGCGTCTGATGGTGAGCCTGGGCCGCTCTGGAGCCAGACCTCAGGGCGCTGGGGAAACGCGGAGCTTAGCTTCCCAGCGTCTGCCTTGGCCGGGGCTGGACAGTGGAGAGGGACTGCCGGCCCACTGCCCGTGTCTGCTCTTTGAATAGAAAAGGCACCAAAGGAAACAGGACAAGATGTTAACAAGCCATTAAGTCAGGTGCTGACGACATGGGTGTCGGTTATATTCTTTTTGGACTTGCTTTCCTATGCAATTTAAGTTCTCGTGAATCCTTTTTTGTTTTAAGAAAAGGAGGTGGGTGATTTTGAAGTGGTTTCGCATAATTCATGCAACTCAGTGAACATTTGTTTCTCTCTGACACGTTTGGACGGGATGATTGATGTCCAGGGACCCCAGCTAATCCCGCCTCTCCTGAGCTTTAGGCAAATTGCTGGGGCGTCAGGCAGCCCATCTCTGAACATGGAGGTGCAGTTTAAAGTCATCACAGCTTCTGCGTCTCCCCCCCTGGGTGGGGGAGGAGATGGGGGAGGAACAGGCCCGCTCAGCAGTCTGGGGGACGTAGGCTGGCAGGGGGGAGGGAGACACCTTAGATCCCCGGTCCTCTGCAGCTCCTCCCCTGAGCTTCCCCCTCACCCTGAGGAGCCAGCGGAGAGTGGGTGAAGGATCTGAGGCAGGGAGTGGAGAGGCCTCGAAGCAGACGGAGCCTCGGCCCTCGGGGTGCTCCCCACCTCATGTTGGTCACTTGTCTCGGGCTGTCTCCTCCGCTTCCTCTCCGGGGCAGAGGTTGGGAGCGCCCCGCTGGCTGAGAACACCCGTGTACCAGGCCCTGGGACAGGCGCTTACTAACACCACGTGACTCGCCCTCTTCTCATAATTCAGGGTTCTTTGATTACAAGCCTGAGAAACTAACTCTGGAGAAGGGAAGCAGCAGGGAACCTACTGGAAGGGGAGGGGTTAGCTCATGGCAGTGACGAGAAGGCAGGAGCAATGGGGTCATCTGAGGACCTGGAACCCAGACAGCATTCTCTCCGGAGTCTTGTCAGGGCTTGGCTGCCAGGAGGAGGAGCACCTGTCATTCTGAGAGTGCCCCCACCTGGACTCACTGTGATTGGCTCAGTTTGGTCACGTGATCACTCAAGCCAGGGGCGGGCTGGACACCCTGCTTTCTGTCCCTTTGATGCTGCACCTGGTGGGGGAGGTGATTCCCCAAAAGGAAATCGGGAGCTGTTACCAAAGGAGGGAGGGGAGATGTGGAGCAGCCAATAATCAGCCAATGTCCTGTAGTAATAGCCCGTTGTGATCAAACCCGTTTCACAGATGAGAAAACTGAGGCCGGGAGAGGTTTGGTCATTTTCCCAGGGCCACACACTGAGGACAGAACTGGGATGCCAGCTCCACACTTTGGGCTCCAAAGCCCATGCACTTCCCACACACTATCCCGCATCTCCAGAAGCCAGAGGCAAGGCACGGCCTGCGTGTTCCCACTGAGGACCAGCCAGTCATCTAACAGCTATGGCTCCTCACATCTTCCGTGCGGTCTCACCCCAGATGGAAATTAAGGCCGTGACCACGCTCAGAACGTGTTGCCGTGATGCACACGCTGCTGGAATAATTGTCTGATTACAGCAGCCCCACGGATGTAATTCCCCGGCCCGTCTGGCTGGAGTCCGTGTCTGCGAAGGGCACATGAAGGTGCCCTCGGAGAGACTAACCAAATAAGAAATCGCAGATCCAATCCCAAGAGCGCTGGTTCATAAACAAATAGCCCCGGAAGCGGTTAAGGACCCTGAGCCGAGACAGCCGGCCTGTGTCCCTGCCTTGATGCCCCCCCTCTCTGGAGTGAGAAGGCACAGTTGTCCAGGTGGGAGGCCTGGGCAGGGCGGGGGGGGGGGGGGGGCGGGAGCAGGAAATTGGGCTCCAAATGGGAAGCTTTCAGAACAAATGAGATGAGCCTGTCTGTTTCTCTCTTGAAGAGCCAGTTGCGGATCAAGCATTTTAGATCCACTCTCCCAGGAATCTCATCACCATGATAATGACCAATATTTAAGGCTGAATCTTCTCCAGGAAAGACTGGGAACGAGCAGGAAGGAGGATGACCTTGTGGAAACATCTTCCAGTCTGAAAGCTGCCTTCTGAACGCAGAGCAGGCAGCTTGGAACTGGCCTGAGTGGACTCAGTGACGAGCTGGCGTCGGCTGGCATTGAGGGACGATCCCCACCTCCTAACTTAGAGCTGAGAAGGTGTGCGCTGTGCGTGAGCATGTGCGTGACCTACAGCCCGCAGGACAGCCCCGAACGAGAGAGATTCATCCAGCCCAACACACACCAGCGTTTCTCAGCCTCAGCACCACCCTCACGTGGGGACAGTTAATTCTTTGTGCTGTGCATTATCGGGTGTTTGGCAACATCCTGGGCCTCTACCTACTATACCCCCCAGACACCCGTAGCGTGTGTGTGCGCACACACATGTGAACATACACACATAGACACAGACGCACCCACGTTTCTTTCCGGCTCCTTTATCCTTCCCAAGCCCAGCCCTGCCCATCCCACCAGCAACTCGGGCAGCCAAGGTCAGGAACTGCTGGGCTCCTTCCATCAGCTACTTACCAGCAGAACAAGTCCCATTTCCATCTCATTCTGACAATTCAGAAAGCCTGAGAGAACAGCTGAGTTCCCCGGCTGGAGCAGAGTGGGGCGCTTGCTGCCTCGTCACCATGGCAACCTCCCAGTCTGCTCCCTGACTGACAGGGTCACCCTGGCCTTCAGGTGTTTGTCTGTGTGGCCACCGTCAGTGTAAATGCCGCACCTGATACCTTGAGCACCGGGTATCTCTGTGAGCGCCCCCTCCCAACCTTAGGGGGGCCTTTTCCATAGCAGGACCTCTCCTTGTGGGGGCCTCACAGTTTACGGGGCTCTCTCACCATCTCCCGGTCACCTTCTTCCTCTTCATAACAGTTCTAGAAGGTGAAAGGTGGAGGTACCATCTCCCCCGGAGCACAGGGGGGGGAAACTGAGGACCTCAAAGGTGTGTCACAACCCAGGTGACCCAACCCAGGTGACCCAACCCATAGACAGAGGAGCTGGTTGGAGCCCAAGGTCCTTAACAGGGCGTGCTAGGGATGGGATGCGTGTGTCCCCCCAAAGTCATGTGCTGCAGCCCTAGCCCCCAGTGTGGCTGTGTTTGAAGATGGGCTTCTAAAGACATGATGAGGGTTACATGAGGTCCAGTGTTCTAATAGGACTGGTGTTCTTATAAGAAGAGACATCAGAAAGTGCCCCTCCCCACAGCCCCTCCCCCCAAGCGGAAGGAAGCCAGTGAGGACCCAGCAGGAAAGCAGCTGTTTGTAGGCCAGGAAGTGAGTCCCCACCAGAACCGACCCCGCAGGCTCCTAGATCTTGACCATCCAGCCTCCCGAGCGCAGACAATCAATGTCCACTGTGGAAGCCGCCCGGCCCGCGGTGCTGTTAGGGCAGCCCGGCACTCCCAGACGTGCTCCACACGGTAATCTACAAGTTCCTTCTCCCTGACCAGTAGACATCTTCGGGGTGCTTCTCTGTCGGGGCTCCCTCGTCATTTTTAATGCCCGCTTCCCGCTCAGGCAGCGGAGACTGCCCCGTGCCAGGCCATGCCTCCGCCGCGTCTGGGAGCAGGGAGTCCTGAGCCGGCTGCGAGGAGACCAGGGACGGCCGTGCAGAGCCCGCATCCACGGCAGCTTCGTGGGCAGAGCAGCGAAGGCGCCAGTCACCCCCAGTCAGGGCACGGCCCCTCCCACAGGGCACCTGCCAGGGGGCCAGGGCTGGGAGCTCCCCCTCCCCCAACGGGGATCCAGCTCAGAGGCGCTGCCACGGGAACTTGTAGGCAGAGGTTAATGCATTCTCAACGTGACTGGGGATAATGGCTCTGAGTCAGACGGGAGGTCTGACTTTTTCAGCTCGATTTTTCAAATTAGGGCTGGGAGAGCGTGACGACGCCACCCAGGCTGGCTGCCTGCAGCTCCCGCACCCCCACCCTCACCCCCACCTCCACCCCCACCCCCTCCCGGGCACAGGGTTATCAGAAATAGAAAAACTTCACGTCTAATTAAAAGGCATGGGACCCCCTCCCTTCACTAGTGCTGTTGACAAAAATCTGCCTGGCGCTGAGCAGGACCACTGAGCGCCCTGCCCTGCCCACGTGCTTTCAGAGCCTGGGTGTCTGTGCCTGGCCCCAGCTGGGGAGGGGGGTGGGGGGTCTCCTAGACGGAGGGCAGGGCCGGCCTGGACAACCATGACGCAGGCCCCTTGCTGCCCCCTCCAGCTGTGTCCCTCAGTCCTCCGGATGTAGCTGAGACAGTAGTTCCCCCCTCCCCTCCCCCAGCACTGCCTCTAGGATCGCCCCTCCCTCCCCATTCCCCACCCTGTGATGACAAAGAACCACTTCGTGTGCCAGGCACAGTCCTGAGCCTTTCACTCAGACCATCTCACTTAACGCTCAGTCTCTCTCCGGGTGGCAGGTCCCAGTACTGCCCCCTCCTCAGACAGAGAGCTTAAGGAAACTCCGGTGGAAGTTTGGACCCAGCCCGCCTGCTCTCCTGGACGGGCGGGTAAAGAAGAGGAGGGCCTAGGTTGCGGGCAGCGCTCTGTGGGGTGGGAATGAGCAGCACCTCCATTAGATGCTGCTCTGCTGTTGCCCACATCTGACACTTGGATCGGGTCAGTGGTCACAGGAGGGAGGAGACTCATTTTCAACTCTCAGAGGGCACAGGACGTCGGGCAGGCTCTCCCTGGAAGTCCTGACAAGGTACGGCCTGGAGCACCTATGTGGTCTATGGCCTGGCTGTGCAACCTCGGGCAAGTTGCTTAACTTCTCTGAGCCTCATGTTTCTCAACTGTCAAAGGCAGCATTTAGATAAAATTAGATCCAGTTTTCAAACACTTTTAGCAGCAGATTCTTGAAATGTAAAACAAGTGAAGGCCCAGCCTGATCAATTTGGGGGTTCTGGGATAGTCAGAATGCTCTCCCACCCAAAGACCTAGCTGTGTGGTTCCTCTCAGAATGGCCAGGACGCCTTCCTGGACACCAAGTGCAGCCCATTCACCGACATTCATTTTGTAAAACGAACTGAAAATATACATGAAAAATTAGCATAAACACTAAAATTCTCTAATGAAATGCTGGTACTGTCTTTCTGTTGATGAAATATCTTAAGCAAAAGTGAGCTTTCCCTTAATAGGGTACTAAGTATTACACTGACCAAATCACACCAGACGTTGGTCATGTAGACTAACTGGCCATCTAGCAAACTGATCGGTGAGTATGTCTAGGCTGCAAACCCTAAAGCTCCATTCCAGACCCACTGAGTCGGGGTCTGAACTCCCCACAAGCTCTCCAAGGCATGCCCAGCGCCCTTCAAGTGCGAGAAGAGCAGTGGTTTTGGGCCTTGGCCACATTAGAATCATGGAGTCCCCATCTCCGAGATGTTCACGGCAGCATTAGTCACAATAGCCAAGACATGGAAACAACCTAAGTGTCCGTCAATGGAAGAATGGATAAAGTATGGTGTGTGTGTGTGTGTGTGTGTGTGTGTGAGAGAGAGAGAGAGAGAGAGAGAGAGAGATGACACAGCGGAATGTTACTCCGCTATTTAAAAAATGGCAGGAAATCCTATCATTTGTGACAAGATGCATGAACCTTGAGGGCATTATGCTAAGTGACAATAAGTCAGAGAAAGATACATTCTGTAAATATCTCACATGTGGAACCTATAAAAGCCAAACTCTTAGAAATAAGGAAGATTAGTGGATGCCAGGAGCTAGGGGGGAAAGGAAGAGACACAGGTCAAAAGGGTACAGACTTCCAGTTAGAAGATGAGTAAGGGCTGGGACTTAGTGTACCTGAGGATGACTGTAATTAACAATACTGTATTGTACCCTTGGACGTTGCTAAGAGACTAGGTCTTAAATGTTCTCACCACCACCACCACAAAATGGTAACTAAGTGTTAGCCAATCCTATTGTGGTAATTCTTTGCAATGTATGTATGCACACATCCAATCAACACATCATACACCTTAAATTACACCATGTTAAATGTCAATTATATCTCCATACAGCTGGAGGGGGTAAAGGAGAAAGAACCAACCAAGGAGCTTTTAAAAGCCATCAGCACCCGAGTGCCGCGCCAGGGTCTGATCTCCACGGCTCGGGCTCCGCCTTCAGGCCCCGGGTGATGCTCGGAAGCAGCCAGGGCCCCGAGCGCACACCTGTGCCGCCGCCTGCACAGCTGGTCTGCGGCTTCCCTTTCCCCACTGTCTCTCCCCCTTTCGTTATCTCGGGGACCTGGGAGCTCCAGGATATGGCAGATGCTCTCACTGATTGCTGTCATCCGAGGCTGACAAACAGTCACAACAAGCCATCAACCTGGGAGATGCCTCCCTTTCCAAACAAGCGGGTAGCAGCATCCGTGTCCACACCACTTTCCATGGGGCTCGTTACTGGAAGGGTAACTGTCTGAGAAGCAAGCCCACAGAATGCAGATTAATGACGCCCAACCAGGAGGCGGGCCAGCAGCAGGGGGCGGCGGGCAGCCCTCACTGACCCCGTGCTTCTTGGCCTAGTCAGGTCATGAGCAGGTCTGGGGAGGAGGGCCCTGTCCAGGCGCAGACCACAGGGCGCCCAGGGCTGACGAAGGCTGCTAGGCTGGGGAGGGAGTTGTGTGGGGCCAGGACAGAGCGGGAGCTGCTCGAAGCTGATTCTGAAGGCCCTGCGAGCTATGCTCTAAGCCCGTGGTGGGCAAACTCATTAGTCAGCAGAGCCAAATATCAACAGTACAATGACTGAAATTCCTTTTGAGAGCCGAAAACCGACCTCTGTGCATGGGCCACGAAGTTTCAATCGCACTGTATGTGTGCGCCCGCACGTGGTATTTTGTGGAAGAGCCACACTTAAGGGGCCAAAGAGCCGCATGTGGCTCGCGAGCCGCAGTTTGCCGACCACTGCTCTAAGCCCTCGCCCGCCCGAGAATCACTAGGAGGGCTCATTACAACAAAGATTGCTGGCCTCATCCCCGCGTTTCTGATTCAGTTGTTCTAGTGTGGGGCCCGAGAATGACACCCCTCTTCATGGCACCCCGTTCTCCACCCCCATGAACTCACAGACTGCAAAGTATAGGGCAAGAAAGGAGACCCTATCATGTTCATGCCCTCCCCTGGATAATGAATGGAGCCAGGCCTGGTTGCCCCAGTAACCATTAAAGATCCATGTATTTGAGGAAATCTGGAAGCCCGTCTATGCCCATTAATCTAGATTAATGAGCCCTGACTGCAGCGGGCTCTGGAAGGCTCCCTGCCCCATCCCCAGCCGGCCGGGAAATCAGTTCACCCTAACTGGGCCAGCAGACAACGGCCCCCAAGAACCCTGCTCCTGACCAGGACTCAGAACCCAAGGTCGGGAAGAAAACCCAGCAGAGCTGACGCAGCACCAGCTCGCACACTTGTCTGTCCAGCCACGTGGAAGGGGACAGGTGACAAGGCCTCCAACATCACCCCTCCCTCCCAGTGGACCCCATGGTGCCACCATGCCAGGGGCCGGCTGTGCAGAACCCGAGACCAAACCATGGAAAACGAGGTGAGTAACTGTTCTCACAGGGCTGCGTGGGGTGCCTGCCTGGCACAGCGTTGGCACGGGGCGAGGGCTCGCTAAGTGGGCTATCCCTCCATGGCCTCGTTTAGCGGTGGGGTCCTTCCAGGGGTCATGTGCTGGGTAATGAGAAGGCCACCCTCGCCCCTGCCCACCCCCAATCATTTCAGCCGATGTGTGTGGGGGCCAGGGTCCCTGAATGGTGCGGTGGCCCGCCCACCCCCTCCCTGGGCTCCCACTCGAAGCCCAGGAGACCAGCGCCGAGGACCAGGCTGTCAGGTTGGCCCTGGAGCTCCTGCTGCGGCCACAGAAACACACCTGCTGCTGCCTGGAGACTGTTAATGCATTCTCACTGCCGGCACCGGGGCCAGAGCTGTTTACAAAGGGTCAGCCCGAAGCTACAGGGCTTTGCAGGTCATTAAACAGTGTTGACCAGCGCTTCCGACTCACCAACGACCCTGCAGAGGCTGCGCAGGGGCCCGGCCGTGCCCGACAGGGCTGGTGTGAGCGGACACCGGGCTTTCAGTGCTGGTGGGTGAGCAAGGACGGGGCTCGGGGACTGCGTCCCTGCTCCCGCCATCCTGGGGACCTTGGCTTTGGGCAGAGGAGAAACCAGCTGGTCTCCACCTTTTAAATGTGTTAACTTGGGTCCCAGGTTCGATTCCAGTCAAGGGCATGTACCTTGGTTGTGGGTACATCCCCAGTGGGGGGTGTGCAGGAGGCAGCTGATCGATGTTTCTCTCTCATCGATGTTTCTAACTCTCTATCCCTCTTCCTTCTTCTCTGTTAAAAAAAATCAATAAAATATATTTTTAAAAAATAAAATAAAATAATGCTTTTTAAAAATAAAAATAAAATTATAAATGTGTTAACTTACTGGTTCACTACCTTGTTTCAGAAAAGCTCTCAAGTGGGTCACAAAGACGCCTCTGGTGAGGAAGGGGTCACAAGGAAGCAAGAGCCCAAGAGGTCTCACGGGGTCTGAGAGCACCTGGGCTGCAAGCAACGTGACCTTCACACTCTAAGGTGAAGGAAAGGCCATGACGGACGAAGGGCGGAAGGCAGAGCTGAAGCACCTGCAGCTCCACAATCTCTGCGGCAGGAACCCTGGCCCAGTCCCAGGTGTGTCTGCTCCTGGGAAGAGCCAGCACCTGCCCGTCCTTTCAGATTTCACATTGCTCCACAATTTCACCTCCAGGCGAGAGAGCCTGGTTGGCTTGGTCATGTGCCCATCGATGGGTGGGGCAGGTGCGACTTCACCAGCAGCGCCCCAAGACCGACAGGGAGGAGCAGTTCCCTGAAATAAATTCTATGAAGAAGGGCATGGAGGCTGAGCGGACAACGTGTTCACCACCATGGGCCAATACTTTGTTGGTTCCGGACGAGGAGACTGAAGGTCAGAGTGGTTCGGTGACTTGCCTGACGAATTAATGGTGGAGCCTAAATTCCCAGTCCGGTGCAGATTCTAGGAAGAGCTCTCCCTACGAGTGGGGTCAGCCTCCCCTGAGTATGTTTGGCCTCAGCCTACAGCATCCCCCTCCAAATCGCATACGATGATTAGCCACTCAACTGTGCTTCCTGGATGTGCCGGCAGGACATTCGTTCTGGTTTGGGAGTCTCTGGCCCTGCTGGAAAGAGCCCACACTTGACAGTCCTGCAGAGCACCCCTCTCTCCGTGTACCCCGAAAGTCTGGTCTTCCCGGGCACTGGTGGAACAGAAAGCTGGAAGAAACTGGGGCCCCTGAGGTTAAGGAGCTGCTGTAGCCGAAACCGGTTTGGCTCAGTGGATAGAGCGTCGGCCTGTGGACTGAAAGGTCCCGGGTTCGATTCCGGTCAAGGGCATGTACCTTGGTTGCGGGCACATCCCCAGTGGGAGATGTGCAGGAGGCAGCTGATCGATGTTTCTCTCTCATCGATGTTTCTGGCTCTCTATCCCTCTCCCTTCCTCTCTGTAAAATATCAATAAAATATATTTAAAAAAAAAAAAAAAAAAGGAGCTGCTGTATTTTTGAACCCTGGAACTGCTGTGAGACAATAAATTCCCCATAATGCTTAAACCAGTGGTCTCGAGCAAACAAGATCCACAGAGGTGCAGGAAGAAAACATGAGTAATGTATGTTCTTAAGAGTAAAGAAGCGTGGCCCATCACACACACGCACGGGGTCAGGTAGCACGTAGACCTGAGGGGTCCCGAGAGAGTGCCACGCTGCGGAGGGGACGCTGGTCCTCTCTTTCAGGGTACTGCCGTTGGTGTGCCCCCCCCCCCCCAAGGCACTCTTTACAAGAGTTTATGCGACGGGAAAATTTAAACCCCAGAAGTGGTTTGCTCGTTACCTCGACACCAACATTCTTAGTGCTGTTAAAGATGTATTTTTTATTGACAAAAAGACAAATGTTTGCAATCTGCCAATCTTCCTGGTGATGGTGACAAGGGCTTAACAGTGATACGTAATCTGGAAAGTCTTAAGGAAAAAAAAAAAACAGAACAGATTTTATCTGATGTTTCCAGGTAAAGATGACAGACTAACAGTTCAGTAGCTGTTTCTAAAAGGAATTCGAGTTCAGTGCCTTGTGAAAAGGGGAGCCATGCTTCAAGCTTTGTGAAAGTTCCCGCCAAACATTTTCGCCTCCTCAAATCCCCCTAAGCGCACACTTAAACTTGGGAGGTGAAAGCCCTACTGAGTTCGGCAGGTCCCGAACCCCTTCTCTACCAACAGTGAACATGTCCCCCTCCGGTTACTGAGCAAGACCAAGGCCTGACCATGAGATGGAAACTTATTACAAAGATTTCAACAAACACTTTTTGAGACTAGTGGATGGAATTGAAAATGAGTTGTTTTTCAGTAAAGCAGTCATTTGGAACCACAGACCGTAATGAAACAGCTTTTTCAGCTACAATCGCCACAACAATAAACTTACCTTGGAACCAGACATTAAATTGTTTTTATCATAAAGTGTTAAAACCAGGAGTTGCAAAAATAATGAGGCATATACTAGTAGGTATTTGATTTCAGAGAGGAAGGGAGAGGGAGAAACAGCAATGAGAGAGAATCATTGATCAGCTGCCTCTCCTGCACACCCCCTCTCCCTCCTGCTGGGGATCGAGCCCGCAACCTGGGCATGTGCCCTTGACTGGATTTGAACCTGAGACCCTTCAGTCCACAGGCCGATGTTCTATCCACTGAGCCAAACGGGCTAGAACAGTGGTCAGCAAACTGTGGCTCGCGAGTCACATGCGGCTCGTGAGCCGCGGTTTGCCACTCTGTTGACTAATGAGCTTGCCAACCACTGGGCTAGAGCAATAATGAGGCATTTTTAATCATATAGCTCTCACTAAAAGAAAAATTTTTTAGAAAGAGCAAAAGGTATTTTTTTAACCATAAACACACACAAAAATATTTTAAAACATTTAACCTCGTCTTTTTTGTTTTCTTACATGTATTAGCATAGTACATAGACACTGATTTTAAAAGGTCTATGTACACATACATACACATACATGCTGGGGGCAGCACTCAGAGGCATGTGGTCAGGTGACTGGTTTATGCAGACTTCTGTTTGTCATTGCGTGTGTATACATGGAACAAACTTCTCCAGCCCCAAGAAAATATTAACTATGTTGTCTTCTAGCTTTTTATAACTTAATTGGCTTTGGTGAATGGTACAATTGGAAATCAATTTAATTTTCTCCAGTTATGCTAATGCTTTTAACTGAATAATCCATCATGGCTGCAATTATTTCAAAAAGCCATCTTTAATGTACTCTTAGAAGTATTTGGGTCTATTTTTAAAACTATTTTCCATTAACATGTCTATTTTTGCACCAGTGTAAAAAATTAATTTTTCTTTTAAAAACATTATTCTTTTGTTTTTGGTACAGCCAAGTTCCTTTAATTCCCTTTAAATGAAGATTTTCCTACTTTCATGTTTATATTTCCATATGGTTTTTTAAAGTCATATATATTTGTTTAAAACAACTATTATTATTATTTTTTTTTTGAAAAGCCATTCTGTGCATTCCTTCATCCAGTAAGTTCCTTATGCAATCTTCTACGAGACCATTTACTGCCACCATTATAGGGGCGCACTACAATCTAATCAATCCCTGTTGTTGGGCATTTAGGTTTCTGATTTTTTTGAGGTAAAACTGACATATTACCTTAGTTTCAAATGTACATGGTGGGTTTTTAATTTATGTTAAAACTCGCTGGCATTTGTTTTGGCTCTGCCCTGAATGCACGACATTAATTCAAGAACTGACGTGTCATAATGTTCCAATTATCAAGTGCTTAGAGGCCCCAGTGCACTACAGCTCAACTCCCCACCCCACACCCCCCCCCCCAGGGAAACCATGATCTTGAATGCTGTTAATTCTTTTCTTTACTTTTACTGTTTATGAATCCTGAACCAATAGTTTTTCCTGTTTTGGAACTTTGAGCAAAGGTGTCCATGCTGACTGTATTTTTCCGACATGATTCTTTTACTCACCGTGATCTGAGATTCACCTGTGCTGGTGTACAAAGCTCTGCTGCCCTGACTGCCCCATAGGGTTCCACTGCGCACATATACTTCATTCGCTCATTATACCGTAGATGGCGTTTGGCTTTCTTCTTCCCTTCTTTTTGGTTATTACAAATAATGGTGTTGTGACCACTCCCTACAGGTGTCCTGGGTGTATACAACACACGAGTTTCTCTTAATAGCATAAATCCTGGGCTGTAAGCTATGCCTGTGTCCAACGTCATAGATAATACTGTTCTCCGAAGCGGGAGGTGCCAATCGACACGCCCACAGCAGCAGATGTAAGTTCCTGTTGGCACAATCTCTCCAATTGTTGATATTTTCTAACATTTTAGTTGCTGCCAATTTGGTGGCTAGAAAGTGGTATTTATGGTTTCAATATGCATTTCAATGTGCAACTGATGAAGTCGGACATCGTTTCATGTTTATGAGCCATTTCCCTGTCTTCTATGAAATGCCTGCTTGTTATCTGCTCATTTCTCCCCACACTGCTTACGTCAGATCTGCATGCAGGTGCTCTCGGTTATGTCCGTATGTGATGATCTGTATCCTATTCATGTGGGCTCATTTTTTCACTCTGTGGCATGTTTGGTAAACCAAAATACTATCAATGTAGCCAAATTACTTTGAATCTATTATTTGCTTCTCTATTGCCTTGTAAAAGTTTTATAAATTTAAGTTTCCTATGTAATCCTCTAATCCACCTGATTTTTAAGCCTGGTGGAAGGTAGAGGTCCAATTTGTTCTTTTCGTTTGTGAAGAATTACTGGTGCCCCATTTATAAATCACCCATCTCCCCGCCTCCCACACACATTGTTCTGCAGTGATGGCTGTCCTTTTAAAAATCAAGTTCCGCCCTAACCGGTTTGGCTCAGTGGATAGTGTCAGACTGCAGACTGAGGGATCCCAGGTTCGATTCTGGTCAAGGGCATGTACCTTGGTTGCGGGCACATCCCCAGTAGGGGGTGTGCAGGAGGCAGCTGATCGATGTTTCTCTCTGTCCCACTCGCTTCCTCTCTGTGGAAAATCAGTAAAATATATATTTTTTATAATCAAGTTCCTGTACACATGTGGATCAGTTTCCGCGCCCTTTCTTCCTGTTTACTCATCTACTGGTAATCTCTGTACTATTTCCGCATTGTTTTAATCACTATATTTGATGTTAGGTTTTACAGTTGAGGAGAGTGCTAGTTTCCTTTCACTCTTTTTTAGGAATGTCTTGGATATCCTTGGTCCTTTGTTCTTCCATTTATATTTTAGGAACAACTTGTCAAGTACCACAATGAAAACCATTGAGATTACTTATTGGAATTGCATTAATTTATTACCCAATTTGTAGACAGAGTTGAGACCTACATGATCTTATCCATCACAGTCTCTCCATACATTTAGGTCAGTAAAGGTGGTTTTTTTAAATAATCATTTTCACATTAAAAGGCTTACACCTTTTATTAAAATTCATTCTTAGGTACTTTATATTTTGTTCCTACTATAAATTTTATTTAATTATGTTTAAAAAGTTTAAAGCCATTAGTGCCTGTAGCTGGTGATTTGCATATTGCTTTTCTTCTAGCAATTTTGATAAACTCTCAAGTCTTCTAATTTGCCTCGCAGGCTCTTTGGATTTTCATAGACAATCTGATCATGCAATGTTAATCCATTAATAGATGAGTCACATTAATTGATTTCCTAAGACTAACCAATTTGCATTTCTGAGATAAATCCAATTTGGTTATTTGTTATATTTTAAATACAATGTTAGATTTGTTTTTCAAAAATGCTTATTTTCTTACTAGAGGTTGCAATGGGATAGATATATATATATATATCAGATCAAATTTAATAACTATGCTATTTAAATCTATGCTCTTAATGATTATTGATTTTATCTTCTGCATGATCTATCAATTATGAGGAACGTGTGTTAAAATGCCCGTTATGTTGGTAGATTACTCTATTTCTCCCTGTAGTTGTGGTCATTTTTTTCTTTATATATATTTTGAGGTATACTAGCATTATTAGTCACTTAGGTGCATACTTAAGCTAAGAATCGTCATATCCTTCTGGAAAATTAAGCCCATTGCCATATATAGAGGCCCTATCACTAGCAATCTGGGGCGGGGGGAGTGGGTTTAATATTAATATGGAGAAACTTAAGTTCAGAAAAATAACCTACCCAAGAACATACACAACTAGTTGAGACTAAACTTTTGTTCTCAGATTATATATGTAATATTCTTACTACTATATCATGTTTTTTGAAATTCAAATGTTTTAGAATTTTGGATTATTGCTAAATAGGCCAATTGAGAAGATAAATATATACTAAAAACTGGTTCTAGTAGAAAAGTTTCATGCTCCGTTAAAAAAAAAATGCTAATAGAAGAGAGGACTTTTTGAACAGCTCCCTATTTGGGGGAAAATGTCAGGTGAAAAGAGAAAAAGAAAATGTAAAGCCACCAAATCCGGCTCTGTGTGGTCATCAGAAAGTAGATACCATTACAGCACAGCTCTGGTTATTCAAAAAGAGGATAAGAATCGGCATTCTGAGAAGACTAGGAAAGGATACTTGCAAAGGGACAGCGAGAGAAATAAAATTGTAAGATTTCAAGAAACCTTAGGGGAAATAACCGATTTCATAGCAAGAAAACACAAAGGCTTATTTTTTAAAAAGCACGGTATAATCAATGCAAAAAAAAACAATCAGAAGTTTTGATTAAAAGTCCACAATGTATCCAGTGTCTAAAAAAGAAAAGCTACATATATATGCACATCTGTATATATACTATATATGTATATAGTTAAATACACATTGTTTTTCATCACTGGTAGAGAGGTCAAGATGGACACTCACTGCAGGCTAATGAACATGGCAGAACAGACGTGTGCTGAGTGTGGTTATCACTTAGGAGGCATGATGAATGTACTGTGAGCAAAAAATCATGAAGTTCTATACTATAACAAAGTTCCAGTGAACCATGTATCAGTAGAACAAGGCCAAGGACATCTGTACAAGATTTCATTAACCACAATGCTTTAGAGTGACAGTCTACACACCCTAACACACAAGGACTGATTCAAAGCAACCAAGAGTTAAAGGTCGGAACCCAAGTGGGTGGCTTTGAAACGCGGTCAATGGGAGTTTCACCCACCATTTTGTTTTGCTTGGATCTGTAAGAGCTGATGGGCAGGACATCTTGTTCTAAGCTCTACCATGCTTTCCCACAAACAAGCACCACCAGGGACTAGATGGCAATGCTTCACCCTTGCTCTGGCCATGCTGGTGGGCGACAAAGCCTCCTGTCTGCCTTGACCTTCCATTCATCATTAGCATTCCGTTTCCAGCCACATCTCCCCACCACTTCACATGTGAATAATCTCCCCTGGACTGCATGGCTGTAACAGTGACCAACAGGACTAATGACAGCAATTACACTGCCATCTGTTCAACAAAACGTGCCCTTCTAGGAGAACAGCCACAGTCTTAGTGCATTTAGTACACAGTCACGAAATTAAAATGACATGTGGGAATCAATACAAAATATTTATTTTTTCAAACCACAGAATCCGCCCCAGAGCCACACTATAAATTTCCCAGAATTGTAAGCTGTTAACATTTTCCTAAACAACCCAGTCCAACCAGAAATGAAGATAATTCCCAACCAGCAAGGGTACAGGGTCTTAATGTGCCTCTGATCAGCATTTTCTGTAATTCTCCCACAGCCACATCAACACAAGCAGAAATAGTATATGCACTTGTGCCACTCGGCTGTGGAAAGAGGCTCAAAACAGGGGCTTGGCCAGTGGAGGAGGGAACATGTCAATGACTTAGTTCATAAACAGCAGGGACAGATGAGAAATTATTTTCCTTGGAAAATAATAGGGGTTCTTTCACATACAGGGTGGGGCAAAAGCAGGTTTACAGTTGTGAGTATGCGAAAGAATTTCTTTGTAATTAATTACTGTAGTATTAATTATGGTAGTATTTTCCACACAAACAACGGTAAACCTACTTTGAGGCAAATTTCAACAAGGTAATAAAAATAATAAGAAATCCATTTCTCCAGGAACTACTATGACCTCTATTTTAACTTCTGATAAACATAAACTTCATCTTATGCAATCACATTGAAAACAGTAACACAACAAAAACGGTCCAATCTCTTACAGGTGTCAGTCACAGAATTCACATTCTGATCTTAAATTTCAAAGCCCCCTTAAGAGGCCTAGACTTGGAGTAAAGTAAACATAATACTCTGAAACTCAATGAGACACCATAAAAAAATCAACTGAAAACATCCAAACAGTGACTGGATAGCTAACGTGGGTTATCTTGTGTTGGTTTTTTAGTTGTAAGGTTTTTTAGTATCTCAGATTAGTGTATATTCCTAAAACAATGTTCAGTTATTTTAACAATAGCTGCTTATTAAACAACTAGAGGCCCAATGCACGAAGATTCGTGCAAGAATGGGCCTTCCTTCCCCTGGCTACCGGCACCGCCTTCGCTCTGGCTGGAGCCGCCTTTCCACCTTCCCACGCTGCCCAGAGGCCCAGAGCGGCTGGTGGCGGTGCGGAATGCCTGTGTCGTCGCCATGGCCCTGCTCTGCCCCTGGTCGCTCAGCGCCCGTGCATGCAAATTAACCCACCATCTTTGTTGGGTTAATTTGCATAGTCACTCCTGATTGGCTGTTGGGTGTCGGGGAGGTACAGTCAATTAGCAGGTTACTCTTTTATTAGGTAGATTGACTTTTGGCTTAAGGGCAATAACTCTTGCATGATAATCATGAAAATAATTGTAATAAAACAGAGTAAATACAGATGAAATTACAGCCAGCCTCCATAAGATGACGAACAACCTGGAAGGTTACCCTGGGAGAGTAAACGGGTTTATGAAAGACTAGGATACAAGTGCTCCTGCTCACTTCATGCCTGCAGAAACCATCGTGTCCGCTGGATCACCGTACCTCTGCTAGCGCGTGTGCACTGACCGCCACTCCCAAGTCCTCTTTGTGCTGAAGGACACTCAAATCCCTATGCAGTCAGTACAGAATATTGCAAGGTGATGTATGTGCAAACTCTTCCTGAGGAATACTTTATGTGTGCAAATCGGCAACCCGACGGGAAGCATGGAACAGGGGGACTGGCAGCCTGAGGGGGCTGCAGTGCTGGGGACACATGTGCAGTGGTCACAGCCGTGGGCATCCATTCTTCTGCAATCTCTCTTACTCACCAATAGGTTTTCATCCTGCACCCCAAAGAAATGGAGGGGAGCTGCCTCAAACTTGTAAAAGGGACAGGAACAATATAAAATGTAATAACGCACAACTCCTGCATCCAGGTTGGTATTTCTTCTCACGGATTCTACATAAGAACTATATGTGTCAGGGTTTGCTTTCTGCCCCACAAGAAACAAAGTAGCTGCTGGGCTAGGGTACAGCTGTGACAACAGAGGGCATCAAATGACAGTTACTGAAGATTTGAGCCAACTTTAAAGTAAGTACCGTCTCTCAAAACCATTATCATCTATTTACACTTTTTCATGCCATGACTTCAATGTGATTGGACTGGCTTTCTTTTGGAGGGTTTAGATTTAGGCTGCACACACACACTAGTCAATTTAGCCAAATCAACTTGTTGACAATCGACCTGCATGTACAATTTTCTGACTTGGGCCCCACAAAAGTCAACTGGGTGGAGAAACTATATACTATACTGGCAAGAATATAGGTAAACATGAGAAAATACTTTCTGGCAAACAATGCTTCATCAAAACAAAAATGGAGGACAAATCTTATTTCTTCTCGTGTTGCAAACTAAGAATTTAGCTAAGAACCCCAACTAAATAAGCAAGGTCAACTTTGGCTTGAACTAAAGAAATGGGTTCTTCATACTGCAATGTACCTCGGGGGTGAAAATGAGAAACGACAGGTCACGTGCGCCAGGAGAATGTGTAGATTCCTCCTACAGGGCCTTCCCTCTGGCTTTGCAGGACCAACCCTGACCCGGAGCTGGCTACAGTCACTGCCCAAAACTTTAGAGAAACTAAGTTTCGCAGACTTTACTCTGCCCACTTTTTGTTTACACATATATTATAATAATAAAAAGAAGACAATATAAAATATTTCTCCATTAACTTAATAATGCAAAAACATCCAAAAGTTTTAATGCCAATTCACATCATAATACAATGCTTTTATAGGGAAAGTTCTGTTGTTGGCCAAACAATAGTCTCTCCCAGAAAAGCATTTGGGTATATTATTAAATTACTGAAGAACCTATCAACATTTGTTTTAAAAATCCAATTTTATTCCTGCAGAAGTATTATTAAAACCACTCAGGAGAGACTTTAATTGCAGGTGTTATTTATAAGCCTGCAACAAGCAGTCCATTGAGAAAGTAAAAGTTGGCCTTCATGGTAAAATGGAATTTTTCCTTGATACTAGAATGTTACTGGTGCAGCAAATCAAACTATTCAGGTCATAGGTAGAGTCCGTATATATTCTTACAGTAATTCAGTGTTCAGCAATACAATACAAAATACTCACAGAATGAGTCTAACTCAAGTCCTCCACAAAATCTATCAACTCTGGTTGACGAGTACTTAGAAAAATAAAAATCTGACCACCTTTACTTTTACTTTTCTGAGTAATAATTTTACACAGAGGACTTCTATTAGATGACTTACTTGTTCCTAAGATCACACTTCTCTCTCTCCCACCCCCTAAAAAAAGGACCAACTGAATTGGCAGAGGCAACTCTAAAAAAAATCCTGCAAGTCAGAAGTGTGACAGTATCCCTAATGTCTTCTTTTTCTGCTTCAAGTTCTCTGAAGAGGTGACCATTAGTCTGACATAGCCTAATAGACTCAAGCATAATGCTCAATTTAGAGTGAAGCAGAATTGAGAACAAAATTTTTTCCCATTTGCCACATCTTCCTATTTTTCTTTGCCTTTCAAGAACAGCTAGAATAAGCTTCAGTCTAAACAACTAAGTAGCACTGTGCGTGTAGAAAAACAAAACACAGCTTGGCCACAGCTGGAAGGGGGCCTCGAACACAGCAGTGCTACTTCTCTTCAGACTTAGATACAATGTTTACAACATTGAAAGGGGAGCTTTATTGCTGAAGTGCTGGCCACGCCTGGACTAGCGTGATGCCAATACTACAGCAGCTGGTGAAATCATGTTAAGTGACAGAGGGAATGGAAATGTTCTGTAAGAGTTGGTCCCTGACATTAACATGAATATGCCGTGGTGAAGCGGGGGCAATCTGTCCAATAAGTGACGTTTCGTTTTCCCACTCACTCAGCATCCTGCTATGAAGCCAATCCTGACACCTTGGAGGGTTAATCCATGATACCATAAGCTTTTTCAGGAAGCATCTGTGAGTTTGACAACATGGTCACAGAGTTGCAAAGTGCACGAAGCTCAAGGCACAGAGTAGAAAAAAGTTGTGAACTAATGGGTGAGAAGGGATAGCAAAAGCAGAATTAGCATTTTCCTTTCACAAGACTTTCTAAATCTAAACAAAGACCAACTCTTTTAAAGGAGTTTGTTTTGGTTAGGGGTGAAAAATACTGTATTGTAATGATCTGCTTGATTTTAAAGCTAAATGTATCTTGATGTGTGAACTGAATATGCCGAGTGCCAAGTCCACAAATGAATAAAACAGTGCTTAAAAAATGCTTCTGCTCTTATATTTTTGGAGGAAGCTGCTGATTTGGGCTGCCAGATTTCACTTAGCAACGGTCACTTTTCAAGATGCCTGTTCCTCATGGATTAATAGATTTCATTAAAAGATTGTCCCATTTCAAAATCATCCCCGAGTCTAGCAGCAACTGACAGGTTTTTTTGTTAAAATTTTGTTTTGTTTTTTAAAATTACAAATCAAAGAAGTCCGACATCCTCTTCCGAGAGCAGCCTTGTGAGAGCGCCTGAGTGCAGGACCCGCTGTGCTCGGAAAAGTCTCTGCAGCTCCAGTGTGTCCTTGTGGCAGGAAGGAAAGTACATTCAACACAGTCACTATCTGTACCCTCTGGAACTCGCACATGCTGAGGAGCTGTCTGAAAAAAATCATCAGAACAGGAAAGAGTATGAATAGCAGATAGCACTTAACAATGGTAGGACCTGCCTATGCACATAGTCCTCACCCCTCTCCCAATCGCCCAAAAGGAGGTTTTTGAAAAAGTGGCTTTGAGCGGAGTGAAAGGGGGGCTAGATCATCAGGAGCTGAAGCTGGGTCACTGTCCCACTCCAGGCGACTACAGAATCTGGCGGCCTCTTGACAAATGCCTGAGAACCACCAGCAGCAGCTGGACCTCATCTGGGCACAGCTTGCAGAATAGTCTGTCCTTGGTCACGTACAGTGCCTAATGAGCCCCTATGGGTATCACTATTCTCACTGCATGGCCACTGCCGGTGCCCATCTACATCACAAAACATCAAAGACGGTAAGGAACACATTACTTACTATAAGCCAGCTCATCCCCAGCTCTCTTCCGGGACTGGTCACCTCTGGGGATTAAAAAAGGAAGAGTGAGTCAGCAGAACTGACTGACATCTTCACATACCGACAGGAGAAATGGATTGACATAATTGATAATGGAAGTACAGCAGACATTTCCATTCTAAACCAACAACCTATTTTAACACATGTCAAACTTACATAGTAACTGACTATTCTTAGCTAAATGGTGCTGTCTTTTAAATATAGAAGGCTATTAAGTGAAGGAGAGATTATCTACAAAGATAGTTTATACTGGGTTCTAGAAAGTTCAGACAAAATGTCTTTGAAGACTAACCTGGGTTTATCAACATCCCTCGTGACCTTATACTAGGGCAAATTTCAAATATGAAATAGAAAGGATAATTCAAAATCTTACCCTAAAAAGCTCTATTATGAAACTGAAAACTGCTTAAAGCTTTTGAAAAATCTCAGAATCTCATTAATAATGAATATGAATACCCTTCTAGCAATAGAAGAACATGAACCTTTACACACATTAATGAGTTCATCTTCAAACACCGAAGAAATTCTAGTTCCACTTTAGAGATTAAAAATCATAGGTTCTGATCAGGTCCTATGCTACCCATAAATGCTATTTTCGTCTCTCTAGTTTCTCAGACAATAATTCAGACAAATGACTAAAATATCAAAGCCATGAGTAATAACAACCAATTCACCAGCTTTTAACTCTGGCCAATACTCTGTCCTTGGCCACTTTTCTTTGTATGTTCTCCCTAGTCTACAACACTAACCATACAGGTGCTGTGACTTGAAATACTACCTATACCCAATTGGTCCCAGATTTCCATCTCCAGCTCTGCACATCAGACGCAGGTCCGAAGGCCTCATCATCACCAATAATTTACACATATTGCCAATGTAGCCTGGCCAAGATGAACGCTGCTGACTCCATTCCTCTCTCAGTCTTCCTCAATAAATGAACATCCACCCAATTCCTCAGGCCAGAATCCAGCTCATCCTTGATTCCCCTCTTTCCCTCACTCTGGAAACATAATCCAAAATAAACCAACACTCATCTACTCCACAGCGACAACCCAAGACACTATCATCTCTCCCCTACACAACTGCAAGTCTTACTATTAGTCCAGACAAGAGCCAGAGTGATCTTATGTAAAAGCACAAATAAGATTATTTCATGCCTCTGATTAAAGCCCTTCAGTGGGTTTCCATTACAGTTAAAAATCAATTCACATTCACTCCCCAGCCCTGTGAGATCTGGCCCTGTCTACCGCTCCATCCTCCTTACCTAGCTCTGCTCACTTCAGCCACTCTGGCTCTTTCTGCCCCTTAGACACGCTGGCCTTTTGTACTTGCTATTTTCTCTGCCTGCAATACTCTTCCCCTAGTTAGCCAATGGCTGTCTCCTGAGCACCACTTCCCTAGCTGGAATGTCTCCTCCCTGGAAGGCATGACATTACCAGGTTAGCTGGAATGCCCCTCACACAAGCCCTGGTCACTCATTCTCTCTCCCACACTCGGTTCCATTTTCTTCCTAACACTTACTATTTGGAATAAATTGTTTACATGTTTATTATTTACCTCTCTACACTGAAGCACAAGCTCTGTAGAAACAGGGACTTCGTTGCCTTGTTCACCCAGTACCCCAGAACAGTGTCTAGCACATAGTAGGAAACAAGTATCTGCTGAATTAACAAGTTAGTAAATAATTCATAAATAGCCTCTACAGATTATTAAAAGGCTAGCTCAAGTTAATTATTTTCTGCTTCTGAACAATCTTAGTCCAGACAAGAGCCAGAGTGATCTTACGTAAAAGCCTAAGTAATTTCCCATTTTCTTTCTCCGGTTTTTGCTCAAGACTAGGGAAAAGAAAACCTCCTGCGAGGCTGGGTGAGGAGTCTTAATGACTGGCCGAAAGAAAGCACAATGAAAGGCCCCTTGTTTTCCTCCGGGCTGGGCATTTAGAGGAAAATGTGCACAGCGTTTAGCATGTACCAGCCTCAGGCAGCTTAGAGAAATCTGGATGTTAGAACAGATATTCTAATGCCACTTTTCAAAGATCTCTGTTGTGAACACTATACAAGCCAGCTGAGTGTCTTATATTATTACTATTTACACTAGTATTGTCACAGCAGTATTCACCAAATATTCTTGAAACAAACAGGTTAAAGCTGATCAAAAGGAAAATGTAGACTTTCATATCTGGAACCTCACATTTCCAGCCCCCAAATGCCAAATAAAAACTGAACATGCAGGAAATAACAGGAGAAAAATACAGATGTGAGACTGACAGGGGAAAGGAAGGTAGTAGAAAGGCTGCCGAAGACATTATCTAACGTGGCCAGCAGGGAAAGCTATGAGCTGCGCTCCAAACCAGACCCTGCTCCTAAAGGGAAAAGCTCCAATCTAGAGTAACCCTCTCAGCCAGAAGACCACCAATACCCCTACCTATAAGGCTCTATTTGTTTCAGAAATCCAGGTACCAATTACTCAGAAAGTCCATTTTGTTTGCCCTTAAAAGCTATCGAGCAGCCACTATGAAGAGGACCACAGGCTGGTTTGAATGAGATACTCCATCTCAGGGCATGTACGTTAGACGTTCCCAAATGAGCTTATCTTCTATAATGCAATATGACAACAACAGACACCGGTCTGTCTTCCCTGACAATAATCAATGCAATTATGCAGGAAACAGGTAAAAAGGAAATGTTGCTCTCAGCTTATTTGTTCATTCTAGCTTTGAAGTAAGTCCACATTGTATTTCCATGCACCTGAATATCTTTCACATAACTCCAGCTCAAATGAGAAACTGCCCATTAAATGCAAAAGAGGATATATTTACAACCCTCACACATTATTTCAAAATATTTCAAAGACTTACTCTGTGCCACCCACATTAAAGCTGTGTACTGCCTATTCAGGACTCCATACATCATGTAAGTGGAACATAATCTTAAATGAAAAAATAGTTTGCAAAGCTGAACAGGAATTGTGGTTGATAAGGCATCCTATCCTATATAATAAAGAGCTAATATGCTAATTAGACCAGATGGTGGAACAACCTTCCGGAACAACCAATGGGTGGGGCCGCAGGGCCAGGAGGCAGCAGGGGCTGCGACGGGCTGAGCCACTTGCACGAATTTTGTTCATCGGGCCTCTAGTAAACCATAAAATGACCGCTCATATCAGAATAGCCAATAACAGAATTCTTGTTAAGATAGCCTGTACTATATGCTTTGTTTTTTGTTATTGTTTTTTTGCATCGGTGGGTACAATTTCTTCTAAAACAATTCTAGCCAAATACTGATCAAGGAAGGCATCACAGCTGGCGGGGCAAAACGTGGAACAAGAGCTGAAGTGCAGGCAGACTCGCTCCCAGCGGCTACGTGCAGGGTGAGGCACATCCTTTCTGCCGGGCTGGGCCAGCTCAGCAGCGGGGCGGAGTGAGTCCAAGAATGTCGGCTTGGGCAGGGCCTCCTCTGTGCTAAGCATTCCTCAGAATAATTTATGAGGCAAACCTTAAGTCTCACAGTAAATGTATAACCAACTGCTAACTTAATTCTAGACATGGCCCAATTCAGTCTGTGAAATAAAACATTTTAATTTCATCACCTCTTGGAAAACTAACATTTAAAAATTTCAGGCAGAAGGTGTATGAAAGAATTCCACTAAGAGAAACAAAAAATCCAAACTCAACTCCAAGGCACTTCACTGAATATGATCAACTTGGCCTTGGCAAAGAGTGCCATGTTAGTCCATGTACAACAAGGGCAATGTTGCATAAAGCTCTTTATGGAGTCAGTTACTTATCCCCAGCAAACTTTACAGTCCTGCAACCTACTGTCTTATTCCAGTTCCAAAATTAGGGTTAGGAAATGTCTCTGGATGTGTTTAAAGAGTTGCCCCCACTGCTCGGAAAGGTAAGTTCAAGGTGTTCAGAGAAGTTCACAAGAGCTTACTTCCTAAACTGCTTCACAGAGATAAAAGCTTTCAGAAGGCTGTTTGTTAAAGACACCAGTAAGTTCGTCTCTAAAATTAAAAGCAAACATTCACTAAAACATGAATATAAGCATAAAAGACTTCAAATTTATGGTGATTTCCCCCCTCATATTACGGGGGGTGGCGTGGGGAGGAGAAAGGGGAAACATAAAAGGTATACTCAGATTATTCTGTATTTATTTTAAAATACGTAAGGAAAAACCTTTAACTAGAATTCAAAACACGTGAGCCAGAAAAAGACAAAACCTGACAAAGTTAGTTACACAAAAATAAATAAAAGCTTCTCCATAACTTAAAATTAAAAAGAAAAACCAACACCATAAGTAAATCAAAAGACAAACAAAAAAATAAAGTCTTATCTCAGGCAAAGAATCAATCTTTTCACTATAGAAAGAGCTTCTAGAAACTAAGAAAAAACAATAATAATCAAATAGAAAAATGAAAAAAGGACATGAACAGGCAGTTTACAGAAAAATAGAAACATGAAACTATGCTCAGCCTCACCCTTAACAAGAAATGCAAATTAAACCAACCCTGTGAGGTTGGCAAAAATCCCAAAGTTTAACAACATACTTCACATGCAAGGCCATGAAGAACAGGCACTTTCAAACTCAGCTGGTACATATGCAAAACAGACAATCCCCTATGGAGGGCAACTTGGCAATATTAATCAAAATTACAACTGCTTTTACTTATGGACATTCACTCTCCAGATATACCTACAACAGGAATAGAATTATACATGGACAAGGCTATTCATTGCAGCATTCTCTGCGATAGCAAAAGGCTGGAAATAATTCAAGTTGCCATCTACTGGGGACTGGTTAAATAAGTTGTAGTATATTTACACAATCAAATGTGTAAGAAATGAATAAAAATCAAAACATATTTTGTATTTTTTGTACATTAAGAAAAACACTGGAAGGAATCGTAAGAAATTTTTAAAAAAATAATTACCTAATGGGGTGGGAGTAGATTTGGAGAGAGAGGGGGACAAACCTCTCAGAGTGTGTATTTTTTATCCTCATTTTGATTTTTGAACCATACAAATATATTAGCTCTTCGAAAATGAATAGGTAAAACTACTATGGCATTAAATGGCCTCATTCCGTGTATGAAAATAATACTGCTGTTAGAAATGTTACAGTTAATGTCAGGAAACACGTGACCACTGAGTATCAGAGAAAGAAACTAGCTGTTTACAATCCATTCCCACTGGCCTTTCCTTCCCTAACTTGCTATAAGAAAGTGGGGTGTAGAGGCCTCTCTAGCCATACAGCTTCATTGAGCCTTTCCAGTGAAAACTGACAGTGATTACACAGCGCCCCCACTACCACATGGGCATAGATGCCACCAGGACAAAATGGGGAAAATGCCAACCCATGGGTCAACAGATTATCTGCTTTATTTCCTAACCTGTGCTGAAACCACAGACTTGGTAACAGTGGTCTTGGTCAAGACCAATATTCTGAGATTTAATTTGGCCTCAATGATCAACTTACCACTACGTGTGGACACCACTATGCCTAATGAGGAAACCAGCTGTCTTCCTTTCCACAACTTTCTTGCTTTAATGCCATGGATCCAAATAAAAGAAGATATATAAAAATGTAAGAGTGCCAAAACCGGTTTGGCTCAGTGGATAGAGCGTCGGCCTGCGGACTGAAAGGTCCCAGGTTCGATTCCGGTCAAGGGCATGTAAGTTGGTTGCGGGCACATCCCCAGTAGGAGGTGTGCAGGAGGCAGCTGGTCGATGTTTCTCTCTCATCGATGTTTCTAACTCTCTATCCCTCTTCCTTCCTCTCTGTAAAAAATCAATAAAATATATTTTAAGCCGAAACCGGTTTGGCTCAGTGGATAGAGCGTCGGCCTGCAGACTGAAAGGTCCCAGGTTCGATTCCGGTCAAGGGCACGTACCTTGGTTGCTGGCACATCCCCAGTAGGAGGTGTGCAGGAGGCAGCTGATCGATGTTTCTCTCTCATCGATGTTTCTAACTCTCTATCCCTCTCCTTTCCTCTCTGTAAAAAATCAATAAAATATTAAAAAAAAATAAAAATAAATAAAAGATAAATAAATAAAAAATAAAAATATATATATATATTTTAAAAAAATAAAATAAAAAAATAAAAATGTAAGAGTAAGGATACTGAAAATACAAGGTATTATGCACCCTTCAGTGATGTGGTAACATATACGGTATTTTCCCATAGGGAATCACAAAGTTTTTATATAATTTATTGTAGTTGAAAAGATACACTTCGCAAGATTTTCTGGGTTATAGTCATGATACTGAATTGTACATTTTAGAGAAATTAGCAAAGTGTATATGTCAAAACCAAGGAAGATAAACATCTGGCAACATTAAAGAGATACCTTCTTTTTTAAGAAGAAACAACTAGAATTTAGGGCAAAAGTGAAAATAAGAAAGAGAATCTAAAGCCTCTTTATACTAGTTTGGTCATAAAAGTACCTATAACTGATCATAAAATTCCTATAATGCTTTTCCAAATGTTCAGAATATGAGGATCAAAGTTTGAAGAGCTCTTGGAGGCTGCCCAGGTAACTGCCCACCCAGTGAGAAATTCCTTCTTCAAAATCCATTTAGTGAAGAGCAGCTTCCGTAAAATCAAAACCCAGTCTCAACATTGCAGACGTAGGTAGCCTACCTCTCCCGGGAACAGCCTGACTCTTGTACAGTTATTTCCGTCTAAGAACCTTGGCATCCCTCCCCTGCCAAGCCAAACTGGCCTAAGGAAACTGACGTTATTCTGTCACAAAGGGAAAAAAACTTGCCTCATAAAACCATTCTGCATCAGTTCTCTTTGAAGTTTCTGATCTTGAGCAGCATATTCAGAAAGTTCAGATTCCACCGCCGGAGGGAGAATATTTGGAATAAATTTAGAAAATAGAGTTGGAGCCATCTGAACCCACTCTGTGAGGGAAGGAAACAATCCATTAGGAAAATCATGGAGACCAATTAAATTAAATATATATTGAATTCTGAGTGGGGGGCATTTGGAGGGAAGAGACTTGGTGGAATAGCATTTGTTAAGATGATACACTGGACCAAGAAGAGAACTGTGGGTAGTAATAAGTAGACATATAAAAAAGAAGTCCACAAAAATAGATGGGAAATTAACATTTAACAAGTGCGCTGGAAACTAGTAAGTTCTTTTGAAGAAAGCCCTATTTTGACCCATGCTAACTATAGCAAATTAAATATATGTAAACAGTAAAAGAAAATAATTATATTGTTATTTAGTTATTTAAAAAAGATAAATGATCAAGAGAACAATCTAAAGAAAAACATTTAAAATTAAATAAATAGACTTAGAGAAGTCTAAGGAAATATCTGCATTGCTGATTAATTCATACTTTTATTATGGAGCATTTTTACAAATCACTAAGACCAGATAAATGAAAGACAGGACTAAATAATTTACAATAAAAAATAATAGAATAAAAGTCTTGTTAATATTCACAAAAACTCAAGTTAAATGAACACAATCTCTTCCCACTGCTCACTGAACTCTAACTGTAAACAATGCGCACCGGTAGCAGGTGTGCGATGAAACCAGCACGCTCCTTCCTTGTTGGTGGCCCTAACTGAGCACTGTTACCCTTTTGGGTTCTTTTAATGTGACCTCTTCAAATTTTCCCTCTTGGAAAACATCTTAGCTGTGTACCTCGAGAACCATAAAATGTCAAAGCTCTATTTATTCCAGTGAGCTCAATTTAAAAATAATAATCTGAGTAAATATAATTCTAAATTTGAAAAAAAATTACGCTAATGCTGTGCAATGCTGAGTCACTGATAAGTAAAAAATTCAACAGAACAGCCAAGTTAGAGATGGTAAAAAAACACACCAAAAAAACAAATAAATAAGGACCACTAATGACACAGGGGCCAATCCACTCACTCCTTGTTCAAACTCATGGCAAATGTTCCCAATCATTTCCCTCCATCTAGCTCAGCTCAAACATGGTTTAGAACAGTGGTCGGCAAACTGCGGCTCGTAAGCCACATGCGGCTCTTTGGCCCCTTGAGTGTGGCTCTTCCACAAAATACCATGGCCTGGGCGAGTCTATTTTGAAGAAGTGGCGTTAGAAGAAGTTTAAGTTTAAAAAATTTGGCTCTCCAAAGAAATTTCAATCGTTGTACTGTTGATATTTGGCTCTGTTGACGAATGAGTTTGCCGACCACTGGTTTAGAAAGTCTCAATACAGTGCTCTGGGGAACCACTAACCTATCAGGGTGAGCTGGCAGGAGTCAAACAGACCTGCCCTTTTATGCAACGCCAGGCGGTCATTAAAATACTTATGAAGAAACAAAAACAGTGTGTGTATGAATGAAGGAGGGCAGGATGGCACGGCTACAACTGTTTTCAAGCTGAGCTTCTAAAGACCCAATGAAAACACACCTAAAATGGTAACAGTCATCAGCATCTCCAAGGATTAGGGCCCAGGAATCCAGAGTTTAGAAAACCTTTTTGGTTGATCCAGATACATCCATTATACAAAGATCAGCATGTGAGACCACCACAGTAAAAGAAACTTTACATTTAAAATTCAACTTTTACTGAGGATTCTCAGAGGGAAGGGGAAGAGGGCAGGAAGAAATTAACCAAAGAACTTACACGCACATATGCATAACCCATGGACACAGACAATAGTGCAGTGAAGGCCTGGGGAGGGGGTCAATGGGGGGGGTACATCTATAATACTTTCAAAAATAAAGATAAATTAAAACTCAAAAATAAATAAATAGATAAAGTTCAACTTTTAAAACATTTTAACCTTAATCGTCAGGTGAGTAAAACTGTTTTAATAAACCAGGAACAAATATTTTCAATAAAGAATTATTTTTAAAAAATAATAAAATAAACCATGAACACAATAGGCAAGACATGTAAATGTCAAAATATGTTTAATGGTATCTCAGAAAATGCCTAGGGTTACAAAAGGCTAGTCTGTGATAAAATTCACCTTTTGAAAAGGGCAATTCTCAAATACAGAATTCTCTTCACAAGTAATATGAATCCTATTATAAGAACTCAAACTTAGATAAAATAGCATTTAGATGAACATGTATCTATGAGTCTTTCTACCCATAGTGATTACTTTCATTCTGCAACTTGTTACTCATGATAAAAGCCAGAGCTTTTATGATAAAGCTACCTACTTAGGAGGTGTAATTTAGAAATTTGTCAAACTGCACTTGGATGCCTTCCAAACTAAAATAAAATAAATCATTCATAACCTAGTACTAAAGGACAAATCCATGAGCCATTTCACCACATTTAGTAAAATGAAAGTCAAAATTCTGAGAAACTAAAAAAAGAACATCGGTTTATTGGGCATATAAAATAATATATTTTTGCTACTTTATATTAGCACTTTATACAAATAATTTGTTTAAAAATTATGAAGAATGGAGCAAGACCTGGTTAAATTTAAGTAACATTAAATTTGAATACTGTTTAAAGTAGAAAAAAGTATTTGACATCATATTCCACCTCCAGTACAATTTTCACAGTTTCCATTTTTAGCAAGCTAAATTCTGACATATCTTTTAAACTAAGCAAACAATCAAGCCGCCAATTAATATAACCACTGAATCCAACTGAATAGTAACAGTTCATGTTAGCATGCTTATATTATCAGGTACTGTGTTAAGCAATTTAGATCAGGTCTTATTTCATTGAATCCTCAAATGACAAGAGTTTCACAAAAAGGTAATTAAAGTAGTCCTCCTTCCCCGAGGGGAATACATTCTAAAACCCCCCAACTGATTGCTTGCAAGTTACATAAGAGGCCAAAGAAGATGGCGTTATGAATTTATATGTCCATGCATAATACCTGTAAGTGTGGGACAGAAGCGAAGGAGAAACTCCCTAACAAAAAAGACAAAGATTAATGCCAGACAGGAGTCAATTTTATCTAAAGTGTCTCCTACAAATTATTTCTTGTATTTCCGTCGGCTTTCACTAGAATAGAGATAACTGCAATGGAGTCCTTTGTTTACATTTCACAGTGATGAGTACCTGCTCAGTATTTTTTGCCATAACAATCCAAATACCATTAGGCCTCAGAAAACACAGGGAGAAACAACACTGTCCTGCTGGAGAGGCATGGGACTACCACAAACAAGTGCAACCCCAAAAGAAATGATGTAGGAGTTTACCTGGTCGGAGAGTGTACAGGCCTTTCACAATATTTGCCATAGTTGAAGGTGTGACCTGAAATGGTGTTGACTGGGCTTCTAAAAGTAAAGCTGAAATAAAAAGACAAAATGGGATATAAAAATGATGTAACACTTATTGTCAAGGTTCCTCTTCCTATTATTATTTCTCCCAAAGATGGAAGAGTAAACAAGTGCAAGAAATGAACGGCCCAAGAGGACAAACTGAGAGTTTATACACTGAAGACTGTTTTTAAATCCAATGCAACAGAGCTCGATCTAACAAGTAGTATGTACAGGTCTGTTGAAATACTAATGGAAATTATTCAACTCATGGAGGTTCTGAAACAAGTAAACCTTTCTGAAAGCACTGGTATTCATGGTACTTAGTGAGTAAGCTGAAAGTGCTTCCTATTATGTTCCTGATTCAAAAAATGTACACTTGGGGGAGGAAATGTTCTGTAATTCTCTCAATCATCTCTTTCCCCCAAATCACCATAGTTGAGGCTCTTGGAATTTTCCTGAAAGACATATTATTGGTAATTTTAGTAACTGCAATCATGGAGTCAGATTGACTTTCTGAGTCAGTCTGACTTCCCCAAATGCTACAGCTGTATGTACTTTTTTAAAAAAACTAAAGATAATGGCAAGAGAGATCACGCTTGCTCATCCTTCTCACTTTCATGCCTCTAGTAACCATAGAACCCTGAATGTGACAACAGAGTCAGTTTTCTTTCAGGTTATCCACTGCAGGTCAAAGATTTTATTAGAACACTTTAAAATAAATAGAAATAATTCTTCTAGGTAACATCATTAACAGACACAAACGAATTCCATTATTTAGTGGATGCAAAAGATACTCATGACACAGAACAGTTCATTTTCAATTTGTCAAAGACCTGCCATTTACTAACCAAAATACTCCCTAAAACATGGCATCATTTTCCTGTATGCCAGGGTTGTAAAATTGGACAAGCGGTTTCCTTCTGTGCCTGCCTTTTTTAAAATGGAAAAGCCATCTCACTTGGCCAACAATGACCTCACAGTTTCAAACATACAATGTGAGTTACACTGAATTTATATGAAGGCCAAAGGTGCATTGTTCAAGTTTATCCTTCGGATTTTATCATCAGTAGACAGCTATAATTTTGAATGGCATAGATAAACTTTAAAGAGACAAATGTTAATTTAAGCACTATAGAAAATATTTTCAAAATATAATGTTTAAAACGGAAATTCTAGCCTGGCCAGAGTGGCTCAGTGGTTGAGCATTGACCTATGAACCAGGAGGTCACGGTTCAATTCCCAGTCAGGGCTTGATCCCCAATGGGAGATGTGCAGGAGTCGGCCAATCAATGATTTTCTCTCATCATTCATGTATCTATCTATCTCTCTCCATCTCTAAAAATCAATAAAAATATATATTTTTTTAATTTAAAAAAATGATAGATCCAGATGAGGGAAGGGTTTTTGCACTAAAGAGTAAAAATCAGAGAGGATTCTGTGCTACACCCCAAAGATATCACACCGAGCTCCTTCTAGAGTTACCAGTAACAAAGTTAGGGGTGAACCCCCTGATAATATTTACTCCATTGCTGCAAGGGGGAATGGTAGCAAGTGTCAGGCCAGATATGAAGGCACTGTCCAGTAACGGGGTCAAGCAGCTCCCAGCTCACTGGGTGACCTTCAACTCACATTTTCAATTCCTCATGCCTCTCTCTATAGAACTGGGCTTCAACACTTTTTCTGCTGTGCCAGTGCTCTCTGATCAAAAAATTATGTATATCATCGCTAATGTTATCTCACCCTGTAAGCTAAATTACTTACGCATTAGGCTGTAAATGTGCTTTTCTGCAACATGTTCCGTAAACAGCTTTATAAGGTCATCTTTTAAGTCTCTGTTAAGTTTTGTTTCGATGTAAAACTTATTCTGAAAGGGAAAATAAATTATTTTTTCAGTGCATCATTAGGGGAAATGATCAGTCTAAAACTGAAACACTAAAAATAAATTATTTTAGGAAACAACTCATAAAAGCATCAAGCAAAACATAAAAATGCAATATCAAACAACAAAAAGAAAGCCCTGCCCTATTTATATGTCTTTCTGCCATGGGGTTAATACTTAAAAGCACATAAAAATGAAATGCAATGAACCATACACCTCCAAAAGAACATGGAAGATACCTGACATGACCTAGACAGAGATCATGTACAGACACAAGGAACCACACTGTATGACAAGCACTTAATATGCCTTTTGAAAGGTCCCCATTTATTAGTGATCTAGGCTGAAAGCAGGTATTGAACATGCACTGTTGACTCCCCAACATACGCTCCATTCAATGCTTAGTCTATGCCATTCAGCCTATGGCATTCCTTAGAGATGGTCTCTGGTTCAAAGATAGACACATGACCCAAGATAGCCCAATAACTGAAACCCAGGCTCGAGTGAAAAGTATCTTACAGTCATCTTACCACCATGAGGAGAACATGGTGTGTTCCAAGATGTTGTGTACCAAAGAAAGAAAAAAGAACCTGAGTCCTTGGTGACACTTAAACCACAGATTCAGCAAACCCTAGAGATTGCCTTATATCTGGATTTCATTACAAGAGCTAATTCTTTCCCTTATTTAAATCACTTTGAATCAGGCCTTCTATTTCTGGCAGCTAGAAGCATCCTAATAAGAATGACTGACGAGTCAAAAAAGATTGAATTTGTTCATGTGTAAATGTTAACTCAATGTGTAGGAATGGAAAATGCAGAGGAACATTAATTCTTAACACAAGAATTCTCTCAATTCTTAACACAAGTTTTATTTTTCTCTTTAAAAAATTATAAAAATAATATGCACATGGTTAAAAATTAAAACCATGCAAAAGGTTACACAATAAAAAGAACTGTCCCACGGTAGACCCTGTCCCATTCCCAAAGGTCCTATCCTACACTAGGGACACTTTTAAATAATCTTTCTAAAATACTGCTTACGTAATATGTGGATATGCTTTTTTCCCTAATAAAGAAGAAAACACTTGCTAATGGAGAAATATTACACACTGCTTTGTATCTTGCTTTTTCACCTAATATCTCTTGGGGAAGATTTTTCTCTAAAATAACATGGACATGTCGTTATTTTTAACTGCTTATTTTTCAACTGTAATTATCTTCAATAAATTACTTAAATAATAGTCCCTGCTGATCATAGAAATTTCTCCCAGTGTTCTGTTTTGGTTTTTTTTTCTAGTTGTTAATTTGTGGTGGTTTTTGTTTGTTTTTTTCAGTAAAGTATATCTTATAGAGAATAAATAATTTTGAAGACTGGTATAAAACATGTAATCTCTATGCTATAGAATATAGGATCAACCTAAACATCCCATTCCTTAAATCTAATAAACAAAGAGGAATTGGGATAATGATTTTACTCCATTGGGATAATGAGCCCCTCCATTCAATAGGAACACTAACATTAAGATTCTACTACTTTAAATATTTAAACGGGGGGAAGGACTAATCAACAGAGTCAACAGACTACAAATTATACTCAAGGCATAATTTTCCAAATGAAAGAGATCATCAGAATGGAAGCCAATTTTATTGTTCTATTTTTTTTATAGAAAGATTTACTTGGCATTCATGATTTTAGATACATGTATTCATTCTCTTTTTTCTGAGGATAAGAAATCTTTCTTATACATCTTTATTTTCCAAGAACAATATCTTCCATATGGCAGAAATAAAACAAATGCTAATTGGGTGGTTATTGATATTAATGCCTAATTGTCTACACAGCAATATTATTTATGTAATTTTAAAACGGAAAATTCTTCTATGCCAACCCTATCAAACATTCCTAAAATAGATTATTTTCTATTTCTACCATAATATATAGTAAAAGAAAAATAGAACATGCTTCACTCTCAATACTCGGACCAGTAAACCAAGCTCTAACTTACCATATATATGAAAAGAGGCACAATGCTCTGCAATGCTCCCATATACTGTCCAAGAGCTATATTAAATCTTTCAATATAGAGATCTGGAGGGCTGGCCTGTGAGAAAGAACAGAAATGTGACCATTCTGGGAAACCAGGTTTAAAGACCTTCTGTCACAATCTAAAATGCAAAGGGCTCTTCTTACAAGCTTAGAATATGTAAGGGATCTCTCCTTCTAATTCAGCTTCCATTATGGAGTACTTAAACGTTTGGTGCACACTAGTGCTTTTTTAACATTTTCTTAGTCTTCCTAACTGTCTGCAAATTGCATGTTATTTCCACTTTACATATGAAGCAACTGGAGCTCAAAATATTTAGTCCCTTGAGTATATATATAGTCCCACAGTTAACAAGCCCAAGAGCTAAGTCTCAAACTTTGGTCAATCTGAGTCCTTTCATCTACTTACATTCCTAAAACCTTTAGAAAAAAGTTCACATTTCCAATTTAGGGCACACTGTTTACCTTTCCATTCATATTCTGCTCTTCCTCATGCACAGCCCAGCACAGCAAACATATGGAACTGCTAGCAGTTACCAAGTATTAGTATGCTGTCAGGCTTCCTTGAGTATTTTCTACTTGAACAAAATCTTTAACACCACCCCCTCAACAGATTCACCTGGCTACTTCTATTTATCCTTTACGATTTATCACTTCCTCATAAATATCTGGGATATATGGCCTCTCAACAAGGCACCATCACACTTACTCACTTCTCCCACTATCCCTAAACTTCAAGTCCTTGGAGGGCAAGATTTATGTCTTATCTTTACATCTCCAGTGCTGACCACAGAGCCTGGAACATAGTAGGTATACATAAAGGCATGTCTTGCAAGAACAGAGCTTTACTTAAATCTAAGTAAAGCTTTACTTAACTGGTTGAAATCTAACCTAGCCTTTTTAAAATCTAAATTATTGCCGAAACCAGTTTGGCTCAGTGGATAGAGCGTCAGTCTGCGGACTGAAAGGTCCCAGGTTCGATTCCGGTCAAGGGCATTTACCTTGGTTGCGGGCACGTCCCCAGTAGGGGGTGTGCAGGAGGCAGCTGATTGATGTTTCTCTCTCATTGATGTTTCTAACTCTCTATCCCTCTCCCTTCCTCTCTGTAAAAAATCAATAAAATATATTTTTTTAAAAATAAATAAATAAAAATAAAAATCTAAATTATTTTACTTGTAACAAGGCTGTATGACATTACACAATGAATTTAGTACTCTGAATTTCAATTTCCATACATATAAAATTAAAAAAATACTAATTGTGCTACTTCTAAGATGTGCTTAGAGTCAAAGAATATACTGTGTAAATATTACATGCATATATATTTGCATGTGCAAATATTATATATGCATATGCAACTAATAAGTAAACTTAATGAATTAACTACCCATTTGTCAAGAACTTCATAAAAACCCATTAACATTATTAAAAGCATTCCTTATTAACTAAAGAAATTGGGGAAATGGTCCTACTTTATGGGCAAACTTTTAACTATAACTAATGAAGAGAAACACATGTGGTATCTTTCTCTAAAGTGCTTCAAAGAACTCTAGAAATGGTATTTCAGTATTCAAAGAAATAAATTTTAAAAGTATTATTTGAAAAAAAAATCTGAAGAGTTTTTGCATTAAAATAATTTTCCCTTTCCATGAAAGGACACTTTATCTATTTCAAAGTTAAAAGCATGAACATTGATCAAAAGGCATACTTAATAGCAGACAGAATAAATAAAATTGAATTCCTTAGCTATTCTTTTCAAGAATCCCCAAAGGTTATGAGTAATAAAAAGCACTTTTTGTACTGAATCAAATGTCAGAACATTTACTTAGCTTCCACATTTCATGCAGCACTTATTCAAAACCTTTTAAATGACAGGACTATAAATTATAACACTCTCCTAAAATAAATTTAACCTCTTTACTAGGAACCTAGAAAAAAAACTATTTTTAAAAACTAATCAAATTGTTCGTCCTTAAAACTTAAACTCAGTATACTTTGGGCCCCACTGGGAAAATTGCTACCTATTTGATTTACATTATTTCAACATGAATATATTTGGCTTGGACATTAAATGAAATTTTTTACCCTTGAAACAAGCAAGCTTCATTTTCTTCTCAAACAAGAAAAAGCAAGCTGCCAGAAAAATAACTGCTACTCTAAACTTGCTCCAACTTTTCGTAACAGACCTAGATTCCCTGAAATGTATAATATGGCTGGTAGGAGGGATGTTTTAAAATTTGTTTTAATGAGTAATATAGTCATCTGGTTTAAAATTCAAATGAGTTCAAAAAGGTTTAGAGAGTTTACCTTTCACTCCTTTCTCACTGAACCAACACTTAATTCCTTTATATCCTTCCAGAAGAATTTTATGTATATACAAAAAACCAAGTATCCCATTTATACCCCTTTTCACACAAATGCTAACATACAATCACACTGATCTGCAATTGTTCTAAAAATGTACCTAGGAAACTGTTTTATCCTAGTGGTTCTCACATATTTTGGTCTCAGGAACTCTTTACACTCTTGCTACATATGGCTAGAGGCTACCAAATTGGACATCGCAGATGTGAAATGCAAACAAGTTCCACAATTTCTTATTTATATCCCTCATCTACCTACACCCCATCCCCATCCCACCAAAATGATACAGGAAAAATTAAGAATATGTGCTTTTAGGAGAGAAACCAAGATGGCGGCATAGGTAAGCACCTAATGCTGCCTCGCACAATTATTTCAAAACTACAACTAAAAGACAGAACAGACACCATCCAGAACCACAGGAAAGCTGGCTGAGTGGAAATTCTACAACTAGAAGGAAAAAGAAAAGCTCACAGAGAATTGGAGGTATGGTAAAGGGTCTTTGTGCGCGCAGAGAGGAAGAGCGGCTGAGAGCCTGGCTGACTTTCTCTGGCGGGAGGGGGAAGGAAGCCCCCGACTGCACTGAACCCCAGTTCCGACTGCACTGAACCCCAGTTCCGGGCGAAACCCCATGGACCCAGGCTCATACAGGGGGAGTCTGGACTGTCAGGTAGAGAGAAAGGCACCAGGAGACTCGGAGACCCGGGGGAGACCTGGGGGAGCCCCGGCTGGCAGGGGTCTGGAGGCATGCGCACCAGTGTGCACAAAGACTGCGGAGGTTGCCACAGGCTTTCCCTAGCAGAAGGGAGTCGGAAGCTCCTGACTGCACTGAACCCCAGTTCTGACTGCACTGAACCGCAGTTCTAGGCGAGCCCCTGGGAATCCACGCTCTTACGGGGGGAATCTGGACTCTCGGGCGGAGACTCGGGAGCCAGGGAAGGCAGAGGTCTGGAGGCGCACGCGTGCAAGGGCAAGGCTGATGGGAAGCCGAGACTGTCTGCTCCACCCTGAGACTCCACCCCATCCAAGCTGAGCACAGAGGCTTTTGCAATTTGGCAAGTCTAATCCTATAAGGCTGTCTCCAGCACCGAACTTCTCCCAGCATATACACAGCTGATCCTCACAGCCAACTGGCCTGGAGGTCAATTCCTCCCAGTGATACCAACAACAAACAAGACTTAACTACAACAAGGCTGTACACACAGTCCACAAAGGGGTGCACCAAGAGTGTCCACCTCAGGTTAACTCGGGAGGCCGACCCACTGGGCCATATTGGAAACCTAGCACACAAAGCTACCCTACCAACTCAGGGAAGAGGTGAAAATGCGGCAACAAAGAAACAGATCACAAACGAAAGAAATGGAGGAAAACAAACGACTGGATATAGAATTCAAAACCACGGTTATAAGGCTTTTCAAGAATATCCTAGAAAAGGCCGATAAATATAACAAGACCCTCAAAGATATGAAAAAGGACCAACTAGAAATTAAACATACACTGACTGAAATAAAAAATATTATACAGAGACCCAAAAACAGACTAGAGGAACACAAGAATCAAGTCAAAGAATTGAAATACAAAGAAGCAAAAAACACTCAACTGAAAAAGCAAAAAGAAAAAAAATCCAAAAAGTTGAAGATAGTGTAAGAAGCCTCTGGGACAACTTCAAGCGTACCAACATCAGAATTATGGGGGTGCCAGAAGAAGAGAGAGAGCAAGATACTGAAAACCTATTTGAAGAAATAATGACTGAAAACTTCCCCCACCTGATGAAAGAAATAGACTTACAAGTCCAGGAAGCGCACAGAACCCAAAACAAAAGGAATCCAAAGAGGACCACACCAAGACACATCATAATTAAAATGCCAAGAGCAAAAGACAAAGAGAGAATATTAAAAGCAGCAAGAGAAAAACAGTTAATTACCTATAAGGGAGCACCCATACGATTGTCAGCTGATTTCTCAACAGAAACTATGCAGGCCAGACGGGAGTGGCAAGAAATTTTCAATGTGATGAATAGCAAGAACCTACAACCAAGATTACTCTACCCAGCAAAGCTATCATTCAGAATTGAAGGTCAGATAAAGAGCTTCACAGATAAGAAAAAGCTAAAGGAGTTCATCACCACCAAACCAGTATTATATGAAATGCTGGAAGGTATTCTTAAAGAAGAGGAAGAAGAAAAAAGTAAAGATAAAAATTATGAACAACAAATACATATCTATCAACAAGTGAATCTAAAAATCAAGTGAATTAAAAACCTGAGGAACAGAATAATCTGGTGAATATAATAGAATCAGGGGCATAGAAAGGGAGTGGACTGATAATTCTCAGGGGGAAAAGGATATGGGGGGATTCAGGAAGAGACTGGACAAAAATCACACACCTATGGATGAGGACAGTGGGGGGGAGGTAAGGGCAGAAGGTGGGGTGAGAACCGGATGGAGGGGAGCTATGGGGGGAAAAAGGAGAAACAACTGTAATAATCTGAATAAAGATTTATTAAAAAAAAAAAGAATATGTGCTTTTATGTTCATAAAAACACTCCTGTTTTCTTTAAATAATGATTTTTCCATGTTAAAATGAAATAGGGAAGAAAGAGGGTGGGAGGGAAGGATATAACAAACACTACAAGAGCACTAACATCTATCTTTACAGAAGTAATGCACGTTCACTAAAACTTTTAAAAGTTAAAAATGCAATTATAGAAAAATAACCACTACTAACATCGGGTAGATAACTACCATTAACATGTTCTTCTATTCTTGTGTCAGTGCGTGTAACAAATATGGAATTCCATTATTTTGTAATCTGCTTTTATCACTCAGCTACATGTCATCATTTACCAGGTCAAGTATATTTCTACAACATAATTTTAATAACTGTCTGGACACACCATTGTCTATTTCATCAGTCCCACTTCAGTGGATTCTTAAACTGTGATTTGCTGTTTGTATTACCCAGGTTTGCCTGGATACTTCTAGCCCAGAGCACGTAAGGGGGGCAAATGTGAGTAGCTTCAGCAACAACACAGTCTTATATTTAAACATAAGATGGCACCACTCCGTGCTTAAGAGCAAGAACAGCTTCGGGATCAATGGTTCTTCGATAGCCCAGTGACTCTCAAAGACTGCAGCTCTCAGCTCTCCAAATCGCCTGAAGAACTTGTAAATGACAGATTCCTTTGCCACACTCCAAAGTCCTGACTCAGAAACTTTCCAGAAGCTATATTTTTAATGAGAACTTCAGGGGATTCTTTAAACAGCTGTTCTGGCAGCTGTTCAGCATTTAGAAATGTCCACTTCAAAGGAAAGAGGAGCTCTAAGGGAAGGAAGTCTAGAGAATTCAAGAGAAGGCTGAGCAGTAATCACCATGCAACACAAGACATTGACTGCACGGCAATAGTGACAATTTAGCTGCCCATTACACTGAAGTCAGTAAAAACATGGTACACTAACATTTCAACATTAGTATTAAGACTGTAAGTGAATTTTTTCTGTAAATTTAACAGTTTCTTGACTTATCAAATTCAGTGATTATAAAGTTATTAAAATGGAACAGTGAAGTGCCTCCTCCACTTAGAATGCAGAAATTCTTGAGAACATCAGTCCCACACTTATGATTGTATTTTTTTAAAAAGTCTTGTTAACCTACTAATCTATCTTTGGACCTGAAGTCTCTGCATTGTCCATACGCCCAACCAAGTGAAATGAATTCTAAAGAGTGACAAGCTCCCCTAAGGAAAGAAAGAATATCCCAACTGCTTCTCCTTTGGTGATGGCAGCCATAAAAGCTGGCAAGAAAACCATAGCAGTTGAATGAAACATTAAAGGCCAAGTGTGAGCTAACAGCACAGAATCCCCCAGAGCCTCACACAAGGGCAGTCCCCACCTAGTCACCAGCTCTTTTCCATGGGTTTCCACTGGGCCTTTGAGAGAAGACTGAAGGCAGTGAAAGAGATGTGAGAGTCACCCTCTGTGGCACAGAAGTGCCACGGTTTGAAGATGGGGCAGAAGTACCTGAAGAAGCCCATGCATGCTCTGCACCTACTGGAGTTGAAAAGGTGGTGATTAGCTGCCAATGGAAGACATAAACAAAAGCTGCAAGTACCCTGGACCCTACTCAGATACAAAGCAAAAGTCATTTGCTGAAGGGAAGAGGTGACCCACCTACACCTGGTGACCCTTCTCTGATCTAAGGCAAAAACTGTCTACTGCTGGAGGTAACCCTCCAGCCCTCCTGTCACCAGCAAAGGTCAGTTACCAAAAATTAAGAAACACCAAAAAATCGCCCTAGCCGGTTTGGCTCAGTGAATAGAGTGTCAGCCTACGGACTGAAGGGTCCTGGGTTAGATTCCGGTCAAGGGCACATGCCCGGGTTGTAGGTTCAGTCCCCAGTAGGGGACATGCAGGAGGCAGCCGATCCGTGATTCTCTCTCATCATGGATGCTTCTATCTCTCTCTCTCCCTTCCTCTCTCTGAAATCAATAAAATTATATTTAAAAAAGAAAAGAAACACCAAAAAATCAAGAAACTATAACCCAATGTCAAGAATTAAAGAGTCAACAAAGTCTAGATGCAAAGATGCCCACAAACTGTAACTGTCTTTAAATTACTCTGATTAATATACGTAATGACCTGGCAGAAAAGGTATACAACATCCAGAAAAAGGTGGGGAATTTCAGCAAATTGAAGGGTTTTTTTTTTAAGTCAAATGGAAATGCTAAAAATTCTCCAATTTTATTTTAAATCTTTTAACATTCTAGAAATTCCTTTTTTAAAAATCTGCCTCTACATGACTAACTTTAGCAAAACAATGTACAATATGCTTTTAGTCTAACTGGCTTATTCCATGACTTTCCAGAACAAGAGCATTCTACCAACGGACAAACGTGTCAAGGCTCCAGAAGCAACATAAATTACACCTGAGGCTGACAAAGATGCTACATAAAAATGGAATTCCCTCCCAGATACATGTGACATTCCATTCTCATTCCTGCTGTGAAGACAGTTTCCATAGTAGACTATCCAAAAAATGGTAAATTCTCTAGAAGGTAAATGAACCACAGGAGCCTTAAGCTAAAACATACATATTAGATGCTTCTCAGGTAATTTGTAAGAATGAGCTTCTCATTAAAGGTAACAATAAAGAAGTCAAAGGGAGTCCAGAAGACGCTTCTCTCTTGACTCTCAAAGTTAACTGCTCCTGTTATTACTACCAGTATGATACGGACATTCCTTCCTCTTTTATTTCTAAAATAAGACTTTCCTCGTTTTCCAAATGGCTTAAAGAGTAAAATGAATTAAAGTCTAACCTCTGTAATCCGGGATTCCTTCAGCGTATCCATATAACAAGGAGATAAATCAGGCTCTAATCCTAGTTTTTAAACTGACTGGCTAGATGACACAGAGCAGTTACAAAAGGCCCAAGGATTACCTCATTCAGAAAATACCCAAAGAAGTCGGGTGGACTAGGAAAACTTCTCACTTTCCTATATACTTCATTTCTTAACACTTGGTGCAATCTACCACCTTAACCCTATTTGCTTATTTTTTAAAGAAAACTTTTTCCTTAGATCTTTTCCAATTTAAGAACATAACTGTCTCAAAACAAAAAGTTTTAAAAAGAGCATAACTCATAATTGTATTGTGTTCACTGTGACAATAAACAACAGCAAATAACTGTTCTTTATTTAAGTGATCTGACTCTCTTGCTCATCCCAGATTTCATTTTCTGAGTTCAGGATGCTGTTTGAACTAACCAAGTAGATGGTTCTAGTAATCTCAGCTGTAAAGCTACCAAATGCCGTTTATCAACTCGTAAGTACTTTAGTAGATTTCTCCTTGGGATCTGGCGTTATGTTAAGCCGATGAGGAGAAAACACTGTCCCTTCCTTCAAAGGATAGTACACTTACAGGGTGTCTCATTGGCCAATTCTGAGACAAGAATAACTTTGCTGTAACAACTGCTTTAAGATCTAGTTTGGATTAATAAACAGACCTCCAAATAACTTACTCAGAAAAAAATTTCAGTAGAACATGCATGTGAAGAATTGGCAACAATGTTTATTTTACTAGAAAACTATGTAAAAAGGGTAACAAGCAACTTTCTTATTATCTAAAATCTCCCTCACTCTAGCAAGGCATAAATACCATATTTGGGGAAATGAACGTTTTTAAAAATACTTTTTAGTTCAACAGGTGTAAATATTATAGCCTTTAGAAAATACACAAGACAAGTTGAGCTATGCTGCCACCCACCGGACAAAACACAAATAGCAAAGCAACCCTTGCTCTGATTTTAAGCCCCTAGGCCAGTGGTCGGCAAACTCATTGTCAACAGAGCCAAATACCAACAGTACAATTGAAATTTCCTTTGAGAGCCCAATTTTTTAAACTTAAACTTCTTCTAACGCCACTTCTTCAAAATAGACTCGCCCAGGCCGTGGTATTTTGTGGAAGAGCCACACTCAAGGGGCCAAAGAGCCGCATGTGGCTCGCGAGCCACGGTTTGCCGGACCACTGACCTAGAGAATCTGGCTGTTTGTTGGCAATTTGGAGGTGTCTCTGAAGAGTGAATCAAAGTTAACTAATACTGACTGATTGTGGTTTATTTTTCTATTAATTTCCATTAATATAATAAATAAACTGACTTGAGAGTCAAATTATATTTAATTCAATCAAGATATATTTATCTTTAAACACATAAAAATACTCCAATTTTTTTATTAAATGAAAGGTTAACATGTAATTAGTTAACTTCTTTTTCATTAAAATAGTTGACAAATACTCATTTAAACTATTCTAAATTCAGCCCTGTTTGAGAATAAAAATTGCAACATTTTCCTTTTCCACCTATCGTTGTGGTCTGTCCTCCTCAGGATCCTGAACTCAGGTTAGTCCTATTGGTGCTATTCCTAACACTTGAATGTTACTATCCCGGCCAGGAAACCAAATCTCTGAACACTGTTTATTGGGGGTAATGTACAGTGCTAAGTTCCAAACTACTGACAAAGAAACTGTTGCTAGTGGATTCCTAACTATAAAGCTACTAGAACAAAACATCAGAACATTTTTATTTGGTAAAAGTAAAAATATAGTCTCAATTCAATAAAATGAATTAACATATACCATAGATTTATCAACATTATATGGGGAGAGTATGTCTCACAACTGCTCTAGTGACTTCCAAATTCAGATGTATACAAAAATAATAAAAACGTGGAAGTGTCATTTAAGACAGTTTTAAGAGTGCAGGATGTTATTTACATTCATCAAATTCAATTACCCAAATGGTAGTTGGGTAAAACAAGATATTCTAAATATTGTAAATTCAAATATGTATTATGTCAATCAAAAACAACCCCCAAAATCTCAGTGACTTAAAATAACATAGCCTGGATAAACAAGATGTGGTATTTATAATAATAAAAGCGTAATATGCTAATTAGACCAGACATCCTTCCGGATGACCTTCCGGAAACCACAGCGGGCGGGGATGAGGCAGAGGGTGCCGCTGTGGCAGTGGGGGACGAGCCCCCTTGCATGAATTTCATGCTTCAGGCCTCTAGTAACTATTTAATGGAATGTTATTCAGCCATAAAAAGAAATGAACTATTAATCATGCCATAAACGTGAACGAACCTTGAAAAGTTAATTAAGCCAGACACAAAAGGCCACATTTTGTCTGATTCCTTTTCTATGAAATGTCCAGAATAGGCAAATCCACAGAGACAGAAAGTAGATTAGTGGTAGTCAGTGGCTATGAGGAGGAAAGAATAGGGAGTGACTGCTAATGAGTACTGGGCTGTTAGTCTGGGGTGACTAAAATGTTCTGAAATTAGTGGTGATGGTTACACAACTTTGTGACCATATTAAAAACTAATACTGACTGATTGTACACTTTAAAAAGGTGAATGTGTCCTGGCTGATGTGGCTCAGCTGGGTGAGTCGTCCCAAGCACCATGAGGCTGAGGTTCAATTCCCAATCAAGGCCTATGCCCAAGTTGCAGGTTCGATCCCTGGTAGAGGGTGTGCAGGAGGCAGCTGATCAGTATTTCTTTCTCATATGAATGTTTCTCTCTCTTTCCTCTCCCTTTCTCTCTAAAATCAATAAAAACTTACTTTACAGAACAAAAAAGGTGAATGTCAGGACATGTGAATTATACCTCAATTAAAATAAAAATTTTAAATGAACTAAAAAATTAAGAGAAAATGTATAGCAAATCTTTCTTTCTCGCTCATGTTACATGCCCATCTTGAGGGTCTGCTCCATGTCAGACTTACTCAGAGATTCAGGTTAAGGGTGACTCTACCAACTAGAATACCTGGGAGGTTAAGGAATCATGGAAAATTGCACAGCCGAACTCAAAGGCTTCAGATTTTGGGGTACATACTTCACTTTCACTCACAATTCATAGACAAAGTAAGTCACTTGGCCAAGTTTAAATTCAATGGGATAGAGAAGTACTCTTACCATGTATCCAGAAGGAGGATAATTAGAAGCATTGGGTCAATAGTATTAACACTAATATATTTATCAATGAGTTCTTAACGTGGCTCAAAACTAAAACAGACCAAGGGAAAACTATAAAGTCAGGATTCTTACCCTCAAGAAGCTCAGTGTGGCAAAGGTGACATCTGCTTGATAACTAAATATATGCCAAAGTGCTAAACTAAGGACTATAGTAGCAATACAAATAAAGTAATACAGAAGCAAAAAGGAGAAGGTGATTAATTAAGTCTATCAGGAATAGTGAAGTTAAAAGTTGGGCAAACCCTAAAAGACAAGTAGAATGTCCCCTCTTCGGAGAAGGAAGGGAGGAAAAGTAGAGGCAAAAGAAACCACTGTTCCCAGTGGCTATTCCATGCAAACAGCCTGTCTTGGCACATGCTGCAGACTTTCCTAAAGTTTCTCAAACAAGCAGCACCTGGCCTCGGCAAGCCAACTACCTCTCGTTAAGTGGGCCCAGTCCCGGCACTAGTGGCAGGTGGCCTCGGTTTGCAGCTTGGTCTCTTCTTAGCACCTCCGAGCCAAGCACAAGCAGCAGCCATCTGGAGATCACTTTGTAGCTCATGCAAGGTGGCCCCGGGCAGAGCACAAGTGGCAGATGACCTTGGCCTGAACCTACCAGGAAGCCCCAGAACCAGCACAACTGATGGACAGCTTCAGACCACCTCCTAACCTCCTCCACAAGGGACACACTCAAAGGGTGGACGCAACAGGCAACAGAGCCCCGGTGAAGCTCCCTGGGTTTGATCCCTGCACAGCTGATCCTCCACGGTGGTTATAGTCAGTCCTTGTAGCCAATCCAGCCCGAGGGTAAAGCCCTCCCATTGAGATGCCAACAGCAATCAAGGCTTAATTTCAACAGGAAAGTGTACATAGTGTACGGGGGGAGGGGAAAGGAGGCAGGGGACTTGGAATGCCCAGCTCAGGTGACTGGGAAGGCTGTGCTACTAGACCCTACAGGACAACAACTATATAAAGCCACACTACCAAGCACAGAAGACATAGCAAGTCTACCTAATACATAGAAACAAACCCAGAGTCAGCCAAAATAAGGAAACAAAGACACATGGCCCAAATGAAAAAACAAACAATATTCCAGGGGGGAAAAACTAAACAAAATGTAGACAAGCAATCTACTAGATGCAAAGTTCAAAAACAATGGTTATAAGGATGGTCAATGAACTTAGTAAGAACTGCAATAAAGATAAAAACATAAAAACAAAAATAGAACACATAAAGAACCAGTCAGAAATAAAGAATACACTAACTGAAATAAAAAATACATTACAGAAAAACAACAGTGGATCAAATCAGAGATTTGGAAGATAAGGAAACAGAAAACACCCAATCAGGATAACAAAAAAAAAATCCAAAAAAGTAGATAGTATAAGGAGCCTCTGGGACAACTTCAAGCATATCAATATTTGCATAATGGGGATGCAGGAAGGAGAAGAGAGCATGATACTGAAAACTTATGTGAAAAAATCATGATGAAAAACTCCCTTAACCTGGTGAAGGAAATACACATACAAGTATAGGAAGCACAGAGTGTCCCAAACAAGATAAACAAGAAGAGGCCCACACCAAGAGACATCATAATTATAATGCCAAAAGTTAAAGACAAAGAGAGAATCTTAAAAGCAGCAAGAGAAAAGCAGTTAGTTATCTACAAGAGAGCTCCCATAAGAATGACAGCTGATATCTCAACAGCAACTTTGCAGAACAGAAGGGATTGGCACAAAATATTCAAAGGGATGAAAAGCAAAGACCTACAACCAAGATTACCCAGCAAAGCTATCCTTTAAAATCAAAGGACAGACAGAGAGTTTCCCAGACAAGAAAAAGCTAACGGAGTTCATCACCACCAAACCAGTATTACAAGAAATTTTAAAGGGTCTTCTTTAAGAAGATGAAGAAAGAATATAAAAAATATGAATAATAAAATGGCAATATATACATATCTATCAACAATTACTTTAAATGAAAATAGGCTAAATGCTCCAATCAAAAAAATCTATGGAGGCTGAATCGATAACAAACAAGACAAGACCCTTACATATGCTGTCTATAAGAGACTCACTTCAAAAGGGATGGAAAAAGATATTTCATGAAGATGGAAACAAAAAAAAAGCTGGGGTAGCAATACTTAGGCCAAACAAAATAGATCTAAAAAACAAATTAAATGAACAAGCATAACAGAAACAGAGTCATAAAGAACATTTTGACAGTTGCCAGAGAAGAGGGGGTTGGGGATGATGGGTGAAAGGGTGAAGGCATTAAGTACAAATTGGTAATTACAGAATAGTTATGAGGATGTAAAACACAGCACAGGAAATATAGTCAATAATATTGTAATAACTATGTATGGTGTCAGATCAGTACTAGATTTATAAGGGTGATCACTTCGTAAGTTATATAATGTCTATCCCCTAGGTTGTATGACTGTAATTAATATAATAGCGTATGTCAACTGTAACTGAAAAATATAAAATTATTTAAAGAAAAAAAAAGAATTAGTAGGTAAACCTTTCAAAGCTATAATGCACATCAGGGGTTTCATCTACAATTTATAGATAATACCTAGGTACTAAATATATTTGTTAAATGAATAAAGATCTTGTATTTAGTGGCAAAAAGATGAAGAAAACACTTTACACTAACAACAGGAAAAGTATATATTTGGCTATGATAAACAATGCTCTGGCTATAATTAAGAAAAAAAAAGAAAGCTACTTAGTAAAACAGTTGGGGCTAAATAAGACTAAGATAACTCAGCACACAGATAAGTAAAGAACAATATCTAAGCCCAAAGCACACCCCAGCACTTTCTAGAAACTGTGGCTATTTCAAAATTGCTGGAGTACTTCCCAACTGTGGAGTGGATCCATAATTTATTGCTGAGTGACTTTCCTATACATCATGTTACTTCTACTCCAGTACTAAAATGTGATCTGGCCCTGGCATAAAAATAGTACTTGACCTTCAAGCACTGGAAACCTTACTGAGGCAGACAGAGATGTTGGGGGGATCAAGAGGCCAAGTGTTTTCTTAAACAGAGTATTTTCTACAACTTGCCCCAGATTTTACAGCAAGGATGATGTTTGTCTAAAGAGGGTTTATCAACAAAATTCTGACTTCAGTTGTTCATTATTAGCAAATTTTAGAAACTGGTAGGCAAATCACTCTTCAAAGATAATTTTTGAAAGTTTCAGAAAAAAATTAACATATACACATTTATATTATAAATGCCACCAAATACTAAAGTTCACAGGAAAAAAAATAATATTTTAAATAAATATTCACATGGTAATAAATGAATCAGTTGAAGTCTGAAATATATTCAATCTAAAAATTTCCACAATGTATGTCAAAATTTTAAAATAATAACCTATTACAAAATTAGCTGCTTTGGTCAATATCCATCTAGAAAATGTTTATAAATTTATCTCACACTCAAATTAACAAGCCTCCGGAGGTTTATTACACAGACTAATTCCAACCAGTCAGAAAATCCCAAGGAAGCAAAAAGCAATACAATCAGTTCTTTACCTGCAGCTCCTTTGAGACTCTCTCTAAGTGATTAGTTATCTTTTTAATCAGATCACTATACATCTGTTCTGAGTGCTGCTGGCATACACATTTATACACACAACTGTGGGGGAAACAAAACAGAAAAACCGGGTTAATGATGAAGCATGTAATTCAGCCTAAGGTTAAAGCATACTCTGTATATACAGCCACTGGTCAAATAACCAATTCAGGCGTAAAAACAGTGACCAATCACAACCTTTAAATAAAAAATTTACCCTGCTCCAATCAGTGTTCGGATGGAAGAGGTATTACCACCAGCAACAAAAAAAATCTTTATGAGTACTCTACTGCACATTTTATCAATACTAGATAATCTAATACTTGGTGATAATCTGAGAGTCTATGGTAACTACTTACAGACCAGCTTCTCTCTCATTTTAATGAATGTCAAAATAAGGAAGAGAGAGTGTACTGGGTAGAAAGTTTCTAACTCACAAAAGCATCTGCAATGTAACCTCTTTGTGCCTCACTTGTGTGGAACAACTCAGTTGTCACTTCCTCCTCTTGTGACTGGGCTGATCTCATACCCACCCCAGTTCCTCACTAATTTGCTGCTTCCGTTTACCAGGAGCTGGGAAACAAAATAACCAGAGAGTTAGAACTGTGTGTCACTAAACATCGACAGATTAAGCTAAAGTCTCCCTGAGAGACTAAAAATACATATTTTTGCCCTTTTTTTGCTGACCTCCATCGTTTCTGCATTATATATGGCACGGATAGCAGGCTGAGATCGAGTTAACTCTATCTTGATTTGAAACCCAAGTCTGAAGCAAAAAGTATAAATCAAACCTCCAATCCACATGTGTGTAACATATAAATAACTTAGAGCCATATATTATATATTATATATTATATATTATATATTATATATTATATGCATACATACTATCATACTCAAGATGCCATGAACTTCAATATACCCTCTCAAACCCAGGCGAATTAAATCCAACTTACCTGTATATCTGTTCATAGGATATGGGGATATAGTCACCAGGACTCTGGGTTAAAAGCTGATCTATGGCACCATCCAATTTTGGCCAGTATGTGCTCTTATAATCTTCAATAGTTATAACATTCATTACTAAAAGTAAAAAGTAAAATAAATATTACTATTACCACATGTAAACAGGAACTAGAGCAATTTCGTGTCCTCAAATTCCTTTTAGATTTCACATTGACACTTTATCACCTAAATACAAATCAATTACTATCCCATTTCAAAAAACAAAACACCACCAAAACAGCCTGGTCAGGGATTCTAAGAAACCATTAATTACGATTTTAAAAGGAATTTCTATAAGTCTGTCCATCCTTAAAAATAAAAACAAAACAAGCAAATATCACTGGTTTCCCTTCCTGGTTTCTGTAAACTTCCGTTATCAGTGGAGCCACTCAAACATGCACTGACCTTCAAATACCCATCTGTCAATGATGTAAAAAGATGTTCTATCTGTGAACCACAATAAGGTTATGGAACACTCCTGGGAAAATCTACCTAAGCATGACTATGAAAATTAAAGTCCACATTCTACAGTAATGCCCGCCAGCTTGGCTCAGGGGCTGAGCATTGACCTATGAACTGGGAGGTCCCAGTTCAATTCCCAGTCAGGGTATATGCCTGGGTTGTAAACTCTATCCCCAGTGGGGGGTGTGCAGGAGGCAGCTGATCAATGATTCTCTCTCATCATTGATGTTTCTCTCTCACTCCCTCTCCCTTCCTCTCTGAAATCAGTAAAATCATTTTTTAAATACTATAGTATAGTAACAAAAGAAGTTACTGAAAACCTGCGGAGACGTACTAGTGCCTCCTAGACATTACTATAACTCTGATGGGCTCTTGCTGTCTTACACTTCGGATAAGCCCAACAGAAAAAAGCATCAATGAACGCAGGGGTGGGCAAACTTTTTGACTCGAGGGCCACAATGGGTTCTTAAACTGGACCGGAGGGCCAGAACAAAAGCATGGATGGAGTGTTTGTGTGAACTAATATAAATTCAAAGTAAAGGAGCGGAGGGGAGAGCAAGAGAACCGGATAGAACAGCCGGATCCGGCCCGCGGGCCATAGTTTGCCCACGGCTGAACTAGAGCCTTACACTGAAGGTTTACCTCATTCCCTAGCTAGCTTACTCCTTCACTCCAGGTTTAATAAAGCATTTATCACAAATGTCCTAACAACTTTGATATCCAAGGTGACAGCTATTTCACAATGAAATGAAGCTAGTGTTAAAAAGAACTACCCAAAGCCTCTAAGACACCTTATGTCTTACGAACTACCTCGGAAGATCAGAGCTAAAAACTACTACATCCAGTATTTTGTTTTACCAGAAACTGGGGAGCTCAGGGGTTGACTTCCCCAAGGGTTCATGGCTGATTACTGGCAGAGATACCAGGCAAAACAAAGCCTTTACCTAGCTTCTTTCTATCACATCAATGATTTCTAAATATTAGTCACTGAGGTTCAAGATCCTTCTCATCCATTATTCTCCAATTCCAACCTATCTAAAATATTCAAATTGGAAGTATCTGCTCAGTTGAGATGACACAGGTGTAAACCACACTAACTGCATGCAGGTCTGCCATAGTTTTAAAATTCTGTGATTTCCTGCAAGATTTAAAAACAAGTAATCTTTCCATGGCATTAAGACCAGGAAAGTTTAACTCTGAAGTAGCAGCGCAAGGCAGGTGTGCTGAGGGAGAAACACCATTAAGTGCACTAATAGGTGTCCTGCAGGCCTCTGAGAAGTTCAGGACTTGAGGACAGGATACAATGAGTGTGGATTAAAGGCAGAGAGAGCTGGTGGCTGAGAGGTAAAGATTGACTGCAAGACTAAACAGTAAAGAGAAGTATTGTTCGTGTAAAAACTGAAAGATAAAAGCTTGAGACTCTAAGACACAGATTCATGGTAGGGGTGGGGGTGGGGGTGAGGTGTGTGTGTGTGTGTGTGTGTGTGTGTGTCGCACAAAGCTTATGGATTTTAAGTCAACACCAGAAATGCTAAAATATCTAACCCTGCTCTTCTCTTTAATTCTAGAATGCCATCAGCCAGAAGAAATGTACTTTGTTTCCTGCTCCACCAACCCACCCCATCATTCTCCCTTCAAATGGAAGATCCTTCTTTACGGAAACTGAACAATCCCAGAGAAAAGACATTCACATACTAATATTTGGCACTTCCTGCACAAAATAGCAGTTCTGCAGAGAAGCCCACACTTTTACTTGGAAAGGCCCCTCTCAAACACAGAACTACCAATTAGCCTTTTTCACTTTTAAATATTAACAGAGCTAAAGATCATCAAGATTTGCAAAGTCTCAGACAGTTGAGATCAAAACAAACAAAAATTGATATGATAAAAACAAAGATAATTAAGAAAACTCTCCCGGAACAAAGCAAAAACTAATTAACAAACTTAGAGAATCAAAATAGGAAATCAACATCTGACTAACAGTAATAATTCCAGAGAAAAGGGAAAATAGAGAAAATGTAAAGGGAGAAAAATATTGACAAATATAAGAAAACTAGAGGCCAGATGCACGAAAATTCGTGCAAGAGTAGGCCTTCCTTCCCCTGGCTACCAGCACCGGCTTCCCTCCTCCAGTCACCCACAGGCGCCTGGGACCCAGGCTGCTTCCCTCCTCCAGCCGCCCGCAGGCACCCTGGACCTGGGCTGGCTTCCCTCTGGCCCCGGCTGTCAGGAAGGACGTCCGAAAGACGTCCGGTCTAATTAGCATATTACCCTTTTATTATTATAGATAGCCCAGAAATGTTCAAGGAAAAAAAAGTCAAATGGCATCTGAACTCTCCATTCTAATACTGCAAGCTTAAAGTCAATAAAACAACACTAAAAAGTCTAAGGAAGAAAGATTTTCAGTTAAGATTTCTATACACATACTATCAATCAAGTGTGAAAGCAGCATTTTTATATAGACAAACGTATCCACACACAAATTTTCTCAGAAGATATATTCTAAATACAACACACACATACACACAGAATACACCAATAAAAAGGAAGACATCAGGTAACTATCTGGGAAGTCCCCGAGTAGCAACTGTGCAGAGACCCTAAAGAATAAATAGGAACAGGAAGACTAACAGCTTCACAAGCAGACAAAAAGAAAATACTGATTAACTGAGCATTGTGAAAACACCAGTGACAAATACATGGTGAATCTGAGGAAGCTGTTGCAACGTTTTTAAGATGAGCTTAACAAAAATAATGGAAGTATAAACAAGGCAACTAATACCAAAGTTCTTTCTATGTGAAAGAACATGTAATCTGAGTATACTCCTGGCCCTTGAGTGACTATTTACATACTAGTAATCATAATGTACTAGGTGTACTAGTAAATAATGCGGATTTTTTTCAATAGATGGAGTTACACATATGTTGATATATATGCGGTTTGATATGTATGCTATTTTGTTGTATTGACAGCAAGCTTCAAAACTTCATATGTCAAATTTGCTGAAGGTGTTAACATCATAGATATCTTTACGCTTAAAAATGTCGAATTTTGTGCAAAAAAAAAAAAAAGCATTTGCGAGAAGTTTTAATTCATTACTTTATTTTGAAGAAAAAGTTATCGTATACTTCAGGAAGCTTATGGTGAACATGCTCCATCTCAAGATACTTGTGAACATTGGTTTAAACACTTTAAAAGCGATGATTTCGATGTGAAAGACAAAGAACGTCCAGGTCAATCAAAAAAGTTTGAAGACCAACAATTACAAGCATTATTGAAGTTGCATGTCAAACTCAAAAACAACTTGCTGAAAGATTAAATGTTGCTTAGCAAACAATTTCCGATCATTTACAAGCAATGGGAAAGATTTTAAAGGAAGGAAAATGGGTGCCACATCAACTGAGCGAAAGGCAAATGGAAAACCGAAAAGTCATCAGTAAAATGTTGCTTCAACGGCACAAAAGAAAGTCTTTTTTGCATCGAATTGTGACTGGCGATGAAAAGTGGATTTATTTTGAGAATCCCAAGTGCACAAATCATGGGTTGATCCAGGTCAACCATCAATGTCGATTGCAAGGCCAAATCGCTTCGGAAGACAATGCTCTGCGTTTGGTGGGATCAGGAACGTGTGGTGTTTTATGAGCTTCTAAAACCAGGTGAAACCATTAATACTGATCGCTACTGACCACAAATAATTTGAACCATGGTTTGATCATGAAACAACCAGAATGTTCCAGAAGACATGGCAAAGTAATTTTGCTTCGTGATAAAGCACCATCACACACTTCAAAACCAGTTAAAGACACGTTAAAAGATCTTGCCTAGGAAGTATTAATCCACCCACTGTATTCACAGACCTTGCTCCTTCAGATGACCACTTGTTCCATCGATGGCACATGTACTTTCTGAGCAGCACTTCAAAACGTACGAAGAAGTGGAAAATTGGGCCTCTGAATGGTTTGCCTCAAAACAAGAAAAGTTGTATTGGGACAGTATCCACAAACTACCTGAAAGATGGGGGAAATGTGTAGCTAGCAATGGACATTACTTTGAATAAAGCACTTTCGATGTTTCTCTTGAAATTATCATGTTTTCTTTGATTACAAAATCCGCCATTATTAACCAGTACACTTAGTAAATATGGTCGATTGACTGAACCAAAAATTGTGGTATTAACTGAAGAGATGAGGTGAATAAATGAGTGAATAAATATCAAAAGAAATAACTAAATGCATTAAAAGTGATTGACTCTGACTAACAAGTCCAGGAATGGAAGAGGCAGGGGAGGGAACCACTGATTTTAATTATGTGTCTTTTCACAGTTTGAGTTTTCAAATTACAAACTTTTAATAAGAGCAAAGTTTTGGTTTAAGTCCAAAGAGTCTGCTGAATCTTAAATCCTCAGAAATGGAAAAATAAATCTAATGAAATTAAATTTTCATCTCAGTATTTCCAATATTCTAAAGCACAGAATGAGAAAGCTCAGATTGACTGATTGCCTACTAATTCTCACTTCCTTAATGGTCCATAGACATCTTTTAAAGAGACAGACACACACCGACCTACCTATACTCCTCCCACATTCAGGTCAAAGGTAGTGCCAGCTCTCTTCATCCTCCCTCCTTGACCCATAAATTTTGAAGTCTAGTCCCCAAATATTTCCAAAATCTGACACCACCTCTCTTCCAAGGCTGTATGTCAAGCATGTCAAACTCACAGCCCACGGGCTGCATGTGGCCCACAACAAATATTTTTGCGGCCCAGTCAATATAAGGGTATGTAAGAAACGTTTTAATAAAAATTTCGTAACTTAATTTTTACAATATCCTGTTATACATAATGATTAATAATGAACTACAACGTTCACTAATGACTGATTACTATAATTGTGTTGCATTCATTTCCCTTATGCACCTTACGCACAGGTGCACCATTTCTCTCCACTAATACTAGCAGTGAATATTTTAGCAGCCAATTGCCACATTATGTCTTGTATGCTTATTAATTTGTGTGGTTATTCAGTGTCTGGTATGGTAAGTTAATGTTCAAGAAACTATATTACTTTTTATTGAAATGTTCTATTATTTTATGTTAACGATGACTCATTTATTTCAGCCCTTTGTATTCAGCATGTCTCTATCAAAATAAACCTATGTTTCTATGAAAATTGAAGCTTTTGTTTTTTTGCGGCCCACATCAACTTAAACCTTGTTTATTTGGCCTGTGTTAGCCTTTTAGTTTGACATGTTTGCTGTCTTCATCTCTTGTCTAGACAATAATAATTACAACCCACTAACTAACTAGTCTTTAGGTCTCCAATCTCTCTCCTTTCTCATCTAAACTAACACACTAAGACAAATTTCACCAGGTTGACTCCCTTGACATTCTTTAGTGACTCCTTTAGAAGAAAATCCTACCTCTAACATGGAACGCATGCCCGTCACTCTCTAGATCTTTTTTATTATTGTTAATACACACCAGAGGATTTCCATTGCCTTTCAGAGGGAGAGGGAGGGAGGGAGAGAAACATCGATGTGAGAAAGACACACTGACTGTTGCCTTGCGTGCGCACACACACCCATGACTAGGAGACAGGGAGCAAACCCAAAACCAAGGCACGTGCCAGGAACAAACCCGCGACCCTTTGGTGCATGGGCCCACGCTCGAACCACTGAGCCACACTGGTCAGGCCTCTCTCTAGACCTTTCTATCTATCCACATTTAATTGTGCCACTCCCTATGTGCCTCACACCTTACGTTCCAACAATAATTTCAACTCTGGGTCTTAAGCACAGCTGCTTCCTCTGCAACAAAGTCTCTTCAAGTCATCCTCAATTCTCCTGACAAACTTCTATTCATTTTTATAAACGTTCTGTTTCCTCTATGCTACCATATGCATACATAACTTTAATTATAATTACCTGTCCATTATCTCCTACACTAAACTGTGTCTCATTCATCACCAGAGGCTATGCTGTTACCTTGGCATACAGAATAAATATTTGTTGAGTAAAATGCCATTCAGATGTCTAGACAGCACACCTGCAACTACAAATTACATGTATCTGTAAGTCTATCTGCAGAGGTTAATAGCCCAATGTCCACAAAAGTGTAAGAAAAATTAAAGGCCAGCTTGCCCTGTCAAGACATATTACAGAAGGGTATCAACAGCATTTTTTATATAACACTTAACAGTTTAAAATGTGATTACAATGGACTACAACTTACAGTGTTACCGTTTAAAGGGGCAGTAAACAGTATTCAATTCTCTTTAGGGATATGAGACTGGAGCTTACATAAACGTTACAATGTCTGTCTCTTACCGTTTCATCAAAGCCACTTTGTGTAATACATATCAAAAAATGGCAAGACAAGATCCCCAGTAAGATTCCAGAATGCAGCCCGTGGATCAATAGCATAGGGATGCTTGCTGCAGCACAACTCCCACTAACCCGGAAGGCAAGAAGATGCCAAATAACCAGCACAGATGCTGCGAACAGTGTGTATTTTAAGACCTGAATATATTAAGTGATCCACTTGTAAAACAATCCACCAATATGAAAACAGGCAGACAGGACCTGACCAAGTAAAGGGCAAATTTATTTATGATTTAATAAAAATCAGTTAATTTCATTCAATTCAACAATCAATATTTAACACATTTTTGAACCAGAAATTTAGAAAAAGAATAATTTCACTGAGTTCAATTTAAAATACTAGAGAATAGAAACTTTTGGTGCACTGGGTTAATAATTCTCAAGAGATCACGGCACAGTATGATCAATCAACTCAAGATCCTTCCTTCCTTCCTGCCCTCACTCCCTCCATCCATCCATTCTTTGCCTTTTACCCTCATACCCTAGTCCAGTGGTCAGCAAACCGCGGCTCACGAGCCGCCGCGGTTTGCCGCTCTGTTGACTAATGAGTTTGCCGACCACTGCCCTGGTCCCATTGCCCCCACCCCCCAACACATTCAGACGGAACCATTCTATTCTGTTTAATATGTCTGGACAATGAGCAGATGTGACATTTGCTACATTTGAGCAGAAGCTGTAAAACCCATTGTGTTTCTGGCCACGCTTCTCTTTGCCTCTGCCAAGAATGACGGGACCAGAGAAGAGCTGCTCTTCAGAATGAGATGGCTTGTGAGGAGCCACAGTCAACTGTCAGCCACCACATAACACGAGCAAGAAATAAAGCTTTGTTGTTCCGTAAGCTCCGGAGATTTGGTGATTATCATCACAGAAAACTGACTAACATACTATGGAACGTTAAACTAAATAATTACACCTGAGTGAGATTTGGGAGGTCAGAGCGAGGAAAAGGATATACTGCTGCTGCTGCTGCTGGTTCTGGCAAGTAAGGTTAGAGGTGTGAGAGTTTGTAGAGCCAAACCCCAAGTTCCAAGTCTCATCTCAACTTCATAGGTGAGTAAGAGCCATCAGTATAGGGAGGGACAAGTAAACCCCCTTAGAAGTGCCCCCTCCTATAATAAATAATAAATCTAAAGTATATCCCTGAGGAAAGTGCAGAGGAACTGTCTTTCAGTAATGCAGACTTGAAAGGCACAGGGGTGGTGACTGGCTGGCATTCTGATTTCACTAGCCTATTTGGCCAGTGCAGAGGAGATAGCTCTGGAAGGATGTATAGTCAGTCAAATCAGGTGACCACAATTGTAGCTGCCGTTCCAGATATGATCTCTTTACAGAAACAAAACACAGTAACTAGCATCTAGTAAGCATCGACCAAGCTAACACATGATTTTTTAAAAATCTATTCCAAAACAGAGCACCAGAAGCTGTTTTCACCTAACAGCCCAAAAGTACACTTTCACCATCATAGCCCACAGCTACACCGACACTCCAGCTCTCTTTCATTACCCAGTTCACAGTGACTCTGGCCACCTCCGCCCCTCACAGGTCCACTACACTGCTATCTCCCCAGCCCCATATCCCCACCCACACTTGGTATTATGTAGCTTTCTCACTGTTGCCAACCTAATAGGTGAAAAAAAGACATGGCCTTACTGTTTTAGTTTACATTATGTGATTAATAATTTCAAACATCTCTTTCTATGCTTGTTAGAATTTTCTATTCTGTAATCTACTTATTAATAGCCTTTGCCCGTTTTTCTACAGGTGTCACTGCCCTCCTTTTATGGATTCCCTGGTTAACTTTAGGCACTGCTAATATGTTCTCTCATTCCTTCACCTGTCTTTTGCTGAATGAAAATCCTTGATTTGTATATAATCCAAGTCATTCCTTTTTCACTTTTATAAGTTTGTAAAGGTTTAAGAAGTCCTACTCTGTCGTTGGGTAAAGACCTTCAGCACGGTCTTCTATTAATCTTACAGTTTTCCCTGTCACAGTTAGATCTTTAATGTATCCAGAGTTCATCCTGTTTGTGGTGGTAGGTTTGTTCTCCATGTAGTGAACCATCTCCCTAACATCACTCCTTTCTCCAGTGACTTATGATGTCACCTTTAAGTTCTGAACATATGCAGGTAAGTCTCTACTTTCTAACTCGTTCCCCCCAGTCTATTTTTTTGTTCTCTTGTTCTTGCACTAGTTTTTATTGCTACAGCCTTGAAACAATATTTTAACTTCTGCTAGGCAAGTCCCATTAAAGCAAACGTTAAAGACTGATTTAGCTACTCACAAGCTTTATCCTGCCTGCCATATAAATTTTAGATTTGGGGGACCGAGTTTGTCAGACAAACCAACTGGAATTTTGACAGCACTTTAAATTTATAGATTAAAAATGGAGAAAACTGACATTCTTATAAGTAATCTTATCCCAAGAATATGAAAAGTTTTTCTATTTCTTTAGGTCCCCTTCTAGTTCCTTATTAAAGTTTCTCCTTAAAAGTTTTATGTATTCTTGGGTTAATTCCTAGAGACTTTATAGTTTTGTTGCTACCCTATATAATAAAGAGCTAATATGCTAATGGTCATGACGCCCTCACGCCGTAACGACCGATCAACAGGAGGATGCCTGCGCAGCAGGCACTCATGAGTGGGTAGGGGCACCGGCCGGGGATGCTGTGTCCCCACCTGGGGACATGACACTGTGTCCCCCGCTGGCGGGGCTTGACAGGGGTGGGGCCAGCTGGGTCTGGGTCTCACCCAATGGCAGTCAAACATCTCCCAAGGGGCCCGGATTTCGAGAGGGTGCAGGCTGGGCTGAGGGGCCCACCCCTCCCCGCCCCCTGCATGAATTTTGTGCACCGGGCCTCTAGTTATTTTATACAATATTTACCTTTGATTGCTGGTGTAGTAAATGCTATTAACTTTTGTAGGCTAATCTTTAACTCACCAATCCTGATAAACTCCTACTAATAGTTTCTCTCTTGATTCTAATTCTTGTGAGTGATATTATCTGCAAATAATGAATTTCATTATTTCCCTTCCTATCCTTATACCTATTTTTCCCTTTATAATAGTGTTAACTAGGACCTTTCTTATCATGTTAAACAGTAATAGTGATGGAGGTATCCTTATTACCCATCTTGAAGTGAATGTATATAAAATTTCTCTATTAAGTATTATTTGTTGTAGCTTTTTGGTAATGACATTTACACAGTTATCTTGTATTTTGAGCTGGATCTTATTCAATAATTTTATGGTATCAAGATAATCATGATTTTTCTCTTTTGGCCTATTAATGAGATAACTTACATTATAAATAAATGTTACACCATGCTTTCATTTCTAAAACAAACTCTATAGATCATAATTTTTTAACACACTGTTTGGCCTCAACAGTGTGTTAAAAGCTAGTATATTGTGTAGGATTTTCATATCTTTGCTAATAAGTGCAACAGATCTCTAATTTTCTCCTATTATCCTTATCTAGTTTTAGAACCCAGATTTCAGTAACCTCATAAAATGAACTTGGTATCTTTTTTTTTCTGTTTCCCAGAACAACTTGTAAAAATGAATTAAGTATTGGTAACTAAAAGTTCAATGCAACACACTTATAAGATTATCTGGGTCCAGAGTTTTTGAAAGGGGAGGTCTTTAACTACCATTTCAGTTGGTTAAATATTTATTAAGCCGTTCAAGCTTTTTCTTCTGTTACCAACTTTCAGAGTTTACAGTTTTCTAAGTATTTATACATTTCATCTAGGCTTTCAAATTTATTAACCTATAGAAATTCATAAAATTATGTTTTAAATCTCATGTTTGTAGTTATTTCCCCTTTTCACTTATTTTATTTGCAATCATTTTTCCTTCATCAATCTTGTTAAACACAGGTCTGTCTAGCTTATTAATTTTCAAAGAACAATCTTTTTGTTTGGCAAGTCATTTGTTCCTTAATTTCACTAATTTCTGCTTTTTTATGTTGTTTTTTGAACTCTTCAAATGAACTTTGTGTAAGCACTAAAGCAAGCTTCCTTCAGCATTTAGGTAAGTCACCCTGCCACTCTGTCCAAGGTCTACTTTCACCACACAGATTTCAACACACAAACTATACATGTAAGTATTATTCTCATGTATGCATAACAGAAAAAAATCAAATACAAATCTTACCAACTTCTATACATTGAAGCCAGAAATTTTAGCAAACTTAAAACCAACCATACCTACACATGAATGTCTTTGATTAAAGCAGTATCTTGAAGACATAAAGTTATACGTCTGTTCCCACACACACACAAAAGTGTAAGGCAGTGATTATATATCTGAATCAAGGCCATCATTTTCTGCAATGCTAACTGGACAATTCCTGGTGCAGTTTGATAAAATTAGTAACTAGAAATGCCATCTCCAGTTGCTTTACCAGATGCCATTCAAAAACTGCAGTTATTAATAGAAGAGAAAAATCTGTCTGTGATGGTCCATTTTCACACACCCAAAAAAAAACCCTCTCAAAGCAAAAACACTTTTTTTTTTTTTTTTCCTAACTATGGAAGCATACCTCCTGATTGGGGGCAGTTTCGGATTCCAGATTTTGGTCTTAATTTTTTCTGCCTGCAACAGAACGTTAAGGCAAATCGCTAAAATAAACGTCCAACACGCAACCGAAGTTTGGATTGGGACACATGCTGAATGGCTTACTCTTATCAGTGTAGACTTTGAAAATAATTTTATAGCTTATGAGCTTCAGAACGGATGTCACAGCTCCCGCTGCATGGGTTTGCTCAAGAAGCAACTCATGCATTTTCCTATTAGGATGCAGAAGGTGTACAGACACTGGGGAAGAGAAAGAACGAGTGCAGATACGGTCAGATTGCTAACCCTCAACTTGTTTAACGCAGACTGGCTAAAAGCACAAGAACAGAAGTTGCCAGATTTTCCTCTCTGGCTGCAAAAAGGAAAAAAAAAAAAAAAAAGACGGAAGGCTCCTCCCTATGGAAACTCAAGCTGCCTTATTTTCATCACACGCTTGAGGGTGAAACTTCAAGGGGGTACGGAGAAGAGAAGAGCTTCCTTGGGTTGAGTGACAGCCAGCTGCGATAAGGCTCGCGTCCGTAGAAGTGGGGCTGTGAGCGCACCGGGCTCCGCTCTAGGCCAGGTAACCCTAGACGCCAGGGCCGCAGACACCGAACTGGGGGGGAGAGGGGGGGGGGAGGCGGAGACGAGAGGGGAGGGGAGACCCGGGCCTGAAACAAAGGAAGCGGGGCTGCTCCGAAAAGGGTGGGTGCGGCGTCCGGGTGGGGAGGAGGGAAGCCGAGGCTGCCGGGGACGGCGGGACTCACAGAACTTGGAGGTGGAGGTGTTGATGTTGATGGTGGAGCTGGGGTTGGGGGCGGGGACCGCCTTGGCCGCAGCGGCGGCCGCGTCGCAGCACTTCACCATCATGATCACCCCATTGGACTCCGGCGGTGGCTGCCCCAACTGGAGCCCCTCCTTGGGGCCTTTCCTGTCCACCGAGACCGCTGGCACCGCCAGCAGCTGTCCCCCCGGCGGCTCGCGGGCAGGGGCTGGGATCGACGAGGGGGGTGGCGGGGGCTGCCGGAAGCCGTCCACCGCAGCCTCCCAGTTGTTGTGGTTCTGGTCGTCCATCATTGCCTCGTAGCTGCCCCCCTCCTCCTCTTCCATGCTTTCCTCCATCCTGCCGGCCCCCAGCACCCGCCCGCCTCACAGGCACCTGCCGCCCGTCTCGACCCCCGGGCCAGGGGGCAGCGCAGCCTCCTCGCAGTCACATCGCCGGGGGCCGGAACGGGCGCGGCGGGGAGGGCAGCGGGGCGCCGAGTCGCTCACTGTCCGCCGGGCTGACTCTGGGAGACCGGGCTGACGGCGGTGGGCGCTCCCGGGCTCTCGTCTGGGAGAGGCAACCGTAAAGCGGCCACGCCCCTCACGACATTTTACAGCAGCTTCCAACAGGCAGTTGGGAAGGGCAGCTGGAGGCGCGGCCCGAAGAGCACGTGGTGCGAGAAAGCAAAGAGAAAAGAGGCGGGAGCTGTGAGTCACCCCCAAGCAATAGGGCAGAGGTTCGCCCCGCCCCGGCCGGGGCTGCACTCGGAGGGGCGATGGGTCGCGGTGAGCATTCGTCGGCCCCGCCTCCGGCCCGGCCTCGCCCCCGGTCCGGCCTCTCGTCATAAGGGAGTTTGGCTGCGCACGCGCGTTCGCAGTCTGGTTGCCCTGACGACCGAGAGCCTGGCCGCCTCCTACAGCTGAATGCCAACCGCAGCCGGCAATCTAGTGCCATCCGCCACCCTTTCGGTGGTGTTTTGGGGGGCCTCACCGGGTTTACCGGGCCTTCGCACCGTCCAGGGCCTCGCAGCCCGGCCTTGGTTTGGGGACGGAGCTGGGAAGCCACAACATTGAAAACGTTCCTTTATGGGACTGCTCGCGGCCTTAGCCCACACCACCCAAATCTCAAAACCGAGAATAAAAACTGAAACTTAGCAGGGTGACTCAAAAAAATGAATGCGTTTGAAATATTCATGGATATGTTTTTTTTTAAGTTTCTAATTCCTCTATACATTGAAGCCAGAAATTTTAGCAAACTTAAAATACCAAGCTTCGTGCCCTATTTCACAAATCAGACGACAAGATTGAGAGTAAGAGTCTTGAGGGTCAGAGAAAGATTATGTAACTCTCCATTTTTTCATTCCTCTGCATTCTCAAATTATAGCAATTAGCAGTAATATCAAAATCGCTTATTGTGGAATTCGTTCTAACTCCTGGTGCTAAGGAGTGCCTAGAAAAACCCTTTATTACATTTAAGCTAACAGATAATAAATCTCTATTTCCACAAATATTAGTGTGAAGAATCACTTCATCCACTAAGAAACTGTCTAATGTACTTCAGTGTCCACATTTGTTTCAGCTTTTTTCTATGTAGTTTCCCAATATATTCTGCACAATCCTAATGGAATGCTTTTTATCAGTAACTTGGAATGAATGTCAGACAATGCTCCCTTATATTAATTAAAGACTTTTTTTAAAAAAATCAGCACATGTTTTTAATTCTCTGGGCCTGGACATTTTGGGAATACAAAATAAGGGGGGACATTTTTAAGTAAAAGACAATTGAATGGCATACTGAGCGGGGAAATGTAAAATTCTATGCCCAGCCACAACAACAAAAACAGTAGGAGGAGGAAGAATTAGCCTTTTCAGACTAATAGCTGAGTTTGTCATCAATAGACTTTCTAGGTAGGTGGATGGGTGTGTGACAGGGGATGGAGGTCTTTACGTAATAAAAGATTCAATACACAAGGGAGATAAAAGGCATAAATGGGTCTCTGATAACATTCACAAAAGACATAAAGCAAAAATTGGCAAGTACAAGAAGAAAGAAATGTACCATCAGAGCAGATGATTTTCACACATCTCTCTATTAGATTGCAGTGGGTTCATAGTAACCCAAGATAAATTCATGTCCTAATCCCTGGAACCTGTGAATGTTACTCTGTTCGGAAACAGGTTCTTTGCAGATGTAATTAAAGATCTTGAGAAGATCATTCTGGATTATCCAGGTGGATCATAAATCCAATGACAGGGGTCCTCGAAAGAGGAAGGCAGAGGGAGATCTGAGACAGAAGGTGAGACAGAGAAGAGGAGGAGGCAATGTGAACACAGAGGCAGAGATTGGAGTGATGAAGCCACACACACGCACCCAAATGCTGACAGCCACTAAAAGCTGGGAGAAACAAAGAACGGATTCTTCCCTAGAGACTCCAGAGAGAATGCAGCTCTGCTGATACCTTGATTTCGGACTTCTAGCTTCCAGAATTGTCAGAGAATACATTTCTGTTGTTCAAAACCACCCTTTTGAACTACTACATGGATCAAGAGCACCCAAAAATCTTTAAGGGACTTAGAAGATTTAAATAACAATACAATTACCAAGCTTGATTTGATGAATACATGTAAAACGTAATACTCAATAACTGCAGATATATACATTCCTTTCAAGAATATGTGAAACATTTACAAAAATTAAACATACTGGGTCATAAAGCAAGTCTCTCTACATGACTAAGTATCGGTATCATAGCAACTACATTCTCTGACCACTAGGTAGTTTAGTTAGAAATCAACAACCAAAAGATAACAAGTAAACTCCCATATTTCTACTCTTCCAATCAACTCATGGGTCAGAAAATCAAAATGGAAATTAGAAGACATTTAGAAATGAAGGGATTGGTACTACTATAGCAATTCGTGCACAGGTGGGGTCCCTCGGCCTGGCCAGCGATCGAGGCCTATGAGGGGTGGGGGGGCCCTCACAATCGGCCAGGGGGAGGCGCCACAGGAGGTTGGCCAGCCGCTCCCCCCATCGGGACTGATGGGGGGCCGGCTGGGCAGAGGAGGAGCCACGGGAGGTTGGCCACCGGAGTTGGCTGTGGGAGTGCACTGACCACCAGGGCAGCTCCTCCGTTGAACGTCTACCCCCTGGTGGTCAGTGCGCATCATAGCAACTGGTCGACCACTCGTTCCGGTCCTAATGGTCGCTTAGGCTTTTATATATATAAATGACTTCCATTCCAGTAAGGCCCTACTTCAAGGATTTGTACCCAGCACACTGGTGAGCACTAAACCCTTCACATGTGTACTGCCAGAATGATCAATATAAGACATTCATTTTTGCTATAATTGGTTAGATACACCACTATGGTATCAGAGTTCAGAACAAGTCACCCTAAGATGTGCCTTTGTGGTAAGTGGATTATTTTGAGCTAAAGCAACTGAAATCCTGTAGGCTCAAAAGAAACTTCTGTCTCTCCCCCCCGGCCCCCCCCCCCCCCGCACTTTAACCACCTAGAATAATTAAAATTAGGGCCTTGCCCATAATAAGAGTTATTAATCAAAAATAACTTTCTATGACCTATCCATAGGGCAGGGCAAATGACTAATTACTGAACATCTGACCTTATCATTTTGCATATTACCTTACTCCCCTCTGAAGCCACAAGGCATCTTCATCCTCAGCTCAGGGACTTTCTGTTCCTGAACCTCTCATGTATGTGGTGTCTCTGACTCTTGTGTATGTATGTAATTAAATTTGATTATTTTCTCTTGTTAACCTGTCTCATGTGTATTTCATTATTAGAGCGGAAAGAACATTGAAGGATAGAGGAAAGTGTCTTTCTCCCCAACAGTGAAAAAAATGTAATGATGACTGGGCCAAAGCAGTGACTGACAGGGTGCAACCTGCCCTCAGTAAGAAGAAACACCATCTACTGAAGGGAAGTCAAATGAACATATTGATAACTGGTTGATTTTTATGGACATTATGAGACTTTACTATTTTAGACTTAAAAACATATCTGAATAGTTATTATTTAAAATCTTTGATGATTTTTTCTGGTACATGGAGATGGAGAAAAGCATTACCATCAGTCATTGACTCAACAATACTGGGCAGTTATAATTACTACAACTGTGCATAGTCACAGATATTAATCTGTTTGGCTTTTTGGTTTATTTGTTTCCTATTTCCTACTAGGCTGTGAGTTCCTCTAAAGCAGGATAAATACATATGTAAAATATGTATGTAAGTTTGTTTATGTAAAGAAAAGACTGATTCCAAACATTAATTGCAGGTACCTAGGTAAGGAGATGCTGAGTGGATTTAATGATTCTTGGTATCTGTCAACGTTTTCTATGTTCTCTACAATGAGCATGTATTAGTTTTACAATCAGAAAAATATTCCAAACCTTATAGTTTTAAAAAAACAAACCACAAATAACATTAAGGAAGTATACGTTGGAATCCTATATGGTAAGATGTTTGTTTTGGCTTCCAGAAATAGGAATCTCAAGTAAGAATTGCTTTTAAATCAAGGCTATTCATTGGCTCAGTAGTAAGGTGTAGGAAGGGCAAAGGGGAGGGTGTAGTTCAGTCAGGACTCCAGCTCTGTTCTCTGCCATGTTCTTTGTCCTCATCTCCCCTTTTGCAGGCATTAGCCTCAGACTGTCAGCAAAGGCCCCAGGCCTCTTACACCTAGTTAACAATGTCAAGATGAAGTTCTTTCCCAAAAACTCTCAGTAAACTTCCTCTCAATGTCTCATTGGCCCATTCCTAAACCAATATTTAGACCTATGTTCCAGAGCCATTTACTGGCAAGAGTTGGGGTTTATTCCAATAAGGCCTACCCCTGGAATTCAGAGTAGGATCAGCTTCTCCTTAAGTATATTGGCTGAGAAGGGAAGATGCAAGAACAAAACCTAGGGTTAAAATGGGAGGTTTAAATGAGTGCTGGGTAGGCAACAATGACCATTATAAGCCCAAGTACCTAATCTGTTGGAGCCTATCCATTACACAACCTCATGCCAACCTTTCCACTCCCTCCCCTTCAGAAATACCTCCCTAATCAATATATTTATGTAAAATTATGAATCAAGAAAGACATACCTGTGGGGGGTTTTTTAGTATATTTTATTGATTTCAGACAGGAAGGGAGAATGAGAGAGAGAGAAACATCAATGATGAGAGAGAATCATTGACTGGCTGCCTCCTGCATGCCCCCTACTGGGGATCAAGCCTGCAACCTGGGCATGTGCCCTGACTGGGAATAGAACCATGACCTCCCAGTTCATAGGTCGATGCTCAACCACTGAGCCACACTGGCCAGGCAACTTGTGTTTATTTAACTACAAAATATATGGGGTTAATTGTCTCAAAATAGTTAAAACTTGGGGCGAGGTGTGGCACAAAGACTTTGTCACTAAGAATTAGTCTTTGTGTGGCTTTAAATGTCATAATGTCACTTTTCCCACAGAATACTTCATTGCAACTGTTCAATATTTTTAAATGAATAAATGCATAACTAACTCAAATCTATCTTAAATCTTATTTCACATCAACAGTCCTTTTTTTCTTTCATCAGCTCTTAAAACATAGCCTGTACTATGAGATACATTTTTCCTTAAGGAAAAGTAAAGTTTATTATTGCCATTTTTACAGCTTTTCATCTCTTCAACCCTATCCCACATAATTCTTTTCATCTCTCCTATCTCACAATTTTCTTAGTAAAATGCAATTGCTCAGAGGAGAGCGAGAAGAGAAAAGAGAAGAAAAATTTTATGAAAAAATCCAAAAAATGTACATGCCTCTCTAAGTAGTCAAATAAAAACTAATTAAATCAGAGAAGATTGTGATAAACAACATTCAGACATATAGGTGATTTATTTTCATTGCTATTTCATTTTAAATTTACTATTAATTGCATAAAGGAATTAGCATGGAAAACTTAAAAACGTAGCTCTGATAGAGCTGAACTATATTGGAAGTAAGGAGAATGAATACTTGTTTAAGCCCCAGCAGATTATAATGGTACCAATACAACACTTGACAAATGCCTGTGAACGCATAACGCAATTGAAAGTCCAAATGAAAAGCTATTGGAATGATCTTGATTAGAAGGTAAGAGGATTAGAAACATGTAAATAACTCTAGTCTCAATAGCTGAACACAGAGATTACTGCTTACAGTGAAGATGTGCAGCCACTCGGGGGAGTATTCTCTATTTGGTATTTCTTTCCATATTGGATTTTGTTCCTTCCTTTTACAGCTTATCGTTTGAATCCTAAATTCCATCCGAGCTGGGAACAGAGATAATGAAGCAGGTTTTCTCCATAACTGATGGAGTGAGGCGCTGAAGGAAATGATTTTAGGCTGAAGGAGGCTATAGAACAAAAGCTTTTCCCACCAGCACCCTGTTGCAGGCCTGTCCCTTCACTCTGTCATTCACAAATATTTGTGCAGGCACTGTGCTGGGGCTGCAGGAGTAAACAGACAAAAGGGCTTCTGCCCCTCATGGAGTTTCCATTCCACTGAGGTGCCAAGTATTAAGCAATTAACCACATGAGGCAAACCCATGACCAGCGTCATGAAGGAAATTACTACGAGAGGGCATAAACAGAAAATTATTTTACTTTGGGTGATCAAGGAGAAACTTTCTGAAAAGCATATTTCTGCTAAGGTGAAAGAATGGTTGTAAGTTAGCCAGTCAACAATTTAGAAAGAGAACTTTCCAAGCAGAAGAAACATGACAGAAGGCATCTGACATCACCTAGCAACTGCAAGAAAGGTAATGAGACTGGAATGGAGTGACGGAGAGGGAAAGGCTATGGCATGTGAAGGAAAGGTAGGTAATAGCCAGGTCATGCATGTCCTTGGAAGTCCAATTGAGGATTCAGTGTTTCTGTTTGAATGGAAAAGAGGTAGGAAGATGTGACTTACAATTTATAAGGGCAACCAACTGCCCTAAGGAACGTGATCTGCAGGAAAGAAAAAGTAAAAAGAAAGACCAATTTGAGAGTTATGGCAATACTTCAGTGAAGAGATGATGGTGGTGTGGAGTAGTGGGATGGTAGTGGGGACAGAAAGAAGTAGTAGAATGCAACTTCATTTGGGAGATTAGGGTGGACAGGACTTGATGCCCTAAATATTGAAGGTGAGGGAAAGAAAGGTTTAAACCTAAAGGATGACTCAGCTGCTCTGATACAGACCGGAATAGATGATCATGTTCATACAAAGCTGGAGTTTTATCAGATGGTGCAATGGAAGGAGAGGTGGCCGAGTGATGGAAATGATGAATCCGCCATGAACTCCTAGCTGGATAAGAAAGTAAAGGTATATGGGGCAGATGGCTAGAGAAAAGGTAGGGATGTTTATAGGTGAGAAGCCTCCATGGGGTTGAAGAGCTATTGCAAGATGGCTGTCCTCAATCAAGAATCCAACAGGATAGGTCTGCACCAAAAGGTAGAATGTTTGAATTAGCGATCAGGGTTGCTTCTCTACACCTCAGATCCTCACAACAACCTTTCTGCGTGGTATCTGCCACCCACACACAAGACAGTGGCATATCAGAGTGCAGGGAGGATTTGAGCACAAAAGCACTTAACTGAAAGAGAAAACAAATTAACTTCTGAGAGCCTTTCCACGTGGCATTAATGCAATAGATTCTTGCATAACAAAGCATCACTTCCCAGTTGTGCCAAGTGTCCATTTGCATGTTCTAATTCCTGGTCTTGGAGCTACTCTCTGTGTTAAAGCAATTTGATTTCATTTAAACAAGATAGATGAAATGCACTTGAAGAGTTAAGTGAAACATTAGAAGATCCTCAGATACAGTGAATTGTCGTCTTCAGTGGAAAATGGAATTACTTTTATATTTGCACTATCCACAGCTATTTGGTATGAACTGTTGCTTCCAAAAGAAAACCATATAGAGTTAAGTTTGTCTATTTCACTTTTTAAAGCATATTTTTTAATATTTAAAGAAAATGTTAAAGGAAACAAAAATGTTTGCATAACTATGAAGAAGACTCATACAAAATTTCTCAAAATTAATTTCTATAGAGACTATTTTTGGCCAGTATAGGTCAAAACCATGATACTTGGTCAATTTTCTTATTGTATCCCATCATTGAAGGATTTTAAAGAAAAATAATTTAAAATACTGTATGGATCTTGATATTGCTTTTAAGAGACAATGAAACTCCTGATATTGGTGACAGCAATTTATATAAAATAAAAATATTTTATACTATTTTCTGTGACAATACTTAATTATTACAACCTAACCCCATCAAAATGTTATATATTAAACATGATATATTAAACTCATGATGTATCATGATCATATGAACATGATATATTAAATTCATGGTTCATTTCCAATGTAAGAATTTAATTGGCAATTTCAGTTGTTTCAACCTCAGCCAAACACAGTTTCTCCTTTTTTTTAAACCCTCACCTGAGGATATGTTGACAGAGGGAGGGGGCGCCCGACCTATGCGAGAGAGAAACACCAAGGTTGCCTCCTATATGCGCCCAGACTGGGGATCAAACCCGCAACCGAGGTATGTGCCCTGACTGGGAATCGAACCTGAAACCTTTTGGTGTACGGGATGACGCTTCAAACAACTGAGCCACCCGGCCAAAGCAGTTTCTCCATTCTGAAATTAATGAAAAACACCCTAGAAATCACAATATCCCCAGAAGTTTCTCTAATTAGTCATTACTCTCAAAAGAATAGAAATTCTGTGAAAGTCTTGATTGTAACAACATAATTAGTAACTTACTTAAATGAACCTTAAAAAATTAACTTTTATGGAGTACATATAATTTATTAATTATGCATGACTTTATTACTTATCCTAATAATAAACTCATGGAAAGAGCACCCAGATACACAAAAACAATTAAATCCAGTCATCTTTGACATTTTACCCTAACTTTACATATTTTTGTCATCATATAAAGGTATATTTAGCAAGGAAGTGGAAGAGGATACATGCTATTTAATAGTTTGTTAGCTGGATGTGTAACATTTAAACATTCAGACATACAGATGAACCTCCCTTTGTATCTTGCTGCAAATATGAGAACTGGGTCTGGTGAGGAGACCAGGGACATAGAGTCAGAGGACTGAAGGGCCATCCACATGGCTGTTGACGTTTCCCTCCTGGCAGGAGTGGACGTGACGATAAAGGTTATCCAGAAGTGAAAGTGAGAAGATAGTAGCACCCAGGAGAAGGTCCCCATGAGGAGGTGTGGTGGGAAAATGCAATGGTGTGAGCCTCAGGGGAGCCCACAGGAGGGAAAAGGAAGGAATGGAATGGAACAAGGACAGCAAGACCACCTCCCCATTGCAGGAATGCAGGGTATGAGGAATAAGTGTCCCCTCCAGAGGCCGCAGGGAAGCTGTGCTCAGAGGGATAGCTAAGTTTTGAGTTAAGGCAAAGACATGGAGAGAGTATCTGAGGAAACAATACAAAGAATGTGCTGACCACAGAGCAAGTGTTCTAGAAGGTGCAGCGAAAGGGATTATAAAGGGAGAAAAGGCTAAAGGATTGTGCCAGGGAAGACTACAGAGAAGTTTGGAAATGAGAGTTCAGGTTATTAAAAGTAATTGTTTGCACTTTGGATGATAAAACAGCATTGAATGATCCAGTGCATCCAATCCCAACGGAGTTTTAGGGGAAACGAACACCTGGGCATAACACAGCTGTGGCATGAAAGTAAAGCCCTTCCCGGGATTGAAATTCAGGACTGGCCTCTGCCATCAGCCAGCACTGCCAGGTGCTATGGGCATGTCTGTGGTTGGCAGCAGTGAGCACCAAACCCCTGGTTTTTCATGGCCAGTCAACCCAGGAAATTCTCATTGGCGTTCCAGGAGGTTGGACCAAGATGCTTCATGATCCTGGGGCCAACACTCTCGATGGGTTAGCCCTGGGCAGAGTCCAGAACCTTTCAGAGGCCACACCAATCACTGATAGGGGTCAGTATCTACCTTGTCATATTTAAGAAGGGGAAGAAATGAACTCCATAGTTCACACACACTCACATTTTCTTAATTTTTTTTTGAAGATCTAATTGGTTTCATTGAATGATTCCTGAATCAGGCAGCAGCCCATCTAGCAAATAGAAGGGAGTTCCCACAATCGACATTTTCATACATTATACCCCAAACTGCCTTTCATACGCTAAACCCAAACATTTTAGCTTTGGCACAGGGGTGCCTCTTGCCAGCCAACAGGTCAATTTTGGCAGCTCCCTTCGATTATCTGGAAAACAGTGTATGTTTATGAAAATTGCATGTTTTTACCTTATTGTTCTGTAAAAATGAGAAAATGGAAAACTGGATGCACTGATACCAGTGATTTTTTAAAGCTGTAAAGTTAATCCCATTTAGCCACAGATGGAAACCATTAAAAATGCTGCAAACAGGAACTCTAATCACTGTCAGCCATGCACTGGGTTTTGGTTACTCACGTGTGTAATTGCAAAGCAAAAGAACAAAATTAAGTTCAAAAGGCAGCAAGATGCGATCAAGACCTGTCGATAAAAACAGTTGTGATCGAGGATTCTGTGATATGTTTGGCTTTCTGAGAATGGAACGGCCTTTTATATAACCAGGTGTCTCCAATGTTCACTTGCAATTATTCAGTTGTCCCAACGTTTCGAGGAATTGTGTTTTATAAGGAAGCAGAAGCTGTCTGTGCAGAGATTCAAAATGGACACCTCTCTTCGGAAAGACGATGTCCCCAAGGGGATGGGGGAGAACATGGAAAGACCACTGGGCTGGTTAATAATCCCTGGGCAGGAAAGGCAGCTAGCAGCTGCCGTGCATTTACTATGGGCGAGGCCCATACCAGGAGCTGCGTTTCCTCTGGACTCAGAGCTACCCTCAAAACCAATCGTGAAAGGGAGGCTGGCTGTCATGACAGCCCCAGCCTTAGCCAGCTTGTCCATGTGGCCCAGAACACCATGAATAATAATAATCTTAGTAATAATAAGGTTACTAAGAACAGTGATAAAAATAACAAATACTCATTGCTTGTTAACTATCTGGTAGACACTGTGCTAAGCATTTTCTATGGATTACTTCATTTCATCCTCACTAGAACCCTATGAGTTAGAGTTTGACAGATGAGGAAGCTGAGGCTAAAGGAGCTGAAGGAAATTCCCAAGGTCAGGTGTGAGAAGCACTGGAATGTGAGTACAGGAAGTCTGACCCCAGGTCCACATAACCCCATTGTCCAGAAGTGGGTCACACATGGCAGCAGAGAGAAGCAGGAGCCTCAGGTGGCCGGCCAGCAAGAAGATGGTCACTCCTAGACACAGCCTGGTATAGCAGAACAGTGGAGTTTGGGTCAGATAATACCCATTTCAGGGGACTGTCGGGAATAGTCCTGAAATGCTGAAGGCCCATCCCCTTCTCTCTTTCTTTCCAAGGCAAATCTCTCAATATTTTCCAGAGACAATAGGGCAGTTTGGCCACAGCCATATACACTTCTCTCACCTTCCAATCAGCTTGCCTTCACCATATTTTAAAAGACCCTCTCTTGCCCAGCTGGTGTGGCTCAGAGGTTGATCATCCATCTATGAACCAGGAGGTCACGGTTTGATTCCTGGTCAGGGCACATGCCTGGGGTTGCAGGCTCGATCCCCAGTGAAGGGTATGCAGGAAAAAGCCGATCAATGATTCTCTCTCATCATTGATGTTTCTCTCTCTCTCTCCCTCTCCCTTCCCCTCTGAAATCAATAAAAATTTTTAAAAATAAATAAAAGGCGCTCTCGTTTCCATTCTTTCCCCCTTCCTAACTGTGCCTTATACTGCCAACAGCACCTACAGACAATGCTCAGGCTTAGTCCGCAGGAATACGGAGATGGCATTTATCTGATGGAGAGTCAAGAAGCAATTATTTGCAGTTGGATTCCTTTGGTCATGATACTGCAGACCGGGCTGGGTTCAGCCAGACCTGCTGAGAGCGTGTCCGTCCACACTGGCTCCAGGCATTGACCATTGGGAGCCTAACAGTCCATCCTTGTCCCCATAGCCTCTATTAATTTGCTGGCAGGCATCAGGCAACCATGGATTCTAGGAAAGGCTCTGCAGAATGAATCTAGATTTTTCCCAAGCCAATGGAGATTCCTTAGGAATAGGAGTTGACTTGGGAATGGGCTGCAAGCCTGGCCAAGGAGTGGTGAGAAGCCAACTAGAGGCTCCGTGGATGCAAGGAAGGACTGTCCTCTTCTGGGGACATCGGGAAGCTTGAGGCTGCGGCAACCATCCTACATCCACTTAGTCAAAAGCATGAGGTCAGAAGCCAACGTGCTCAGGTTGGTAGAGCAGGAAGATGAAATGAGCCTGGTCCTCAAGGAAGTCTTGGAAGTAAGTTAACCACCCCTGGAACTGCCTTACCGCCATGTTTCTTATTGCATAGGACTGGAAGTCACTTCGAGGTTCCAGCCTTTTTCAGTTGTGTCCCCTGTTACATGCTGAAAGTACCCTAATGCAACATCTCAGCAGCATCTGGTGGTCCTTGCCACCAATGGGTTGGTTTGAGGTTCAAATCTGCACCAGACTGGGGGGTGCCCTGAGAATTTCAGTTATTAACACCCCAGACCTGGGGAGGGGGGGGGATGCAAGTGAATAAGAGGAAAGTTATATAGTGAAGTTTCCTGGAGGCAAGAAAAAGTGTCAAAGCCCTCTACAATCAAGCCTAATTGAAAACAACAGCTATTTAATCTAAATTGACAACACAATCAGCCTTCTGGTTACCTAATCATAATTGAATTAAATTGGCAGCATATTTCATATATGCTAATTAAAAGCATCAAATGAAAAGGCTGCATTTGGAAACTGCTGTGTCTGTTCACTCCCTGTGAGAGCCAAGTATGAAAGGCAGCTCCCTGGGCTCTAAATTCAGAGACCTGGGTTTTAGTCCTGCCTCTGCTCAAACTGGCTGAGTGACTTTAGGCAAGTCACATAGCCCCTCTGAGTCTCTGTCTTCTTATCTGTAGGAATCCAATGAAACACAGTGTCATCACTGATTCATTGTGCCTGTTCTTGAACATTCTATAACTAACACCGTACACAATGCATTTTCTTGTGTGCCCACTAAGGAGCCTACTACGACTTTAGGGTGTTTTATTGCCAAAGAAACAGTGAGCCCTAATTAGCGAAGATTTTCACTGTTCAAGCATTAAACCAACCTTGGGGCCCCAAGACTGCACAGGCAGGAAGTCGGCTTGTGCAAAACACACAGCCTCTAAGTAGGGCAAACTTCCCAACATTCACTTTAGACGCAGCCCAAGAGATGATGGTCAGGGAGAAATCTCCCAGAGGGCGGAGTCAGGGCCATCACGAACAATGGGCCAGGGACCTCCCTCCAGAAATGAGAATGGGATCTAATGAAGGAACTCTCCACCCAGGGTCCAGCCTCCTCAGTGCTCGTCCAGCAGGAGCCCACAGTTGTCAGGGGCCAGTTCGGTCTGTCCTTCCTCTTTCTGAATACAAGTATGTATTGTACTCATGATGTTTCTGCTCAGCCTCTGTGTGTTGTGTTTGGAGGTGGGGGGATTTAGATAACTTGTCCTTTTAGTTTATACACTGACTGGCCAGATTATTATGATCTCTGAACACATAATAATCTGGCCACTCAGTGTGTGTGTGTGTGTGTGTGTGTGTGTGTGTGTGTGTATGTATATGTATATATATATTAGAGGCCCTGTGCATGAATTCGTGTATGGGTGGGGTCCGGCCAGCCTGGCCATGGGGAGGGGACATAAGCGGTTGGCTGGCCTGCCTGCTGGTTGGACTCCTGGTCAAGGGGACAATTTGCATATTTAGCCTTTTATTATATAGGATATACACTGAGTGGCCAGATTATTATGCATTCAGAGATCATAATAATCTGACCACTCAGTATATGTCACCAAGGCAAGAGAAGCCACATCCAAACTCAAGACTGCATCTCCTCAGCTTTAAGCTTTGTGGCTGAGCACAAGGGACTCTAGAGTTGTATGAGAGGGAGGAACCACAAGATGGAGGGATCTGGGCCCCTAGATGAAGGCTGCCTGACCAGGAGCGCCCACATACCATGGTGTAAGTGAGAAATAAGCTTCTATCGTGTTAAGCCACTAATGTTTCAGGGTGTATCTGTCAGAGCAGCTGGCACTATCTTAACTAATACCTCGCTCAAGTTCCATCTTTTCATTTCAGGCTTCCTAGTAGAGTTCAACCTGTCTGATGCACCCCCACTGTCTGATGGCCTATATCAGGAACCAGATTCATCATTTCTATTCTAGACAGGGATACGTTGACTGCAGAGATCAGAAACCACTCAACTATTATAAGGCTACCAAGAGCTCATGGACTTTGGAGACAGAAAACAACGTACATCCAAGCTCATGCGAAAGATCAGAGGCACAGCAAGGGGTGGGGGGCAGAGGGGACACAGGTCCCTGAGTGCCAGTCAATGGGGGCATCACAAAGATGCAGGTGGAGAACTTTTTCTATTTCAGTTTTGCAGAGTTACTCTTGTTAAGTATGTTGAATACCTCTAGGCTTGCTGTGTTTGGTATTTGTTTTCAGGCAAACTCCGATTCCCATGCTCCGTTTATCTCCCTCTGTGCTGGGATGAGGGTCCAGATCACCACGGCAAGTGCCATCACCACCTCCCCAACCAGGGCCCATGTGGTCTCTGGACTCTGCTTCTCTCCGGACGACTGTGGCGTGCTCTGCACCGCAGACTGCTGTCTTTTGCTTGCTTCTCCCCTCGCAGGCTTGGCTCCCCCCTGGAGACGGTCCAGCCCTCATTTCTGAATATCCAGACCTTACTGGCTTCTTTGTGGCCTTCGAAATCTAAGGCTGCACATGGTCTACCCGCATCTGCCATCTGGAATTATTGCCTTGTGTGGATGGTTCCCTTGTTAGTAAGTGCTGATCTCATCTCTGCAGGGAGAAAGTAGGGCCATAGTTTCATACCCGAGACAGAATCTGCCTTCCCACGTCATTTTGTGACCTCAAGCAAGTGATTTAATATCTCTGAGCCTCAGTTTCCTCATCTACAAAAGGGGTAGAATAATAGTACCTATCTCAGTGTTCTTGAAAATATTACATATATTCTTAAAAATGTGTGCAAGCAAAGCTCTTAGTAGGGTTCCTGGTATACGGTGAGAACTCTCAATTCTTTGATTTTTTCTTTTCTTTTTTTTTTTTTTTTTTTTAGAGAGAGTGAAAGAGAGAGGGAAAGACAGAGAGAAATATCAATATGAACGAAACACATCAATTGGTTGCCTCCTGCACACCCCCGACAAGTACCCAGGCCAGGGAGAGGAGCCTGCAACCGAGGTACATGCCCTGGACCGGGACCCTTTGGTCTGCGGGCCGACAACGCTCTATCCACTGAGCCAAAGTGATTCGGGCATAACTCTCAATCCTTCTGGGTCTAACTCCCTCCTTGGTGCACCAGATGCTTGGGAAGTAGCAAATGTGACCAGTGAGGGAGTCTGGTTCTTAGACCGTCAGAGGAGCAGGAGCAGATGAGAAGCTTTGGGAAAGGTCTCTGGCCCCTCCCCCTAAGCAACTGGATCAGAGTCCCAGGGAATGGGAATCCAAGATTCTAATAACCAGCTGGCTTTGACACCCTTGGGGAGACCCCACCAGCCTGGCGAGGCCATCTCCAGAAGGAAATCAGGAGACAATGCCAATCTCGGCCTAAAGCAGCATTCCCTGCAGTTACAAGAGTCCCTCTCTCTCCCATTGAAGCCCTTGCTCAAGACAGGGCGGCTGTCTCCCTCCATCTGCTTCCTGGTCCCTCACAGCACTTTTCTCTCTCTGACTCTGGAGTGTGCCCACTTCCCATCATCCGTCTCTCCCACTCCTCTGGCAGTGCCTAGCACATAGCAGGTAGTAAGTACATGAGATGAATAAAGAATGAATCAGCCTCTTCAATCATCTTTTCCCATTCCTTAACAAGGTCTTGGGCAGATTCCAGAGGTTTGGGATCCCCTTCGTTATTAAAACTCAGCCCAGCCTGGTTTAGCACGCTAAGCTCTTCTCTGATTCCAAGGTCGCCCCTTTCCCATCACAATTGGGTTTAGGGCTCTGGGGACTTGGGTGGGGGCAGGTGGTCTGCTTTCCACCTCATCCCTGTACCTGCGCCTGGGAGGGAAGGGGAGCTCGGTCTGCCTTGGAGAAGACCCTCCCTCCCCCAGCTTGTCAGGGGCTGGGAGCCAGCACTTCCGGGGAGAAGACAGAGGACTCCCAGAGCAGCTGGTGCATGGCGGTCCGCTCTGTGTTGGCAGGCGCTGCTTGCCTGGGTGATCTTTACTGGGAGAGGCTTCTAGAAGCTAGTGCCTTGTGGGTGCAGGCGTGAATTCTCTGGATCCGTGCACTGGGCCTCTAGTAAATACATATTTTTTTAAAAAAGAACTTCAAGTCATAATGCAAGAGTCATTTCCTTTCCACTCATCCTTCAATCCTGATTATCTTAAGAGAATACTTCTTCCAGAAAAGAGCAGGCCTCAAGCTAAGCGCTCGACTCTCAGCATGTGAGGTTTGGCTGCGAGAGGCAGAAGGCTTGACAAGATTGGTTGAACAAGATAAGCCATGTTTCTCTCTCATGTCGTGAACCAGAGGCGAACACCCCATGGTTGGAAAGGCAGTTCTACGGTTGTCAGGAACCCAGACTCCTAAGTTGTTGCTCTGGCGCCAATATCACGTAGAGTCTACTTTATAGCCCAAGGTAGTTACTAGCACTGCAGCTTCAGCCGCCAAGTCCCTCATGTTCACCTCCTAGCCATCGGAAGGCAGGGTCCTGCTACTCCCTGGAAGTCATGGAAGAAGTCAAGAAGGAAGGTGGGGGTGGAGGAACGAATGATTTTATTATTGTTTTGATAGGCACCTGGCTTTCTCAAGGTCCATGGGCTCATTGCCCTTGGCAGAGCCTGCAGGCCTGGAAGCTTTGATCAGAAGATCAAGAAGTGCTTGGTTGTTGGCCCGAGGCTGATGAGGACAAGGAGTCGCTCTGTACGGGGTGAGGGAGGGCTGGGAGGGCAATTTCTCTCTCACTCAAGGTGTGTATGTGGGAAGGAGGGGCAGCTCCTTGGTGCTGCTCCTCTCACTGTGCCAGGAAGCCCAATGACGAGAAAGATGGCAGAAGACTGGAGGGAGGGATTGGGTGGCCACACGAGGGGAGCCTGGTTCTCACCCCATCACATAGTGCTGATCTCCAGATGAGCCTCGCCCAGCCAGGGAGAAGAGGGCTGGAGAGAAGTGGCCAGGCTAGGCAGGCACCTGTCTACCCACATGTGCCCTCAACACCCATGTGTGTGACTTTCTCAGGCCTCCAGCGGACAGGGTGGGAGGTGGCTGCCTCCAGGCAAAAGGACCTGTAGGTGGAGCTGCCAGAGGGGGCAGCTTAGTGTGCAGTAGAGGGGAACCAGATCGCTCACGCAGAGGACTGGCCAGCGGAGATCCCCACGCATCCAGAGAATTCACGCCTGCACCCACAAGGCGCTAGCTTCTAGAAGCCTCCCCCAGTAAAGATTAGCCAGGCAAGCAGCACCTGCCAACAGAGAGATGTTACCGGCACACAAAGAACCACATTACTCACTTAGGAAAAAAACAAAGCAGCCCCAGCCGGTTTGGCTCAGTGGATAGGGCATTGGCCTGTGGAATGAAGGGTCCCGGGTTTGATTCTGATCAAGGGCACGTACCTCACTTGCAGGCCCGCCCTGATCAGGGCGCCTGCAGGAGGCAACCGATAGATGTGAGGATGCATCTCTCTCTCACATTGATGTTTCTCTCTCTCTGTCTCTTCCCCTCCCTTCCACTCTCTCTAAAAATCAATGGAAAAATATCCTTGAGTAAGGAAAAATATCCTTAACCAAAAAAGAAAGAAAGAAAGAAAGAAAGAAAGAAAGAAAGAAAGAAAGAAAGGAAGGAAGGAAGGAAGGAAGGAAGGAAGGAAGGAAGGAAGGAAGGAAGGAAGGAAGGAAGGGAAAGGAAGGAAGGAAGGAAGGAAGGAAGGAAGGAAGGAAGGAAGGAAGAAGGAAGGAAGGAAGGAAGGAAGGAAGGAAGGAAGGAAGGAAGGAAGGAAGGGAAAGGAAGGAAGGAAGGAAGGGAAAGGAAGGAAGGAAGGAAGGAAGGAAGGAAGGAAGGAAGAAAGAAAGAAAGAAAGAAAGAAAGAAAGAAAGAAAGAAAGAAAGAAAGACAGAAAGAAAGAAAGAAAGAGGAAGAAAGAAAAAGAAAGCAGGTTCCCCGTTAACCTTTCTGGAGAGAAAGTTGCCTGTAACTTCTCGAATCTTTCAGGCCCCGGTGCTGGCTCTTCCCTCCCTTAGGAACCTGCAGCCCCAGTGAAAGTGTCGACACCAACCACGTTCAACATGTTAATAGCTGATTCCAGCCAACCTTCTCCCCTCCGTTTCCATCCCGAGAGGACTGCAGAGATTAATTAGAGAGAAGCTGCCTGCGAGACGGCAACCACATTATGAATGTCTTGAGAGCAGGGCCCCTGTCTAGTTCAGCCACTCGTTCCATGGATACTTATGGCATGTGCCAGGCATGCTTCCAGGGACTATAGCAGAGTGGTATGGCACCGGCTCCGGAGCAAGACTGCCTGGGTTCCTCTCTCACTCCACCACTTACAAATCGTGTGGCCTTGAGCCAGTTAATTTGCCTCTCTGAGCCTTAGGAATAATATTTCCTACCTCACGGGTTTTGAGGATTAAGTGATATATATATAAATTTCTGAGAACATACACCCACACAACACTTGCACACCACTGTTCATAACAGCCAAAAAATAGAAACAACCCAGATGTCCATCAGCTGATGAGTGGATAAATAAAAGGTGGTACATCCATACAACAGATTACCCAGCAATCAAAAGGAATGAAGTACTGACAACTGCTACAATAAGGATGAGCCTTGAGAACATTATGCTCAGCAGCCAGTCACGCAAGACCACATGTTGTACACTTCCATTTATATGAAACTAGAGGCCTGGTGCATGAATTCATGCCCTGGTGGGGTCCCTTGGCCTGGCCAGCGATCGAGGTCTATTGGGGGGCCGGCTGGCCAGGGAAAGGGACCCTGGGAGGTTGGCCAGCAGCCCCCCCACCACTCGATCAGGGCCGATGGGGGGCCGGCCAGGGGGAGGGGCCACAGGAGGTAGGCTGTGGGAGCGCACTGACCACCAGGGGGCAGCTCCTGCATTGAGCATCTGCCCCCTGGTGGTCAGTGTACGTCATAGCGACTGGTTGACCGGTTGTTCTGGTAGTTCTGGTCATTCGGTCGTAATGGTCGCTTAGGCATATATATATATATATATATATATATATATATATATATATATCCAGAACAGGGAAATCTGTAGAGAAAGCAAGTAGATTAGCAGTTGTCTGGGGGTTCAGGGGGTTGGGAGTGGGAGGATGGGGGTGACTGCTAATAGGCCCAGGTTTCTTTGGGAGTAATGAAAAATTCTAAAATTGATTGTGATGATGGCTACACAACTTGGTGAATATATTAAAAAATCATTGAACTGTACACTTTGGATCAGCGAATTATATGGTACATGAGTTCTCTCTCAATAAACCTGTTTTCAAAATGTCTTAGGACAATGCCTGGTATTCTTTATTCAGTGCTAGGGCAATAGGGATAAAGAAGATGAGCCGATTCCCTGTATCACGGAGCCTGTCTTCACAGACTTCCCTCTGCATCTCACTCACCGTCTAGCATGGCGCTGACCCACAGCCGAGGTTCACTGTCATCTGTTAGGCTGTGCGCATTCTATCAAGTCCAGCCATGACTCCATGTGACAGTGTGGCTCCTGTCTGCCTGTCCATTTCTGCCTCTAACAAAGCTCGCCCCCCCATGGCCCCTATGGCCTGATCACCAGCTTTGCTTCTGAATTTTCCCAACTGCTGAGTGGCTTTGTCTCACGCTCTCAGAAGCCCTTGACCTCCTCACGTGTCACCCCCACCCTTGGACTTGACGTGCATCTGCTTCTCTGATTTGGACCTTCAGCGCTCAGGGACAGACTCTGGGGATGGGCCGGTGCCCGTGAAATGGGGCCATCTCGTTCTCAGGGCATTGCCAAGGTTCCAACACAGAATTCACAGAGGGACTCTGGTGCGGAGAAAACCAAGAGGAGACCTATCCCCCCGGGGCCACCCCGGGTTCACATGACAGAGTGACCACAAAGCCGCATTTCCAGAGAGGCTCAGGGGAGCTGGGAGGCAGGCACTGACTCTGGCCCCAGCCAACTCCAGCTTTCCACAGAAGGGACCAACCGTCCCCGCTTGCCAAGGACTCCCTCGGTTTTCAAACTCAAAGTCCCAGCCCCCTTGGTCCCAGGCAAACTAAAACAGTTGGTCACTCTAGTTCCCACAGAAATTAATGACCCCTCTTCCTCCTTCTCCCACTCTTCCTCCCCCTACCATTCCTCCCTCCCCTTCCTCCCCGGGGCCAGGCCTTGTTAGCCCCTTGGCACACCAAACCTCACTCTACCCACCCAGCAGCCCAAAAAAGGAAGAGGTGCTGGCTGACCCAACACAACTATAGCCCAGCCTCAGTCCCTCACCCTGAGGGGTTCCGAGTATTTGATGGAGGGACGTGCAAGGCCCAGAAGGTAAACTCAACCAGGACTGGCATTCGGTGACAGCTCCACACAAGGACCCCGCGCAACAGCGTGAAGAGTAATCGCTCTTTTCTAAGGCCCAGGGGTTGTGAACGTCTAAAGAACACCACACTTTCGTCCTCCACAACGGAGCGGCGAAGGGACGCTGTTTCCGGGTACGAAGCAGGACCATGGGCTGCTGCCCATCAAAGGGGAGGCCAAACACTGAGCTCAGATTCCGGTTGGAGACTCAGCATCTTCATCTTCAAAATGCAGCCTATTCACTGTGCCGGGTCACAGGGTAACCGGCGGGGCGGGGCTCTGCAGTGATCAGCGTGGCTCTCCACAAATGGTTCTTTGCCATGGCAACAGGCACTTCCGAGACTCAGCCTGCTCAGATGGGGATCTGCTCTCCGGGGACATCTCAGCCTCCGTTCCCCTCATTGCGGGGGAGCAGGCCACTCACAGAATGCATGGTGGGTGGAGGGGGGGAGCCCGGAGCTCCCCGGTTCCCCCTCTTAGTGAGAGCCCATATCTCCGAGGTAATATACACACGTTCACTTCCTCTCTCGGTGGGAAGCATACCACGCGCTCCCCAGGAAGGAGGCAGCCTCGAGTCGGCTGGGACGTCTTCTATAACAGTATTTTCCCCTTTATGTGGAGCAGGGTCTGCCCTGACCAGCCCTGATCTCTCATCTGGCCTCATCCCCTTGCTCCTCTAGACACACGAGGCTGAGGCCCTGAGCGGCCCGGGAGGGGTCTGGATTTGTTTGTGAATTACACGATGCTTGAAACCATCAGGGGACGATGGTCACAGCCCTGACAAGTTAGGTCACCTGTTTCACCGGAACAGCCCAGCCTGTGGCCCAGGGGTACAGGATGAACTGGGCAGTTCCCAGATGTGTGACATCCCGAATCCCGATCCCTCACCCCGGGGGCGGGGGGGAAGCAGAGCTGGGTCTGCTGGGACATCTGCAAGCGCTAGTAAGAGACCACAGAGCAGGTGCCCTCCTGGATCACCCTGGCCCGGGCCTGTGGCTACGCATCCCCACCATCTTGCCTTTGTCCTTTGCAATGGATAAGCATCCAGCTGGCAAGTCCCTGGGGACAACAACAAGGAGAGGAACGGAAGGCTGGCTGGCAAGGAGTCAGGAATAAAAGCTGATTGGCCCAAGCAAAGACAGGCCACACCTGGAGCCCTCCCCACGGCCATGGTCAGGGTGCCTTGTGCTTGGCTGGCCGCTCCCCACTGCTCCATGCCCAGGCCTTCCCGGGAGCTTTTCACCCTCCGCTAGCCACCATCTGGCAGTGTCGCTGAGAGCCTGGAGGGGGGCCAGGAGCTGGCACAGACTAAGCAGAGATTTGCTGGCCGTGGCTCCAGGGACCTTGGCTTGCTCCTGATTCAATGACGGGGGAGGGTTCCAGTGGCCTCCCAGGGCCCACAGATGGGCAGCCCCAGGGGGAAGCCACATGGCAGGGTCCTGCTGTTGTTCAATGTCGTTCATTAGTTTTTATCAGTAAGATGCTGCTTGGTTGGCAGGAACACACCTGCTCCCGGCAGGAGCGGCCACCAGAAGCGCCAATGGCCCCAGGAAGACATTGTCGGGGGGGGGGGGGGGGGGAAGGGGGGAGGGTCTCGCTCTTGGAGCTTGACATCCTCTCTCAGACCTCAGAGGGCCACTCTGCACCTAAGGGGCCTCAGGGAAAACCCAGAGGGTTTGTCAGCACACTGAACTCAAAGCCAGTAAGCCCAGCATCTCATGCTCCCCAGGGCCAAGGTCAAAGCCAGGCCTCTCCACTGGCAGCCAGATGCCCAGACGGCTGAACTCTGAAAACAGACAGCACCAGGGGCCGGCCAACTTTATAAAAACCTAGAGAGCAAATAGTTCAGGCTTTGCAGGCCAAGAGGCAAGATTGAGGGATATTGTGAAGGTACTTGTATACATCTTTTTAAATGTAACCACTTAAAATGTAAAACAAAACGAAACGAAAACACATTCTTAGTTCACAGGCTATAAAAAGAAACAGGTGGTGGGCCAGACTTGTGGACCCCTGGGCTATGGTCCCCTGGGCCAGGAGGCCAGCAGGAGAGGCCGCCTGCAGCTCTCCTCCAAGGCAGAGCCCTCAGCTGTGGGACCCACGCAGGTCTGGGCTGAGCCCACGCAGCCCAAGGCACACCCACCTCTGTCCTGACACCTTACGTAAGGACCATACCTCCCGGCGTGCGTCAGGCTCTGCTGAGCACTGGCCTACGACCCATGACACCTGAGACTCCTCTCCTCACTTAGGACCCCACTGGGTCCCACGGCCTTGAGCTGCCGTGTGGCCTGGCACATGTGTAGTTCTAAGTAGCTGCTTAGTGAATCTGCAGGTGACACTGAAGCACAGAAATAGGATGAGCTGTGAGGATGGTGGTGGTGTGTGTGGGTTTGGGGGGAGGGAGGGGGTTGCAGGGAGCATCGCCATGGGAAGGCAGAGTGTGACTGCCCTGAGCTGATGAGGAGGGAGCACCGTGAGGCTGGGATGGGAACGACCTGACCCTGTTTCTCAGGGAAGGGCCCACTGGTCTGTCACACAAAAGTGGAGGTGGGTGGGGGGACCATCTCACCGCCTGTCACAAGGTGAGACATCAAGACTGAGGGCTGTATCTAGTGTCCTTGCAACCCCCACCATCCCTGAGTGGAACACACTCTCTCTTAGCTTCACTCCCTTGGCTGTGGCCAAGGGCTTCCTCCCCACCCCATAACCTAGCTTCGGTTGGGATGGCTTTGGCTGCAAGTAACACCTGAGTAAACCTGGCTTAAATAATACAGGTTTACATCTCACGTAATGAGGCCTGGAGGGAGGAGGGTCCAGGGTGGATTCACAGCTCTTTGATGTCCAGGCTCCAGGTCACATCCTTTGAGAACCTATTGTGTTGTCCTAGCCTTCTTGGCTGCAGGCATCACTGCCCCAAACAATGGAATCTGGAAGTTGGGGGGAGGGGGTCTTCTCATCTAAATCAAGGCCCCAGGAGATGTTCCTCAGGTCCCATTGGCCAGAACTGGGTCACGTGCTCATCCCTAAAGTAGTCATTGGCAAAGGGGAGAGAGCTGGGTTCCAGGCAGACCTGCAGCTGAGCAGGCTGCACCCCATACCTGAGCGCCTCTGGGATTCTGTTGGGAGGAAGATGGTGGGAGTGAATGTTCAGTTGGAAACGCACCGAGTTGCCAGGCCGTGTTGGGCTTTGGGTTTTTTAGCTTCTGCGTTATTTTTAACTAGAAAGATTACACTGTCAAAACAAGTGAGTCACCATGCCCTTCTGACGGAAGCCTGGTGGATTGCGAGGACTTCCATCCAAATTCCCAGGGAGACACAGATGCCTGGGTGGGGTAAGGCAAGGAAATGGTCGGCTGCCCTTGGAACGGTTTGATGTCATCACACCAGGAGCTGGGGTACAGAGGGGCGGGGCTGGGGGGCCCATGGGTAGGGATTGGGTAACTTATAGCTTCTCTTTATTCACTATGTCACAGGAACTCAGCTAATGTATGAGAGTAACAGTCCATGGAACAGCAAAAGAAAAAACAATATGAATTGTCCAAAACTTCATGGGCAGTTCCAACAGGGCGGAAAGCCATCTCCTGGCCCCTACTGGTCACTGTCATGGTTCAAAAACCTCTGGGAAGACCAGGCCAGGGGACAGGTTATTGGCATTGTGACCCTAGATGAGCCACTAGCTCAGCCTGTTTCCTCATTTGTAAAATAAGCATTTAAGTGTCAAAGGTCAAGATCTTTCCCACTGTGATCCAATGTGACTTGAACCTTGAGCCACAAATGACAAATGGGACCCAGAGCCCCCTGGGTCCTGGTAATTCCTGATCGCCATAATGCAGTGATAATGGTGATGGTGATGGTGGTGGTGGTGGTGGTGACACATCCACACTGAGCACTTGCTCTATGCCACGCATTGTCCGAGGCTTAGGGGGGCTCCTATATTCACCAATGTGAGTGTAGTTGGAGACAGGGCCTTTAAAGAGGGAACTAAGGTTAAACGAGGTCATACGGGTAGAGCTGTAATCAAATATGACTGGTGTCCGCATAAGAAGAGGAAGAGACACCAGGGATAAGCTCTCAGCGAGAAGAGGCCATGTAAGGACACTGTGAGAAGATGGCCATCTGCAAGCCAAGGAAGGAAGCCTCCAGAGACTCCAGACTTGCGGACACCTTGATCTTGGACCTTCCAGCTTGCAGAACTGTGAGAGTATAAACTCCTGATGTTTAAACCATCCCATCTTGAGATTCTGTTATGGCAGCCAGAGCTGAATAATAAATCACCCGGTGGCTCTAAAGCCAACATTAGAAACAGGCAATCCGACTCCAGAGCCACATTCTTTTTCTTTTCTAAAATATGTTTTTATTTATTTTAGAGAGAGAAGAAGGGAGAGGGATAGAGACATCGATGAGAGAGAAACATCTATTGGCTGTCTCCTGCACGCCCCCTACTGGGGATCAAGCCTGCAACCCAGGCATGTGCCCTGACCAGGAATCCAACCAGCAACCTCTTGGTGCATGGGTCGACGCTCAACCACTGAGCCACACCGGCCGAGCTTCAGAGTCACATTCTTAAGAACCTCATCATCTATAAGTCAACCCTTTAATTGGAGAGGCGGGCAGTAGGTATCCTTAGGGCTGGCTCTGGGCATACCAAGTATACAGATGGTCAGATGGTCTACCCCTTTGCCTCCTTCCTCGACACAGCAAAAGACAGTCCATTCAGGGTTAGCCAAGACCCATGTTTTGGTGGAAGTGGTCGTAGGGAAATACGGGCCTGAGATCAGTGGGCGGCTAGAACCATCTGGGTAAGGAGCACAGCTGGGTTATGCCTAAAATGGCTGTAGGCACCAAAGAGATTTCGATCAGAGATTTTAAATGGCATCACCATCTGCTTCCCAGGAAGAGTCTTGGATGCTGCCCAAATCAGACCTGGATTTAAATCATGCCTTTCCTAGGTGTGGGGCCCCGGGCAAGTCACTTCACCCTCCGAGCCTCCGTTTCCCCACTGTCACATGGAGATCCTCATTCTGACTCTGCAGCAGTGCTGTGAGGATGAAGAAGTTAACACGTGGGAAATTGCTTCACAGATGGTCTTAATTCAGTAACACCTAACCCGAGGGACCCCCTGAAATCCCCTTCGCTTCATCAAAGCAGAGCCCGCCGTTACAGTGCCCTGGCAGGCAGCCATCAGGCCTTTCTGAAGAAGCTGGGTGTAAATTATAGATCACAGCCTATCGTCGGATCAGCTGCTCTTCAGGTTCTTGCCTCCCTGTGGGCGGGGGTCTGGGCTGGCTCCCTCCGAGCACTGCCCGCGGCCCTGGGGATCTCTGCTACCCCTGCAGTGCCCATCTCTTGTCCCCCACTTTCCTTCCTCCCAAAGACTAAATGCTCCTTGGACTGAGGTTGAGGGGACACCCAGAAGGACTCCCAGAAAGCTGTCCTCCCACTGGCCCTTGAAGCTTGCCACCACTTGAATCCCAACTCCAGCCCCACTGAGCACACCCACTCCATCCCCAAAAGGCTGCCTCTCAGGAGACCCGGAGAGCGGAATACCCGGGGAATTGTGTCTTTAGGATTCAGAAGCCACAAGAGGCCAAAGGGAAAGCAGCGCTGTTTGCATGAGTGGGGTCTGCCTGCCCTCCCGAGGGGCTGAGTGAGATTCCTGGCTTCCTTGCTACGGCCGGCTGCCCTCCCCAGCGCCAGGAGCACACATCCCTCGTTCCCAGCCACGCCCAGCCCGGGCTTCCTCCTCCTTCCCAGGCTCCTCTCCCAGGAGCCCCGGGCCAGGGCAGGCTGAGCAAGCAGCCTGTGCGTAGGTGATGTCCAGATCCAAGTGATTCTCCACCGGGGATACCAGGGTTCTGCGAGGAGAATGCAGGCCCTGGAGCGACCAAGCAAACTCTGCCTCGTGACCATGGACGAGTCACTTCCTAAGTTCCATTGCCCTCATCAGTAGAAACAGAGACACTGGTACTGCCCGGGGCACCGGGGTGTTGTGGGGATTAAATATGGAAATGCATAAAAACGAGGAGCACCGGGCGGGCAGGGAGTGCCCCTGATAGAGTGGGGGGGGGGGGGGGGTGAGCTCTGATGCAGGACCCGGGCTACAGGCAACGAGTGAGGGCACAGCCTGCGGGGTCTGAGAGTGAGGGCTCCTACAAGTGAGGGCCTGGCCCCTGCTTCCTTCACTGAGCACACGGGCAGGTAAAGCTAAGACATACAAACGCCCTAAATCGCCCGACCCTTGCGTCGGTCTTCAGGAAGGACGGGAAGATGCAGGGTCCAGCCTGCAGAGGGCACAGTTCCTGGCTTGGCTCCACTTCAACTCATTCTCACTTCTCATCTGAACACTGAGGCTCAACAGTGGGTCCCTCCACGCCACCCTCATCACAGCGCTGTGTGGGGACCAGATGAGATAAGGAAGGAAGGTGCTTTGTAAGCGACAGGGGACTGGACCACTCAGGAGGCGGTGCTCAGGATCAGGGTCATTATATATATATATTTTTTATATATTTTATTGATATTTTACAGAGAGGAAGGGAGAGGGATAGAGAGCTAGAAACATCGATGAGAGAGAAACACCGATCAGCTGCCTCCTGCACACCTCCCACCAGGGATGTGCCCGCAACCAATGTACATGCCTTTGACCGGAATCGAACCCGGGACCCCTCAGTCCGCAGGCTGACGCTCTATCCACTGAGCCAAACCGGTTTTGGCAGGGTCATTATATTTTAAGTCCTGTGTGTTGTTCTCCACTCTCCCATCCCACCTCACCTTCCCAGCGCCCTCCTAACAAGCAGAGAGTCTCTCTAAATAGTTAATGTCTCCATGAAACATACTCAGTAGCCGCTCGATTATCTGACTTCATTCGTATCTTTGTATTTAAGGAAAAGAAAGCAACATTATTCAAAACATGAGTTGGTAATAAAATGCCCCGTGGCAAGACCCATTCACCTTGCCTACATCTCAATTTTACAAACAAATCCCACACATCGCCCACCACCTTCAATGAATTACATTGTTAGGAAACAGCTCGAATTTTAATCCACATTTGCCTTGGCCATGAGAAAAGAGGTTCCTTCTTTGGCCTGTCTCTAATCAAGAGTGTTAATTATCTTGGTTACATGCTAGCAAATTAATTATGGACTAATGAAGTTAAAGGAGGTCATTTGTTAAGGAAAACTGATTACATATTGTTAGCTCTGGGGGATTAAATGAAAAATCACTGTCATGAAAACAGCTTTAAAAATTAGACCCACTATTTGATTTGTGAGGTTGCCTGGCTGAGAGGATAAATAACACGGCGCGCACAGCATCTCATCTCCAAGTGAAGTCGCCAGACCAGCGGCACCTGGGAACCTGTTAGAAATGCAAACCCTCCTGGCCCACCTCAGGCCTGCTCAACCAGAAACCCTGGGGGTGGGGCCCAGGAGCCTGGGTTCTAACAGGCTCTCCACACTGATGCCTAACTTCTTCTGTCATGGGTGTGTCCTGACATCTTCCTATAACCCTGCAATAACAAACACTGCCACTTATTGTGCACTTGCTGTATACCTGGTGAGTTCATCAGAGTTCTCCAGAGAAACAACCAATAGAGAGAGAGAGACTGTGTGTGTGTGTGTGTGTGTGTGTGTGTGAGAGAGAGAGAGAGAGAGAGAGAGAGAGAGAGAGAGAGAGAGAGAGAATTATGAGGAATTGGCTCTCATGTGATTATGGAAGCTGAGAAGTCCCATGATCTGCCATCTGCAAGGAAAGCCAATGGTGTCCTTTACTATGAGAAAAGTACCAGCGGAGCCAATGGTGTTAAGTCCCAGTCCACCGCCTGGAAAGGCCCATGTCCCAGCTCAGCAGACAACAGAAGGGAGAGGCAATCCTCCTTCTTCTGCCTTTTGTTCTACTCAGGCCCTCGGTGGATTCGATGATGCCCACCCACATGGGGAGGGCAAGCTGCTTTCGGAGCCCACCAATTCCAACGTCCATCTCACTTGGAAACACCCTCACAGACACGCCCAGAGTCGTGTTTAGCCAAACATCTGGGCACCCCCTGACCCTGTCAAGTTGTCACATAAAATTAACCCCCATAACCGGTCCATATAGTGACTCGATGTATTGAAACTCTTTCGGGTGGATCTCATTAGAACCCCATCGTCTTCAGGGGTGGGCAAACTTTTTGACTCCAGGGCCACCATGGGTTCTTAAACTGGACCGGAGGGCCAGAACAAAAGCATGGATGGAATGTTTGTGTGAACTAATATAAATTCAAAGTAAAGGAGCGGAGGGGAGAGCAAGAGAACCGGATAGAACAGCCGGATCTGGCCCGCGGGCCATAGTTTGCCCACGGCTGGTCTAGATGAAGAATTGGAGGCTCAAAACTAAGTTTGCTGAAATGCTCACAGCTAGTACACAGTGCAGTTCCAGACCCAAAGCCAGGTCTCCCTGACTCCGCATCTGTGCTGGTTCAGTGTTCCCTGGCCCCCCGCTGCGGTATGGCTCATAAATAGTGTGCAAATGCAGATACTGCTTAGAAGGGTCTAGGGACCCCAGGCCTAGAGTTGCAGAGTTAGGAGAAAGATTCCATTTATGCCTGGAGCTCTCTCTTTCAAGAAAGAGCATAAATGCCTGGAAAGAGGACGCTGGCCTAGCACTGGGTTGAGCCTCTCCCAGCTCTTTGGACCTTAGGGCACGACCCTCTCCTGGGGTCAGTTTGTGTGAGTGCAAGGTACAGGCCTCGAAGGGAATAAACAAAACATAAACTGCTCCTTTCACAGCCCTGCCTCTCCTCCTCTGTGGTTTTGGTCCACTGGGACCATCAGCCCAGCGGTCCCCATCCTATTGACAAGGAATCTGGAGGCTCCTTCAGAAATGGTCTCCTTGAAACACACAGACGAAGTCTCCGAAGGTAAGTGTGGAGGTCCCCTGTCCAGCTGTTTCATGACCTGCCTGGTGTGGCTGAGCTAGAGGGGGGAAGGGAAGGAGGCAGGCCAGCTGCAGTGGCCCCCAGCGAGCCGAGCCGGGGCCAGTCCTGCAGAAAAGGCACCGCAGCCAGTGCCCCTCCTCACTACTATCCACTTCCTCTCCCCACCCCTCCCCCAGAGGCCTTCCTGGCTCCTGTTCCCAGAGGTCAGCCTGCTGGCCTCCGTGCGGGCCAGCACCTGGCAGGTGGATGAAGGCAGGGTGAGTCACAGCTTCCTGGAAAACTGTGGTCTAGACAAACTCCCCGAAGCAGAGGTCTGTCCAACCGGCTTCTCCAGGAGCCTTGTCCAGGTGGGCTGTGCGGGCACATGAACCGCCATTGGAAGGGAGGTGGGGACCTGCAGGCTCACCCTGGGTGTGCGATGTGGTTTCTGGTTGTGCCTCCTCTCACTTCAGCTCAGTTCCGTCCTTCCAGGGAGGCAGGATGGGCTCGGGAGATCCAGGCCCAGAAACTATTTCTAGCTTCATGCGTCTCAAACCGTGATACACACAAAAAATCAGCTGAGATCTCGCTAACACACAGGTTCTGATTCGGCGGGTCTGAGATAAAGTCAAGCCTCTGCATTGCTCACAAGTTCCTAGTGATGCTGGCGATTCTGGCCCCTGGCCCACACCTCCAGGGGTGAGGAGGCTCTCACCTAGTCTATTACACATCCAGGGTGGGCTTTGGTTGAAGGGGAGACACCCAGCAGGGGCTGACGGATACATAGGGCAGCAATATCAAGTAATGAAAACGTGAGGGCCTGGGGGTCAGGCAGACAGTCCTGCCACCTATCTGAGCCTCAGTTTCCTCAGCTATAAAAGGAAAAGAACTACTTCATTGGACTTCCTGCGGAGTCAAATGTCCTAAAAATTATAAAGTCTCAGTTACTATTTTTGCCCAATCACAATAGCAGACAGCAATACATTTGCTTACAGAAGTATGTTCAACCAAGATGGAGTAACGGTTTTAGATACCACTGGACAGCAAGTAATGACAGACAGTGATCCTGAGACACAAGACATAAACAAGGTAAGACCTATGACTGCCCTCGCTTGCCGCCTTCAGAAAGTTTCCAGACATGATGTGGGAAAGGGAAACCTAAGATGAGCCCAGCGGCCTCTGAGTTGAGATGGAGCTGAGAGCTGGGGAGGCCCATGCAGCTACAGGCTGAAGAGCAGAGTGCTGGAAAGGAGAGATCTGCACAGACAGAACTCCAGAGACCTGCAGAGGGTCATCTGTGATGACGTAGCAGAAACCGACAGCACACACATGTGAAGCCAGTATCTGTGGTCATAGAAGATCCTCCCGAGAGGAGGGCCAGGAAGAATGGCTATTCCCACCAGCCAGGCAGGAAAACCTCATGCACAGTGAGTATTCAGAAAGGTCTTGCCCAGGTAGTGGAGAATAACTAACCCAGACAGCACTGATCTGGTCCTGCCTACCAAATCTTAGAAGCAAGACTCAAAAGAATAAAACTGTAATGTAACTGCATCCCAGAAAAAAAAGAAAAAAAAAGCTCAGAAATTCAAAAATATCCAGCACCCAACATGGTGAAATCACAATATCTGGCATCCAATCAAAGATTACTAGACATGCAACAAAGCAGAAAAACATGACTATAGTGAGGGAAAATATCAACTGAAATCAATCCAGAACTGATACAGATGTTAGAAGTAGCACACAAGACATTAAAAACAATTACTATCATTGTATTGCATATATTCAAAAATTACAGAGACATGGAAGATATTTTTTAAAAGATCAAAATCAAACTTCTGGAGATAAACACTACAATATCTCAGATAAAAAGCAATACTGGATGGGATTTGCAGAAGATTAGACATTGCAAAAGAAAGACTTAGTGAACTTGATAACATAGCAGTATAAATTATCCAAAATGAAACAGGAGGATTTGGGGTGGGGGGTTGTTTTTTGTTTGTTTTAATTAAAAGAGTATCAGTAAGCTCTGGGACAATTTCTAGTAGTCTTGCCGGAAGCCAGTTCCAGCATGTCATAATTGCAAGAGTTTCATCGAGAGGTTGATGGAACTTGGGGACTCAATAATGGCTGAGTCATATATGTTATCACCTGTTGGGAATGGCTGAAGGCATTTCCCCAAACCTGAAAAGGATGATTGTTTGCTGCCAGACAGCTCAGGGCATCTTAATCTACATGTTATTGCCTCCTGTTGGCCAAACACCTGAACAGCCGAAGGCAATTCCCCATTCTGACAATGCTTCTGTATGAAACCCTACCCTGTGAAATGTATATCTCCACCTTGCCTTAGGACAGGTTGTGTTAATAAAAAGCAAGGGGTCCTGAGACAAGGAGAACTTGGTTTCTTCAGCCAAGCTCCTCTGCCTCCCCCAATATGCCTTTCAAAATTATGTTTCGTCTCTGGACTTATCTAATCTACACACAGCCCTTTCTCCAGATTCCAGAACGCTTCTAGATGCCGGATCAAGACCACCGGCATTAAATGACGCCCAAGGTCCGGCATTAAGTCTAATAAATGTGTAATCGGGAGTCCCAGAAGGAAGTGGTTCAGGTGATGACCCAGGTCTGAAAATGTTCTCCACTAATTTCTGTGGCTCCCCCCAGCCATGCGAATACCTTGAAATATGCTGGGGGCTCTGTCAGCAGGTTCTTAGGGGGCAGCCCACCTTTTGAGACAGGTAATGTTAATAAACCCATTTAAACTGGCCTACACTGAGACCAACTAGTTCATAGCTCGTGTCACTTGGCCTTAATTCCATCCAGAACCCACCTGATCTCAAACCTGTGCTTTACACCTGGGTATGGCAAACTGTTCCACAGACGGGCGAACTCTTTCTGTCAAGTATTTCTGTAGTCAACATCTTGGGCTCTGCGGTCCACACAGACTCTGTTGCAGAGCGTAACTCTGCCATGGCCGCACAGAAGCAGCCGGAGCAAGCATGGCTGTGGTCTGATAAAACTTCATAGACACTGAAATTTGAATTGCATGTGTTTCCTGTCACAAAATATGTTTCTTCTTCTGATGTTTGATCTGTGAAAATAAATGCGTCCCTATCTTGAGTTTCCAAATGGCATTCAAAAAAAACAAAAAACAAAACAAAACCACATTCTTAGCTCACAGGCCATACAAAAACAGGTTCGGGTTTGATTTGGCCCACAGGCCAGTCTGCTGACCCCTGCACTAATCCGTCACATGCGGGCCAAGCAGCTCTCCACAGCAATGAGCTGGAGCATCTGGATCCCACAGGCAGTTCTGGTCTTAGACTCGTCATTTCACTCCTCCACCCACCCCCTGCACCCGTGCTCCTCTTTGCATGTACCTGTGCCTGCCCCGTCTGAGCTCTTTGATGCCCGGATGTGCACTCCCCTCTTGGACCTGAATAGAGTCAACACTCTTCATTCCACCACCCTTGCCTTAATGAGCCGAGCCTAGGACCCCACTGACCATTGCACTTTCCAGAAACCAGAAGAAACCAGACACTTCATTGGCATGTTATTTGGAAATTCAAGGTAGGGACACATTTATTTTCAAAGAATTCACATCCCCCCAGCCAGTTTGCAACCCACAGCCTCAGGTGGGAAGGCAGCTCTGGGTAAGCCTACTGTCAGAATCCAATGGGGGCACAAGTCACATTGGAAGTCATGTTGGCTCGATGCTTTTCACAAACCGCCCCTTCTGCATTTCATCCTGGAGTTTTCTTTGTGACACAGAGCTCTGTTTCAGCGGATTATGTTAGCTACCAGCCAGTTCTGTAATCTCCATCCCCTGGGGTCAAGTTCAAAGAGAATTCCGATGTGATTAAGTAAACATATGCAAGTAGCAGATTTATGTGCTACTGTGCTAGTCTTTGTGATGTTGGCATTGGGAGCAGGAAATTATAACAGCTCCTGTGTGCGCAGTTTATTTCCTAAGAAATTAACTCCTCAGTCCCCCCTGTGAATGAAAGCACTTCTTGGGACATCTGAAATTCAAAGTGAACCACACTCTGGGCTCTATCCGAGAAGAAGGGGAGGGGGAGAGTGATCAGGAGGAGGAGATGATTAACAAGGAAGGACCAGTGAAGAGCGAGCTGATGAATCAATCTCTGCTGTCTGTGGATGTGGTTCGTGGAAAGGAGAGGAAGTGGGTCTCAGGCACTTCAGTCCATCACAACGGAGAAACTGAACAGTAAGTGGTACCTGGAGCAGTGGGCTGGGACTGCCCCGCGCAGGGGTTAATGGACACGTGGAGAGCGGCTCGCTTTTAACAAAGTACTTGAGCTATTATCTGGGCACACCCACTGCGCAGGGGACCAGCAGGCAGCAGGGTTACCGAGGCAGTTAGAGACAAAAGAAATTCCCTGACAGCCCTGGCCAGCAGAGATGCGCTGGTCCTGATTTGCCACCAGCAATAAATGATGTTTGGGACCCAAACCCCTCCTGAGCCACCCCTTCTGCACCCCAGGGTGCAGCGGCCCAGGTAGTAAGCAGATTCAAGTCACAGCCCAATCCCTATATATGATCCCATTTAATCCTCATAACCACTCTGAGAGGTTTTGCATCACCCCACCTTATACATACGAAAATCCCATTGTACAGTAGAGAACATTGAGGCTTACGGAGGTTATCAAGGCAGACTGAGGTCTGCTAACTCTGAATCCTATAGTCTTATCACTACGCCTTGGTGATAGGATCCTTGGTATCCTGAAATACTCTCTTACCTCAGCCCTCACATCAAACCCAGCCACACTCGGAGGTCTCGTCAAGACTCAATGGGGATGGGGAAGTGGAGGACCCTGGCCTGGAGCAAGAAAATGGGGAAAGAGGCATGTAAAAAAACTAGAGCCCCACTCAGATTCGAGTGAGAACAGACCTGCATGTGCCCATTGAAGTCATGGGGACACCATGTGGGGGTTCCACTAGAGCAGTGGTTGGCAAACTCATTAGTCAACAGAGCCAAATATCAACAGTACAACGATTGACATTTCTTTTGAGAGCCCAATTTTTTAAACTTAAACTTCTTCTAACGCCACTTCTTCAAAATAGACTCACCCAGGCCGTGGTATTTTGTGGGAGAGCCACACTCAAGGGGCCAAAGAGCTGCATGTGGCTCGCAAGCTGCAGTTTGCCGACCACGGCGCTAGACCATATGCACCATGGTCAAGTTGCATCTTGAGAAAGCCCATTCCACAGGAAAGGGAGCCTAGGCAAACACGATTGGCCCAGTCAACAGGTTTGTCGGGGGGTGGAGGGGGGAGAGGGGGGTGCGGGGGGAGGGGGAGACAGACGCTGATTTCGGTGTGGGGTTTGTTGTTTGCAATGGTTGGTCTCTCCGCTGGCCCCATGGATTCACGACAGAATTCTACAGAGAGCAGAGCTGGATAGAAAGGTAGGCTCACGTGTGCTCATTAAGAGTCAGCTTCTGAGGCCAGGCAGCCTGCTGCCCCGCTTAATACCCATGTGACCTGTGTAAGTCATGTGACTTACCTGGGTCTATTATAGGATTAAAAAAAAAAAGAATGATTTTGTGATTTTCTGATTCTCTCATTCTCATATCCTTGGCACAAGAGAAAGGAGACACAAAAGTAAGGTAGAAGAAATCTGTAAAAACCCTATAGTTGAATTTGAATAGGACGCATCACTAAGTATTCATAATGTATTTTACCTTTGCAAAAGGAAAGAACTAGTTCCGAGATTTATTCACTGAAAAAGGCCTAGAAACAATCACCAAGCCAGATAGTGTTTTTGAAATACCATTTCCTACTGAAAGGAAGCAGGGCTCCTTGGAGAAATGATTGGTTTCAGGACTGGCACAGAAAATTTATGAGACTAGCCATGGCCCTAGCAGGGTCATGACAAAACACTCGGGGGCCAGTGGGGAGGAAGCACCCATTGGCCAAGGTTGGGAAAATCTGAGCATCAACAGGGCAATAACTCCCATTGATCGAAACAGCCAATATATTTAAATCCATGAGGTGTGGAATGGTACTAAAGCTAACTGGTTAACATTGGAGGGTGCTACAGAGCCCATCCATTATTTTGAAAACTGGTAAAATTACAGCAATCAAGCATTTATTAATCAATGTCCTTCCTAAAATGACTGTGCCACTGAAGAACCAGAGTGGACACAGGAAAGTTCCTCATAATAGAAGTATCCCAGCTAATGAAAAGCAATGATAGAATTAGAATTTTTGCAATCCCTAATAAAGTAATGGGCCTAAGCATTGATCCTCAGTGGCTGCTTACAGTATATCCCAAAAGGGTATAGAAATAGAGACAGAGATAGAGATAGAAACAGAGAAAAAGAGAACCAGCCACTATATGCCTTCTAATAGAACACAAAACCACACACTTCATAGGAAGTAGTATTGATTCCCCCTCCCAAATAAATGAACTTGAATCTGATGAGTTCGAACTACCAATTTATAGGAAAGAGCAGAGAAGCATGTTAAAGGACACCAAGGGAATGCAATCAGCAAAACCCAAAGCCTGGGGAAGCCCAGAGGGCAAACGGCCTGGTTTCTTGCACGATTAAATCGCAAGAGGGAAAGAGGAGATGGAGGGAAAACTATAAAATAAAAGAAACCTAAGAGGCAAGTCAACCAGTCACAATGTATGGACTTCTTGTGGCTCCTGAGTCAAATAAACTGTAAGAACTATGACATCTATGAGACAACTGGAAATTTGAACACGGATGGAGGTCTGGGCCCAAGATAGAGGTTCACGCCCCAGGATTGAAGTCAGGGCCCCGGAGGGAGGTCAGGGCCACTGATGGCGATCTGAGTCCCGCCATAAAAATACAGGTCCTGCCATGAAGGTCTGGGATCCAAATTGAGGTCTCATCCTGGGATGGAGGTCTGGGCCCCGAGATGGGGGTCTGGGACCCGGGATGGTGGTCTGGGCCCCAGGATGGAGGTCCGTGCCCCAGGATTGACATCAGAGCCCTGGAATGGTTGTCTGGGTCCTGGATGTAGGTCTGGGTTCAGAATGGTGTCTGCATCCAGATGTAGGTGTGAGTCCTGCTATGGCCTTCTGGGACCTGCCATAGAGTTGAGGCCCCGGAGGGAGGTCTGAGTCCCACCATGGAAATACAGGTCCTGCCATGGAGTCTGGGTCCCTAACTGAGGTCTGACCAGGACGGAGATTTCAGCCCCGGGATGGGGGTCTGGACCCTGGGTTCAGCACCCCAACTTCATGGCAGGACCCGTAATTCCATGGAGGGACTCAGACCTCCCACCGGGGCCTCAACTCTATGGCAGGACACAGAAGGCCAAGGCAAGACTCAAACCTACATCCGGGATCCAGACACCATTCTGAACCCAGACCTATATCCGGGACCCCAAGACACCCATCCCAGGGACCTGACGTCAATATCGGGTCACAGACCTCCATTCTGGGACGGCCAGACCACCATCCTGGGGCCCAGACCTCCATCCCGGGACCAGACCTCAATTTGGGACCCAGACCTCCATGGCAGGACCCCTATTTCCATGGCAGGACTCCAACCTCCATTCGGGGCCCTGACCTCCCTCCAGGGCCCTGACTTCAATCCTGGGGCCTTGACGTCAATCCTGGGGCACCGACATTGATCCTGTGGCCCAGACCCCCATCCTGGGGCCCAGACCCCCATCCCGAGGCCCAGAATTCCATCCCAGGATCAGACCTCAATTCTGGGCCAACCTTCATGGCAGGAATCCTATTTTCATGGCAGGACTCAGACCTCCATCTAGGACCCTGTCCTAGCTCTGGGGCCCTTACTTCAATCTCAGGACCCAGACTGCTATCTCAGGGCCCAGCCTCCATTCCAAGCCCCAGACCCCCATCCCGGGGCCTAGACCCCCCATCCCAAAGTTCAGAAATCCATCCCGGGATCAGACCTCAATTCGGAGCCCAGACCTTCATGGCAGGACACCTATTTCCAAGGCGGGACTCCGACCTCCATTCGGGGCCCTGACCTCCCTCTGGGGCCATGACGTCAATCCCAGGGCATGGACCTCCATCCTGTGACCCAGACTCCCATCCCTGGGTCCAGAACCCCATCCTGGCGCCCAGACACCCATCCTGAGGCCCAGACACCCATCCCAGGATCAGATCTCAATTTGGGACCCAGACCTTCATGGCAGGACCCCTATTTTCATGGGCGGACTAGGACATCCATCTGGGTCCCTGACGTCCATCCGGGGCCTTGACCTCAATCCTGGGGCCCGGATTTCTATCCGGGGCCCTAGACCTCTATCCCAGTCCCCAGACCTCCATCCCGTGGCCCAGACCCCCATCCCAGGGCCCAGACCTCCAACCCAGAATCAGACATCAATTCGGGGCTCAGACTTTCTGGCAGGACCCCTATTTCAATGGCAGGACTCTGACCTTTATCCAGGGCCTGGACCTACATCCTGGGCCCTGAAAGCAATCCTGGGACACGGACCTCTATCGCGGCACCAGACCACTTACCTGGGCCCAGACCACAATCCAGAGCCCCAGACCCCCATCCCAGGGATCAGACCCCCATCCCACGATCAGACCTTATTTTGGGGCCCAGACGTTCAAGGCAGGACCCCTATTTCCGTGGAGGAACTCAGACCTCTGGGGCCCTGACCTGTCTCCGGGGCACTAACTTCAATCCTGGGCCAGTACCACTATCCCGGGACCCAGACCTACACGCCGGGGCCCAGACACCCATCCCAGAACCAAGAACCCCATCCCGGGGCCCAGACCTCCATCCAGGGGTTAGAACTCAATTTGGGGCCCAGACCTTTATGGGAGGACCCGGTTTGCATGGCGGGACTCGAACCCCACTCCGGGGCCCTGAACTGTCTCCGGGGAGCTGACTTCAATCCTGGGCCTGGTACCACTATCCCAGGACCCAGACCTACACGCCGGAGCCCAGACACCCATATCGGAACTAAGACCCCCATCTCAGGGCCAGGACCTCCATGCAGGGATCAGACCTCAATTCGGGGCCCGACCTTCATGGCAAGACCCCTATATCTATGGCGGGACTCAGACCTCCATCCATGGCCTTCACCTATATCCAGGTACCTGACGCCAATCCTGTGGCCTGGACCTCTATCCCGGGACCAACACCTCCATCCCGGGGCCCAGACCTCAATCCAGGAGCCTGGAGCCCAGACCCCAATCAAGGCACCCAGACCCCCATCCCAGGGCCGAGACCTCCATCCAGGGATCAGACCTCAATTTGGGGCCCAGACCTTCATGGGAGGACTCCTAGTTCCATGGCGGGACTCGGACCCCCGCTCTGGGGCCCTGACCTGTCTCCGGGGCGCTGACTTCAATCCCGGGCCCGGTACCACTATCCCGGGACCTAGACATACACACCGGGGCCCAGACAACCATCAGGGAACCAAGACCCCCATCCCAGGGCCTGGACCTCCATCCAGGGATCAGACCTCAATTCGGCGCCCAGACCTTCATGGCAAGACCCCTATTTCCATGGTGAGACTCAGACCTCCATCTGGGGCCTTGACCTCCATCTGGTGCCTTCACCTACATCTGGGTACCTGACGTCAATCCTGGGGCTGGACCTCTATCCTGGGACCAACACCTCCATCCCGGGGCCCAGACCTCGATCTGGGAGCCCAGACCCCCATCCCAGGGCCGGGACCTCCATCTAGGGATCAGACCTCAATTCGGGGCCCAGATCTTCATGGCAGGACCCCTATTTCCATGATGAGACTCAGACCTCCATCTGGAGCCTTCACCTACACCCTGGGCCCTGACTCAATCCTGAACCCGGACCTCTATCCTGGGACCCAGACCTCCTTACTGGAGCCCAGACCCCAATCCAGGCACCCAGAACCCCATTCCTGGGCCGAGACCTCCATCCACGGATCAGACCTCAATTCGGGTCCCAGACCTTCATGGGAGGACCCCTATTTCCATGGCGGGACTTGGACCTCCATCCGGGGCCTTCACCTACATCCGGGTACCTGACGCCAATCCTGTGGCCCGACCTCTATCCTAGGACCAACACTTCCGTCCCGGGGCCCAGTCCTCGATCCGGGAGCCCAGACCCCCATCCCAGGGCTGGGACCTCCATCCAGGGATCAGACCTCAATTCTGGGCCCAGACCTTCAAGACAAGACCCCTATGTCCATGGCAGGACTCGGACCTCCATCCGGGGCCTTGACCTCCATCTGGGGCTTTCACCTACATCCGGGTACCTGACGTCAATCCTGGGGCTGGACCTCTATCCCGGGACCAACACCTCGATCCCGGGGCCCAGCCCCCCAGCCCAGGGCCGGGACCTCCATCCAGGGATCAGACCTAAATTCGGGGCCCCTATTTCCATGGCGAGACTCAGACCTCCATCCAGAGCCTTCACTTACACCCTGGGCCCTGACTCAATCCTGAACCTGGACCTCTATCCCGGGACCCAGACCTCCTTATCAGAGCCCAGACCTCCATCAAGGCACCCAGACCCCCATCCCTGGGCCAAGACCTCCATCCCAGGATCAGACCTCAATTTGGAGCCCAGACCTTCATGGGAGGACCCCTATTTCTATGGTGGGACTTGGCCTCCCCCTCCGGGGCCCTGACCTGTCTCTGGGGCACTGACTTCAATCCCAGGGCCTGTACCACTATCCCGTGACCCAGATCTCCTTACGGTGACCCAGACCCCAATCCAGGCGCCTAGACCCCCATCCTAGGGCCCAGATCTCCATCTAGGGATCAGACCTAAATTCTGGGCCCAGACCTTCATGGGAGGACCCCAATTTCCATGGCGAGACTCAGACATTCATCTAGCAGGGGTGGGCAAACTTTTTGACTCGAGGGCCACAATGGGTTCTTAAACTGGACCGGAGGGCTGGAACAAAAGCATGGATGGAGTGTTTGTGTGAACTAATATAAATTCAAAGTAAAGGAGTGGAGGGGAGAGCAAGAGAACCCTCCGCTCTTTCGGCTCCGTGGGCCGGATAGAACAGCCGAACGGGCCGGATCCGGCCCACGGGCTGTAGTTTGCCCACGGCTGATAGGGCCTTGATCTCCATCTGGGGCCTTCACCTACATCCGGGTACCAGATGTCAATCCTGTGGCCTGGACCTCTATATCCCGATACCCACACCTCCATTTCGGGGCCCAGACCTTCATGGGAGGACTCCTATTTCCATGGCTGGACTCAGACCTCCCTCCGGGGCCCTGACCTACACCTGGGGCCCTGACTTCAATCCTGGGGCTGGACCTCTATCCCGTGACCCAGACTTCCTTACCGGAGCCCAGACCCCCCCATCCCAGGGCCCAGACCTCCATCCAGGGATCAGACCTGAATTTGGCACCCAGACCTTCATGATAGGAATCATATTTTCATTGCGGGACTCAGACCTCCATCTGGGGCCTTTACCTACACCTGGGGCCCTGACTACAATCCTGGGCCCAGACCTCTATCCAGGGACCCAGACCTCCTTACCGGGACCCAGATCTCAATCTAGTCGCCCAGACCCCGATCCCATGATCAAGACCTCCATCCAGGGATCAGACCTGAATTCAGGGTCCACACATTCATGGCAGGAACACTTATTTCCTTGGCGAGACTGGGACCTCCCTCCGGGGCCCTGACCTGTCTCTGGGGCGCTGAATTCAATCCCGGGGCTGGGACCTCTATCCCGGGACCCAGACCCCCATACCGGGGCCCAGACCTCCATCCAGGGATCCAGACGTCCATCTGAGGATCAGACATTAATTCGAACCCTGACCTTCATGGCAGGTCCCCTATTTCCATAGCGGGACTTGGACCTCCATCCAGTGCCTTCATCTACATCCGGGTACCTGACGTCAATCCAGGGCCCGTACCACTATCCCGGGACCCAGACCTCCTTATCAAAGCCCAGACCTCAATCCAGGCGCCCAGACCCCTATCCCAGGGCCCAGACCTCCATCTAGGGATCAGACCTCAATTCGGGGCCCAGACCTTCATGGGAGGACCCCAATTTCCATGGCGAGACTCAGACATTCATCCAGGGCCTTGACCTCCATCTAGGGCCTTGACCTACATCCAGGTACCTGATGTCAATCCTGTGGCCTGGACCTCTATCCTGGGACCCACACCTCCATCCCGGGGCCCAGACCTCGATCCCGGGCCCAGACCCCCATCCCAGGATCAGGACCTCCATCCAGAGATCAGACATCAATTCGGGGCTCAGATCTTCATGGGAAGACCCCTATTTCCATGGCTGGACTCAGAGCTCCCTCCGGGGCCCTGACTTCAATCCTGGGGCTGGACCTCTATCCCATGACCCAGTCCTCCTTACCAGAGCCCAGACCCCCATCCCAGGGCCCAGACCTCCATCCAGGGATCAGACCTGAATTCGGGGCCCAGACCTTCATGGCAGGACCCCTATTTCCATGGCGGGACTCAGACCTCCATCCTGGGCTTTCACCTATACCAGGGGCCCTGACTTCATTCCCGTGCCCTGACCTCTATCCCGGGACCCAGGCCTCTTTACCAGGGCCCAGACGCCAATCCAGATGCCCAGACCTCCACCCCAGGGCCCAGACCCCTATCCTGGACCCAGACCCCCATCCAGGGATCAGACTTCAATTCAGGACCCAGACCTTCATGGTAGGACCCCTATTTCTATGGTGGGACTTGGACCTCCATCTGGGGCCCTGAAGTCCCTCCGAGGCGCTGACTTCAATCCTGGTTCCCCGACCTCCATCCTGGGATCAAACCTCAATTCGGTTCCCAAACTTTCATGGCAGGACCCCTATTGCCATGTGGGGAATCAGACCTTTATCCGGGGCCTTGACCTCCATTTGAGGCCTTTACCTACATCCGGGTTCCCAACCTCAATCCTGGGGCCCCTCCCTCTATCCCGGGGCCCAGACCCCATCCCTGGGCCCAGAACCCCATCGCACGGCCCAGACCTCTATCCCAGGATCAGACCTCAATTCAAGGCCCAGAGCTTCATGGCAGGACCCCTATTTTCATGGTGTGACTTGGACCTCCAACCAAGGCCTTCACCTCCATCTGGGTCCTTGACCTACATCCGGGCCCTGACCTCAATCCTGGGGTATGGACCCCTATAACGGGGCCCAGTCCTCCATCCCAGGATCAGACCTTAATTCGGGGCCCAGACCTTCATAGCAGGACCCCTATTTCAATGGCGGGACTTGGATCTCCATCTGGGGCCTGGACTGACATCCGGGGCCCTGAAAGCAATCCTAGGGCCTGGACTTGTATCCTGGCACCCAGACCTCCATGCCGGGGCCCAGACCCCCATACCGGTGCCCAGACTCCCATCCCATGACCGAGACCTCCATCCCAAGATCAGACCTTAATTCGGGGCCCAGACCTTCATGGCAGGACCCCTATTTCCATGGCGGGGCAAGGACTTCCCTCTGGGGATCTGACTTCAATCCAGGGCCCAGGACCCAAACCTCCATGCCAGGGCCCAGACCCCCATCCTGGGGCCCAGACCCCCATACCAGGACCCAGACATCCATCCCATAATCAGACCTTAATTCGGGGCCTAGACTTTCATGGCAGGACTTGGACCTCCATACGGGGCCTTCACTTACATCCGGGGCCTTCACTTACATCCGGGGCCCTGAACTCAATCCTGGGGAGCAGAACTCTATTCCAACACCCATACCTCCTTACTGGGGCCCAGACCCCAATCCAGAGCCCAAGACCCCCATCACAGGGCTTAGACATCCACCCCAGGATCAGACCTTAATTCGGGGCCCCAATTTTCATGGCAGGACCCCTATTTCCATGACGGGACTCAGACCTTCCTCTGGGGCCCTGACCTCCCTCTGGGGCGCTGACATCAATCCCGGGGCCAGGACATCTATACCGGGACCCAGACTTCCATGCCAGAGCCCAGACCTCCAGTCGGGGGCCCAGACCCCCATCCCAGGGCTCAGACGTCAATCCCACAATCAGACCTTAATTTGGGGCCCAGACCTTCAAGGCAGAACCCCTACTTCAATGGCAGGATTCATACCTCCATCTGGGGCCTTGACCTACATCCAGGGCCCTGACCTCAATCCTGGGGACCGGACCTCTATCCCAGGACACAGACCTCCATCCCAGGGTCCAGACCCCCATCCCAGGACCCAGACCTCCATCCCAGGTCAGACCTTAATTTGGGGCCCAGACCTTCATGGCAGGACTCCTATTTCTATGGTGGGACAGGGACCTCCCTCCGGGGCCCTGACTTCAATCCTGGGCCCAGGACCTCTATTCCGGGACCCAAACCTCCATCCCGGGGCCTAGAACCCCATACCAGGACCCAGACAACCATCCCATAATCGGACCTTAATTCGGGGCCTAGACTTTCATGGCAGGACCCCTATTCCCATGATGGGACTCGGACCTCCATCGGTGGCCCTCACCTACATCAGGGTACCTGACTTCAATCCTGGGGTCGGGATCTCTATACCAGGACCCAGACCTCCATGCCAGGGCCCAGACCCCCATCCTGGGGCCCAGACCCCAATCCCAGGACACAGACCTCCATCCCAGGATCAGAACTTAATTCGGGGCCCAGACCTTCATGTCAGGACCCCTATTTCTATGGCGGGACTCGGACCTCCATACGGGGCCTTCACTTACATCTGGGGCTTTCACCTACATCCAGGGCCCTGAACTCAATCTTGGGGAGAGGACCTCTATTCCAACACCCAGACCTTCTTACCGGGGCCCAGAACCCAATCCAGAGCTCCAGACCCCCATCACAGGGCTTACACGTCCATCCCAGGATCAGATCTTAATTCAGGGCCCAACTCTTCATGGCAGGACCCCTATTTCCATGACGGGACTCGGACTTTCCTCCGGGGCCCTGACCTCCCTTTGGGTCACTGACTTCAATCCCGGGGTTGGGGCCTCTATCCCGGAACTCAGACCTCCATGCCGGGGCCCAGACCTCAATTCCAGGCCCAGACCTTCATGGCAGGACCCCTATTTCCATGACGTGACTCAGATCTCCATCCGGGGCCCTTACCGACATCCAGGTACCAGACTTCAATCCTGGGGCCAGGACCTCTATACCGGGACCCAGACTTCCATGCTGGGGCCCAGATCCCCATCCCGGGGCCTAGACCCCCAACCCAGGATCCAGATCTCCATCCCAGGATCAGACCTTAATTCGGGGCCCAAACTTTCATGCAGGACCCCTATTTCAATGACAGGACTTGGACCTACATCCGGTGCTTTGACCTACATCCAGGGCCTTGAAAGCAATCCTGGGGCCCAGACCTCTATCCTGGCACCCAGACCTCCTTACTGGGGCCCAGACCCCAAGCCAGAGTCCCAGAGCCCCATCCCAGGGCTCAGACGTCCATCCGAAGATCAGACCTTAATTTGGGGCCCAGAACTTCATGGCAGGACCCCTATTTCCATTGCGGAACTCTGACCTCCATCCGGGGCCCTGACTTCCATTCAGGGCACTGACTACAATTCCTGGGCTGGGACATCTATTCCAGGGCCCAGACCTCCATCCCATGATCAGACCTCAATTCGGGACCAAGAACTTCATGGCAGGACCCCTATTTCCATGGTGGGTTTCAAACCTCCATCCTGGATCTTCACCTACATCTGAGGACCTGACCTCAATCCTTGGGCCCAGACTTCTATCCAAGAGCCAGACCTCCCTGCCGGGGCCCAGACCCCCATGCTGCGGCCCAGACCACCATCCCAGGGCCCAGACCTCCATCCCAGGATGAGACCTTAATTCGGGGCCCAGAACTTCATGGCAGAACCCCCATTTCCATTGAGGGACTTGAACCTCCATCTGGGGTCTTCACTTATATCCAGGTACCTGACCTCAATCCTGGGGCCCAGACTTCTATCCCGGGACCCAGACCTCTGTGACGGGGCCCAGAACCTTTATCCCAGGTCAGACTTCATTCGTGACCACGACCTCATGGCAAGACCCGTAATTCCATGGCGGGACTCGGACCTCCCACCAGGCCCTGACTTCTATGGCAAGACCCAGAAGGCCATGGCAGGACTCACACCTGCATCCAGGATCCAGACACCATTCTGAATGAAGACCTACATCCGGGACCCAGATACCCATCAGGGTCCCCAGACCTCCATCTCAGGATCAGACCTCATTCAGGGGCCAGACCTTCATGGCAGGATCTGTATATCCATGGCGGGACTCGGACTCCATCCGGGCCCCTGACCTCCATCTGGGGCCTTGACCTCCATCCAAGGCCCTGAACTCTATCCCGGGGCCCACACCTCCATCCCAGGGTCCAGACCCCCATCCCAGGGACTGAACCTCCATTCCGGTCAGACCTCAATTTGGGACCCAGACCTTCATGGCAGGACTCACACCTACATCCGGGATCCAGACACCATTCTGAATCCAGACCTACATCCGGGACCCAGACAACCATTCCAGGGCTCTGACTTCAATCTCAAATTGAGGTCTGATCCTGGGATGGAGGTCTGGGCCCCAGGATGGTGTTCAGGGCCACAGGATGGAGGTTTGTGCCCAGGACTGATGTCAGGGCCTTGGGATGGGTGACTGGGTCCCGAATGTAGGTCTGGATTCAGAATGGTGTCTGGATCCTGGATGTAGGTGTGAGTCCTGCCATGGCCTTCTGGGTCCTGTCAAAGAAGTCAGGCCCTGTGGGGAGGTCAGAGTCCCGCCATGGAAATAAGGGTCCTGCCATGAAGGTCTGGGTCCTGAATTAAGGTCTGACCCAGGGAGGTTTGGGCCCTGGGATGCGGGTCTGGGCACCAGGATTGAGGTCAGTGCCCTGGGTGTAGGTCAAGGCCCTGGATGGACGTCAGGGTCCCCAGATAGAGGTCCAAGTCCCACCATGGAAAAAAGAGGTCCTGCCATGAAGGTCTGGGCATTGAATTGAGGTCTGATCCAGGAGATGCCTGGTCCAAGATGGCAGATGCCTAGCAGAACTCTGGGTACCCCATGGCGCCACCTGCTGGAAGAGGACTTTACCCTTAGCATGTTTAATTTACTTCATGGGACCTTTCTAAGTTGCTTGGGTGGCATCCTAAGAGTGCTAGAGATACATGTACAGCTAGGATACAGTCAGGCTAATTGGGATTATTACGTGTAACATGACTCTTCTCTATGGTCAGGCTGGTAAGGTCTACAGAAAATCAGGGGACTTGCTACATACAACAAAGTAACAATTTCTTGCACAAACCTGAAAAGACTTTTTCTAGATTAAAGTTTCTGGGCAGTTTCCCACGGAAAGAGATAACCTAATGCCGTCTTTTATTCGAGATAATTTAAACTCTAGTATGTTTGGGTTTAAATGCATAGCCCCTTCCTTTTCCTTAGCAATTTTCCCCAAAACCAATAGTTCTCAAATGTTGGAAGCAACAGACTCATTTGTTAAAAATACAGGTTCGGGGGCCACCCACAACCCCAGACTTTTGTGGGTGAGTCTAGGAGAAGCAGGGCCCTTGACAAACTCCAGGAAATGTTGTTCCTGCTCTTGGATTCCTATGGGTCCCTGTGGTATCTTTATAGTAACCACATGCCCTTCAGCTGAGCTCATTTGAGAGAGGTCTGTCTTTGCACTGAAAAAAACAAACCAAAAAAAAAAACACATAGATGACAACACCCAGTAAGCATTTGTAGACCCAGGTTGGGTGGACCAGCTGCCCCTGGCTTCATGGCCTTTAAGGATGGGTTCTTTGTTGAGCAGCCCTTATGAAGAAAACAGCCAATCTCAAAAGGCCTTTTCAGGAGCCCAGCGGAGAGAGCCCTGCCCATCTGCCTCAGTCTGTATGTAGAACTCCCAGACTTAGATACTGGCCTCGGAAGCCCTTAGACCTGTCCAGCACAGAGAAGTCCCTGCTCATATGACAATGTACGAGGCGCAGGTTTGTCCACAGCACTGACCAGTTACCGTTTTGGTGCCTTGCTTTACTTCCTTTGCCTTCTGACTAATTTGATATGATTTAGCCTCTGCAATCCCCTCAAGTTAACCCAGTTTATCTAGGATGAAACTTGATGTGGAATAATAAAGGTAGTCAGACCAGATATCTTATGTGGGGTGACCTTGAACTTATCAGTATTCTTCAAAGTAAGGAAAAGACATTTCACATCTCACTTTTAATGAGGGGGAAAAAACTGTGACTGGAAATATTTACCTTTCATCTACTGTGCTGAGAGATGGGGCAGCTTTGGCAGCTTTGATCTCCACTTGTTTAATTACTGGGAAGTGTGTGCTCGAGCCAGTGGGATCGTGAAGTTTCACTCTTGCTGCAAAAGACGGCAGCAGGGGACCCAGCAGCCTGGTCTTTCATTTTCCCAGATCAAAGCTGAGCCAGCAAGGAGATGGAAGAAGTACCCTGATGACGTGCCCTGAAGAAGCATCAGGCTGTGGGGTCCTGACCGAAGGTCAATGGACCAGCATATCCCATGGGGTCTCTCTTTCTTCCTTCCCACCCAAAGGGCAGGGCAGGCCAGGGCATAGTCCAGGCCCTGTGTGGCCTGCCTGAGCCAAGTGTCTACCCACACACCAAATGCCAGGCCCCAACTCAAGGTGAATGCAGCACACCTGTGCACCCTCAGCCTTGGTTCTGCCCACTGTCCTCAGTGTACTCCTCACACCTGATTCTACCTGTTTTGGACCTTCCAGCCACAACCTCAAGCTGGTCCTTTTCTGAGCCTCACCTGCACAGCCCGGGAGGATGGACTCCATCCCAAGGAAAGACTGGAGGTGGAATATGAGACCAAGGCTGACCTTCTCAGGCTGCCCATGACAGGGATGCTGGGACTTGGCCTCTGGGCCTGCGGGGGCTGACGTTAACCATGGCAATGAGGGTGGGAAGCATCTGGGGGAAGACACTGTCAGTTGTGATTGACAGCATCAACCCTCCTTAACTTGGTGGTAACTCCACAATAATCATCTCTGAAATGAGGGTGTTGAATTACACATTATTTAAGGGCCCTTCCCACTTGACCATCACCTGTCTTTATTGTGCTATTTAGGAAGCCTATAACCAGAACTGTGCTAGCTACTGAAAAAGACAGATGGGATGAGGACAATGATGATGACGACGAGGACAGCCACTAACATTCCCTGAGCACACACTATGTGCCAGACACTGTACAACAATTAATTCATTGATTATCACAAATACCTATGGGGTCATTATTATTCCCATTGGACAGATGAGCAAACTGAGGCCAGAAAGATGAAGTAACTTACGGCTGTTCATACAGCTGTAAGATGACAGAGCATGATGTCAGGATATTAAATATCCCTTACATTCCAACCAAGGAGAAAAGACTAGTCCAGGTGAAACAACATAAAAGGAAAAGATGACATAGGATTAAATTGTGCAATACAATGGTAAGCTCTAGAACAGGGGTCAGAACACGATGGCACGTGGACCAAATGGCCAGCTGCCTATTTTTGGAAAGAAAGTTTTACTGGACACAGCCACACCCATTGGGTACATACCGTTTACTGCTGCTTTCATGCTATAATAATAGAACCAAGTAATTGCAACAGAGACCATGTGGCCCACAGACCCTAAACTAGTCACCATCTACCCTTTAAAGCTTGCCAAACCCCTCTTTTATGGTGACCAACTGGCTGGGTTTGCTCAGCACTGAGGGAGTTCCTGGGATGTGGAACTTCATGTTTTAAAACCAGTAAAATCCTGGGAAAACTGAGACAGCTTGGTCATACCACCTGCTCTAGAGAAGCTCAGAGGAAAGCAAGATCCATGGGTATTGCCGAGGCAACGGAGGCGGCCTTGAATAATATGCAGGACTTGGATATAGGGTGGGTGGGTCCTACAGGGTAGAGAGAGAAGAACATTTGGGATAGGAAAGACCAGCAGGAGCCTGGAAGAAAATAGCATGAGGGGTCCATGGGGAAGTGAGGACAGAGGTGAGTCCCCATGAGCAGAGTGCCTGTTGGGCAGAAGCAAGTCCCACGAATGGGAAGCTCCACCTATGAGATGCTCAGTCATCGTCAGTGGTAGGGCCCATTGGTCCCGTCTGCTGGACAGTGTGCAAATAGGCATCAAAGGTTAAATGTGCACGTGCTCTGACTGCCTGTGGGAGAGGGACTACATTAGCTATCCCAAATCTACACCCACGCTGTGTCCAAGCCTTTTGAAATGTGACTTTAAGCTCTTCCCTGGTTTACTTCTTGCAGCTGAGTTCAGCCACGTGACTTGCTTTGACCAATGGGAAGTTAATAAACTTGACTCAAGTGAACCTTGGGAAAGTCCTTGCATGTTTCTGTTTTCTCTCTCTTGTTCTTTTGCTTTTGTCCTGAGAACATGTCTAGGTCATGAAGCAAAGCTGAGACACCCCAGCTGTACCAGCCGAGGTCATTTGAGGTCACTCAACCTGCAGTCAACCCACAGACATGTGAGTGAGCCTGGCCAAGCCCAGAACAGCCCAGTCAAGGCCTGACTAAATTGCCAACCTGCAGATTCATGAACTAAATAAATGCTTATTGTTTTAAGCAACTGAGTTTAAGGTTATTTATTATACAGTATTATTGTGCAAACAGATAACTGACACTGTCTTATACTTTTCTTAGCCAGCTATGCAAAGATGTGCAAATGAGGATATCCTTTACAGTATTGTTTATAACTGTTTTTGTTTTTTTTAGTCTTTTTTAAATGATCTGAATGCTCAATAATGGGGGTTGGGTTTTAAAAAAATTAAGTCTATACAATGGAATGTCATTAGCCATTGGGGAAGGGAACACATATCAATATTATATTCCAATATTTATTGGAAAGATGTCCACTTCATATTAAATAAAGAAAATAGATGGAAAAGAGCTTTTCAAGTAGGACCTATTATTTTGTCATATTTGAGAAAGAGGGATACATGCATCAAAATATTGAGCGATTATCTTGGAATGGTTATGTTTTTTACTTCTTTATCATATTCTGTATTGCATGAGTTTGTAAAATGTCAATGTGTTATCTTTACTGACAGAAAAAAAACCACAGAAATGTCACCAAGAAAACCTGTCTCTCTATGTATAAAAACATGACCTTCCAGTCCTTAGCAACTACTGCCCTCTCCCCCAGCTCCCCTGTTACCAACTTCTAGAACGGAATCCAATTGACCTTGAGATTGACTTTCCCATAGCCCAGGAGAACAGAACCCTTGGTGGGGGTGGGGGAGACCACGCCCCAGGGAGGCCCTCTGTGAAGATGTCAAGGAAAAGGTTTCCCTTCCCAATCACCTGTGAGCAGCACAAGGAAATTACCCATGAAACCAAATCCAACCATGTCTTTAAAAAAAAAATCTTTCTATGCAAGTCATAATATTTTTGGAGTGAGATTTGCTTTGCAATATTTTAATAACTGCAGTGTTTCGACTGGAAGTCCGTTGTAGCTGGTCTCAGGGGCCTTCCTGGGACGTTGCACTTAATGAGGTTTATAATTCAATATAACTACATCTGCATCTTTAATTATGCCTAACATTTAATCTTCATTGCTCCACTTGAATTGGAAGAGCTAAAATTAGGCCTGCTGGAGTTTAATCTGATAATAAACATCCATGACATTTAGAGCAAAAAGGTACTCGTTTCATTAGAGTGGCCGACACATTTACCATTTGCCTGAACTGAACAAATACTCTTCACAGTCCTTCCAACTGTAGCAGAGAACGCTGTTTTAAACAATTCCCCTGCTGGAACTCCAGCGCCCACAAGGACCTTGGAGGCTAAAGTAGTCCAGCATCACTGTTTTTCAAGGGAGGGCAATGAGGCCAGAGAGGTTAAGTCATTTCTCTAAAGTCATAAAGACGGCCTGGCCGGTGTGGCTCAGTGGTTGAGCGTTGACCTATGAACCAGGAGATCATGGTTTGATTCCAGGTCAAGGCACATGCCAGGCTTGCGGGTTCGATCCCCAGTAGAGGGCATGCAGGAGGCAGCCGATCAATGATTCTCTCTCATCATTGATGTTTTTATCTCTCTCTCTCCCTCTCCCTTCCTCTCTGAAATCAATACAAATATATTTTTTTAAAAAGTCACAAAGCCAGTTAGCCGGTAGAGGATACTGCAGGAAACAAGCCCTGGATTCCTGGATTCCTGGATTCCTGAATTCCTGCCCAGTGGTCTATTTTTCATTCCTCTCCTACCACCCTGGCGTATGTGGCTAAAGGAGGACATCATTTTTTTAAAATATATTTTTATTGATTTCAGAGAGGAAGGAAGAAAGAGAGAGAGATCGAAACATCAACGATGAGAGAGAATCATTGATTGGCTGCCTCCTGCCCGCCTCCTACTAGGGACTGAACCCACAACCTGGGCATGTGCCCTTGACTGGAATCGAACCTGGGACCCTTCAGTCCATAGGCCAATGCTCTATCCACTGAGCCAAACCAGCCAGGGCAGAGGACATCATTTTTTTGTTGGGAAAACATCCCTCTGAGCAACCACCACCTCCCCCCAACTTTTTTTTTTTAATGTGGATCCAGACAAGATATCATTCCAGTGCCTACATCTGCGATGGCCTCATGAAGGGCAGTGCCACACAACCCTGAAGCCACATTAAGTTGGCTCATCTGTTTATTGTGGTCAAAACACCCCTACTGGATGCAGGGAGCCCAACAGCCCCAGTGCTCCACTGAGCCCCAAGGTGTAATGTTACCTGCCTCGCCAGCCCCCATATTCTGCCCTCCCCACCGCCACCATCCTCCAATGGCTGTTTGCTAACCTTACCGCATCGCACCTCCTGAGCTCTGTGAACTTTGCAGGGGAGACTGCTCTACGGTGCGCTGTTGAGTCATCCTTCCAGGAAGCAGCCCTAGAGCTGAGGCAGGATGAAGATTAGTCTGTTCCCAGTCCCCACCTCCCCCACCTTCCCCTGCAAAGGGCAGCCTTCCTCGGAATCCATGCACATACAATGTCTTCCTAACCGCACCAGCAGGTTCCAATCCTGGCGCTTGCTCCTTCTACTTACTCACTTGGAATCAGAGGCGCTGGGAGTCGAAATTGGGCTCATTCTACCAGCACGAAAAAGAAATGCAGAGGCGGTCGCCTGGCTTCACAGGGACAAGGATCTGGGATTTCTCTCCCCTTCCTGTGAGCACCAGGGCTCGGGGTTAGATGGGTCTATGATTACACAGCCTTTTGGAGATTCCGTGAGTTGGAAGCAGCAGTGCCATCGACGTCCTATAAAGAAGGGGCAGCAGGACAAGGCTTGGGGTGGGGGGGAGGGGGACAGCCATCTGGTTGGAAGTCACCACATTTACATGAGTTGTCTCATCACTTGAGGTGGCAAACGGCAGTCTGCAGGGGAACGGGTGTGACTGACCCTGAGCCATGCTTGACACCATGTATTAATCATATGTTTTGTTTTGTTTTGTTTTGTTTTTTTACCAGTTTCAGAGAGGAAGAGAGAGAGATAGAAACATCAGTGATGAGAGAATCATTGATCGGCTGCCTCCCGCATGCCCCACACTGGGAATTGAGCCCGCAACCCGGTCATTTGCCCTGACCAGGAATTGATCCATGACCTCCTGGTTCATAGGTCGATGCTCAACCACTGAGCCATGACAGCCGGGCTTTTCTGTATTTTTTTTTTTAAAAAAACAACATATTTTTATTGATATTTTTACAGAGAGGAAAGGAGAGGGATAGAGAGTCAGAAACATCGATGAGAGAGAAACATCGATCAGCTGCCTCCTGCACACCCCCCACTGGGGATGTGCCCACAACCAAGGTATATGCCCTTGACCGGATTCGAACCTGGGACCCCCCAGTCCGCAGGCCGACGCTCTATCCACTGAGCCAAACCGGCCAAGGGCCTTTTCTGCATTTTTGATGTTTGACAACATGGGGCTTTGCTGCTCCTGGAGAGACTGCCCCTCCCAGGCTAATTCCTAAAGACAGCAAACAGCCTTGGAGCACACCCTTCAAATGCAAACCTACCAATCTAAGGCCCAAACACCCACCCACCTCCTTTTTCTAATTCTCACCAACAGCCATTATATTCCCCTGCGGCTCCCCCACACACACAGACCCTAAATCACCACAGGTATCAGACAGTCAGAGACCACCCTCCTGGCCCAGAACCTACTGACATTATTCAAACTACCCAACCCTAAATGGGTCCCGATACACCTACCCTATCTCACCCTTTCCTTCCCACAGAAACCACAACCGAGGCTCTGCCATGCCCTCCCCTTGCACCGCCTGCCTCCTGGCCCCCCGGGTGCTTCCCCACCTGGCCCTGAAGGCCTGGCGTGTCCCCTCCTCTTGGGAACTGTGAGTAATAAACTCTTCTCTCAAGGGAGCTGTCTCATGTCTGCCATCTCACCATGCCCGATTAAACAGATTAGACCGGAAGGAGAAAAGTGCACTGTCTTAGTAATGTCAACTTCACTATTTCTGCAAAGTAGGACCGATCAGCTCCATTTTACATGTGAGAGAAGTGAAGCTCAGGGGGTCAAGTAACTCGCTGATGTTGTTTGACAGGGAAGACTGATCGTGAGCTTAGCGGGCTGTAGTAGACGTCTTTTTATAGAGATACAAGAAATTTTAAAGATATTGGTATGTGGTGGGAGAGACAGATACTAGGCATTAAAATTAAAATGTTTCCTTTTAGGAGGGAAATGTATTAGGCTTAGTTAGTGGCGATGAAATGTGTTAATTGAGTCTGTTCAGAGGAGATATTGGGGAAAACTAATAAAAACGGCTGGGAGGAACCGTCCAGCAGTACTGCATCAAGTCTCCCGGGGTTTTTGTTTACATTCTTACAACCGCTCAAGGAGGTGAGCCCAGAGGGTCTGGCTGAGACTGAACTCAGCAGCCCCTCTCAGGGTGTGCCAGTTGCAAAACACGCCACCCCCAGCACTTTAGTGATACAGTGAGGAAAGCCACATGCACGAAGTAAACAGTAATTAGGGAAGAACAACATTTGGTCTTACTCCCTGCTGTTCAAAGTCTGGTCGGTAGCCCAGCAGCGCTGGTTGGCATCACCTAGGAATTGGTTAGAGATTCTGGCTCACCCTGTTGGTGTGGCTCAATGGTTGAACATCGACCTATGCACCAAAAGGTCACCGGTTTGATTCCCCGTCAGGACACATGCCTAGGCTGCGGGCTCTCTCGTTAGTGGGGGGCGTGAAGGAGGCAGCCAATTGATATTTCTCTCTCATCAATGTTTCTAGATCTCTCTCCCTCTCCTTTCCTCTCTAAGATCAATAAAAACATGTTGGGGGGGGAGGCGAAGAAATGCAGAATCTCACCCCATCCCAGAACTCACTGAGTCAGAATCTGCATGATTCTGAACAAGGCCCCTGGATGACTCACGTTTACGTCACAATTTGGAAAGCTCTGGTCTTCGTAGTTCCACACTTGGGAACGGGAGAAGCAGGGCAAAAAATGCTTAGGCTGTGGGTGAGCGAGGAAACCAGGCAGAGATGGGCTTAAGCTGTAATTAAAGGGCTTGCGCTGAGCCTGCATGCTTGGTACCGCTTGGGTACCACAGACTGGGTACAGCTCCCATTCCTTGGGTCATGGCTAGGTTAGCAGAGTCTGGCCAGTTCAGCCTGGATGTTCTTGGTCATGTGGGCTGTCTTATACTGCAGGATGTCCTGCAGCCTCCCTAACCCCTACCCACTAGATCAGCCGTGGGCAAACTACGGCCCGCGGGCCGGATCCGGCTGTTCTATCCGGTTCTCTTGCTCTCCCCTCCGCTCCTTTACTTTGAATTTATATTAGTTCACACAAACACTCCATCCATGCTTTTGTTCCGGCCCTCCGGTCCAGTTTAAGAACCCATTGTGGCCCTCGAGTCAAAAAGTTTGCCCACCCCTGCAGATGCTTGTAGTATCCGCCAACTCCTCCCCTACATCCTCCCGCACTGTGACAACCAAAACTGTCTCCAGGCATTGCCAAATTTTCCCAGGCAAGCAGCGGGGAGGGAGTCTATATCCTTCCATTGAGAACCGCTAGGCTGGATAAAACATTGTTATGAATTCACATTGCCTTACCTGCTCTACCTGGGACCCGTCCATGAAAGGAAACCCCAGGACTGGGAGATGGTCAGGGGTGAAGTTGCTGCTGCCATTCCATTCCACCTCTCCGCTGCCCCCAGGGAGAGGAAAGCCTCCCAAGGGATGGAAGGAAGGACAACAAGAAGTGAGAGGGCAGCCAGGACACAAAGTCAGTTGAGCTGGCTTCTAAGCCATGTTGTTTCACTGCGCCGAGCCGAGCCACCTCAAGTCGGCGGGGCAGGAAGTGCTCTGGACCACGAGCGGTGAGATGTTGGCTCAGTCCCTGCCGGCTCTATGCTTTTGGGTGAGTCACTTCCTCTCCATGGGCCTCAGTTTCCCCGTCTGGGTCGGCCAAAGATTTCCCCTCTATTTCAGCCATTCCGTGAAGGTCCTACAAATGATAGAAAGTTGTATTCCTCACCTTCACAAGGCTGACTTCCCATGTGGGAAATGCGGATACTACTAACGAGATTGAATTTGTTCCCTGTCAACTCGTCGCTAGGCTGAAAGGAGATGAGCCCCCAGCAGGACCAAGAAGCCTGGGTGGGAAGTCCCACCAGTAAGTAACCTGGTCCAAAGGAGAAAATGAGCAGCGAGAGCAAGTCTCAACCAAGACAAACGTTGCCTTCATTTACAACAGGAGGATGTGGATGGATGGCTGCCCCAGACCCTTCCAGACTGGACATTCTATGATGCTAAGACTGTCGAAGCACCCCTCCCCAGGGAACACGCAGGAGTCAGATCATCCAGGCCCATCTCAGCACAGCTTTGAGAAGAAACTTAAGTCTATACAGAAAGATTGCGGGCGGACCACGAGCATTCTCGTGTTTTCGTATTACACGGTGTTTTCCATAAATGTTAAAGGCACGCCTTAAAATTAAATACCCATTGCATTTTGAAGTTATGTATTACATGTTCTTACACGCTAATATCTTTTTAAAGTAGGATGCTCTGTAAAACAGTTTTTGTCCTCATTCCATAGGAACTTCTCTGGCCCCTGGGTAAAGCTAGCAGTAAAACAACTGGTGTGCAGTGTGTTAAGGACGTGCCAAAAGGGAAGTTGTATCACATGACACACAGCAAGGCTACCTCAAAGTAGCTTACATTCTCTCCCCCCAAACCCTCTCTTCAACACACCTCCCAGCCTCCCTCTGCCACAGCCTCAGCACTAGTCACCACGCCAACTAGCCCGTCTTCTGCAGAGCCTCTGGCTGGCTCCCAGCTCCTATCATTCTCCTCTCCACTGCCCACCCTGAATACCCCACAAAATCCCAGTAGCCAGTTCTATCCTCTAGAAACACGTGTGGCTGCATGAATCAGAAAACCACAAGTATGAGTGGCGGAGAACCCTCAAGGAATTAGTTTCCCATATCAAAATGTTGGCAGCCAGCCATCCAGGGCTGGTACAGCAGTTCCTGCGTACCTTCCACCCCACCCCACGTTCCAGCGGGAAGTGATCTCTGCTGCAGGTCTAAGCCGGTTGTCATGGCACAGTGGGTGCCCCCAGCCCCGGAAAGGAGAAAGGGGGATGAGAAGGGCACACCCCCCGCCTCTTTAAGGACACTTCCGTGGTGCTGCTGTTTAGGAAATAGAAGGATGTAGAAGGCTTGATACTGTGGTAACAAAACAAACAAAAACTTGGACAGATATAAAAATCATGCTTTTCTATGGGTTTAGGAAAGAGCGAAGGATGCGAGGGTGATTTGACGAACTGGTTTCCTTTCCTAGGTGAGCGGAGGGCCACGGCAGCAGCTTCCCCACCTGAGCAAAGACGGGAAGCCGATCTGGGCACCCATGGCACGCCCTGAACCGAGAGGTTTTCTAGGAATGAGGAGGACCAGCCCAGCTCTCGCTGACTGTGTAGCAGCCAGGGTGGGTCAGAGAGAAAGAGCTACGGCCCTCGGGACAGAATCAGGGATTCATCTCATGAGCCTGACCTTATGCAGTACGGGGAGCTGGCGGAACCGTCCCCGCAAGCTGTTGCCTCTGTGCCGAGTATTAAGCCGAAAATGGCTGGCGCTCAGCCCGCCTGGCTGTCAGCAAGGAGAAGTGAATGTGGTTGAAGGCAAGGACAAACTGGGACCTGTGGGGACCAATTAGAATCTACATCTGTTGCTCACACTTTCCAAACTCGGTGCTGTGGCGGATCTACAGGAAAAGCTAACACCTTTGCCTCAGAGGTGCACATGCAATTGACCCCCAACTCAGGATAAAGGGGAGCTCGGGAGAGCAGGAGGAGCTGGGGCAGCCAGGCGAGCCCTCCGGGTGCCCTCGCTGACCTCCTGAGTGTAAAACAGTGCCGCCGCAGCTTCAGCCCCAGCTTCTAAGTCTTGTGCACAGCATGTCTCTTGTGGTCGTGACTAACCCAGAAGCTCAGGGAAATGCTTGGGAATGTGGTTCCATTCAGCCAAATGGACCAAGGGCAGAGCTATCACAGGCCGTGTGGGCTGGCAGGAGGGGGCGGAATCTGGAAGAGCCCCAGATGCAGAAATAAACTGCTCAGCCCAATAATGCCTGCCCCTGTCAAAAACTCCGCCAGAAAGCAGTCCTGAGAAAAGGGCAGGTAAGCCCAGACAGATCACTTAGCCCACTCGGCTTCCTGGTGGTCATGGAGATTGGATTTGGAGGCCCTGAGGAGTTGAATGTCATGTAAACCAAAAATATATAAAACTGCAATCCAACCTCTTCCCAATTCAAGCAGTGACCAGAAAAGTAAAATTGCACGTAATGGAACTCTACATTTTTATTTTTTTTAAGGTGAAAGGCAGGCTGGACGAATAACAGCGGAACTCGAGCTAAGTCAGGCTGCAGCCCAACCAGACTCCAGGGAGAACTGACTGGTTTCGCCTCTGGCCCCATCTGCAAGACAGAGGAGTGGGTTTGCATGCTCCAGAGAAATACACTGATGCATGCAACTACATGGGTACAAATCAAAAACTACATGCTGAGCAAAACAGACACAAATGTGTAAGTCCATTCATTTGAAATTTCACAAAAGAGTCTTGTAGTTGTGGCCGAGTGGTTAAGGCGATGGACTTGAAATTTCATAAAAGGTAGAACCCACTTATAATGGCAAAGCACATCGGGGGCTGCCCAGGCAAAGAGGTGCTGAGAGAACTTTGCGAGACGGTGGGAACATTCTAGATCTTGCTGGTGGCAGTGGTTGTACATGTATATGCATTTGTAAAAAGTTCTTGAACTCTACACTAGAAATGAATGTAGAGTTCCATTACGTGCAATTTTACTGCATGTAAATTATACCTCAATAAACTAAGGTGTTTTTTAAAAAAATACAAACAGCACAATTTTAAAATGGACAAAACACTTAAATAGACATCTCACAAAAGAACACAGATGGATAGGCAGTAAGCATGTAAAAAGTTACTCAACATCATTAGTCAATAGGGAAATGCAAATGGAAATCACAATGAGATACCAATGTACACCCACTGGAATGGCTAAAAGTAAAAACAACTGATAAAACCAGATGTCAATGAGAATGTACTGCAACTGGAACTCTCATTCATACATTGATGGAGGAAGTGTAAAATAGGATGACCACTTTGGAAAACTCTGGCAATTTCTTATAAACATGCCCCTAGCCACTGACCCAGCAATGCTATTCCTAAGACAAATGGAAATATCTGTGCATAAAAAGATGTTTGTATAAGAATGTTCATAGCAGCCTTAATCTAATAAGTCCAAAAACAGAAACCTCCCAAATGTCCATCAACAGGAGAATGGATAAGGGAAATGTGATACATTTATATTAATAGAACACTACTCAGCAACAAAGAATAATGAACAATTGAGAAAAGTAACAGCACTGGTTGAATCTCACAGACATTGCGTAAGTGAAAGAAGCCAGATACAAAACAGTGCAAACTGTAAGCTGCATTCATTAAAGTTCAAGAACTGACAAAACCGAATCATGAGCTAGAAATCAGGGCAGTGGTTGGCCTAGGGTGGTGGGGGCGGTAGGGGGGAGGGTCTGGATTGAGTCATGAGAGAGAATTAATCAAAAAAGGGGATGTATGGAACTTCCATGGGTATTGAAAATCTTCCTAGCCCGGCCGGCATGGCTCAATGGTTGAATGTTGACCTATAAACCAGGAGGTCACGGTTCGATTCCCAGTCAGGGCACATGCCTGAGTTGTGGGCTCAATCCCCAGTGTGGAGCGTGCAGGAGGCAGCGATCAATGATTCCCTCTCATTGGTATGTCTATCTCTCTCTCTCCCTCTCCCTTCCTCTCTGTAATCAATAAATATGCATTTTTTTAAAAAAGAAAATGTTCCTTATCTTAATTGGAGTGTGTACACTGGTCAAATTTCATTGAAGAGTATAGCTCAGATCTATATATAAATTATACTTCCTTTTTTAAAAAAACAATGAAAGAAAAAGAGAAATAGGAAGTTGAAGGCATCGCTTCTGCTTGGATCTCAATGACAAGAATTTAGTCACATGGCCACGCGTAACTGTAAGGGAGACTAGGAAATGCAGGCTTTATTCTGAGTCATTTTGAGCTCCGTTAAAATTGAGGCACTTTTACCAGAGAAGAAAGCAGACGCTTGATTTAGAGGGATAACGAACGGTCTCTGCCATTGGCCAAGCAAGCAAATACACACGATTCCTCTTTTATTATGTTGAAAAGATGGGGAGGAGAGGGTTGCTCTACTTTCCGTAATTCAGTGTGTCCTTCTCTTTACTGTAATCAGGCAAGGCCACTCTTTCTGCGGTGACCATAACCTTGAGAACTTGCCAAGGGCGCACTGGTAACAAATGAAAAGGGGACAAAGAAAGGAGGGGAGCCGGGATGGGAAAGAAAATGAAACAGCCTTGAACGTGTGAATGACAACCTGCACGGCGGCCTGGCGTGTGTGACATTTGCCACCTTCCAGTTAGAAGAAGCCACCCCGTGGTGTGTAGGCTTGGCTTGCCTTCCTTGAGGGACCGCCAGGATGTCACTGGCCTCAGCCTGTAATAAGGGACGCGGCAACAGTCACACTCCCAGGCCCTGGAAGTCGTGGGTCCCTTCCCGGGTGATGCTGGGAGGTCTGAAAACACAGATCTTCCTCTCAATCGATAGTCAGACGTTGACACTGCTAACAGGCTAGACCAGTGGTCGGCAAACTCATTAGTCAACAGAGACAAATATCAACAGTACAACGATTGAAATTGCTTTGGAGAGCCGAAAACCGACTTCTGTGCATGGGCCACGAAGTTTCAATCGCACTGTACGTGCGCGCCCGCACGTGGCATTTTGTGGAAGAGCCACACTCAAGGGGCCAAAGAGCCGCATGTGGCTCGCGAGCCGCAGTTTGCCGACCACTGGGCTAGACTGCTCCCGCTGCCAATCTCATCCCACAGGCAGGAGCTGGAGAGGAACACGACTGTATTTCCCAGGGGAGGCAGGCTCGGCTGACTTCCTTGCAGCGTGCAATCTCATACCAGTGCTGTCTCCGTTCGATAACACACATTTATTGCTACTTTGCCGGGCTCTGGGCTCAAAGCTGGGAATGCAGAGGAAGCACAGGCCTGTCGCCTGGGCTGGGCGTCCACCTCCTGTTCCAGGCCCAGCTCTGGGTCGTCCCCTTTGATACTGACGTCAGCCAGAACCACGCCCAAGGTCCCCAGTAGCAAGCGCCCTGGGGGTGAGCCCTGCTCTGTGTCCCCAGCCACCTCCCTCTCCCACCCCTCACCACCACCCGGGGCCCATGCTACCAGGATTTCAGCCTGTTTCCGCTTGAGCCAGACACAACCTCTTTCCCCACATGGCAGATGAGAGATGAGCAGGGACTGCTCGATGAATTGGTTCATGGGCTGCCTCCAAGATCTGGCTGCAAGGAGAAGGGACTGGAAATTGCATGGTCATTATCTTTGCAGACAACCCTCTCCTCCCCACCTTTTCAACATAATGAATTGCACGGAGCGCTCAGCTGTCGTGCAAGCTTTTGAATTCCAGCCCTACCGTCTTTCAGGACATCCTGAGAGGTTATCTCAGCCAGGCAGGTGGAAGAGGAAAGAGAAAAGCTTAACCCTGTGAGAAGAATCATGATAAATTATTAGCAGCTGATGGCCATCTAATGCAGGATTTTCAATATAGACACTGCTGGCTGTAATTCTTCTCTGTCATATGCACATCCAAAAAAATTTTTTAAAAGGCTACGTTTAATGACTCCAAGTTCAGTGCAGTTTCTTCAACTAAATTTAGTTCCTTAGAAGCAGTGTTTTACTAACACAGTTTGAATGGTGGAGACACTTTACAGGGTCGATGAAAATGTTATGATCGGTGCGTTTTTACGATAAGCCCACTAGTTGGCATTAGTGTTGAGTTTATATGGCCGCACACTGCTAAAGGGAAGATGGCCGGACGGACAGCCGTCTCAGGAACAGGAGAGAGAAAGCCCTCGTGGGCAAAGAGCCATTCTCAGGAAGGCCCAGGACAGGAAGTTGGCCCACCGCACCCAGAAGGACTGTGATGCCACAAGCAGGACCCTTGGTTCTGCAGCTACGGGGTACGAGGTGGAGACGGTCAGAAGGAGCAATGCCAGGGCATCACCCTCCTGGAACACTGGCAGATGGCAGGGGTAGCCCGCGGCAGGGCAGACAGCGGGCCCAATGAGGGCCCCACTGCAGAGGCAGAGGGTGTGGGGACAGCAGCACTGATTATCGGAGAACTGTTTCTGTTCTCACAACTGATGATGTCTGGGAGAGCATGTTCACCTGTCTTGACTTCATATGCCCCACTATCAGGCCATGGGCCCCTATGCTCTCTGAAACAGATAGCCAGTGCCTTCGTTGAGACCCCAAGAAACAGACCCTGGGATGAGGCTAGGTAGTGCACTTGGGAGGTAAAAGGCAGTAGATTTTTAAAGGGGGAGAGGGATGGGAGGCAGAGAAGGGAGGCATCCCTAACCCTAACTCCAACACTAACCTAACCCTAACCCTAACTCCTCCTAACCCAGTACATGGTGCTTTATCAAGCCAGCTATCATTATAGGCAACCAAAGCTTAATCCCCTGGGGAAACTCCTGGAGCCAGTGTAGACACACCTCAGATTACTGTTGTTGTTGTTAATCCTCACCTGAGGATATTTTTCCATTCGTTTTTAGAGAGAGTGGAAGGGAGGGGGAGAGACACGGAGAGAGAAGCATCGATGTGAGAGAGACACATCCACTGGTTGCCTCCCGCACGCACCAGGGATTGGCCTGCAGCCAAAGCACCTGCCCTTGACCAGAATTGAACCCTGGACCCTTCAGTCCCAGGGCTGACGCTCTAGCCACTGAACCAAACTGGCTACGACAAGGCCCCAGAGTTAGACCACCTAAAGGGCGAGGGAGCCGTGCATTTATACCCATCGTCACTGGTTGAGGGCCACAGGGTTGGGGATATGCATCCCCCAGCCTTTCCAGCAAGAACAGCATAAGCAAGCAAAATGATTTCAGCACCACAAAAATGCCGGTTGGAAGCCAGGTCTTGCTCTCTACTTGTAAGAATGAGGGCATGTGGGTCGGTCATGGCGTCACCACAGTGCTCCCTGGGCCCTGCACTGTGGTTCAGTGATGCCGATTGGTAAGCAGCCCTTCCAAGAGTTCATCCAGCTCCAGCAACCGTTCCCATTCCCCAGGTAACCAGGGACTCGCTACCTACTTCCCAAGGCAGCCCAGCATTTCAATTCTCAGGGAGCGCTCTGGGGTAGGCAGTCCCGCCCCCCCTGGAAACTGACAGAATCCCGCAGCTCCCACCTGCTGGTCTCAGCAGCGCCCTCTAAGCCATGCCCAGCCCCAGGAGGCCTTCTTCCTCCAGGAATTCAATTCCATTCGTGATAGCGCTCTTAACTCAGGCAAGACAGCAGAGCCAGCAAATGCGTTTGCAGGAAGAATCCTTCAAAGGGCAGTTCAAACCAGTGCAAGATTTTAGCTCATTAATACGGAAGTTTAGGTCATCGGACGAGTCTGCTCCCAGCCCTTCCGGTGAATGGGACTTGCACCGCAGAAGTAGTTATGACAGGTGGGCCAAGAGCGGCAGGAATTTAGCATAAAATATGAGGCTTACATTCGATATCAAGATGAAAGTCAAACGCAGGCGCCCCGGGGGACAAGGCGCTGAGCTTTCCCAAGCCCAGAGTGGAGAATATTGCCTTTAGCAAATAGCACCTCTAATCTGATCCTGCAGAGGGGACAGCAACGCGACGTCGGGAGGATACGGAGTGTGTACACTTCTGTGGGGACTTTGTATCACGGCCACATCCTTCAGGCTCTCCGTCATCAATTCTTTGTGACAGGCAGTCAATTGCTTATCTTTCAAGAACATCACCACCTGCTTCCCTGTATGTGTCTCCCCTGCATGACTGTGGGGACAGGACCATCTATTTTCTCCTCCCTCCCGAGCCCTTCCATCGCTTACTGCCCAGCATCTGGGTGGAATGTTCTAGAATGATGGGCTCCGCGAGGCTGGAAGAGAAATGACTCTGTGCACCTCCGTCACGAGGTGATGTACCACAGGCCACCAAAGCGGGCATTTCATTCAGCAGAACGCCAGGGCCCCACTAGTGGGGATTCACCCCATGTGTGTTAGGACAGGTATTCCTAGGAGATGCCCAGAGGAAGAGGAGCCGCTAGACGCAAAACCATCCCCCCAGCCCTGTTCAGAAAACAGAAGCAAGTTTCTGCCATGAGAACCATTTTTGCTTAAAACACGGGACGGGAATAATTGCGAATTGGTTGGCGGTTGGCAGTGGAGTTTTTCATGAATCTTTATCTCTTTTGACAGCGGCAAATAAGTAGGTAGGCAAACACTCTCTTGGGGCTTTTAACGGAGGGGAAAATCACAGTAGGAAAATTGCAGCAAAGAGCACAAAATATTTCCCTACTTCGCTGAGCTGAAGGGGAGAGGATGGCCATTAGAGGTAACAGGGTTGTTACGAAAACAGTGGCTCTATTTCCGGGTCGTTCGCTTGCCGAGAGCCTGGGTACGCAGGCCCTGAATGCGGGAGAACGCCAAGCCCTGCAAACAATTGGATTTCTTCTTAACAGGGCCTGGCTGCATTTTTACATTCGGCAGCATGTAATTAGCTATTAAACGACGTAGGCATAAACGACTCGGATTTGTTGGGCCCGGTGCCTGATAAATGATTTCTTGCTGTTCTTTTACATAAATGCTGGGTTGACTCTAATTCAGTGTTGGATTTGAGGGGTGTTTTGAGGAAAGAGGGGCTAAAGAGATCCCAGTTTTGGAACCTGAAATGACAATGCAATATTAACTCCATTAGAAACCTTTTAACCAGCCCGCAGTCTCCAAGCCGGCTCTGGGCAGCACAGGTTGAACTCGATCTCTGTAAATAGTGGTGCAGACTAAAATCGTGTGTTCTGCTCACCAAACAAAACCAACGCGCACACAAAGACTCCCTTTCTCTATCATTTCAGGGGGCTCGGGGGTGGGGAGCATGAATTGTCCATCCACTGGCATGAGTTTATCAAAATCCCACCGCATGTCCAGAATGGCTGATGCTGGGGTGTGAGGTAATTTACTGAAACCTTCATCTACGTTTTGATCTCGCTGTACTTTTCTCACACCCCCACCGTGCCCTTCAGGCCAGGGCCCGAGTCTCCCCTTCGCTCAAAGGCAGTGTGCGTATCCCGAGCCTGAAATCGGGGTTGTTTGCAGAAACTCTCTGTCCTGGCTTCATTGAGTGATTGATGTTAGATGATCAGGGAGGTGAGATGAGAGAGCTGGGTCTCTTTGAAGAAGGGGGAACAGGAACAGCGAGAAATTGGGGGACGAGAGGCTGCTTCTCCAAGCTGGGCAGGAAGATTGAGGTCTGCAGGGACTGGATCTGGGCCCAAAGAGCCAGAGGATCTCTGGAGGAAGCGACTTTGATGCTCACCCAGGCACTGGCTCGGGCGCTGGCTAAGGCACCAGCACTCCCATGGCCAAGCATGGGCAGCAGTAAAGACGGACGGTGCCTTTGCTCGACATGAGACCCCGGGGACCTGCACATGGCCCTGGGCCAGGACAGAAGTCCTCACCAGCCCGGAAAAATGAGGAGCTTACAAACAAAGCCAATATGACTTTAAAGAGGAATTTGCAGAAGCAACAGTCAGTCACACCCACCACAGTTATTGGTCCTGACTGATGGCCCAGCCTTCACCTTCTCCCGTAGGTTGGAACCACAATGACTGTGACTAGCATGACTCCAGGCCACCAGACAGCATGGCCTGACTACCTGCAAGCCTACCAGAGCCAGGAGCTGGGGCAGGATCATTCCTGGGTCCCAAGTCCCACCATCCCCTCCTCCCCTCTTCCCATGACGGTAGGTAACTCCTAGGCCTGCATACAACTCTAAGATCTCCCTGGTTTCCTCAAAGCAGGCCCCACCCCAAACCCAGGGCCTCTGACCAGGACCCAGGCTTCATGCTCACAGCCACCGACAGAGAGCCCGCCCTCAACACTGATCCATTCATTCCTCCCTGACTCCCACTGCCACCTGCTGCCTGGGCCCATCTCTAAGTGCCTCAACAGCTGGAGCCTGCATCCTGACAGGCAACCCCGACTGTCAGGCTAGACCGCTGCACCATCCCTTGCCCTTGCCCTGCCCACTCCACACTGACTGCGGTTCCATCATGCCTTGCAACACAAAACCTGGCCATGGTTGGGAACAAGCGTGGCTGACACCTTGAAATGGGGTGGGAATGACAGTAACCAAGGTGAGGACAAAGCGTAAGTTAATGTCTCAAGAAAACAACGTAGCACAAAACAATTATAGGAAAATGCAGTGCCAAGAAGCAGGGGGCACACTCCAGGCAAGAGAGAACCCTCTGGGTTGGGAACGAAGGAATGAAGTGAGTGGGGATGGGAAGATGGAGGATCCCGAAACCCAGAGAGGGAGTCCATCATGGTCTGCATCTCCTGGGCCCTGTGCTTTGAATATGGCACCAAACACGCAGGAAGACAGGAGAAAGCAGCCAGCTGTTGCTCGGGCATTGCTCATGGGATTGAAAGAGGCACAATCTTTTCAAAAGCAATTTGTCACAACATTTCAAGAGCCATAAAAACCTCTTAACCTTTGGCCCCGTAATCTCATATCTGTCAGGAGCGAATTAAAAACCACAAGAAGAAGGAAAATAATAAACGATAGTCAGGGAGCAGCTAACTCTATGCCAGATGCCATTCTAAGCACCTTATCTGTGTGTTTTCTCATTTAATCCTCACAGCCCTATGAGGTGGATACGTTTCGTGCTCATTTCACAGATGATAACACTGAGGCGCTCAGAGTTTGCCAACTTCTTATGGAGCAGCAGAGCCAGGATGAGAAGCCAGCACCACAGCTCCAGATGCTGCAGCTAGATGGGGCTGCGGAGGGCAGCTGGCCCAACCCTCTCCTTCTATCCAAGGGGAAACTGAAGAGAAGATGAAGGTCTCCCATCAATACACAGTGGGAACTGGAACCCGAGTGTCCTGACCCCCGACCCCGTGCTGAAATATGTCCTTCACTCCCAGAACTTCCCTCCGATACACCAAAAGTCCTGGTGAGGATGGCTTCCCTTAATTTGCCAAAATGACTACTAAACGGGGGAGGTGTAGACACTGTTTACACTGACTTATTTAATACATCTTTACTGAGCATCTACTGCATACCAGGCCTATTCTGGGCTCTTGGAATATAGAGGGTGCCCCCCGCAAAAAAATGTATACACACCTTAACAGCTAATGGCTCAATTTTGAAAATGAAATGTGTTTTAATAGACATTGCCTTTATAATTATTCAAAGTGTGTGTATACACTTTGGGGGGACACCCTATAGAGATGAAGGATAACACGGCCCTGACCTTGAAGAGTTAAGGATCTAGTTACTATTCTTGTTTATGTCACTGATGCTCCCGTTAACTCAATCAACCAACAGTTATTATAAGCACCTGCTGTGTGCCAGGTACCGTGTTGCGCCCTAGAGCTGTGTGACCGGGAAAAATAAAGATAATACGCCTGGTTCACTCCCTTCACTGTGTGACTCTGCACCCTCCCCTTCCCCCTCTGGGCCTCAGTTTCCCCATTTTGAGCACTGACACATGATCTTTCTAAGAAGCTACATCAGAGCTTGCCCAGAGCCTCTTGCAGATTCTTCTCGTTTCCCCGGGCTTTCGGCCCAGACGGGCCTTGTCCGTTCACCAGGGCAGGCGCAAGTGGCTGAGGAAGTGGAGCTTTTCCTAGAGGGGGAGGAAGCCTTCACCTCCCCCCCATCCGCACTGAGCACCAGGCCTGAAGGAGTCAGAACATGAGTGACAACGCCCTGAACGATCCCTTCTTTCTGGCCTCAGGGGAGCCCCAAGCTGGCCCTGCCTGCTTAACTCCAGGGCGCTGTTCACAATGGGCTGGAAGCAAATGTTGCCTTCACACCTCACCCCCAGCCCTGCACAGCTGTGAGCCTAGACTCAGCTACCCCTGACAGGGCATGCCCCTGAGTTTCTGACTTTAGGGACGCCAGGGAGGGGACAGCCAAATAGTGCAGGCAGGTGGTGGGCGTACCAGGAGCTGGCGTTTCAGGGCACAGAGCACACAATTCGGAGCTGGCCATTTGAGTCCCGTCCAGACTGCCTTGGCCACTAATGAAGACAATGCCGGGAAGAGGGCTTGCAGAACTGGCTGAGGATGAAGGGGAAAATCAGTTCCGACAGCTCGCTTTAAATTTAATTGTTCCATTTCGCAAATCCGTCTGGCTGCCGGCAGTTGGACCGTGTGTCTGGGCCCAGCCCAGGCTGGGGGAGGCAGTGCTGCCCCGGCTGAACGACCACATCTCCAGGCACTCAGGGCAGCGGCTCTGAGCGGGGTTGCGGGGAGCAAATGACAGCTCCCCAGTCCTGCCGCGTCCTGAGTCACTGCCTCCCAGCCCACGTGGAAAATCTGCACAGCTAATTTAATGACACCCTGTGGCCCCGAGCCCCAGAGCAGGAATGCGGCTGAGTGTCTGACTCGCCACTAATTTCAATTAGTCAGAGCTGGAGAGGACACAGGAGGGAACAGGAGAGAGGGGCCAAGTGCAGGGGCCTGTCCGAAGGCCTCAGCCAGGGCTGGTCTCTCCCTGGCGACACCCCAGGAACTCCACCTCCAGGGCCTCTCTCACTACAATGGGGGGAAAGGCAATGCCCCTCTGCTTTTCACTCGGGTTCGTTGTGCCAATAAATGAGCATGTACACATACACACATACACACATACGCCACAAACACACACATGCCACAAACACATACACACGCCACAAACACACACAAACACACATACACACGCCACAAACACACACATGCCACACACACTGACAAACACACACATGCCACAAACACACATACACACGCCACAACACACACATGCCACAAACACACATACACACGCCACAAACACACACGTGCCACACACACTGACAAACACACACATGCCACAAACACACATACACACGCCACACACACACAAACACACATACACACAAACACACACTGACAAACACACACATGCCACAAACACACACATGCCACAAACACACACACTGACAAACACACACACATGCCACAAACACACATATGCCACAAACACACATACACACACACGCCACAAACACACACACACCTCCTTAATTTGGTGGCTGTTTTATCCCTGAGAGGGGCCATTGGAAAGGGCACTTGACTAGGAGACAAGAGAGTGAAGGTCAGCACTGGATCTGCCATTTCCAGCTGTTCATTATTGAGTAAATCACCTTCCCTCTCTGGGCCCCTGAAGGGATTGGACTAAGTCAGTGGTTTGAAACTCTCTGTGGAACCCTAACAGATACCAGAGACAAAAATACAGCTTCTCGCTGGGCCAGTGTTGCTCAGTCATTGAGCATCAACCTATCAACTAGGAGGTCACAGTTTGATTCCGGCCAGGGAACATGCCAGGTTGTGTGCTTGATCCCCAGTGGGGGGCGTGCAGGAGGCAGCCAATCAATGATTCTCTCTCATCACTGATATTTCTCTCTCTCTCTCCCTCTCCCTTCCTCTCTGAAATCAATAAAAATGTGTATATTTTTAAACATACAGCTCCTCCTGCCAAAACCGGTTTGGCTCAGTGGATAGAGCGTCAGCCTGCGGAATGAAGAGTCCCAGGTTCGATTCCGGTCAAGGGCACATAACTTGGTTGCGGGCACATCCCCAGTAGGAGGTGTGTAAGAGGCAGCTGATCGATGTTTCTCTCTCATCGATGTTTCTAACTCTCTATCCCTCTTCCTTCCTCTCTGTAAAAAAATCAATAAAATATATTTAAAAAAAAATAAAAAAAATAAAAAATAAACATACAGCTCCTCATGATTGAAGGTGGGTGGGTGTCAGAGCTGACATCCACCTTCCGCACCCTCAGAGAGCCGGGTCATTGTCGATCACTCATTCAAAACACTGAGCCAGATACCCACTGTGTAGCTGAATAATGGGCCCCAAAGGTGTCTGGGTCCTACTCCCCAGAATGTGACTTTGTTACTGTACAAGGCAAAAGGGACTTCACAGAGATGTGGAAGGATCTTGAGATGGGGAGATTCGTTCAGGTGGGCCCGATACAGTCACAAGCATCCTGATGAGAAGGAGGCAGAAGGGTGAGAAAAGCAAAGGCGATTCGATGACGGAGGCGGATGGAGAGGTCTGAAAGCTACACTGCTGACTCTGGAAAGGTGGATGGGGCCTGAGCCAAGGAATGCAGGCGGCCTCTAGAAGCTAGAAGCAGCAAGAAACAGCTTCTCCTCCCGAATCTCCAGAAGGAATTCTGCCCTGCTGACACCCTGATGTTAGGACTTCTGACCTCCAGATTGCAAAGAAAATAAATTTGCATTGCCTTAAGCCTCTGAGTTTGTGGTAAATTGTTACGGCGGCAATAGGAAACTAACATACTCACATTCTATAATCCTGTGGGGAGAGAAATGGACGGGAGAGAATTCCCCTCATCCTGAGCCCCTCTCTTCTCCCTCCGGCCAATCACTAGGAAATGTTGCATCAGAATCCATCGAATTGGAACTGCCCTGTCGCTCCCCAGGAGTGGCCAGTGCAGGCAACCCTGTTGTACGCCGGGCCCCAAGACAGCCAAGAAAACTTCCCCTCGGTGGTCCTCCAGAGTCCCCGAGTCACAAGAGCTTGGACACCCTGCCCCCAGGGTTGAGCTCTCCAGTGATTGATGGGTGTGTGTTTTCTCCCTCTCTCTTCTTTTCTATCAACTTCCTATGGGAGGGGCGGGGGTTGGAAGGGAAAACTTTCCATTTGGTTCAGGGGTTAATTCAAGGACAGGAATATTGATGAGCCCATTGCCCCTCCTACAAAGCCACTGGCCATGGGCACCCAACCTGTCCTGCCCTCCAGGCCTTCCTCTGAGGCCCACATGGATCCCGGTGGCAGCCCTCAGCACACACTCACCTCTCAGGAGACATGGAAGGTGACTCCTGGGTCACACCAGGCCAACCTCTGTACAGAGGGGCAGCAGTACAGACACTGGCATTCGCCATCTCCAAGGAGGCAGGCTGGGGCCTGGAGCCCAGGACGCCTAATGACCAAAAGACGGAATACAGCGGCCTTGCTCAGAGAGCAAGCGGTGGTCTAGTGACAGTGGTTGCTCTAAACACAGAGGACAAGACCACCTTCTTTTTTTCAAACCCTCACCCGAGGACATTGTTTCCATTGATCTTTAGAGAGAGGGGGGGAGGGAGGGAGGCGGGGGAGAAAGAGAGAGAGAGAAACATCAATGTGAGAGAGACACATCGACTGGTTGCCTCCCACATGCGCCCCAACCAAGGCCAGGGATTGGACCTGCAACTGAGGTACGTGCTCTTGACTGAGAATCGAACCCACAACGCTTCAGTTCTGGGCCGACACTAATCACTGAACCAAACCAGCTAGGACCGTGGTCGGCAAACCGCGGTTCGCGAGCCACATGCGGCTCTTTGGCCCCTTGAGTGTGGCTCTTCCACAAAATACCACGGCCTGGGCGAGTCTATTTTGAAGAAGTGGCGTTAGAAAAAGTTTAAGTTTAAAAAATGTGGCTCTCAAAAGAAATTTCAACCGTTGTACTGTTGATCTTTGGCTCTGTTGACTAATGAGTTTGCCGACCACTGAGCTAGGGCATAGGCCACTGTCTAATAATCAGGTAGGAAAAGACCACACCTGTCACTCCTATTCTTTGGGCTTCTCACCAACAGGAAGGAATTGCCTCTTATACATTGCTGTCTCCCTAGCAACTAGCTCAGCTACTGGCCTGCGGAAGCGGGGTGCAGCGAGGGGGGCTCCAGTTCTCACACCCCACCAGGTTTGAAGTTCTGACCTCGGCAAAGGAGGTAGGCCCCCTGTGCTGACAGTGAAGTTTTGTTTCTGGTACATTAGATGTATTGTAGACATTTTCCTTAGGGACCACTCTCGCATGGGGGCTGATGTCTGAGGACCACCCCATACGCCACTGTCCGGACCCTCACTTGTCAGCCTTCTTGAGGGAGGCGGTAGAGCCATCTCTGCCCACGTTTGCCCCTCGTGACAGTCAGGCAGGATTAGGCTGGCGAGTAACGGGGTACACAGTGCCACGGCAAACCTGCCAATCACAACCAACTGATACCCGCTTTTCACCAGCAAAAGGCGTTTTACAGTGTCTCATTAGAATTGGGAGGATTAAGAGGCCCCTCTATTGATTAACGACTTTCTCTGCCTGAGAGATATAATCCTAGCCTCTAACCCCAAATAACTAGAAACAAAATTAAATTTCTACCCAGAGATCATTCGGGGCATGGCTTGCACCATGCCCCCAAGTCTTATTTTCTTTACATATTTTATCCAGCTTAAAGGCACAAGATATGTTGATCCCAAACCAGATACATTCTGCTATAGGTAGCAGCAGCAACAGAAGGAAATTTCACAGGCTTTTGTTAGATGCTAACAAGTAAAGGGACAGCCACTGTCCCTCAGGTAAAGACACGGATGGGTGTGTAAACATCATGCAAAAATATGTAAAGATTATCCACCTCAAAAAAAAAAAAAAAAAAAAAGATTATCCATCTCCTCAGACCCTTTTAGAGAAATAGGCATCAAGAAATCAAAAAACAGCCTGGCCAGTGTGGCTCAGTGGCTGAGCATTGATCTAACAACAGGAGGTCATGGTTCGATTCCCAGTCAGGGCACTTGCCCGGGTTGCAGCCTCAGTCCCCAGTAGGAAGTGTGCAGGAGTCAGCCAACCAATGGTTCTCTCATCATTGAAGTTTCTCTCTCTCTCTCTCTCTCTCTCTCTCTCTCTCTCTCTCTCTCGGATGCCAAAAGCCAGGCCCTGCCAGCACCTTTGAAGATGAGTTGACACTCCACCTTCACAGACCTTTCCATTTCTTACCCAGCCTGGGGGGGGGTGTGTATGGGGGGGGGTGATTTGAGGGGTGTTATTTATTACCCTCTATGTTTTGTAGCCACCCAGGAGGATAAGTCCCAGAATTGTAAGTCTTTGTCTTACTAAGTTTGGTTCTACACCTTGGAAGCGTGGCCGGGGCAAAGTGACTTGCTCTGAAAAACACAAGGATGAGAAATTTAAACTTCCAGGGAAACAGAGAAGGAAGGCTGGCTGCTGGGCCCGGGAAGGGGCGCTGGGGGTTCTCCACAGAGAAGAGATTATGGCGAACGAGGATTTCTCCAGTAAAAGGCTCTGCACTGTGCAATGTGATCCCTTCCTAGGCCCATAGGTCTTCAGTTTAAAAAGGCCAACAAGTGCTTGGCTGGCTTGTGTTTCTCACGGAAACCAGTGAAGGGGCTAAGCTGTGTCAATGGGAGGACCCAGGCTGGGGCCAAAACAGTCAGGTCTCCTGCACAAGGAGAAACCTGAATCAGGTTACGTTTCTACAGGTCTGAAGCCAATAAATCTTAGTACAACCTCGTACGTTATTGCGCTTCTACTTTTTTTTTTTAATATATTTTATTGATTTTTTACAGAGAGGAAGGGAGAGGGATAGAGAGTTAGAAACATCGATGAGAGAGAAGCATCGATCAGCTGCCTCCTGCACACTCCCCACTGGGTATGTGCCCGCAACCAAGGTACATGCCCTTGACCGGAATCGAACCTGGGACTCTTGACTCCACAGGCTGATGCTCTATCCACTGAGCCAAACTGGTTAGGGCTGCGCTTCTACTTAATGGGATATTACAGTTGCTTGCAATGATAAAGCTAAATACAGGGCAAAGGTACAAGGTTGTATGTTTTTAAAAAAGAACTTTGATTTGTATGTTCAGTATGAATATGGCCCTGAAAATACACAAAGACTGAAAGGTGAAATACAAAAGTGGGTTGTAAAGGGTAGGGTTATTATGGTGGCGTTCCATCCTTCTCCAAAATTTCTTCTAGTGTCATTTTAAAATCCGATCACTAGAAGGAACTTGGCAATTCCGACACAGGCCATTTGGTGAGCACCTAATATGTGTAAGGCTCTGTGAGGTGTCTGATCCTGGCACACCTTCCAGGAGTCTGCAGGCCAGTGAGGGGATGGCAGCTCAGCTAATGAAAGGAAGGATGTGATATATACAATGACCGGGGGAGAGATCAGCCCCGAGGGGCACAGAAGAGAGAACAGATCCAGCTGGCAGGCTGAAGAAGGCCTTAGGATGGAGGAAGCCACACAGGAACTGTGAGCCCCATTTCTGAGGACAATGAGAGTCCCTGAAGGCATGAGGCCAGGCGTGCCAGGATCAGAACTGTGCCTGGTAGAAATGCCACGGCATCCTGTGTGGCCTAGAGGCGAGGGCCTAGAAAGAAAAAGGCTGTCATGGACCAGGTGAGGGAGGCTTGGCCAAGGACGATGGTGGGGCGAAGAAAAGGAGAGGAAGAAACAGACTAGAGGGCTGCTGATGGAATAGCTAGAAAGGGAGAACACCCCCAGCAGGGCAGCCAGGATAGGGAGGGAGGGGGGGAGAGGGAGAGAGAGAGAGAGAGAGAGAGAGAGAGAGAGAGAGAGAGAGAGAGAGAGAGAGAGAGAGAATGAGAATGTTTGCATAAAGATGGCAACTCTGTTAGTCTGCTTGGACTGCCATAACAACTTATAGACTCCCCCAAAGCCCCACCTCCAAATACCATCAGATTGGATTCAGTATATGAATGGGGACAGGGGGACACAATTCAGTTCAGTATAGCCGGCAGTGCTGCCATTCCTTGGTTGATGGGTGAGGGGGCGAAGAAGAAACACATTGTGTGTATGTCAGATCGTATTGGTCCGAAGAGAAATTTGTTGCATTAGAGGATGAAAGTCAATCAAGATTAGTGAGTAAAAATAGAATGTATTAAGTCGCAGACTTCGGGGGAGAGCAGAGAGGTCATCAAAGCACTGTGGCAAGGCAGATCAGATAAGAAGAGGAAGAGAGCAAGATGTTCTAATTCTTGCCATCACCATAGCGTGTTTAAACCAGAATGTAGGGGGAATCTGAGCACACAGAACAGGTTTGGACTTCTGCTTCCAACCAAAATGGGGAAAAGCAACCACATTACCCTCCTGCCTGACACAACTGAAAAACTGGACCGAGCCCAGCCCGCAGGGCTCAGTGGTTGAGCGTCGACCTCCGAATCAGGAGGTCACCATTCAGTCAGAAGGTCAGAGCATGTGCCTGGTTTGGGGCTCCATCCCCAGTGTGGGGCATGCAGGAGGCAGCCAATCAATGATACTCTCTTATCGTTGATGTTTCTATCTTTCTCTCTTCCTCTCCCTTCCTCTCTGAAATCAATAAAAATATACTTTTAAAAAATAAAATAAAATAAAATAAAATTGATAAGCCTGAGCCAGACTGACCAAGGGTAGGGGAAACAGCCATAGCAACTACAGAAGGCAAATGACCTAGTCCAGTGGTTGACTAATGAGTTTGCTGACCACTGACCTAGTCCATATCCATTTGACACTAAAGCAACATTGTTTTCGGCCTATATTTTGGGCTGTAGGATAGGTTTTGTACTTTTCTTACAACCTTCTATACTCATCGCTGAAAAATCAAGACTTTTCACATCCTGAGGAGGGATTTCCCAGGTCACAGGGTTTCAATACTAAAACTGGGACAGTCCCAGACAAACCTGGATGGCTGGTTGGTCACCCTAAATTTGCTGCCTCATCCTGGACATTGCTGCAAGGCAGACACAGTGGTGGCCAGGCTAAGTCGGGCATGGCCCCCACTCCCAAAAGGGTGGCATGGAGCCTTAATGCAGCACGCCTCAGCCTGGGCTATTTAATATCAGCTCCTGCAGAGCCTTCACTGACTCTCGTCTGACCCTTTCCTGCAAAGGAAGGGGAGTTAGATGCCCGGCAGGTCACTCGCAGCAATTTACAATTAATTTACGCCGCCTGGAACATCCCACTAGGTCAGTACTGTTCCTCACCCAGGTAATGAAAGGACTGATTTTAAGGACACCTTTGATCATGAAAAGCATGATTAACACTTCCTCCCTCTCATGTAATGTGAGTCTTCCCGCAGCAGAACACCTTGGTTCTCCCAGCAAATGTGCCTGCTGCAATCTTGTGTTTAATTAGCCTCCTTCTTCAGATGAAATAACGGTGTCCCTGCTCAGGATTTCATTCATAAGATCACTTCCCTCGCATATGGCAGGCGTTGTATTGACTCGCTCATTGATTGCGGGGCCATATGGTACACACAGAGGAAAGCACGGAGGCGTCAGGCTGAGACCCAGCAGGAGCAGGGGGAACGCCAGCACAGCGACATCAGTCAGGCTGCCAGCTGACATTTAATTGACCATCTACTACGTGCTACCAGGCTGGGACGTTCAGAGATGGAACCAGAGGCACATTCACTACCCTTAAGGCAGCGTTCCTCAATCTCAGCACGACTGACCTTCGGGGCCGGATAATTCTTCGTTGGGGGGCTGTCCCGTGCATTACAGGATGTTTAGCCACATCCATGCCCTCTACCCAGCAGATACCAGTAGCACGGCTCCTCCACTCCCAGTGTGACAACCAAGCAGAGCTCCAGACACTGCCCCACGGCCCTAGGAGGCAGAGTTGCCCCCAGGTTGAAAACCTTCAGGTGTTTGCAATCTCGAAGAGCAGCTAAGACAAGTACGCAGGGGTTCACGATGAAGAGCATCCTAGGACCGTAATGGCAGGAATACAGAGGCTGTAAACTGCGCTGCCCTTGGGGGCAGGGGTGGGGTGCCAGGAAGGCAGTGGGGACATGTCTAAGTGGAGAGGACAACCCTGCCTCAAGGAGCAGCCGCTGCTCAGCTCCAGCCAGATAGACTTATGTAGATTCTGCAATAAGGCCCTCCACGTGAAATCTCTACTTTTAAATATATAATTATTATTGATTTCAGAGAGGAAGGGAGAGGGAGAGAGAGATAGAAACATCAATGACGAAAGAGAATCATTGATCGGCTGCCTCTTGCACACCCCACTGGGGATTGGGCCCACAACCCAGGCAAGGGCCCTGTCTGGAGGGGGGGGGGGGGGGGCGTTGAACCATGACCTCCTGCTTCATAGGTTTAAGCTCAACCACCGAGCCACATCAGTCGGGCTGAAATCTCTCCATTTTTTAATGTTCTCCACCAGTTTAAAAATATTTTAAATATAATATAAACCCAAAAAGTAAACAAATAAAATGATCAAGGGTCTTATTCCGTCAGAGGCCCTTCTGTGAGAAGATTGGGCAGCCGAGGGTACTGGCACCACCTCTGGGTCACTCCACCGCGGGGTGGTGGGGTCTGCTTCTGGACAGTGGCAGGTGGTCTGGATGGTTGAGCCTATATAGCCCTTCCTGACCGTGGATGCCCATTCAAATCACCTGGCCATATTAAAAAGCCCATCAGTGCACAGACCCCACCCCAGACCAGAACCTCTGAGGATGGGGTCCAGGTGTCCATGTGAGTAAAACCCTGCCCAGGGCACTCTAGCAGTCAGCCCGGCTGGAGAACCACTGGTGTAGAAGGACACCAAGGTGTGCCAAGGCCCGCTTCCAGGAAGTGCGTTAAGACCTGGGACTCGAGACTCAGATCTCCCGGGTGCAAATCCCGCTCCACCCCAGGCAACGATGGGGTCTGGGAGGAAATTAACCTGGGCCTCAGGGTCTCTAGCTGGTGAATGGAAATCATACACTACCTACTTTACCAGGTTGGTGTAAAAGGTCAGAATCAGCAGAGGTGGGGCCCAGGCATTCGTGTCTTTTATTTTTCAAGATGTTTCTACGTAGCAGCCAGGGCTGAGAAGCAATGATTAGGTTTTGCCAGCTCCCGCATTCTCTGCCTTTTCCTTTGTGTGAACAGGAAATGACACCCACTAAGTCTGGGGCTGCGATGCCCCACGGGGATCCCTCAAGAAGGACTGGAAATAAAGAGCCAGATGCTGGCTGAGCGCAACATAAACTCCAAAGGAACACAATCCAGCGTCCCACACACACCATCATCAGCTGCTAGCACGACGTACCTTGAATATAATTCTAAAAGGACCGAGCTTGTGAGGGCTGCCTCCTGCCAACATGAAGGCTCTTCCACCAGAAACACTCACAGGGCCCTAACATCCACACGCTGAGCAGCTCGAGGCATCTGATCCAGTGTCACGCTGGTGATATTCCCATGATCCCCCCCCCCCTGAACTTCTATAATGAGGCGGCTAACCATGGGGCTTCCATTGGGGACACACACATTTATCATTTGATTAGGAGAGATTAGCTATGTTTAGATAAATCATATATCCCCTAACAGGGATGGACAGTTACAAATAACCTGGGAAACTCTAGCCGACGCTCAAAACATCATGATTTAGGTTGAAAGAAAAAGCTTTTCTGATCACTGTCCTTCTGTGTTCCCCGGCGCATTTTTCATGTGTCCTTGCTGCCACCCCAGATAAGTGATCACCTCGGCCATATCCCATTTCTTCACAAGCTACGGTGGGAGGACGAGTCGTCAGAAGCAAACAGGAAGGATCAGGACTCCAGGAAGGAGAGGCAGGGGTCTGGGGCCTTTGCTTGGGGATCAGCTTCTTGGCTCACCTCCAATTTATAGAGGACAGCTCTTGGGGGAGCCACAGAAATGACTTCAAATTAGGCCTCTTTGGAAGCTGTCAGGTGGAAGAAGGGCTTGAAGGAAGCCAAGTCTCTCTACCCACACTGAAATAGAGCTCTGCCCCTTCCTGGGGATCCTGCCGTCCCTGGTGATTGAAGCAGCTCAGGGGAATTCTGATGAAAAAAAAAAAAAAAAGGCACTCCCAATGTCTATTGCTGGGAAATTTTGAGCAAAACAAGAAACAAAATAGTACTGGACTAGAGCCTAAACTATAAAATGACCATGAGTCCAGAAGAACTTCCACGTCTAGGAAGATGGAATAGGCATACGTTTCCCTAATTCTCTCACTATGTACAACTGAAAGCCCTGAACCTTATCTGTAAAACACACATAAGTAGACTGAAAAGTAAAGGGAAGAAGGTAGAACTTGGTATCCACGGAATGACATTGTGAGTTTCCTGGGTTTCCTTTTTGCTTCAGATATTCCAGTCACAGAGCGGAAGAGCCAACAACCCAAAAATGCCAACACACACACACACACACACACACACACACACACACACACACACACGAAGCCTGCTCCTTCTAGCCAAAGAGCCAGGAGAGAACCAGCCTCGCAAGGCAGAACACTTTTAGTCAATAACTACTCCACTCACCACCACAGAGAAAGTTATGGTCCCTCCTCTACCCATTCCAACACAGACAGCGTGGGAAGCCTAGACCTTCACCTTCTCGGGGCTATCACACGGTGTCCCCACACCCCTACCTAGATGGTACCAGAGAAGGCCAAGTAGGGAGTCAGGGCTTGTACGCCGTCCCTGCAGGGTGGTAATGAGCCCCGCCCCCTGCAGTGTCCATGAGGACCACATGGGAGCCAGAACTCTAACCAGCAATAACCAGAAGCCCTCCACCTCATATGTCAACAAATATAATCAGGAAACCCGGATGTCTACCTCCACCTGGCAGTACCAAGACAGCAAAACAACTTCCCCTACTGAAGGGGTATCAGAAATCCAGCTAAAACAAAAGGTTTAAATAAGATACAGGCTCTCATAGCACAATATACAAATGCCCAGGTCTCAGTCAACATTCACTCGCCATACCAGAACTCAGGAAGAGCTCAAACTACATTTTTTTAAAAAAGACAATCAATAGATGTCAACACCAAGATGACAGGAATGTTAGAATTGTATGGCAAAGATTTAAAAGCAGGCATGAAAAAAATGCTTCAACAAGCAATTGCAAATGCACCTGAAGCAAAATGAAAAATGCACCTGAAGCTCACAAAGAAATCCTATGTAATAAAAGAGTAATATGCAAATTGACCATCACTCCAACATACAAGATGGCTGCCCCCATGTGGACACAAGATGGCCTCCACAAAATGGCCTGCAGGGGAGGGCAGTTGTGGGCAATCAGGCCAGCAGGGGAGGACAGTTGGGAGGGACCAGGTCTGCAAGGGAGGGCAGTTGAGGGTGATCAGGCCTGCAGGGGAGGGCAGTTAGGGGTGACCGGGCCAGCAGAGGAGGGCAGTTGGGGGGGAACCAGGCCTGCAGGGGAGAGCAGTTGGGGGGAACCAGGCCTGAAGGGGAGGGCAATTAGGGGTGACCAGGCTGGCAAGGGAGGGCAGTTAGGGATTACCGGGCCAGCAGGGGAAGACAGTTGGGGGCAATCAGGCCTGCAGAAGAGGACAATTAAGGGTGACCAGGCTGGCAGGGGAGGCAGTTAGGGGTGACCAGGCCAGCAGGGGAGGGCAGTTAGGGGCAATCGGGCCGGCAGGGGAGCAGTTAGGCGTTGATCAGGTTGGCAGGGGATTGGTAAGGGGGTGATCAGGCTGGCAGGCAGAAGCGGTTAGGGGCAATCAGGAAGGCAGGCAGGCGAGTGGTTGGGAGCCAGCAGTACTGGATTGTAAGAGGGATGTCCGACTGACCACTTAAGCCTGATCCCACCTGGATCAGGCCTAAATGGGCAGTCGGACATCCCTTGAGGGGTCCCAGATTGGAGAGGGTGCAGGCTGGGCTGAGGGACACCCTCCCCGCGCGCCGTACATGAATTCCGTGCACCAGGCCTCTAGTAAAATATATAAAGAAGAACCAGAAATTTTGGAACTGAAAAATATAATAACTAAAATAAAAGTTCAGTGGATGGGCTACATAGCCAAGTGGGATACAGAGGAAAGAATCAGTGAACTGGATGACAGAACAACAGAAATTATCCAATCTGAACAACAGAAAAGAAATAAGACTAAAAAAAAAAAAAAAAATGAAGGAACAGAGCCTCAGGGACCTACACTATTAAAATAACAGATATAGCATTCATGGCATAAGTATACCATAGGAGAAGGGAAATAGAGTAGGGCTGAAAAGGCACTCCAAGAAATAATGGCTGAAAGCTTCTCAAATTTAGCAAGAGATAAAAACTTACCCATTTGAGAAGATGAGTAAATCCCAAATAGAATAAACCCAAAGATGAAGACACATCAAATTAAACTTGTAAAAACTAAACACATAAGAAAAAGCAGCCAGAGGAAAATGACACTTCACCTTTAGGGGAAAACAATTAGAATAACCATGGATTTCGCATCAGAAACCCTGGAGGCTAGCAGGAAGTAGCACACCATTTTTCTGTTCGTGAAAGAAAGAACTGTTAACCTAGAATCCCATACCCAGCAAAATATCCTTCAGGAATGAAGGGGAATTAAAGATATACTTCTAAATAAGTCATAAGTAAAAGAGGAAGTTTCAAGAGAGAGAGAAAACTAGACTGTGCTACATGAAAATAAAAATACACTATATCAAAAAACTGGGAATAACGTTAAAGCAGTGTTAAGAGAGAAAGTAGTACCAAATACACAGAAAAGAGGAAAAGTCTCAAACCAAATCTACAGAGATCAAGACAGGGTGATACTGGCATAAGGACAGACATTTAAATCAATGGAATAGAATTGAGAGAAGAGAAATAAAGCCTTTTTTGTGGTCAATTGATTTTTTAAAAATATTTTGTATTGATTTCAGAGAGGAAGGGAAAGGGAGAGAGAGATAGAAACATCAATGATGAGAGAGAATCATTGATCGGCTGCTTCCTGCACATCCCACACTAAGGATTGAGCCCACAACCTGGGCATGTGCCCTGACCAGGAATCAAACCGTGACCTCCTGGTTCATAATCAATGCTCAACCACTGAGCCACGCTGGCTGGGCCGGTCAACTGATTTTTGACAAAGGTGTCAAGACCATTCAATGGGAGGGAAAAATAGCATCTTCAAAAAAAGCCTATCATTTCATAACCAAAATCATAGAACTGTGAAGCCAGACAGCTCCAGGATTAGAGCTCTCCTAAAACCTATGAGAATGTCTAGCATTTGGTGGGGGACCATATTCATCAAAAATCACCCAGTGCTACCGTATTACTATGCATCAGTAGAAAAGAAGAATCTCTCACCCTTTGAGACAGCATGGAGGGACCTGGAGAGTATCATGCTAAGTGAAATAAGTCAGAGAAAGACAAGTTCACACGATCTCACTCCTATGTGGAATCTAAGTAACAAAATAAACTGATGAACCGAGTGGATCCAGAGACATGGAAGCATGGAACAGAGTGTGGAATCCTGGAGGGAAGGCGGGGGAGGGTGGGAGGATAGGCGGTAATCAACTAAGGACCTTGTAGGCATATATGCATGGCCCATGGACACAGATAAGGCCATGCATATATGGGGCGGTGAGGGCCTGGGGTGGGGGGCAGGGTGGAGGGGGTCAATGGGGAGAAAAGGGGGACATATGTAGTACTTTCAACAATAAATAATTATTTTTTTAAATTACCCAGTGCTGTGTTTCATGCAATGTTAGCTCCAAAAAAAGGGATGGGTGGAAGGCAGTTTACCTATGACAGAATATATTTGGAAAATACTCCACACCCCATCTTCCTTTAGGAAATTCATACTGCACATTAACAATATTAGAGGCTCTGAAAAGTCCTGCAATAAAGAAAACCTTTGTAGCCCTGACTGGTTTGGCTCAGTGGATAGAGCGTCGGCCTGCGGACTGAAAGGTCCCAGGTTCAATTCCAGTCAAGGGCATGTACCTTGGTTGTGGGCACATCCCCAGTGGGGGGTGTGCAGGAGGCAGCTGATCGATGTTTCTCTCTCATCGATGTTTCTAACTCTCTATCCCTCTTCCTTCCTCTCTAAAAAAATCAATAAAATATATTTTTTTTAAAAAAAGAAAACCTTTGTACTTGGAGTATTGTTCCAAATTATTTAACCAGGAACCCTCTTTTCATGGGGCATCTATTAACTTCTTTAACTCAATTGGAAATGCTATACTAGATGCTCAAAAAATATTTTATTCTATTCCCTAATTACGTCATCTTCGCATCTGTTGGAATAACCATTGATGCTTGTCATTACTACTACTTCTGGAATTACTACATCTTGATCTTGGAGTGAGTTCCTTTTTGACTGAAAAAGGCATAGCTTATTGCATTGCGGGGCCAAGGAAGATCTTTCTTGAAACATTCTTTTCTGATTTCGTCAGTGTGGTTTGGAGGTTATTATTTGCATCTGAACTATTTCTCCTATTTCAGCTGGAAGTAATACAAAGTATGAAGAACTGGTTCATTTATCCTTTACTCACAAGACACTTAGGAAGCCTCGACTACATTCCAGGGCTGCGCTTGGCCCTTTACACACAGCATTCCAAGCTCTCACAACACCGAAAGACCTGTCCTTGTACCCATTCCACAGGCGTGAGACGGAGGCCAGCTCAGACTGAGTTATTTCCCCAAGACACAGAGGGATCGGAGCAGGAGCTGCGAGGCTGGCTGCTCCGGGAGCCCACACTCTCCCTCCCTGCCCTGCGTCACGAGACTCAGTTACCTGACCTGCATTTTTTTGACGCTGCCTGGGTTTCAATTTAGTGTTCCTAATTGGAATCAAATACTTCTTACTCTGGAAGTAAATACTGTTCACCAGAGGGTCGTGCATAGCATAAATGAGTGCCTGTCGTGAAGAGGCGGTGGGAAGGCGCTGAGAGAGCAGGAAGCCAACTCCAGCCCCAGGGGTGGCTGCTCCGCCTGAACTCAGAGCAGGGCCTGGGCAGGTGGGACACTGAGCTGAGTGCCCATGGGCCTGGAGGGGACATGCCATCGGGAAAGGACCAGGTGGCCGTCCGCCCCAGCCTGTGGCAGCCGCACTGGGCCAGCGATGGTTCAAGAGAAGGCAGAAATCTCTGTATTTTGTGAAATCTACCAAGTTTTAATCATTCGCAACTGTGGCGGGTTGAATAGTGTCCTCCAAAAATCCATGTCCAGCCGAAACCGGTTTGGCTCAGTGGATAGAGCGTCAGCCTGCGGACTGAAAGGTCCCAGGTTCGATTCCGGTCAAGGGCATGTACCTTGGTTGCGGGCACATCCCTAGTGGGAGGTGTGCAGGAGGCAGCTGATCGATGTTTCTCTCTCATCGATGTTTCTAACTCTCTATCCCTCTCCCTTCCTCTCTGTAGAATATCAATAAAATATATTTAAAAAAAAAATCCATGTCCACCTGGAAATTCCAAATGCGGCCTTATCTGGAAATAGGGTCTTTGAAGATGTCATCAAGGTAAGAATTGACCTGAGATCATACTGAATTGAGGTGGGCCCCAAAATGCAGGGAGTGTCCTTGCAAGAGACACATTTTTCTCGCGTTAGTTACTCTCATTTAATACACAGCCCCTTCCAGAATCAGCTGAGGATCCCCTCCTCCAAGAAGGCTCCCCAGACTCCCTGGGTGAAATTCATGAACGGAGTCCTCCACCAACATTCCCGTGGCTCTTTGTTCCCACCTCTGCACTGGCACTTGGCCCCATCCACTCGTTCTAGAGTGACATCTGTGCTTGGCTCTCTCCCACTGGCCCAGGTCAGTCCTTGGAGGACTGACCATCGTCTGGCTTTGGGTCCCCTCGAGCTCCTGGCCCAGGCAGAGCACACGGAATCCCACGTGTTGAATTGAATGTGTGTGTGTGTTGGGTTTCACTTAGCTCCATCAACCTGAATCTGGCACGGCAGTCAAATGATGCATCTTCTGCCAGATTTCTGTGAGCTATGCTGCATAGATGGAGGCTGGTTAGAATAATGAGGTTGCCGTTGGCCAGAGCCACAGTTCACAGAACCCACCCTTTCAGCCCAGACTGAGCATCACAACCCATTGAGACACTCAGTTTCTCTCTCTGGTCCAGCTCCAACACATGACTAAGACCAGCTCAAAAACAAATAAAACTGGGGTGGTTTTCTCCTCCCCCAGGAGAGGAGTCTGAACCCTCCTTCAGTGGGAAAAAACACTAGAAACTTCTCCTATGGAGCGGCTGTGCCGAGAGAGTGTTTGGCCATTTCCAAGTGGGTGACTTTTTTTAACTTGACTTTGCTGATGCCTCTAGCAAATTAGAGCCACAATTACTCTGTGACTTAACAGAATTAGTCATGGGCACATATCCTGTGCCCACACTCCTCATTCCTCAGCCTCGCCTGAGGCAGACGGGGGAGGCTAAAGAATTACCTCCTCATCCCCTTGTACTCCTCAGGCACAAGGTCGCAGGTTTAATACAGGACCCCCAGTTACATTGGAATGCCAGATAAGCAACAAATAATTTCAGCATAAGTATAGCTCATAAAATTTGGGGGCTACACTTACGTTTTAAAAAATAATTCAAATGTAACTGGGCAGCCTGTGTTTTTATTGATAAACTAGTGACCTGGTGCACGGATTTGTACACATTGAAAGGAAATTAATTAAAAGGTGGCCGGTGGGGCGGGACTGGGCGAGATGGGCCAGACACACTGTGGAGTGGGGTCCCTCGGCAGGTGGGGTCCCTCGGCCTGGCTTGCAGGGATCAGTTGAAACCGGCTCCCCGACATCTCCCGAGGGGTCCCAGAGTGCGAGAGGGCACTCTGCAAAGTTTCTGTCATACAGGGTGTGGAACGCAAATGCAAGTGAGCAGTAAACCAGATTTGGGGCCAACAGTGCCCCAGCAACATAACCCATGGCCGAAGGTGGAATCATGAGGCCCCGCAAGGAATCGGGCTCCCTCCCCTCTGGTTTCGGGGTGCGTCACCAGAGAACCACTGCTGCCAAGTCACTGCAGTTCGGCAGCTCCTGAGTTGAGCGGATGCCCCCTGGTGGTCAGTGCACATCATAGCGACCGGTCGGATGGTCGGACACTTAGCATATTAGCCTTTTATATATATAAATACTACCCTGATGCTACTTAGGCAGGATCTTCAAAGATTAAATCCCAGGATCCCTGAACTGCTTTCTGGGAGTGTCCTTATAAGTGACAGAAGAAAGAGCAGAGAAACCATAATATGGAATCGTCTCGGCTCTGTGGGGTTCATAAATGAAAGTCCAAATATACAGCAGAAAAGCCTTATCAGACACTCAATATTTACACAAAATATTTTTCAAGGATATAATTGATTGGATAAAACCCATTAGCATTCATTCTGTACTCAGCATAATAACACATCCACTCCCCTTTACTTGTTCTTTCCAGAGGAAATCCTTGTCCACGTCCATCAAGTCACCTGCTTGAATGCCCCGGTATACCAACTGTGCAACAGTTATTGATTTTTGACGAATGACATAGCTCTCTCTTCTGGGCTATTACCGCTTTGTTTCCCAACCCTACTTAATTGTTCGATGATTTCTGATTTCTTTTCCTTTCCAGAGAAATAAATGCAACGTGGGTATTCTCCAAAGGCCATAAACAGAGCTGGCGGGTCTGGTTTCTATGACAACCCCACTTGATACAGCAAACCTAGATTATCTCTAATGACAGACATGAAGCTTAAATTGCACATTCTGAACAAATAGTGCTCCGCTGACCTTTCATTGAAAAATGGAATACAGGGTGATTAGCATAATGTGTTCTATAAAAGGGAAAACCGTGTATTCATGGGCATTACGCACCGGCAATTAGCTGCACCACTAGTCTTTAAAAAACTGCTTGCCAGGATGGAGAGCTTGGGAAATTAAGAATTGCCATCTATCATTTTCAAATTCAGTAAAGTCTGCCGCAGTAATTGCACTAAACAGTTTTCAAATAACACATGCTGCTGTTTCTCTTACTTATTCAATTGAGTCTTTTAGCAGGGGGATAGGAACAGAGAGGAAAATCTCCCCCATTGTACCAAAAAATAGTAACTGTTGCCTCCAATCGCTATTCTGAAACAATCTCTGCCTCTTAATCCCCTAATGCCATTCCTGAAGGAAGCCTAGGGTTTGGGCATCCAGGTAACGACCGCCTGGAAACTGCTTGTTAGCAGTGGTTCGGTGGGGGCCTGGGGCTGGTTAACCAGAGATGGGGGTCTAACCGCCCACGGATAACTGGGACCAAATGCTATGCCCAAATCAACTACAAAATGAAGAGCTGGAGCCAAAACCGGTTTGGCTCAGTGGATAGAGCGTCGGCCTGCGGACTGAGGGGTCCCAGGTTCAATTCCGGTCAAGGGCATGTACCTTGGTTGCGGGCACATCCCCAGTGGGAGGTGTGCAGGAGGCAGCTGATCGATGTTTCTCTCTCATCGATGTTTCTAGCTCTCTATCCCTCTCCCTTCCTCTCTGTAAAATATCAATAAAATATATTTTTTAAAAAAATGAAGAGCTGGAGAGTCTCGGGGTAAACCACCTGGCTCAAATCCTGGCTTTGCCTCTCACCTCCTTACGACCTTGGGCAAGTTACCCAGCCTCTCCAAGACCTGGTTTCCTTCTAACAATGGAACTGGGTCCTTGTCACAGGACCCACTTCATGGGATCATTGCGAGGATTAAAGGAAGCCATGCGCACTGACTGGCGGGGTCTGCCCTCAGGGACCCCTAGCTACCTTCATTGCTAAGGTTCGGGTCCTGGCTTCTATTGCCATGGGAGTGTGCTCCTAACAGGGTTTCACCAAACAGTACTCTGAGCGCTAAGAAGACACTATGGAATAATGGACACAGCTTTGGGGAAACTCTGCAAGAGAGAACACAGAAGTAAAGGAGAAAAGAGCCCGCCTTCCTGGAGCTTATAGGCACCCCCCCCCCACCATGGAAGACATGTTTGCCCCCCTCCTCCCACCCTCACCCCCAACACACACACACACACACACACACACACACACACACACACACACAGTTTATTTGCCGTCCTCCATGGCAAATGGTCTTTTGGTTTTACTTTCTTTTACTTTAAATCTTTATTGTTGAAAGTATTGCAGAGGGCCTCCTTGTCCCCCAATTAACCTCTTCCAGCCCGCTCCCGTCCACCCCCTCCCCGGACCCTCACCACCCCACTGTCTGTGTCCTCGGGTGATACATATCTGCATACAAGTTCATTGGTGGATCTCTTCCCGCCACCCTCCCCTGCCTTCCCTCTAAGGTTCAACAGTCTGTTCATGCTTCTCTGTCTCTGAGTCTATTTTTGATCATCAGTTTATTTGGTTCATTAGATTCCACATATGAGTGAGATCACGTGACACTTATCCTCCTCTGCCTGGCTTATTTTGCCCAGCGTAATACTCTCCAGGCCCCTCCATGCTGCTGCAAATGGTGGGAGTTCTTTCTTTGGGGGCTTTTGGTTTTATCGGAAGAATTTTCTTGCTATCCATCACCGTTATCTGGCAGGAGTCAGCCCAGCAGCGGAGCACAGCACACAGCACACAGCACACAGCACACAGCCCCACGGCCCTGCAGACAGGGCCCGCTGAGCACACACACGGGCCTGGGGCTTCCGCAAAGGACGAGGAGTCTCCAAGCCAGTGAGACCCCAGGAAAAGCCACCCTCCCACCACTGATCCTGATCCTAACCTCGGGGTTCCCTCCTCCTCCTTCCTGAGATAAGGCTCTGCCAAGAAATACCACTGAAATTCCAAGAAAGTTCACTTGGGTTTCTCCCCGCACAAGGGAAAACCTGGAGCTTATTTCCTCCCCAGGATGAAACCAGCCTGCGATAAAAATAAAAAAAAATAAAAGAACACTACAATGCCTGCCTCTTCAGGAGGTGCAGGGGGGTCCCCCTCGCTGTGGGGACACGGTCTTGCACTGGGAGTAGGCTGAGGGCGCAGGGAGCTGTGACAAGTGGCACCCTCTCGCCAGGCCGTGAGGATGTGGAAGGGATGCAGGCGATTCCGTCCGTACAGATATCCAAGCACATCCCTGAGCTGGGGCCACCTGCACCTGGACCGTTTCCATGAAGGCTCTCGGAAATCCTCCCAGGGGACTTTTCAGGTGGGCATGTGACCAGCCAGACTAGTGCCCGGGTCCTTTCAAACAGGATCCCAGAGCAGAGCATCTGCCACGGTGGGTCTGACCCTTGCTCTCCACATTCTCTCCGCCTCTCAGACTCGCTCACTTGCGGCTTTTACCAGTAGGGAAGCGCCGGGCACCTCCAGGAGAACGCATGCATTATTCCGATTCATTGACATTGCTGCTTCGGCCGCCCAGACTGGTTAGATTCCAGTCAAGGGCACATACCTCGATCCCCGGCCCTGATGGCGTGTGCAGGAGGCAACCAACCGATGTGTCTCTCTCACATCAATGTCTCTCTCTCCGTCTCTCCCTCTCCCTTCCACTCTCTTTCTAAAAATCAATGGAAAAAAAACATCCTCAGGTGAGGATCAACAACAACAATGAAAAGACACAGCAGTAGAAAGGGAATCTGCATTGCATTTAACTGGGCGGCGGGGGGAGGGAAAGAGCCGTACAGGTTTTCAGGGTGAATTTGGTGTTACGAATGGAGTGTGAGGGGTTATTTTGGGGACAGCAACCACATGAAAGGCAATGGAAAGCAGGACAGTGGAGAAAGGTGTTTCCAAAGGAACTCACACGTGACTCTGAGAACAGTCTTCCCTGCCTCTGCTGTTCCTCAGGAGACAGGCAGGTCCTGACCACCTTCAATTACACCTGAACCACCTTCATTACACACGCTGTTCTCTGAAAGCTCTCCCCCCAGGGGACCTGCAGGAGGCACGTGGCGCTCAGGGTCTGACGGAGTAAATGCTAAATAAATGATCTTTCTCTTGGCTATTATCAATAATAACCTACTCAGGCTGTTTGATCCGAGGCAGGAGGTTTCCCAGCACCAACCTCCAAAGCGCTGGTCCCTTCCCCACGTAGAAACCCAACCCCACCTGAGCCTGACACTTTTCCCAGAGCCTCCCTGGATCCGGCGCTCAGATTCCCGCTGCGAAAGGTGCCTCCTGGCCAGGCCACGGGGCCCACGAACGTACCGGCCCGTGAGAGCCCTGGTGTGTGGGGGCCCGGGCAGCGGGGTGCGTTCCGGATGCTGATGGACGGAGCCCAGCTCTCATCTATCAGGAGTCCAGGTGCAGCTGCAAACCACGTGACTCCTCCTGGGAGACAGAAGTGACTTAGAGCGATCGCTGCCCCGCTGTTCCTCCAAATAACCTGCAGACCCAGGAGCAGCTGGTGACAGTCAGAGAAACGCTGCCTTTTCCCTCCACGGAGCCACCTTGAGAATTCGGAAGAAGTGCAACCACCAGGAGCCGCTGGGGGTGGGGGGAATCCAACTGTGTATCTGGGACTCCCTCCTTTATGTGAGTCTTCGAGGTTAACTGGGTTTTGTTCTAGGAACTTTTAGTGCTATTTCCACCACCCCCCCCCAAAAAAAAAAAAAATAATATCTTAGCAGATCCTGGGCAGCGAGCAACAAGGTGACCCCCGGCCCCACCTCCCCCAGCTACGAAGGGCAAGAGCAGGCCACACACACAGAGGCAGCCAATCAATGCAAAGCCCTGGAGGAACAGAGAGCCACACCCACTTCTCTGCTTTTAGGAGCCAGTGACCCCCATCGGTAACGGGGCCTCAACACAATTGTTAGTACCTGTCCCCCAGCAGGTGACTCCTGCTGGAGCTTGTTCTTCCTTGCCTGCCCGAGTTCTTAGTCTGCACAGAGCCACGTGGCACCGAGTTCACTGAATTCTCACAGCGGCCTACAGGTGGGGAAACTGAGGCGCAGAGACAGAGCGGTTCACCCAAGGCCACAGAGATGAGATGGAGTAGGATTCAAACCACACTCTGGCGAGTTCCAGAGGCCACATTCTCCACCTCCACCCCCACCTCCACCTCCACCTGGTACCACGGAGACAGGAACCCACCTGCCCCAGGTGCCCGGGCCCGCGGTCTGCTGCCACTGTGCACTGACACCCCTGGGGATTCTGAGCAGAGTGCTCCCCGGGCCCCAGGAAACACCTGCCAGGTGGGACTCGAAGCCCCGGCTGCTCCGAGCACTGTCTGCTCTCCTCCGGCCACCCGCAGCTGCGCAGCCCCAGGAACAGCAGGCTGCGTGGAGGAGGCGCTGCGGCTCCTAAGGTGCCCCTCTCTGCCCCCCAACACCCACCTCTTGGCTCTGCACGCTGGCTCCAGTCCTCCAGAAACCCAGAAAAGCTGCCCGGCGCCTCTCCTAGGGACAGCTGGCCTTCCGAGGGCCTGTGACGCGCCTGGACCAGGCTCCTGAGGACACACCTGGCCAGCCCACCCAGCAGCTCACTAATCCGCCCAACCCCGTGCAGCGGGCGGGCACGTCAGGGGATCCCTGCGTTACCAACGATTAAAGGAGGCGCTGAGAGGGCTCTGCCGACCCAAGCTTTAGGGCAGTGGTTCTCAGCCTTCCTAACGCCGCGACCCTTTAATACAGTTCCTCCTGTTGTGGTGACCCCCAACCATAAAATTATTTTCGTTGCTACTTCATAACTGTGATTTTGCTACTGTTAATGAATCGTTATGTAAATATCTGTGTTTTCCGATGGTCTTAGGCGACCCTGCTAGTGGTTCTCAACTTGTAGGTCGCGACCCCTTTCACAGGGGTCGCCTAAGACCATCGGAAAACACAGATATTTACATGACGATTCATTAACAGTAGCAAAATCACAGTTATGAAGTAGCAACGAAAATAGTTTTATGGTTGGGGGTCACCACAACATGAGGAACTGTGTTAAAGGGTCGCGGTGTTAGAAAGGTTGAGAACCACTGCTTTAGAGGAAGAGTGGACTCGGTGACATCTGCTCTGCCCACATCACCAGCTTTCTCCTCCACTCCTTCTTGCTCCCTTCAACATTCCCAATGTTTCCAAGGATCTGAGCACTTGCCTGGAAACACTACCAGGGGTCCTCAAACTACGGCCCGCGGGCCACATGCGGCCCGCCGAGGACATTGATCCGGCCCGCCGGGTGCCGCTGCCTGTCCTGCTGAGCAGCCGACTCGTCCCGGGCCCGCAGTGCGCATAGGAATTTGTTCATAGTTTTTTTTTTTAAACTATAGTCCGGCCCTCCCACGGTCTGAGGGACAGTGAACTGGCCCCCTGTTTTAAAAGTTTGAGGACCCCTGCAACTAACCCATACACCAGTACCCCAGACAGGGCAGCCAGGTGCAGCCACGCCGGTTGCACACTGCACAACTCCAGGGGGCGCCATTCACACGGGCTACAAGGTCTGGAGCTGTGCCCTGAGTTGTCCTCACACAAGCTCTGGCTCAGCCTCGCCCCCACTTCCACAGAGTCCAATGTCCCCTGACCTGGTCGTCAGGGCTCTTTCCAGGGGGCACGGCCACATCAGCCTGGACAGACATGTCGCCCGGGAGCCTGTCCCAATCTGTTCTGGCCCTAAGCCGAGTCCCTCCTGAGGCTGGGGAGCGCCCCCTGAGAGCCGGGGGGCTTGCTTGCTGTCAGGTGAGTGGGAAATCCGCCCTCCACAGCCACAGCTGCACCTCCCTTGCCCACCTGTCGGCTCCACCTTCCACTGGGGCTGTCAGGGCCTTCATCAGGGTCCGAATAAACACCTGCACGGAAGAAATCCAGCCGGAGTCCCGGGGAAGAGGGCCGAGGAGCGCCCGGCGCTGTCGGCCGTGAATGGAATGCCAGCACCGGCCTGGACCCATGCTCGTCCCAGTGACTTACCCTGCTCACTGGGCAACGAGAGGCTTGTAACGAAGGCGCCCGTGAGCAAGAGGAGGAAAAACCAAGCCCTGTGGAAGAACAGGGAGAAATTCAGCTCTGAGCCCCACACTATCTCACATTCCTGTGGTACCCTCATTAATGGAGTGCTGCTTATGTGTTGGGTGCTTTTCAAAATTCCTCCATGCATCACCTCCCTTACACCCCACAACCACGCAGTGTGGTGGGCCCTGTTAGTGCACCCATTTTAAAGATGGGCAATTGGAGGCACAGGAAGGCAGGGTTGACAATCTTGCCTGAGGTCACTGGGCAGGCTGACAGCAGAGACCCCGCTGTGAAGCCCCATGATTTTGCTCCTCCCATCTCACGGCGCATCCGTCCCTCCAGGGCCTCCTCTGTGCCACCACTCGCCAGGTGCCAGCGATAATGGTGAGCAGAATCCATCCCAGGCCTGGCCCTTGTAGAGGCGGGTGGGCAAGATGGGCATTAATCCATCACACAGATGATGTCCAACGCACGACGGTGAGCGTCCGAGGGACGATGCAGGGCTAGCAGAGCGAGGTAAATGGGGGCCCTTCTGGTCTGGGGGGACAGGGAAGGCTCGTCTGAGAACTGATGAGAGTTGAGGGATGTTAACGGGGCTGAGGAGCGTAGAAGGAGGAAGATCAGACCCTGTGGCAGGAGGGCAGAGGCAGTTCCGAGAAAGTGGGAAAAGGCCAGTGTACAAATCAAAAAGAGTACTTACTGGAAGGTTCCATGTATCTTAACATTCCAGAAAATGCAAACTATATTGGCAGGGTTGCCCAGCCTGGGAGGCGGGGCAGGGGAGAGCGGTTACCAGGGGCAGCTCATCTGTTCATTGTCTTGAGGGTGGGGACGTTTGCCTGGCATATACATATGACAAAACTCATCACACTGCCCACTTACATGCAGCTGGTTGAACAACCATCAACCCCCCACGGAGCTGGTAGGAGATGAACGCGTAGAGAGCCAGCGTGGCTGCAGCGCAGAGGGGCCAGCTCAGCCAGGCTTCAGGAGCCTCTGCGGGCTGAGCCTCTGTCTGCAGGGCTGCGCCAACCAAGGACGGCAGGCTGGAGGGCTTACACAACAGAAATGTGTCGTCCCACATGCTGGAGGCTGGACGTTGGAGAACAGGGGGTCGGCAGGTTTGCTTCCTTCTTTTTTTTTCTTTTTTTTTTTTTTTTTTCAGAGGAAGGGAGAGGGAGAGATAGAAACATCAACAATAAAAGGGAATCATCGATTGGCTGCCTCCTGCACGCCCCCTACTGGGGATCAAGCCTGCAACCCAGGCATGTGTCCTGACCAGGAATCGAACCCTGACCTCCTGGTTTGTAGGTTGAGCCATGCCGGCTGGACAGATTTGCTTCCTTCTGAGGCTGTGAGTGAGGCTGGTTCCTGGGGGGTTGGCTGGCCATCCTTGGCCAGTAAAAGCACCCGCCCCCCCGTCTCTGCCGCTATCTTTACCTGGCCTTCTGTGTGTGTGTGTGTATGTGTGTGTGTGTGTGTGTGTGTGTGTGTGTGTGTCTGTCCAAATTTCCCCCTTTTTTAAGGACACCAGTCACATTGTATCAAGGGCCCCTACTCCAGCGTGAGTCATCTTAACTCATTCCACCTGCAGTGACCCTATTTCCAAATAAGGTCAGATGTGAGGTTAAGACCTGAACATCTAAATTTGTGGGGCCACAGTTCACAGATAACAGGCAGTTTGAGTGACAAAGCATAACTGAGTGAGATGCGGGGGGAAGAGGGGGGAGAGGCAGGTGAGGAGGCCTGAGTTGGAATTCTGTTCTATCATTTCCCCCCGGAAACCTGGCCGTCGCTGAACCGCTCAGAGCCTCTATTTTCTGTAAAACAGAGATCACGGTCCATGCTTCCCCTGCCACGAAGACTGTCCAAGGATCAAAGGGAAGGACCAGTGGAAGTGTGCTGACACAGGCCCTCACCCGAGGCCTCCCTAGGTCCTCGCTCGCCGCGCCCGACTCCGACTCCGGGGACCCAGAGGGAAGAAGGTAGGTCCCTCCCCACACACTCAGTCAGGGAAGGAGACCTACCCGTGGCCCCTGTGAAACGAGGGTCAGCTGCTGGCCATTGCGTTACGCAGTGGGGGGGGGGGGGGGGGGGGGCGTGCACAAGCGGTAAAGGAGGTCAAAGGCAGCGTCATCCCCAGCATCAGAGGCGCCAAGCCAGCGGGTGAAGGCAGCACCGGAGTGGGGCCGGGGAATCCGTCACCTGGGCCGGCTCATCCACGACATCGGGGAACGAGAGGAATCGGCCCAGGCAGCTTCTCCCTTCTTCCCTACAGGCGCCGGGTGTTTTATGGTCATCACGTGAAGGTCCATTAGCAACGGTCCCGGGAAATGGCCCTTTCAAGGTCAGGGAAGTGTGAGCCAAGGAGCAGAAGGAGCAATCACTCCACATGCAGGGGGTGCTCGATGCTTCCCGGTTAGAGACGGGGAGGCAGCCGGTCGGAAATGAAACCACACGAGTTCCAGGCACATCTTCTGGTCAAAAGGAGCAGCGCTGGTGGCGCAGGCACTGCTCGGGTGGAAAGGCGGGCTGGGGTCCCGGGAAGCCCCAGGGGGGATGTCTTCCTCGGCCTCCCCACCCGGCCCTGCGGCTCAGCTTCCGGTCGGACTCAGCCAATGGAAAGCCCCAGCAAGAGGGTGGGGGCGGGGAGGGACTGAGTCTGTCCCCGATGACCAGGGCCCAGTGCCTCGCCCTCTGGCCAGCAGCTCTAGCCAGATGGTCTACTCCAGCTCTAGGCTCAGATGCCACTCCCTGCCCTTGACCCTTCCAGCCAGGAGTGGTAAGCACTCCATCCCCGGGGAGGGGTTCTTTCATCCCTGCCCTCCCCTTTGTGAGCAGTCCCTGCGCTCTCTCCCCTCAGGGACCCCACTGGGTGTCCCACCTTCTCCAGACACCCTTGTGGGCAATGCCACCTCCTTCCCGGAGCTGCCACGTTCTTCGGGTGCCTCGCCAGGTTCAGGTCCATAGGGCAGGGACCTGAGGGTACACTGTTCACACCCACACAGTGCCCGCCAAGCAGCTGTGTCAGACCCTTTCCCTGCCAAGTTCATGGGCTGAGGGCAGTGGCCAAGATGACAAGTGGAGCCTCCGCGAGCCTGGGAGAGAGGAACCAAGTGTTGGTCACCAGAGCAAGGCCCAGGGTGGCATCCCCCAGCCTCCTCACCTGCCTCTCCCCCCCTCTTCCCCACGCTCCTCCCCTCCTTGCCCCGAGGCCAGAGGCAGGGTTCTCCTCGAGCTCTGGCTTCTGGTTCCAGGAAGAAAGCTCCTCCAGTTTGCAAATATCCACGGAAAGGTCATCGAGGTCACGCTAAAATCAGGCCTGGGAGCGAGAAACAAACAGGACCGAGACTCTGGCGAGGCTTCCAGCCTCAACCCCGCAGGCTTCCACAAACCCACCACCGAGAACATGGGGGAGGCATGGAGTCAGCCCGACATGGTCAAACCCTGGCCGCTTCGCAGGTGTGGGCTCCCCACAGTCAGACCGTGTGCACGGATTGGGGGCAGGTAGTTTGTCTGAGACACGATCCCGGACGCACAGGCTCCTGGAAGCGGACAGGTGTGGCGGGGAAGGGAGGAAAACCAACAAAGGTGGGTTAATGAGCATCCACCACTGTGGCTGGCCGGGGCTCGATCCACAGCAAGTCCCCGGGAGACTGGGCAGAGCCCCCTGGAGGTGTCCCACAGAGGGCATGGAAGCTGAGCATTTTACCAACCCTCCTGCCCCCTAGTAGTTGTAATTTGGGGGGTGCTCTGGGGCCAGGACACACCCCTGCATGGAGAATACCCTCAGGAAGAGAGGCAGGAAGTCACCAGTGTGCTGGAACTCCATTGGTGACCTCGGGGTGGGCAAAGGGCACTTGCCCTCACGGCTCTGAGTCTCGATGTGAAATGGGCAGAAGAGTGTTGGGACCGCCGAGCAACAGAAGTGGCGGGAGCCCTCGCGGTTTGGTGCCTGGCACTCAGGGAGGGCTCTGCACACACGGCCTTGTTGGTCCGGGCTACTGTGGTGCCGTGTGCACAACATGCACACACCTGTCGCAGGCCAGGACACTTCTCGGAGGAGGACGCATTTTAAAAATGGGTAGTATTTGATCAGAAGATAAAGGGTCCATTTCTTTTTTTCTTTTTTAATGTATTTTATTGATGTTTTACAGAGAGGAAGGGAGAGGGATAGAGAGCCAGAAACATCGATGAGAGAGAAACATCGATCAGCTGCCTCCTGCACACCTCCCACTGGGGATGTGCCCGCAACCAAGGTACATGCCCCTGATTGGAATCGAACCCGGGACCCTTCAGTCCGCAGGCCGACACTCTATCCACTGAGCCAAACCGGTTTCGGCTCTTTCTCTTTTCTAAAATACGTTTTTATTGATTTCAGAGAGGAAGGGAGAGAGAAACAAAAAGATCAATGATGAGAGAGAATCATTGATTGGCTGCCTCCTGCACACCCCCCAGTAGGGATTGAGCTGGCAACCCATGCATGTGCCCTGACCAAGAATCGAACCACGACCTCCTGGTTCATAGGTCGACGCTCAATCACTGAGCCACGCGGCCGGGCAAGCGTCCATTTCTTTAGTGGAGTCGCTGGCACTCTGCCTCTGGAAGGAACCTCAGAGGGAATCCAGTGATCCCTTCAGAAGAAACGCTGGGGAACCAGGGCCCAGAGTGGTGAGGTGACTCCTAGTGGGAGGCCCGTGGCCCCCCTCCCAGCCGCGAAGCTCTGCCTCCTCCAAATGGCCTGCCTCCTGCAGATGGCCACAGTGGCCTGGGTGCCATTAGGATCCGTGCCAGTTCTTGAAGGATCAGCTGCCTGGGGCTGCCATCCAATTCTCTCAACACGCAAGAGCCTCCCAAAAACGCCCACTTGCAACTGTGATGAAGCCAAGTGTCAAAACCCAGGAGAGGAAATGTCATTTTGCTCCCAGACTCAGGGTCCCTGAAATCTGCCAGGTGAGTCTCATTCTTCTAAATTCCTTTCTTTCTGTAAACAGGTATTGAGTTGTTTAGGAGCCAGGCACTGAGGGCTGAGGCCAGAGGGAAGACAAACTCAAATCAGTGACAATCCTATCTAATAAAAGGGTAATATGCAAATTAACCGTCACTCCATCACAAAGATGGTGGCACCCATATCCACAAGATGGATCTCAGCCCCACTGGAGTCCCCCAGTCCCGGGGGGCGGCTGCTGAGAGCAGACAGCCTGAGTGGCCTGGCGGAATGCTTGCTTCGTCGCCGTGGCGATGAGGCAAGTGTCCCACCCTGGCCTCGGAGCAGTGGGGACTACTAGTAATACCATAAAAGTGAGATGATGGAGAGGAGTTCAGTACTACAGGAATGAGGGTAAGGGAACGATTAACTGTGTCTGGGGGACACAGGAGCTGATGGCCGAGTTGGGTCTTAAAGGATGCATAGGAGTTTGTGAGGCTGAAGAAAAGTAGTTGGGGAAGGACGCTCCAGGTGGAAGGAACAGCCTGAACGAAGAAGGGAGGCCTGGGATGCTCATGCCCAGCTGGAGGAGAATTGCCAGGGCAATGCTGAAGTGGGTGGGGACAGCGGGAGGCGTTGCCATGGCAGCTCCAGTTGTTGGAGCCCACATCTGTCCTGATTGGTCCGGGCCTGTGCTGGTACCAGCTGGGGGATAATTTGACACCGGGCCTGCTTGGACAAGGGCTGGCACAGCAAACTATCAGAGGACTGACGGGATCAGATTGGTTTTTACGGAAACATCTCTTTGAGTTTAGGCAGGACAGGCCTGACGCCAGGGAGAGACGTAGGCAAGCGCCAGCCCTCAGCTCCCAGGGCCCGTTTGCTTTGCCTCTCACGGCTGTAATTGTCGGAAAATTAGAATGCCTGAACTTGAGCTCTGGAAGGTCCCTCAGAGGCCACCCAGTTCATGTCCCTTGTTTCACAGATGACTTGCCAGAGGTGAAATGAGAACCAATCCCGCATTCAAGCATTCAGCCCAGGCTGAGCGCCCACTCTGCCCTAGGTCCGAGGGACAGAGCACAGCATCCAGTAGCCATGGCCTCGGCCCTGGTGGCGTTCACGCACTAACATGGGAAACCAAGTAAATAAAATAATTCCGCGTGTGGGAAGTAAACAGGAGTGGTGGGATGCACGGGCTGGCGATCCATGGCCTGCGGGCCAAACCCTGCCCTCCGCCTCTTTTTGTACGCCAGCAAGCGAAGAACCGGCTTACATGTTTAAAGGGCAGTAAAAACGCAAAAAGAAAAAAGAATACGCAACAGAGACCCGACAGCCCCCAAGCCTAAGATGTATGCTGTCTTGCTCTGTACAGAAAAAGTGTGCCAACCCCTGCAGAGGAGAGTGGGGCGGCAGGGGGCGGGGGGGGGGGCTCTCTAACCCAGCAAACTCTGCGTTCCTGCCTTGCAACGTGGCCTCTGGCTGCTCCCCCGGAGCTGCCTCCACCTAGACGGGATAAAACACTGAAATGGTTCGTCAAAAGTTCACTGGAGTTGGCAACCTGCCTGTAGCCAAGAGTCCGGATTTCCGGACACCTCCCTCCCCACCTGCTGTCTGGGGTCTTACTCAAGTAACCTGGTTCTCAACTTGGCCACAGCTGCGCCGCCTCCCGCCCAACCAGCACACAGGAGCCTCAGGCCAACAGCTTCCCCCATGGACCCCTAATCCCCCCACTCACCTCCAACTCCTGCCCGAAGTACTGGTCAAAAACAGACCCACATGGATCCCTATTTCAAGACACCTCCTTGGAAACCCAACACCCAGAAACTCTGGCTTCTTCTCATTCCGTCAAATGCCTCTCTCAGCCCACAGCTCAGAGTTCGACTTTACAAATCCTGGCATTTGGCAATGAAAGGAGAAATGTTTATGTCCAAACGCACAACGCTTTCGGGGGAAGGAAGTCCATAGAACAATCCAGCAGCAACTGTGACATATTCCATCACGTTTTTGTGCAAAGCAGAAACAAAGGTGTCTCGTAAAAGAAAAAAGAGTTTGTCCTACCAATGTCCAACACAGAGCCTTTCTTCTCACCCAGCCCATCGCCCTAGAACAGCGATTTTCAGCCAGTGTGCCACAAGAATTTTAAAAACACGTGATACCGCCCTAACCGGTTTGGCTCAGTGGATAGAGCGTCGGGCTGCGGACTCAAGGGTCCCGGGTTCGATTCCGGTCAAGGGCATGTACCTTGGTTGCGGGCACATCCCCAGTGGGGAGTGTGCAGGAGGCAGCTGATCGATGTTTCTCTCTCATCGATGTTTCTCACTCTCTATCCCTCTCCCTTGCTCTCTGTAAAAAATCAATAAAATATATTAAAAATAAAAAATAAAAAACACGCGATACTATTCATTCAGGGGCACTGGCCTCTTCTCCCTTAGATTGTCAAATTAAAAAAAAATGACAACAGCCAACACAACAATAGCCATCCAGTGAGAAGGCCCCGTCGTGAGCCATAAATATATAGGTCGCATTACAGACTTGCATTTTACTGGTCACATTGCATAAATAATAAGGTTGTGTCTGGTCAGTTCATTCTTGGTACCAGAAATCCTTATTGGGCCCTGCTTTTTTAAAAAGCCACTTTGGAGCAAAAAGGGTAGGTAACTATTTTTTTAATTACACCTTTTTTTTTTTTTTTTGGTCACATCAGCTCCTGTGTGCTAGTTGGTGTGCCACAGAACTTTAGTAATTAGTTTGTGTGCCATGAGATGAAAAAGGTTGAAAATTGCTGCCCTAGAAGGTTCTAAGAGACCATTTTGCTTGCAGTTAAATCGGAGCCTCCTGGGAAATAAATTACACCTGAACAGCTAACTGTGAAATAGTTACCTAGCCGTTCCCTAAGGTTAAAACAACTCCCAGGTCCACGCAAAGTGACACCCTAAATTCTCACTGCGGTGATGGTGAGGACGTCTGATGGAAGACGATGGATGAAAGGCATGTAATTCCTCCCTGAATCCCATTAGAACTGTAGTCAAGGGATTCTTTAAAGGAATAAATGCACAAGAACAAAAGGAATGAGAAACAGCAGGAAGCTCGAAAGCAGATGGATACATTGTAACTGATAGAATTAGGACCAGAAAGTCAAGTGCAGAAAGGTGAAACCCAACCTGATGTGCACTCTTGAACCCCCGTGCCAGGAATCGACACCTGGCAGCAGGGGCAACGCTGGGGTTGAAAACATATGATTGGCTGAAAGTCTGCCTAAGCAGCAGTTAGACCCTGGTGACTCCTCCCACTCCTTGTCCTTGGCCAAGTGCCCCTCCTGCCCCAGAAAAGACTGGAAGCTGGTTCTCTGGAGGAAGGAAAACAGGATCCCTCCACTGGGGGGACATCGAGGAACCTTGGGGAGAGGGGACCTGTGCCGAAAACAGGAAATTAAATCAAAGCTCACATATTGGAGATGGAGACCCACAGTCTTCTTCCCCCACTTGGATTTCAGAACGCTGGCCAAAAAAAGCCAGAAATTGCAAAATTCTTCATGGGGGCATCTGACCAAGGCAAAGGAGCCAACGTATTTGTGTTGTGTCCTCTCAGGACAAGTGATGGGCAGGTGAAAATGACTCCCCTGCTTTCTTCTCCAGAATGCTTAATTTAGAATCGACTTCTGTCAGAGAAGACACGATTTCCTGCTCTACTTCCTACCGTGTCTGTTGTGGATGGGGAATAGCAAGCATGCTGTTTGACATGCAGGATTACACGTTTGCAGGTTCTACTCACGTTTCTGTTATTATTGTTTCTCAAGACAGCTGAACTAAATCGCCTTCCATCAGGGCTCTCAACTTGACCTGCAATTAGCGTTACCTGGGGAGGCTTTGAAAACATACCTACCCCACAGCCCCACCCTCCAGAGAGTCTGACTTAATTAATCGGGGACGAGTCAGCCATCCTCGTTATAAGAGCTCACCAGGTGATTCTGATGTGCAGCAAACGTTGAAAAATCACTGAAATGAAAAAGTGAAGCCTGCAGTTGACAAGCCTATTCATTCAATCAGAGCAACCAATCAGCATTTGGATACCTATTTTTAAATATGGCTAGACAGGCAAGGGTCACCAGACATCAGAGAAAAACGTCTAACATGAAAGACAGACCAAAATAATTAAGTATAGAAAAGCAAGTTGGAGGAAACGGCAATGATGCAGGAAGAGAAAACCTTTGGGAGAACGGGAGAATCATTAACTTCTCAGATCTTAGATTATCAAGTAAATTAGCAAAAATATTCAATCCATGAAATCAGAACAAGATGCTCTTTAAAAACAGTCAATACCCTGGCTGGTTTGGCTCAGTGGATAGGGCGTTGGCCTGTGGGGAGTGAAGGGTCCCAGGTTCGATTCCAGTCAAGGGCACATGCCTGGGTTGCAGGCTCGATCCCCAGTGGGGTGTGCAGGAGGCAGCCGATCAATGATTCTCTCTCATCATTGATGTTTCTATCTCTCTCTCCCTCTCCCTTCCTCTCTGAAATCAATAAAAATATATTTTTAAAAAACAGTCAAAACCAATTATAATCTTATTAAAGCAGAAATGAAAGTCTTGATAAAGGTTTGGAAGGTAATAATGAGGTAATCTCCCCAGAAGTAGAGCAAATGCAAAAAAAAAAAAGAAAGAAAGAAAGAAAGAAAGAAAGAAAGAAAGAAAGAAAGGAAGAAAAAGAAAGACTGAAGATTGAAGGATGACTTCAAGAGGTCCAACATCAAAATAATGGGCATCCTAGAAAGAGCAGAGAAAAAGGAGAGCGGCCCAGCTGGTGTGGCTCAGTGTTTGAGTGTCAACCTGTGAACCTGGAGGTCACAACGGGATTCCCAGTCAGGGCATATTCCCAGGTTGTGAGATCGATCCCCAGTAGGTGGCAAGCAGGAGGCAGTCAACTGATGTTTCTCTCTCGCATTGATGTTTTGCTTTTTTTTCTCTTTCTCCCTCTTCCTTCTCTCTCTAAAATCAAATATTTTACTTAAAAACAATTCAAGATGAAGGCCCTGAGTTTCCAGATTAAACAGCTTGAAAGGCTTGCCAACTGCCAACATAATGGACAAAAACAAACAGACATGAAAGCAGGTGATGATTGGATGTCAGAGAGAAGAGTCTACATGCTTCCACAGAAGAGAGGGGGAAATGTCTACATACAAAGGACCTAAAATTATGATGCTGAGTTTCCATCTGATGCTAGAAGACACTGAAACTCAAAATTCTAAACATTTTCCATCTAGAACCCTGTTATCTAGCTAAACTGTCAGTTAATATAAGACTAGACTTCCCCAAATGAAAATGTTCTCTTTTGTGTATCCTTGTTCAGATTGTTACTGGAGGAGATGTACCCCCAAAAGGAGAAGAGGGAAGACATGTCATGATCCAGGCAGCAGAGAGTCCATCGCAGGAGAAGGCCAAGGGGGAAAATCCAGGATATTAAAGGGAGGTCCCAGGATGACCACTGTGCAACGGATCTAGAAGGCAACTAATCCAGATGAACCTGGAACTTTCCCAGCTGCCCTTGCATGAGGGTGTGAACACGTGACCTTAGCCCCACCAATCCATGGATCCACGTGAGGTTTCATTTCTGGAGAAAGAAAACAATGTGTAGAAAGGTGTCAATGAAAAAACACACCTGCTTTTCAGGTGATGGTAAAGGGGGTCTGAGCATGTCCCTGGCTGGGAGGTCTCCAAGCCAGACCTTCCTCTCACTGGTTCTGGAGCTGAGAACACCATGCAATAAATCCTCTTCTAGCTAGAGTGCGTCTGTTTTTTGCAATTTAGCACCTGATGGGTAGACTGTGACCAAAGAGGTAAGGCTGAACTCCTAAGTATACAGAAAAGCGAGCAAACAGAAAGGCACTTACTGATTCTAAGAAGGAACGACATGTAAGGAAGGAATGGAAGTATGGCACACTACATGGCTTAGCTGGGAACAGTGTTTGTTTAGCCTTCTTAATGTAAACACTGAAGCCTCCTATGAGTTATAACTGTATCAGAAGGAGAGAAGAGGGCACATGTGTGTGTGAGGCCGGGAGGTGTGATTCGTTTTCTATTGCTGCTGGAACAAATTACCACCAATACGGTGCCTTAAAACAACACAAATGTTTTCTTACATCCCGGAGGTCGGAAGTCTGGAAGGGGGGCCCTCTGGGCTAAAGATCAAGGTGTGTGCAGGGCTGCCTGCCTTCTGGAAGCTCCAGAAGAGAACCCATCGCCTTGCTCACTCGGCTGGCTGGCAGAATTCCGTTCCCTGCCACGGGCTGCACTGAAGCCCCGTTTCCGTGTTGGCTGGCAGCCAAGCGCTGGTACCATGCCTTTCTCAGGCCCTTCCTCCACCTTCAGAGCCAGCAACAGGGGCCTCACTGCTCTCCTGTCTCTTCTTCCTTTGTCACATCTCTGACCTCCTCTCTGGCCTGTCACTATTTTTTTATTGTTAATCCTCACCCAAAGCTATTTTTCCATTGATTTTTTAGAGAGTGGAATGGAGGGGGAGAGATAGAGAGAGAAACATCTCTGTGAGAGAGACACATCCATTGGTTGCCTCCCACACGCCCCACCCCACTGGGGTTGGGGATTGAGACTGCAACCGAGGTACACCCCTGGATGGGAATCGAACCCATGGCCCTTCAGTCCACGGGCTGATGCTCTATCCACTGAGCCAAACCGGTTAGGGCTACTACCTGTCACTTTTAAGGACTCAGGTGAATAGATTGAGCCCACCCAAATAGTCCAGGATAACATCCCCATTTTAAGGTTCTTAACTTGAATCACATCTGCAAAGTCTCTTTTGCCACATACAGCAAAGGTTTTGGTCAATGACAGACCGCGTATACCACGGTGGTCCCCGTAAGATTATAAACGAGCTGAAAAATTCCTATCGCCCAGTGACGTGGCCACCAGGGAGACATGGCCGCCAGGGTGATGTGGCCATGGGCATGATGTCAGCACAACGTAATGCTCACGTGTTTATGGAGATGCTGATGTAAACAAACTGCTGTGCTGCCAGGCGTATAAAAGCCCAGCACATGTAGCCATGTGCCTGGCATATGTATTTACTACACTAGAGTGTTTATTGCAGCCATGGTCAAACTACGGCCCGCGGGCCGGATCCGGCCCGTTCGGCTGTTCTATCCAGCCTGCAGAGCCGAAAGAGCAGAGGGTTCTCTTGCTCTCCCCTCCGCTCCTTTACTTTGAATTTATATTAGTTCACACAAACACTCCATCCATGCTTTTGTTCCAGCCCTCCGGTCCAGTTTAAGAACCCATTGTGGCCCTCGAGTCAAAAAGTTTGCCCACCCCTGGTTTATGGTTAGACTGTGCTCTCTCTATTTAACAAAGAGTTTGCTGGAAAGCCCTGTGCTGTGACCCCAGCAGCAGCCTCAGACCTCTAATGGTTCCTGCTTCTCTGATTGCGTCCTTTCCTCCTGGGCTTGATTTAAATCTACAAATGGAAAGATGTACACATTTAATCGTTGTATAACAATGCTGTTTTAGGAATTCAGTGCAGCCTAAGTGTACAGTGTGCATAACGTTTATAGCCGCATACAGTAAGGTCCTAGGCCAGTGGTCGGCAAACTCATTAGTCAACAGAGCCAAATATCAACAGTACAACGATGGAAATTTCTTTGGAGAGCCGAAAACCGACTTCTGCGCATGGGCCACGAGGTTTCAATCGCACTGTACGTGCGCGCCCGCACGTGGTATTTTGTGGAAGAGCCACACTCAAGGGGCCAAAGAGCCACATGTGGCTCGCGAGCCGCAGTTTGCCGACCCCTGTCCCAGGCCTTCACCTTCACTCTCCCTCACCCTGTCTCACCCAGAGCCACTTCCACTCCTGCAGGCTCCACTCAGGGCAAGCGCCCTCTACAGGGGTACCGTGGGCTCCTGTGCGCGCTCAGGGGGGTCCCAGCACTGCCTGGCTCGGCCCAGGAAGTCCTGCTTCACAATGGAGTGTGCACTCCCTCTGGAAAGGGGGTTACACACTCGGGGAAGGTGGAACCCAGCACCATGGACACCAGGGGGCGGCCTGCGGGCTCTCGCTGGAGTCCCTCAGGCCGGTTTGTTTCGCTGCAGTGCCCATCCCAGCTGGTCCTGGCAGCAGGGGGGCAAAGGGTCAGAATTTCCCCAGGAGCTCAGGTCTGGGAGGAAAGCCTGAGGGAACCCGCAGCACACCACGGTTTACCGAAGCCTTCCCCTATAGCAGCCGTGGGCAAACGACGGCCCGCGGGCCGGATCCGGCTGTTCTATCCGGTTCTCTTGCTCTCCCCTCCGCTCCTTTACTTTGAATTTATATTAGTTCACACAAACACTCCATCCATGCTTTTGTTCCGGCCCTCCGGCCCAGTTTAAGAACCCATTGTGGCCCTCGAGTCAAAAAGTTTGCCCACCCCTGCCCTATAGTCTCACTTCATCCTCACACCAGGCCCTGGGGAGCTCCTGCCCCCAGCATTGATGGAGCGACTGAGGGTCAGCAAGAGCAAAACCACACACCTGAGGCCCCTCGGCACGGGAACAGCAGAGCCCAGCTCCTAGGCCTGGTGCCAAGGACCACCCCCCCACCCCCGCCGCCTCCTCCCTGAACTGGCACCGCTCTGGGGGAATGGGTGTGATCCCAGCTGCCCAGAGGCTCTCTGGGAGCATTATCACATTGTGTGCAGAAGCATACGAAGCTGGGGGAAGGGAGGGGACAGCGGGGAAGACGAGCATCGGCCGCCCCAAAATATGCCAGGTGAGCAGTGCTTTTTCTCATGGGAAGAGAATCTCTCAATATGGATTTGCCTTCCCTGCTGCCCACGCTCCTGCTCCACTCGCCATGGACTCACCGAGTATTGGGACCTCCTAGAAGTCACAATCATGGCATTTACCGAGGAGTCAATGTGAGGAGGAGAGGGTGACTTCCACAAATCAAAGCAAACTATGGGAAAATTGTGACATTAATATTTTATCGTCACCAATTTTAGACTCATCAAGGGTCCTTTCTGGCACTTTAAGACCAGCAGATGTTATGTTGCGGGAAAGAATTATTTTAAAGGATCCTGCCTGGCTGGTGTGGTTCAGTGGTTGAGCGTCCACCTATGAACCAGGAGGTCACGGTTCGATTCCCCATCAGGGCACATACCCGGGTTTTGGGCTCAATCCCCAGTGTGGGGCGTGCAGGAAGCAGCCGATCAGTGATTCTCTCTCATTATTGATGTTTCTATTTATCTCTCCCTCTCCCTTCCTAAAATCAATAAATTTTTTTTAAAACGAATCCTGCCCCGCCATACCGCAATTGAATTTATTATGAAAGGTTAGCTCAAGGAAAACAAAACACTTTCTAATTTATTATAGGAAAACATTCCTTCAACTGTCTGCCAAGCTTTCTACAAGTCACAGGCCTGGAAGCATGTTGCTCCTCTGAGTCCATTTTTTAAAAAATCCGTAACTTTTATTCCGGCAGCCACACCGAAAACAGAGCCTGTGTCCCAGAGTTGCATCACAGTGAATAAATCTGAACTTCTCTCCAGGAGCTGAAGCTGTCTATGGTCAAGATTGCTGGCAGGACGTCAGCTGCCCATCCATCCCAGCGGACTACTGTCCCCAGCCACGGTCCCACCACATCGGGGCCCGCCTTTGGCGCCCTGGCCAGCTCCTGGCTGCCTTCTAAGGGGCCAAGATGCACTCTGATGTCAGCTCTGTCCCCGGCAGGTGCCAGTGCCATGGCTTCTGGCTCTCTCATTGCTCCAGAAACAGTTCTGTCTGTTCTCGCAGCCTGTGGAAGGCCAGGCCTTCGAGGCACTGCCCAAGCCCAGCCTCATCCCTGAGGAATGTTGGCCGGTGGGGCTAGATCTGTTTGTTTTCTTGACAGGTCTCCTTGCCAGGTAAGTTCAGCCCCAGGTTGGCCTTGAGCAGAAGTGGCAGCTGCTGCAGAAAGGGTCTCAAGGTGGTCACATGCTCATCCCCGCCCTCCCCGGGTTCACTCAGTCACTAATTGTAATGACCTGTGGTCTGCGAGCTGTGGGCCCCTAAAGAGGAGGTCCTACTGGGGAGGAGGACAGTAGCAAGTGGCGACAATGTAAGCGGAAGTAAAAACAGGAGTTGGTGCCCTGGCCAGTGTGGCTCAGTTGGTTGAGCATCATCCTGTGCATCAAGAGGTCGCCAGTTCAATTGCTGGTCAGGGCACATACCTGGGTGGCAGGCTCCATCCCCAGTAGGGGGTGTGCAGGAGGCAGCCGGTTGATGGTTCCCTCTCATCAGTGTTTCTCTCTCTCTCTCTCCCTCTACTTTCCTCTCTCCCTCAAATCATTTTTAAAAACTTAAATAATATATACGGCCGAAACCGGTTTGGCTCAGTGGATAGAGCGTCGGCCTGTGGACTGAAGGGTCCCGGGTTCTATTCCGGTCAAGGGCATGCCTTGGTTGCGGGCACATCCCCAGTGGGAGGTGTGCAGGAGGCAGCTGATCGATGTTTCTCTCTCATCGATGTTTCTAGCTCTCTATCCCTCACCCTTCCTCTCTGTAAAATATCAATAAAATATATTTTTAAAAATAATAATAATAATAATAATAATATATACGAGTTAGTAACTCCAAAAATGTGCATGGTTGGGGCCACTGGGAGTTGGGGGGCAGAGGGAGTCAGGTCTCCTTCAGATGCCCAGAACAGCTCAAACAAAAAGGAGGTTTACTGGCTCACCAATGTGAAGTCCAGGAGTATCTGCTTCAGGTGCAGCTGGACACGGAAGCTGTGCAAATGACATCATTGGGGCTCTGTCTGTACACAGGAGCTCTTCCTATGCAGGCAAGATGGCCACCTGCAGCTGCAAACCCCCAGCATCCCAGGAGAGCAGTGACAGTGAAAAGAGCATTTCTCTTCTGCAACGTTCTCACATCTATCTCAGGGAAGAGTCTGACTGGTCCTGTTTGAGTCACATGCCCACCCCTGAACCAATCTCTGTGGCCATGGGCGTCGGATTCTCTGATCGGTCGGCCCGTGTCATCACCACAATTGTGGCAAGGGCAGAGGTGTGGTTGACAGCCCTAGCAGGAGCACCTGACATGAGGGAGTCCTCCAGAGAAACCCAGAGGAGTGTGGGAAAGCATGCTGGGCAGACGAAACTCACCTCCCCAGCCAACTGCCCAAAGCTTTGCTGAGAAGGTGCACCTGAGCTGGCCTTGATGGCTGGGCTGGACTTACCAGGAGAAGATCCAGGAGAGCAGAGGGAAAGGTGAGGGCCAGGAGTGACCCAGAGACCGGCTGGGAAGGAAAATGCTTTATACCAGGGGTGGGCAAACTTTTTGACTCGAGGGCCACAATGGGTTCTTAAACTGGACCGGAGGGCCGGAACAAAAGCATGGATGGAGTGCTTGTGTGAACTAATATAAATTCAAAGTAAAGGAGCAGAGGGGAGAGCAAGAGAACCCTCCACTCTTTCGGCTCCGCAGGCCGGATAGAACAGCCGAACGGGCCAGATCCAGCCCACGGGCCATAGTTTGCCCACGGCTGCTTTGGACTAATTCATATGTTGAAACCTAATCCCCACTGTGACGACATTTGGAGGTAGGACTTTGAGGAGGTGATTAGGTTTTGAGGGTGAGGCCCTGGCAAATGAGATTAGTGCCCTTATCAAAGAGGCCATGTGAGGACACAGAGAGAAGACAGCCAGCTATGAGCCCCACAGCAGGCCGCCACCAGACATCACATCCACCAAATCTACCGCTGCCTTGATCTTGGACTTCCAGCCTCCAGAACTGTGAGAAATACATGTCTGCTGTTTCTAAGCCACCCAGTCCCTGGTATCCCATTAGAGCAGCTCAAGCTAAGACGGAGGGGAGAGCAAAGGAGACCCACACGGGTCCACCCACCTGCCTCACCCTGCTCCTCTCATTCTCACCTCTCCAGGGCCCACAAGGGGTTTGAACCTGGGGGTGGGGGCAATGGGTGCGGTGGCAAGAGGGGAAAAAAAAACACTCAGGACCCAGACTTCCACGGGGGCTGTTTGGGAAATGGACTTTGACATTCAGGTGTGCAACGCAGAGAACCCAGCAGGAGGGAGGAGGCAGAGTGGGCAGGCAGCTACCAAAGCCTGCCGAGCAGGGGGACCTGGTCTCTGTGGCCAGCGGGCTGCAGTCTCCAGGGACAAGAGAGGACAGTCACTGCTTTACGGGGCTTTAAGAGCAGAGGGAGCAGCACGGAGGAGCCAGGAGCACGATATTTGGAATCTAACATCCTGGGTTTGGATTTTTTGTATTTTTAAGTACGTACGTATAAGCATGTTGTAAAGTACATGACTGTCTCACCACTATGCTGTGTACCTGAAACTCATACAGAATAGTATTGCCTATAAACTGTAATTGAAAAGCAAAATTTAAAAAAAAAGTATTACTATGCAAAAAAAAGTCACCCATCATCCCAACACCTGGAGATGACCACCGTTAGCAATTTTATTTCTATCCTTCTCTAGTTTTACATATCTTCACATACGCCTACATATTTTACACAAAATTGTGTAGCGGCCACTCTGCCTACTAAATGTTTCCCTAACGAAAGGGGGAAGGTCCTACGGCTCTGTGACCGTGTTAACCGTGATACGCAGTCACGTTTTTCCATGCCGTCGCCTGCCCTTTCACTGAACGGTGAGGAACCTGGGTCCGGAGGAGGCCAACAGCTCATGCGGGGCCCTGCCCGGCCCAGGACGCTGCTGCGTGATGAGTTCCTTCGGAGGGCGACACTGTGTTCAGCCTGGGGGCCGAGGCAGCAGCCAGGGGCAGATGGTGCCACCACACTGAGGACTCCCCAGCAGATTCCAGGGCTCAACCTCACAGCAACCTGCGGGGCAGCCACTGTGTCTTCCCGGCCAGGACCTGGACCCTGCCTCCCAGAATCCGCCCCCTCCTGCCCTCCAGCTGGGCCGTCACTGAGCAGAGAGAGGGCCCCAGACTTTGCCTCTGGCGGAGAGACAAGGTGTGATCGGTTCACCCAAAGGCCAAGGGTGCACCCGAGCTTGTCCGGACAGTCAGGATTCATCTCCGGGCTGTCAGGGGACACGTAGGGTGCTCTTCCTGTGGTTGGACAATGAATGCTCTGGCTCCAGGAAGGGAGCTGTTCGTCAGCAAATGTGACAGCAGAGGACATCAGTCGTCCTGGTGATGCATCCAGCCTCCTGGGAGGCAACTCCATCACCCTGAACCTTCCCAGGGGGCTGGGGGAGCAGAGAGGTTCAAGGACAGCAGGAGACACACCCAACAGGGCTGCAGTCTGCTGAGGGAAGAGAGGAAATTCACCGCAGAGCAGGGCCGAGGGGTTAAGAGCTCCAGCTTTGGAGTCTATGAACCTGGATTCAGACTCCCTTCCAGCTCTCGCTGGCCGTGTGACCTTGATGTGGTGCATTCCCTCTCTGAGGCTCACCTTCCACATCTGTGAAATGGGATTACCCATAATACCTCCCTCCCTGGGCTGGAGTAAAGGAGGTGACAGGGTAGAGCTCTTAAGACAGTGCTGGACACATTCCCCACCACGGTCTTTATTTGCCTGGTGGTTATGAGGAAGGAGAAATATCGCATAAGTGAATGCAGGCACCTGATGGACTCCAAACACCAAACTACGTGTGAATCACTTTCTAAACTGTACTATGCATTTCCTGCCTTTCTTGAACAGAGTAACTGAAATGTAATATTTTCCCAATAATTCAGAATGAACATGACCAGACGATCATATCCTGCCATCATACAGTAATAGCCACAGAGGTGACTGGATGCAAGTTGGATTATTTGTCCCAACCCACGGCGGCTCGGTTCTGACAGTGCCCATATCAGCTGTTTTACAGATGGCTGGTTTCCTCCGCGTCAGGTCCTCGGTTATTGCTTCTCTCTGCCCTCAACAGGCCTTGCTCCACCCAGCACCAGTCCCTCCATCACCACCACCTCCTCCATCACCACCACCTATGGTTTGAGCTGAGAAACCAGTCAAGGAGCCTGTTACAAATGTATGTAAAGAACAGGCGTGGCTCAGTGGCTCTGTGTCGACCTATGAACCAGGAGGTCATGGTTCCATTCCCGGTCGGGGCACGTGCCTGGGTTGCGGGCTCCGTCCCCAGTGTGAAGCATGCAGGAGGCAGCCCATCAATGATTCTCTCTCATCATTGATGTTTCTATCTCTCTCTCCCTCTCTCCCCCTCACCCTTCCTCTCTGAAATCAATAAAAATATTTTTAAAAGAAAAGTTAGTAGGTCCCTAGAGAGGAGCCACTCTTTTGCGTAGAAATGCTTCAGTCCAGCCATACCCAGCTTGGCTCAGTGGATAGAGCACTGGCCTGCGCACCAAAGGGCCCCGGGTTCGATTCTGATCCAGGGCATGTACCTTGGTTGCAGGCTCCTCCCCGGCCTGGGCCCTGGTCGGGACTCATGCAGGAGGCAACCAATCGATGTGTTTCTCTCACACTGATGTTTCTCTCTGTCTTTCCCCTCTCTTCCACGCTCTCTAAGACTCAATGGAAAAATATTCTTAGGAGAAGATTAACCAAAAAAATAAAGAAATGCTTTGGTCCAACTCTGAGTTAATTGCCCAAGACCTTTCCCTCACTTCCTGCTCTCAGCCTCACCCCAGATAATGTGACTTCCACACGGAGGGTGCTTCGAGATGCTTGGTGTTTTGGAGACATGTAAAAATAGCATAACAATATATAATATTATAAATAATAAAAATATGATATCACTGAAATGACTGCCATCCCCCTTCAGTATTTTTCTAGAAAAATAGAGATATTTCAGCCGAGCTGAATTAAAGTCTGACACCTGGGTTTCTTGTTCCAGCCTCTGAGGACCACTCTGACCAGGAGGAGGGTCTACCGAGGAAAGTCGGCGCGGAGTGGCCTTTAGAGACAGCCCGTGTCTACTAAGCATACGCTGTGTCCTCGGTTCACGGGCTGTTCCTCCGCGTCTTTACTCTGCGATCGCCAAGCTTCCGCCCAGCAGACATCTGCAAAGTCCCACAATGTGCCAGGCACAAGGAGGGCAGCCAAGGTCCCTGCCTTCCTAAGCCCCATCGTGAGGGAGTGGACAAGCAGCGGTGGCCAGCCCTACCTTGTGACCAGAACGTAGCAGATACAAAGTGCCGGGGCACTCAGAGAAGAAAGTGACCTACTCCTCCCTGGTGGGGGGGGGGGGGGGAGGGAAAGGAAGCTTTACCAAAGAGGGGACTCTTGAGCTGAGATCTGGATGTCAAAAAGTTCTGAGAAGGCTCTGGCTTGTTTGGCTCAGTGGATAGAGCGTCGGCCTGCGGACTGAAGGGTCCCAGTTTTGATTCTGGTCAAGGGCACATGCCCAGGGTTGCGGGCTCGATCCCCAGTAGTGGGCATGCAGGAGGCAGCTGATCCATGATTCTCTCTCATCATTGATGTTTCCCTCTCTCTCTCTCTCTCCTCTCTCTCTCCCTTCCTCTATGAAATCAATAAAAATATTTTTTTTAAAAAAAAGTTCTGAGAAGAAAGGTTATTCCTGGCAGAGGAACAGCTTGGCCCAAAGCACTGTGGCGCCGACATTCACACTTCGTTCGGAGCTGAGAGAGGGCAGAGGCTGGGGCCCCAGTGAAAATGTCCCATCCGCATCCAACCACCATCACAGACAGTCCGAGCAGGACCAACCAGAACAGGCCCAGGAACCCCCTCGGGTCCCTTACCTACTGCCAGGGCTGAGCCCGGGAGACCACCGGTCCCGCATCGGCTTCCGAGCCAGGTCCACCCTGGGCCCAGGCAGGTCTCCCGGAGCCCGTGACCGCCTGCTGAAGGCAGCACGTGCGGCCGAGCCTCTGGCCCGGAGCACGTTTCCAGCGAGCGGCTGGTCCCCTGGCCCAACAGGCTAAAAATAACCTCGGGTAGATTTCCAGACCAGACTCTGACGCATTCGAACAAAGAGACTCGAAGATTGAACGGCTGATGGAAACGAAAGTTATCAACAGGCCCCTCCAGCTTGTGGAGCGCTCTGCCCGGTGACTCAGCAAAAGATACTTGTTCGCTGAGCACCGGCCAGACACGGGGAGTTGGAGAGCAGGGAGTCTGACACCCGCCCTTAAACAGACCGCGCTGCATCTTTTCAGTAGCTAAGCAGGAGGAGATGACTATATATACTGGCCTGGGAAACTCCTAAGACATACGAAGTGAAAAAGGCAAATTTCAGAACAACCCATAGGATCTCAGATGTGCTGAACGTAAAAGAATGTGTGTGCGAGCCCACGTAAGGGCTCGGCCGAAGAAGTGGCGTACCTCGTAAAACCCCCATCAGTGGTATTAGTAACCCTGTCTTGCAGATAAAATTATCCAAGTTCTGAGAGGTTAGGGGACTTGACCACTTAGCTAGTAAACTGTGGAACAAGGGAGTAACCACCACTAAGATTTATATAGCCAATTTTTAAAAAGAACTGGAATACACACGAAACTCATTCATTTACTCATTCACTCATTTAGTCATTCAACAAACATAAACTGGATGTCTACAATGTGCCTGGCACCACTCCTACCTCTGGAGAAAAAAAATGATGAAAAAGACAAAGGAAGTCCCTGTCCTCGTGGCATTTATATTCAGGAGTCACCTCTGGGAAGGAAATGATAGAGGGTGGGTTTGGGGAGATGAAGGAAAATGTTAGCCTTGTCTATATTGTTAGCATTTTTCATAATAGGAATTAACCCACCATTGGAATAATTAGATTTTATTTGTCGTATTTTCGTTAAAAACGTACCTTGGGCTTTGGGGATATTTCATCTTTGCTAGTGCCCAACTGCCAGAAGTTTATTTCTGATAACTTTTATTTATCATAACAGTAACGTGCACCCAGAAACGTAAAATACAGACAGCCGCCACTTAGAGGACTTACACGCACCAGCCACCATGTCAAACCTTTTACTCTCCCCATCTTGTCTGATCCTCTTAAGGACACTATGAGATACCCATTTTATAGGCCAGTTCTCCACGGGGGGCGATTTTGCCCCCGAGGGACATGGGACAAAGTCTGGAGATATTTTTGGCTGTCAGGCTGTGGGAAAGGAAGCGGTTGCTATTGTTGCCTAATGGACAGAGTCCAGGGATGCTGCTGAGCACCCCGAAATGCACAGATCCGCCCCCAGAACAAAAACATTCTTTCTTTATATCAATAAATGTCAGTGGAACTGTGGTTAAGAAACCCTATTTATGCCCCCGGACAGATGGCTCAGTAACTAACCAGAGCATCATCCCTATACCAAAAGGGTTGCGGGTTCAATTCCCTGTGGTTGCGGGTTCAATCCCCTGTCCAGCACGTGCAGGATGCAGCTGATCAACGTTTCTCACATCAATGTCTCTCTCTCTCTACTTCTTCTTCTTCTTCTTCTTTCTCTCTCTCTCTCTCTCAAAAAAAAAAAAAAAATCAAACATATCCTTGGATAAGGATTTTTTAAAAAAAAATAAAGACACCCTGCCCTAACAGGTTTGGCTCAATGGATAGAGCGTTGGCCTGTGGACTGAAAGGTCCCAGGTTCGATTCCGGTCAAGGGCATGTACCTTGGTTGCAGGCACATCCCTAGTAGGAGGTGTGCAGGAGGCAGCTGATTGATGTTTCTCTCTCATCGATGTTTCTAACTCTCTCTCCCTCTCCCTTCCTCTCTGTTATAAAATCAATAAAATATATTTTAAAAAATAAAAATAAAAGCCGAAACCGGTTTGGCTCAGTGGATAGAGCGTCGGCCTGCGGGCTGAAAGGTCCCAGGTTCGATTCCGGTCAAGGGCATGTACCTTGGTTGCGGGCACATCCCCAGTAGGAGGTGTGCAGGAGGCAGCTGATCGATGTTTCTCTCTCATCGATGTTTCTGGCTCTCTATCCCTCTCCCTTCCTCTCTGTGAAAATCAATAAAATATATTTTAAAAAAATAAAATAAAATAAAAAAATTAAAATAAAATAAAAATAAAAAAGAAACCCTGTTATAAATGAAGAAGCTGAGGTTCAAGAGAATACCTGCCCAAGGTCACTCAGCTAGTGTGGTCAGCACAGCAGTGGCCACACAGACCTGTGACTATGTTACCTTCCGCGGCAAAGGGAATTAAAATAGGAAGTGGAATTAAGGTTGCCGATCAGCTGATTTTAAAATAGGGAGGTCACCCTGACGATGAGCACAATGTCAACACGAGGGTCCTTTAACATGGAAGAGGGAAGCGGAAGGAAAAACAGAGAGATGGCAGCGTAAGAAGGTAAGAAGGACTTAGTTCGCTGATGCTGGCTTTGAAGGAGGAGTCCAGGAGGGGCCCAGGCGGCCTCTAGAAACAGGAAAAGGCAAGGAACCAGACTCTCCCCCAGAGCTTCCCGAAAGGAAGCAGCCCTGCGTTCAGCCCAGTGAGACCATTTCAGCCTCCGACCTCCAGAACCGCGAGAAAATCCGTGTGTTGTGTGAAGCCTCTGTGCTGGTGGTCATCTATCCCAGTGGCCAGGGAAAACCAGTTAGCGTCCCACCAACACCTGTTTGCTTGGCTGTCAGCCCAATGAAGAGTGTGAGCTCCAGGGGATATTGGGGGGGGGGGGGGGAGGATGGGGGAATAAGGACACATATGTAACACCTTAATCAATAAAGAAATTAAAAAAGAAAAAAGAGCAAGAGCTCCAGAGAATGTCAGTCTCCTCCACTCAGTCCCAGGTCTTGATGGCCAACAGATAAACGTGGGAGCTACAAAGAGCCAAGAAAACTCTTTTAAACGAGAGAAAACCGAGGTCCAGAGGAAGGGAATGACTGGCTCGAGGCTGCTCACTTTACGCCAGCCTAGGCCACCACCTTGCGATCTTTCTGGTCCCTGAGCCCAGAAGCCCCAGGACAGACACGACTGCCAACACACCGTTGTGGACAGGCACCGCCAGGGCACGAGACAGCCCCAGGGAACGAGGGACAGCTGGGGAAATGCACGCACAGTCAGGTAAGACCAGCAGACGTCTGAAAAGGCTTGAGCCATCTTTAAAATGTCCCTCCCAACAGAGCAGCTGATCCCTCTGTACCCACCGGGACCAGCACCTGCCCAATCCACTCCATTAGGGAGACACTCTCACTTGAAGCTTCAGCAGGGCCCTCGGGCATCTAGCTGATGGCAAACTTGAGGCCCACTTTCAAGATGCTTAGCATTTAACGTCCGGCCAGTATGGCTCAGGGGTTGAGCATCAACCTATAAACCAGGAGGTCATGGTTCGGTTCCCAGTCTGGGCACATGCCCAGGTTGTGGGTTTGATCCCCAGTAGGTGGTGTGCTAGAGGCAGCTGATCAATGATGTTTCTCATCATTGATGTTACTATCTCTCTTCCTCTCCCTCTCCCTTCCTCTCTGAAATCTATTTAAAATAGATTATTAAATATATATATATATATGTGTGTGTGTGTGTGTGTGTGTGTGTATTTTTTTTTTTTTTAAGAAGCTTAGCATTTCACATCTCTGGCCAGAGCCAAACTTCAGGCAAACTGGGAAAAGGTACATGCATCCAGAACACATCTTTTTGCACCCGTTAGAAAACTGTCATGATAGACTAATTCCATTAGAAAAGGACACTTTGCTCCAGATTGGCCAGAACACCATCATAGATTGACTCGAACATGTATCCCCACGTCTATGAAGTAAAAAGCGCCCCCTTCAACAGGAAGCCTTGTGCAGGGCATGACCTGCAGACTGTACCCAGCAGCCCTGCTTGGCCATCTGGCCACATCCCCTTCACTGACCTCATCTCCCTCCCCCCCCCGCACCCCCACCCCGCACCCCAGCCCTGAGGCCCACTGGAAAACAACTGTGACCTCATCGTTTACCATCTTATATATACCTCCCCGACGTGGGGCTCCATCTCTTACTCCTCTCCACCTGCAAACAGCAGGGGTTGAAGATGAGCAAGACCGATGGTCCCTTTCAGCCAAGCACGGGCGGGGGTGGGGAGCAGGACGCAGTGAATTCTGACGGAATGAATGTCCGTGGGCCAGGAGAGGGAGGAGGAAGCACAGGCCTCGGAGATATCCACCCGCTATCTAGCCGGCCAACGCTGGGCTGGGCACACTCTTTTTGCCTCCCCAAACTTCATTTCCTTTTCCTGAAATGGGTGTCATTGTAGGACCGCTGGGAGGATTTCAGGAATGATTTGAGTTCATGCTGAGTGCCTGAGAGCTAGTGTTATTGCTGTTATTATCAGCACCATCAGCCCAGGGACATCTGTCTTTCAGACTGTCAGCGTCCAGGCAGATCCTGCTTTAAACAAAACGGGGACAATCCAGTTTTCTAAAAGCAAACGGGGGAGGAGGGAAGGTGTGTTACAGAGAAAAAGGATTCCTCGCTGTACCTGCGAACCCACTCGTGGATAAACAGAAAAATCCAGGCCATTTTGACATGGAGTTGGTTTTGTTTGGGGGGCAATCTCTCACACAGGGTGCAATGTGCCCAGTGGTGCCCTAGGCAGCTCCCTCCACCGTCTCCTCCTGTCCCCGCTACCGGCCTCTCCCATGTGTCCCCAGAAGCCCCATGGCCGGAGGATGACCAGGTGCGTGAAGCAGGCCCAGCCCTGCAGTGGGAGGGACACAGGTTTCAACGAGAGCCCTGGTGCTTGTGAGCTGAGCAGCCTGCCCCTCAGCTGCGACACGCGGCCGATCGCAGTACCTGCCTCACGCGGCCACGTGGCCGTTGTGTCGAGGTCTGGGAGCCGAGGCGGTAAGGCACCTGGTCTGAAGCACCTGGTGAGGCACCTGTCACTATCATTGCTATCAGTTGGCGGCTTTATCGCCAGGCAGCGCCCCGGGAGAGAAGAGGCCAGCAAAGCCCTTGTTCTCCGGCTCCGGTTTCCTTCCTGCCCTTGTCCCCACGCACAATTCCGACCTGGTTGTCAGCGCCCTCCAGCCAGAATATTGTATCCTGCCTTCCCGACAGACTCACCACGTGCATCTTTTTCATATTACCGCGCATTTCAACGAGGATGAACTCAGATGCAAGCAAAAGCAAGCCGGACTCCGTGGCGGAAATCACAGAGACGTTTACCTCATGTAACAAGTCACCAAGCCACCAAGGGAAATGTCCGCGCGGTTCCCATCACCGGTGGGCCAGCTTTCCCCCGCAGGTGGCCTCCACCCGCAGCCCGCAGGTGGCCTAAAGGAGGTGTTTCCTTTTTCAACAGGGGAGCGAACTCCCTCCCAGGGTCCTCCTAACACACCTCCCCTCATACATCAGGGCCTGGGACAGGGTCGCCAGCCCCTCCTAACCCAGCCCTTGCCCAGGGGGAAGGGATGTTTCTGCTGCCTTCCATCTGGCACAGCTCATCCCTGAGGCTGAGGGAGAGGACTCACCTGGAACAAGAGGAAGCAAGAAGGGGAGAGTGACTGCCACCTCAAGCAATGAGCCCCTGGCTGATGACAGGAAGGATAAGTCCCGAGTGGGTAAGTCCCTCGGCCAAGGCCCCGTGCGACTTTGCAGAAGGCCCAGCAAGAAAACCCAGCCACTGGCCCAGCAAGCTCCCGCCCCTTCACCTCACGCCGTCCCAACTGCCTACGGCAAACTCCAAGCCCCCAAAGGGTAGGGGCACTGTCCCCAGGACTCTGAGCTTGGCCAGAGACAGGATGTGGACAAAGTCAACACGGTGACAGAAGAGAGCGCCCCGACCTGCATCGAGGCACCTCACCCGCATCCAAGCCCCAGGGCTGGGGAGCCGCAGCGCTTCCTGCCCCTGGAAAGAGCTTGGCAGGCAAGTCCGTGGGGACCCAGAGCCTGACAAACAGCATCTCTGTAGCTGCCTGGACACCTGCCAAGCTGCTTCATTCCCCGGGGCTGACCTCATGTTTCTGAAGAGCCTCAAGAAGCCTGGGGCCTGTGTGTCGTCTCTCCTGGGTCAGTTCTGCCGCCAGCAAAGAAAACGGCCCAGGCTGGGGGCCACGCGAAGAGGTGAGGACGCAGAGCCCATTGGCGCCCCCACCACCCACCCCTGCCCTGCCAGAGCCTCCTGCCTGTGCCCACAGGCCCATTCCAGAGGAACCTGAGCATCACCCTCTCACCTCTGTGCTGAGGCCCGTCCCGATCTGTCTTCCTGCTTCCACCAATCCGAGGGTGTCCCTTGAAGGCACTGTCATACTCCGGCTAGTCCCGTCTGCTTTGTTTCAGACTTCTGGAAAGGGAAGAAAAGGCAGGCTCATCGGAGGTGCTAAGAGCATCTCTGAAGTCAGTTCCACCGCCTCAAAGAGAGCCTGAGAGCTCACGGCCTAGGCTTGGCAACAAAAGGAACTGTATAGTTAACCCAGAGCTGGGCCAGGCTGGGTATGTCCCCGAAACAAAAGCCTTCATGCACGCTGGGCCCCACTTCCAGATATTCTTACTGGTGTTTGACAGTGGACAGGGCTGGGAGCAGACAAGGTGAGCAGCCTGTGGAAACCGCACAGAGCCAGACCCCCCCAGACACATGAGGTCCCTTCCACCCCTTTGCAGGGCATCTCCTGGGGATCCTCGCTACCCGCCACCCAGCCTGCGGCTCTAAATCAAGGCATTTGTTCTTTTTCGGGTGCACTTCGAGGTTTTTATCCCCCCTAGTCAAACCACAGGCTGACAACATGGAGGAGAGGCGAGAGGCCTCGTTTTTGGCCCTCCTGTCCCTGGGCTGACCAAGGGGATCAGACGCAGCAGCTGGCGGTTTGAAACTTCCCTTGCACAAGTTGTCCTCGGAACAGAGGCCCCCACTCCTCAGCGCTTGCAAGGTCTGCATACCTTGAAAGTATGCAGGCTGCAGGGCTGTGCGAACAGAGTGGAATTTTCCATTTATAGAATAATAACCTTCATACCACTCTGGGGGCCTCGTTCTCGTGGTGAGAGCTCAGAGTTGTGTCAGCAAACCTGCCATGCTTCGGCAGGGGCCTCACGCCTTACGGGTTCTTGTATTTATTTTCGGTGGGAGAAAGGGAGGAAATAAAGGAATGACTTTTTCATTTGGGTGCCAACACAAACTTGAAAAAGGAACTGGGTTGGCAAGTGCAGAATATTACTGCCTGGTTTCGGGTCTTAAGTCAAGCGCTAGGGAGCAGGAGGTGAGGAAGAGACTAGGAAAACATATCTTCAACCCCTCACAGGGACAGGTGGCCAGATGGGCATTACGTTACTGCCTCTAGCCCTTCCGTGGGCCTGCCACCTGGGCCCTGGACTGCCCCTGAGGGCAGCGGCCCAAGCCAAAGGCATGGCTCCATCATCCAGCGTCTCCTGTGTTCTGCACTTGATTTCGGCCGATGCACACATGGACGCCGAAATGCCTTTGGGGTCCATGGTATAGCAGGACGGCCACCGAGCCAGGGGTAATGGGGTCCAAGTCCTAGTTCTTGCTGGTACGTAGTCACCATGTGATCTAAAAGAAGTCCTTCTCTCCGCTGAGTCTCATTTTCTTCATCGGTACAGTATGACCCTAGCTGGTTTGGCTCAGCGAATGGGGGGGGGGGGGGGGGGCGGGGCCTGCTCATTGAAGGGTCAAGGGCATATTCCTGGGTTGGGGACTTGATTCCCAGTAGGGGGCGTGCAGAGGCAGCTGATCAATGATTCTCCCTCATCATTGATGCTTCTATCTCTCTCCCTCTCCCTTGCTCTCTGCAATCAATAAAAATATATTTAAAAAAAAAAAAAAAGATTGGATCCAATGACCCCAGAGACCCCTTCCACTGCTGACATTCTGATTCACTCCTTCATTCTAGTGGTAACTGGTGCCAGGCCTAGGTTCTGGGCATCCTCCCCTGGGCCCTTCTAAAGCTGCTGGGCGCAGCCAGAGCCGTGAGCGTGGCCTCAGGCCCAATGAGAGCTGCCAGCACCAGCCACCCGGCTCCTGGTTTCAACCGCCACGGGGGAGGGGGAGCCCAGCCCGGCCAGCCCCGCCACCAGAAGAGAACCCTGTGAGGGCCCTTCCCAGTGCCTTTCTGTGAAAACACAAAAAAGTGTTGCCCCTTCCCCTGGGAAGGGCATGCCCACCTCGAACCCTCCTAATCAAAAATCTTGATTTTTTTCCCATTATTTTTACCAAAAAAAATGTTTTCATTTCAAAGTATTCCATTGTGATAGTGAAAATGCTTTGCTTTTCAAATTGCACATACCCATCAGATTTTCGTCCAATCCTAGGGGCAGGGGCGACTAGAGGGAGACACACACACACACACACACACACACACACACACACACGCCAGTCCCCATCCTTACCTAGGTCACCAGTCAATGGCCATCCAGTCTCTGAACACTTGTTTGGAGGCCGCTGGGTCCCTCTCCTACCTACTACGGCGAGAACTTCTGTGAGCCTCAGAGGTGTGCTGTGCAAACAGGTTACTTCATTGTTGGGCGGCTCTAAAAACTGCATCCTCAGTTCAGCCCAGTCCGCCTCCCCACAGTTTTCCCCGCAGATGCTAGTGAGGAGGTGGGAGGCGAGACGGGGCTTCTGGCCCAGAGGATTAAGGGCTGGGAGGTGGGTGCGTGAATGTCGGGGCATTCCTCCATCGCCATACCTACCCCCTCCCGTCCTCAGCGAGTATCACCACTACGGCAAGGGAGCCCCTGGTCACCTGTTCACACCCAGGGCACAGAGCTCAGGCGGAGGCGAGGGCGAAGGCGGACCCCAGCGGCCGCCCCTCCCCGGCTCTTCTCTCCGCTCTACTTGCCCCTCCCCGCCGGGCTGCGCGGGCAGGGCACGCCCCTTCCCCGTTTCACCAATCAGCGTCCTGAGCGGCACCCGTGGCGCAGGGGGATCTGGTCGGCAGCCAATTAGCGCCGGAGCCCGTGGAGGCGCCTCGCCCGCCCCCTCCCAGAATGAAAGCCACCCCGCAGCTGGCAAAGCTGGCGCAGCGCGCTGGGCGCGAGAGCTGCTCTGGCCGGAGCGGAGCGCGCGCACTGCCCGCCCATCCCCGGCGCGCCTGCCTCCGCTCCGCCTCCGTCCGGGGCGCGGGCGAGGTGGCCGGGGCTGGGGAGCGCAGAGGGCAGGGCCGCAGCGGCGAGGCCGGGGGGCGGGGAGGAGCGGGGCCTGATAAAAGGCGGCAAGGCGGCCCCACCCCCGCGGCAGGCCGGCGGGCAAGCTCCGCGCGTCCCTTCCGTCCCGCCCGCGCCGGCGGTGGGGAGGCGGCGCGCGCGGCCCGTAACCCGCCCATGGAGGCTTTCCCCTGGGCGCCCCACTCGCCCCGCCGCGGCCGCGCCCCCCCGCCCATGGCGCTCGTGCCCAGCGCCCACTACGTGAGCGCCCAGGGCCCAGCGCACCCGCAGCCCTTCAGCTCGTGGAACGACTACCTGGGGCTTGCCACGCTCATCACCAAGGCGGTGGACGGCGAGCAACGCTTCGGCTGCGCCCGCGGCGGAAACGGAGACAGCGGCGGCGGCGGCGGCGGCTCCCCGCCCTCCTCTTCCTCCTCGTCCTGCTGCTCCCCCCACGCGGGGACCGGGCCCGGGGCGCTGGGGCCAGCTCTGGGGCCGCCGGACTACGAAGAGGATGACGACGACAGTGACGACCCGGGGTCCCGGGGCCGCTACCTGGGGGGCGCGCTGGACCTGTGCGCGGGCCCCGCCGAGGCCGGGCTGCTGGAGGAGCGCTTCGCCGAGCTGAGCCCGTTCGCTGGTCGCGCTGCCGCGGTGCTGCTGGGCTGCGCGCCCGCCGTTGCGGCCACCGCCGAGGTGGCACCACGCGAGGAGCGGGCCCTGGCGTGGGCGGCCGAACCCCGGCTGCACGCATCCTCCGGGGCGGCCGCCGCCCGGCTGCTCAAGCCCGAGCTGCAGGTGTGCGTGTTTTGCCGGAACAACAAGGAGGCGGTGGCGCTCTACACCACCCACATCCTGAAGGGACCCGACGGGCGAGTGCTGTGCCCGGTGCTGCGCCGCTACACGTGTCCCCTGTGCGGTGCCAGCGGCGACAACGCGCACACCATCAAGTACTGCCCGCTCTCCAAAGTGCCGCCGCCCGCCGCCCGGCCGCCCCCGCGCTGCCCCAGGGACGGCGTGCCCGGCAAGAAGCTGCGCTGAGCCCGGCCTGCTACCGCCTGAGGCCACCGGGGTCGCCGCCAGCCCACTCTCCTTTTTGGTCTGCGCACCATCTCTTCCTGTTGGGGAGGCGTGGAGCTCAGTCCTTGGTTCTACTTGGGATGTCGTCTTGGTTTTTTTCAGAGCAAGCCGGCCGTTCGGAGTCCTGTGGTTGAGACAAGACGCTAAAATCTTGATTTATCTCTAGTTTCTAGTCTGTGCACATCCGGACGGTGAAGGCTGTGTGTGTCCCACTAACTGATATGTGGCAACTTAGAGGCGCTATTTACTCTATACTTCGACCTATTTTAGATGCGCATCGGTATGAAATTGTCTGTCTAATCTTGGATGTTTAATTTTATTAATGAAGGCACTTTACTAGGTCTAGAATATTTTTTTAAAAGCCTTTATTGAACTTAAAACTGGCGATTTTATGAAATGTCGGCAAAATGACTTTTATTGTTTGAAAAGGTATTTAGTTGTCCTTAATCAGTTATTCTAATTCCAGGTGAAGCAAGCCCCTGGTAGAATCCGTTTTGAGAAGTGAAGGTTTAGTAAACTTTCCAGTATTACTTTGGGTGGGCATTCCCTCCTTGTGGCTTGTTTCTGTCCTAGCTGGAGGTGTAAAAATGCACAATCTGTAGCGGGTAGAACGGCTCCTTATTCTCTTATGTACCAGATCTTTTTATTAACTAGAAACTAACATTTTTCACCTTTAAAAAATGTGCCGCTATAAATCATGTTGTGTATACACTTGGAAATGGTGCTGTTAAAAGAAATTGACTTGTGTATTTATAGAGTAACAGTATATGAATTCATTAATCTTACCTAGAACTTTGCTACTTGGCTTTTTGTCTATGCACCTCCCCCTTTCCAGTTCTTTAAAAACACTGTGATCCTGAGATCAAGAGGGAGCTGAATGACCCTGAATCACTCCATGTCAGGGTTCCTAACCAGTGGAAAGCTCCTTCCACCTGTTGCCTTTCAAACTAAATGGAAGATGAAGCCCTCTGCACTCCAGAAGGTTAATGTAATAATCTGTGTTCAAGAAGGTTCCACCCTGGGCTGCCTGGCTTTAGCAGTCCTCAAACCAGAATAAACATTAAGTTCGGAGTTGGGGGTTGGAGACAAGGAGCAAGACCTCCCTATGTTCCCATTCTCACTGGAAGACCCCAGTCTGTTTCTGGAACCCAACCAGTTACCCATACACAAGATTAAACCTGATCCTTAAGCAAAGGTTCTTAACCACTACTTTACCTCCCACCCTCATTTTTAAATCCACCAAGTTAAATGCCATACCATGACATGTAACTATATCAAGACAGGAGGCAAAAATGGAAATAGATGAATGCACCTGAAACACAAAATGCTTAACTATCTGAAAGGTTAGCTAGGTTATTAGAGGTTAGACTGTTTTCACACTAAAAAGCTAACTTCCTCCACAGCAAATGGGCTTGAACACTATGAAGGTTAACGGAGGCTGGAGTAGATAACCTTGGAGAGCTCTGAGCCTTTTTGTTCAGGGAAGGCGCATCAAGGGAGAGGGGTGAAGGACATACTGTTTCTTGGCCAGGAAAAGATCCACTCCTGTTAGTCTAGTCCCGGGCCAGAGAACTTCAGATTTGCCTGAGCCCAAACTCAAGCAGCTTCACAAAGCCATGTAATCACTCATTTTGCTAGAAAATACATCAGCTTAAATTAGTTGTGCTTTGGGGGTAGTTTTCAGGTCAATATGAATTCATGTTACCACTCCCACTGCTGTTCTACTTTTCAAGTCACTATAAACAGATCAGTGCATTCTTCAGACCAGGAGTAGGCAGCCAGCCACTTTGTATTTTAAAAGAGCCAAATTATAGACACAGTTTCTAGGGCTCAGGCATGTAGCTTTAATAGATCTTCAATATACAAATCCCTTGGTGGGATGTGCCTAACTGGGAACACATTGAACAAGGAGTTCAAGTCCATGTCAGAAGAATATTGGGAAGGTATCCAGAAGACCCTCACAATTAGTTCAGCAACCATTAATCTACTTGAAACACCCCGTATCACTTCCCCGCAAATCTGCATTACTCTCCCAGCTAACGTTAAAATAGTGTTATATGAAGAGACTGTTAATACCATTAATATTCTAGAGACTCCTTATGAAAAGTATTCTAACCACACTCTAGTTAAAATCAACCTTACAGTTCTTCAAAGTTTAAAGAAACATGAAAAAATTTTTATTTTCTGCCCTAACTGGTTTGGCTCAGTGGATAGAGCATTGGCCTGTGGACTGAAGGGTCCCAGGTTCGATTCCGGTCAAGGGCATGTACCTTGGTTGCGGGCACATCCCCAGTGGGGAATGTGCAGGAGGTAGCTGATCAATGTTTCTCTCTCATCGATGTTTCTAGCTTTCTATCCCTCTCCCTTCCTCTCTGCAAAAATCAATAAAATATTTTAAAAAATTTTTATTTTCCTAAGAACATACTACATACTTGGCTAAAAGCAAAACACTGTATGGAATCCTCAAGAGAGCCTTACCAACCTTGGAGGCATGGATGGCCTTAACCTGCCTATCCGTAGAGACAGTTCCAGTGGCTTGAGACATTTCCAGTGCCTTTTAATGTCTCTGAATTTTAGTTTTCCTGTGAAGTCCTTTTTGTAAGCTGCAGAATTACTGACTCTGATTACAACTTTTGGCCAAGATTTATTACAAGCCAAAATTACATGTTTTAAAGTTATACCACAAATATATGTACTTTAAGGGAAAGAAAAGGCAAGTTTTTAGTACAAATTTTCTGTTCTTGGCCACATGAGAAATATACCTCCCACAGTGTCCCATGTGTCAGTCTTGTAAAATTATAAATCAATCCACAATCAAAATGGTAAAAACACAGGTAATCCTTGACAAAAACACCCCACACATACAGATGCCAACTTCCTCCTGGGAGCTACTATGGACAACTAATGGAACTGTAGTGGGTTTTATTGGCCACTATCTCTACCCACCCTCAACCACCTGTATTAAAAGTAATGGTATTCTCCTTTAAAAATGCAGTAGTCACTGGGAACGTGGATGACTTCTACTCATTAGTAAGTTGGTCAGCTTTGACACCAGTGGTAACACTTGGGGGATGGGGTGGGGTGTAAGGCCCTGAGAGTGGAAACAAACCAACAGCAGGCTTCTCTCATCCAATGCCCCGGATTCTGATCTGACTGCCAAGAAAAAAACTTGGAGAACATCAGGAGGTCTGGGAAAGGGTCCTGACAGAAAGGGTGGCCTTGCAGAGGAGCCTGGAAGCCTAATCAGCAGACATGCACCTGAACTCATCTAAACAAATCCACACAGGTGAATTGTCCAGTGGGGCCTTGATGTCAGTACAGCCCGGCTCTACTAACTTCAGACTCAAAACAGGTTACAGCCCCAACTTCTTTTACTTATTATAAAAGAAAAGGTCCTCTCTCCACAAAAGACCTTTTAAAGACTTCTACTTGTTTAAAAGGAAGCTAAATGTTTACAAAGGAGTTACCATCATTGGTAACATCACAGAAAAGGCTGCATCTGATACTATTTAAAAGAGCATCAATACTCCCTCTTCTGGCCTTACAGGAATTCTCACTAGTCATTATGAGAAATAATTTAACACCTTGCTGACTGTCCACCAGTATACTTGTTTCCGGTCCGAACTCTGCTTCTGTCGTCTTCTCGTCAGTTATTTCCAGAGACGTGATGAGCAATACATCTAATTCTTTCCATCCATGTTTTATTATGGCAAAGGTTTATAGAAAACAAGTGCCAAACGTCTGAGTGAATTATGTGCAGACACTTTGATTGGCTGAGTGACTTTGGTAGTCAGCTGGAAGAAAAGTACTTTGTCAGAAGACAGTAATGCATCTGACATTAGACCATCAAGAAGGCAAAAGAGAAATGTGATCGTATCCAACAGTGAAAGTGATTCTGAAGAATGGGCAGAAAAAGACATTTTACCAGCCTTGGCGGATCATACAAATATTTCAGGCATAACTGTTCAATTGAAGTAAACCATTTTTTGATAAGGATTTTTTCGATCTCATTACTTCTCAGACCAATTTATACCATCACTAAATGGAAAAATACCACAAAACCTCTGCTAAAACTTCACTATGCACGGATGTTACTTATATGGATATAAAGAAGTTTTTTGGTTTAATTATATTGATGAGACTAAAGAAAAGGCCAGAATGGAAAGATTACTGGTTGACTCCTCCTTTACTTGAATCACCCATATTTCCAAAAAATATAACTGGAAAGAGGTTCAAGCAAATACATTCTTTCATCTGACTGATAATTCACAAACATTTAACACAGACCATCTTTACAAAGTCAGACCTCTTTTAGATCACTTTATCTTGAAATTTAAATCTTTATATATACCAAAACAGCAGTTATCACTTGAAGCAATGACTCCATGGAGAGGACGCATCAGATTCAAGACATATAATCTGGCAAAAATAACAAAATATGCAATTTTAGTAAGGATGCTTTGTGAAAAAGTGTGCCGCGCCAGCACAGCCAAGGGTGACCCTGAGTGGGGGCGGTGAAGGATTGAGAAAAGACAGACAAGAGAATGAAAGCTGGATCTCAGTGGGACACTGTCCCCCTCTGATGGAGAGCTAGCGACAGCGCCATGGACTACAAGCCTTGTCTTTTTCTTATAGCCAAATGCCAAGAGGCAAAGTAAGGGCATGCCAAGATGTTTACAACATTCTCGGGTTTCGATTCTACTCAATGACATGCACCTGATCAAGCTTTGTTTACTTGCAGCCTATATCACTTAGGCACGTGGGGCCACGTGTTCGGACCATAGGTTCAAGCTTACAACTATAGCTGTTGGGTATCATTGTGCTGGGAGGGCTCTGCCCTCCAAGCTGGGACTTGCATGTGGCCATGAGAGGACTGTGCCCTCTTATTAGTCCAAGGCTTGAACCTGTCCAAACACTGTAGCCGCTCTCCACAAAAGAGTAGCTATATTTGCAACTTTGAGATATATATGGGTGAAGGCAAAAAGTTACAACAGACTATATTATCCGTCTTTCGGCCTTTTCTTGGTTCTTGGCATCATATTTACCAAGATAATTACTACAACAGTTTGTCTACAGCTGAACTATTATTGAAGAACAAAACACTGGTTTGTGGAACAATAATGAAGAACTGTAGGTTGCCAAAACAACTAAAAGAAAAGTAGACAGCCGTGTGGATGAGTTCTTGCTTGAAATAGCTGATCAGCACTGTTAAGTGGCTACAGCCACTATAAAGGTGCAACTAACATTCTCTGAATTGTGATTTTTCTAATTTCAGAGGAAGACCCAAGATGGTACAGCACACTCACGTGTGCACACTGGCGCGCACACACACACACAATGCATAAGCTCACAGAGGCAACACATTACAGGGAAACTAAGGGGTCCACATTCATGAAGGACACCTTAAGGCAGTGGTCGGCAAACTGCGGCTCTGTTGACTAATGAGTTTGCCCACCACTGACCTAGACTCTTGATTCCAATAATTACAGGCTGTTGTTGTTCCTTGTGATTAAGCCCCTATCCCAGCGGTCAGCAAACTCATTAGTCAACAGAGCGGCAAACCACGGCTCGCGAACCGCAGTTTGCCGACCACTGCCTTAGGGGAACATCCTAGCCACATTTGCCTTCTAGTACACTTGGGTTACTTTATTCACTACTGGGTAATGAGACAATTAATGGCACAGGTAAAACTCAAGATCAACAATGGAATATGCAAACATCACCATTATAAACAAAGCAGTTTAAATATAACCACAAATCAACACAAAAACAAATTCTGTAAGTATTTTATTTATCATTAAAGAAAAAACACAGCAGCAAGTTCTGTGTTGGCTTCAATAAGACCAAATAGTTATCTTTAACACAGCTACTACACTCCAGAATTGAAGTCAACACAGTCATTACTACAAATTACCTGTTGAAGGATCTATCCTAAAGAGAAAAGAAATTAAAAGAATTTAAACAATTCCTCCAAACCACACATTTATAAATATTGTCATATTTAAAATGCTTGAAAGGCATGAATTCTCCATTAATGGAAAAGCAGTTTGCTATTGGCAACAGAAAAAAATATCAGGAACTTTACCAAATGCTTTAAAATTTAAAAGTTGTAACTGTTTTGGATTCACACTTGAGCAGTATTCTTGTCATTTCAATGATGACTGCAAATTGCTTTATACTCACCTCTTTCAAGTAAAATCTGCAGAAAATCCCACTGTATCAGATGTGTGTAATGTTTACTGCACTTACAGTGAACCTAAAAACTTCTTGTATTTAGTTGATACCTCAAAACACCTAGAGGTATGTCTCAACTGCTAATGGTGTGAAAACTGTTTCAGCTCTCTGCTTCAGAGTCTTGAAATACATTTTCTAACAGAATCTTACCTCATTCCAAATTAATATCAGATATTTCAAAATCAAAAGAAAAAAGATCAGTCTATACCAAGATACAGGTGTTACTCAATACCTGAAGGGTTCACATCTTAAATTTATTTTTTAGTTTTTCTTTTTTTGTAAACAAGTGATTGATGAAATAATGCCAACACCTTAAATTCCAGAAAATGGCATGGTTTTCCAACCTTCTGTGATACAGTGCATGATCAATCTATTATATAGGATTAATACAAGTTCATGCTTTTTTTGTGTTATGGTGAGACAACATTAAAGAATCCAATTTAGACTGGTTGAGCACAAGTATAATAATCCTTGAAAGTGTTCAAACCTATGTAAGACGTGAGTTTGAATCCATTATTTTGAGACTTAACGTCGTACTGTAGTCCATCCATCTTCATCAGTCTCATTTTTAGTACGACGAAGAGATTCCTTATCTTTCTCAGCTCTCCATGAGGCCTTCTCTTTTTCACCTTCTCTTTCCCGGTCTCGGTCTCTTTCTCGATCTCTTGAAAGAGCTGGAGGAGGAACACGACGAGGGACATCCCGCTCTTCTGCCCGGTCATCTTTCCTGTCATCAGCACGTCTCCAGGAACTTACTAAAAAGTTTCATTAAAGAAAAGAGAGTATGTTTGTACTATATTCTATTGGCTGAGACTAAATAGAACGTCAGCTAAAGGAATGCCTCAAATTACTCAGAAATTCTGTATTGAAGGAAACAATACAGAATTGCCATTAAAAAAAACAATAAAAGCTAAATACATTTTAATCATTTTGATACATTTTCTGACGAAACCTTTAAAAGAATATAGAGATTTAGAGATATAATTCAAATTTGCAAAGAAGAAATCATTGGCCTGGGAAGTGTCCTAATCGTTTTAACTACAAAAACTAAGACAAGGTGACAAAAATCTTGATGAATTAAAATTTTAAAATTAAAAGGTTATCTGGAGCTCTTGTTTTAACAACTAATTAGCCATAAGAATATTTTTTCATTATGGCTATAATAGAAGAAATACCCTTATAATCCAGTTGTACTAACATAATATTAAAAGCTTGTGAGACAATTACTTAGGTGCAACGGTCATTTTAAATACTAAAGGTATTTTTCTACTAAAGTTTCAATTGCTAAAATTTCAGAGAAAAAATGTTTTATTTCCACTTTGTACTAATCTACTATCTTACTTTTATAAGAATTGATAGTTTCCTCATTTAAACTTTATATTTTGGTTACTATCCAATTTAATTAGTCTACTACTATACTTTGAATTTAGAGATAAGCTAATTTCACAGAGCAACCATTGACTTAAGTTATGAGAACCGTGAATTCTAAACTGAATAAATGTCCACTATCTTATTTTTGGTATCCATATAAATTTTAAGATATTAAAAATCCAAAATTCCCCAGTAATGATTCTCCAATGGTTCAGCAGCTGTGTAGACCATCTCTACCTTCTTCACGCTCTGATCTGATAGGAGGTCCTCTGCGGTCTCTGTCATCTCGTCTTTCTCTTAAATCTCGACGATCATCCCTCTCACGTCGGCGGTCATCTCTATCCCTATCGTCACGGCGACCTGAATCTCTCCAGCTTGAAGCTTCCTCAGCTGGCCCTCTTCTCCAGTCACCTTCATCCCTGTAGCCATTCAAAATGACATGTTAAGTTCTGGTGTTAGACTATATGTGGAATTATAGTGAATATATTACATGGTCCTCAGAGAGTTTATTAATGTAACAGGGATAAAGTTTAAACTCATTACTTAATCTCAATCTGATGCCTCAGGAGTGGCAGTCAAATAAGAACATCTGGATGTGTGCTGTCCAACACAGTAGCCACTATCCATCTGTGGCTCAAGTTCATATTAACTAAACTAAAATCAAGACACTTCCTCAGGAGCACTAACCATATGCCAAATGGTCAACAGCCACAAATGGACTCTGGCTACCATAATGGACATTACAGGTATAGGACATTTTCATCCCTGTAGAAAATTCTATTAAACAGTGATGGCCTAGATTTATCAGTATAAAGCCACTATGCCAAAAGAAGCAAGCAAGAATTACCACTAATAAAAGTAAAGGGGCTTTCTGAAACCTATACAATTTTATTAACCAATGTCACCCCAATAGGCAATTTTTTTAAAAAGGAGCTTTTAATAACTTTAGGGCAATAAAATTGATTGACCTAAACCACAGGGAAAAAGCAATGGACTGGTAAAGATACCTGGACTTGTTCCATTACCAGAGTTATATAAACATGTAGACAGCCACACAGCTCGTGCTTCCATTTTCACACTTTGTTAAGAGGAACATTCAATTAAATGACAGTTAAAGAAATTTTTTTAAGTCTATAATTCTGATAAATATTGGCAGAGGGAGGAATGAGGAACACCATCTCTCAAAAATGGTTAGGAATATTCAGGAGTATGTAAGATAATCCTAACTGTAACTCCATGGATAGTTTTAATTCGAATATCAAACCTCGGTCTTCGGAAGCGATCCTCTCGATCCCCATCTCTCTCTCTGTCCCTTTCTCTCTCTGGATCCTTGTCATTCTCTTCACGATCTTGACTCTCTCTCTCTCTTTCTTTTTCTCTGTCCCATTCACGTTCTTCTGGTGGTCTTGATTCTCGAGGTGGACCCCAACTTTCTTCTCTGGCTTTTTCTTTCTCTCTCCATCCACCTATTTTTTAAAGAGGCAAAAATATTTTCCACTCAAGAAACACAGATTGGCAACTATGAATAGAGATCTTAATGTTGACATTAATCCAGCACCATTCTAAATACTAATTTAAGACACTCCAACCTCTATGAAAATAAAATAAAATAAAGCCACTTACATCATTTCACAAGATCCCAGCTCCTATTTGTGACTACCTATCCCGTTTCTCTAACACACAGGAACCACATGACATAGGAAACTTACATAGCCCTGGTGGAGTATCCTGTATGCAGTTATTTGGGGTATGTTTTGATGATAAACAACTCACTTAAGCAGAAAATTTAAAGGGTGAAGGGTAGGAGCTAGATCTCTAAAGACAGAGCCCCAGCCCTAACCGGTCTGGCTCAGTGGATAGAGCGTCAGCCTGTGGAGTGAGGGGTCCCAGGTTCAATTCCCGTCAAGGGCATGTACCTCGGTTGCAGGCACATCCCCAGTAGGGGGTGTGGTGTGCAGGAGGCAAGTGATGGATGTTTCTCTCTCATCGATGTTTCTAACTCTCTATCCCTCTCCCTTCCTCTCTGTAAAAAGTCAATAAAATATATTTTAAAAAAAGACAGAGACCCAGTTATGTATTCATTTAGACCGTGCCACATTTTCAAAACCTTCTTAACCAAAAGCACTCTTTCCTGTCCTATTCCTGCCATCCATCATTTACCACCCACGCAATCATGAAGCAAGGATAAATCCTTGGGCCCTGCCCAAGTACCTCACACTTATCCAGGGAATGTCCAAATCTAGAAACATTTTATTTAGTTAGTCCTCAGCCAAGGATATTTTTCCATTGATTCTTAGAGTGGAAGGGAAAAGACAGAGAGAAAAACATTGATGTGAGAGACACATTGATTGGTTTCCGCCCGCAAATGCCCAGACCAGGACTGGTGATCGAGCCTGCAACCAAGGTACGTGCCCTTGACTGGAATTGAACCCAGAACCCTTCAGTCTTTGGGCCAATGCTCTATCCAATGAACCAAACCTGCTAGGACCATTTTATTTATTTATATATGCACACAAAGAGGCCAAAGGCAACAGAGATTTCAATGAAAATGTATTACAGTTTTAAGGCTAATAATTATTATTGCTATTAGCATTTATATTACCATGTGCCATAGCACTATTCCAAACTCTGAGCTGAGTAGAGTTCATATTTGCTAATTTGCCTGTATGCTAAAATTTATACTTCCAAAATTAATACTCAAGAACTTTTATAGTCACTAGCAGACATGTGCAAAGTTGCAAAATATTTTGAGTCACTTGACAAGTACATTTTCAGCAGAGGTTGAATAAGGCAACACTGCCTTCTTGCTGCATCTCTCATACTTCAAATAAGTATCCTATTGGAGGTCTAAGTTTTACATTTTTTAAGCTTTTGATTGGTGATTTCACTGTTTAAAATGGCCTCCAAGGATTGGGCGGAAATGTTCTCTAGTGTTTCCAAGCAAAGAAGGCAATGGATGGGAGAAAATATTTGTGTTAGATAAGCTCATTCAGGAAAATATTACAATACTTTAGTTATGAGTTCAACGTTAACACTATATATTAAATAAGGTATCTTTAAATAGAAATATAAAAAACAAGTTATGTATTGACTGCTTGACAAAACTTGTGACTAAAAGGCTCATGGGAACCTACCTTATCTTTTCCCTAGGAGCAAATGGTTCAGAATTCACAGAGACTTTATAAAACACAACTATCACCACTTAATGAGAATTGACTATACTATTATCCCCATTTTACATGAGGCACAGAAAAGTTAAGTGGCTTACCCAAAGTCACGCAGCTAGACAGTACGAAGAAGTGACACTAGAAAGAGACAGAAGTATACAACAGAAACCACAAAGGGTAAAGGCAAGGAAGCTGCTCATTTAAACTTGCATTTAGAACAGATTGCACTGGTTATTACACAAAAACTCGAATTGGGGGTGGGAGAGCCAGCAGAGACCAGTAAGAGCAAGAGTTCAAAGGAAGAATGATGGTGGACCAGACCCAAGTACATTCAGGGGAAATAGAAGTGGGTGGGCTTAATGAACATTGATTAAGCTAGAACTGAACTAAATAAAAGCTTTAACTTAAAGGATGAAAGAGAGAGCAAAGAACTTCCAGATTTGCAGCTTATACGATTAGCTTGAAAGTGGAACCCCAAAGAGAAGTGGGTGCTTGTATGTATGCATGTGGGTAGAGTGTTGTGTATGAAGTCAGTTTTGACAGGTGTGTGAAGTGTCACTGACACTTCCAGGTAGAGATGTGCTGTGTACAGTGTACAGCTGGAAACAAGAGATCTGAAGGTGTCATCTGGAGACTGTAAAAATCACAGACTTGTACACAATTACTCAAAACAGTAAAGTGTGAAAAGATGATCACACCTAAGACTGGCAAGTAAGGAAATGAGCTCTTGCTGTGAGAATAATCCCATGGTTGGCAAGAGTACAGACAAACGTTTATTACAAGAAGGCTGCTCCAGAACAGAACCTGAAGAGCAAGGACACTGAAGGTATAGACACAGGAAGAAGAGCCCTTAAAGCAGCAGTCAAAGAGGCAAAAGGAAACAAAGAGAAAAAGGGGTGGTCATTTGTGTGGGACACTGAAGGTAAGTAAGCTTTGACATAAGTCACTGCAGAGATATTCAAGAAAAGATAAAAAAATCAGTTTAGTTAAAAACTAATAGGAATACAGACCAATCTGTCGTATATCAATTAAAATTTGTGTGGGGTTTTTTGTTTGTTTTTTTTTTTCAGTTGAAAAATACCTTTTATTAATTAAAAAATAAAAATGTAGTCATTTGAGATACTCCTTGTTTGGAACAACCCGCTATCATCTATAGAACAGTGGAGACTAGATTGTGTAAAACTTTCTACTTGTAAATACACCCAATAGTCTATAAAGAATCTAATCTGAATTTCTGAACCCCAGAATTTTACCTGGCTTGACAAATGGTCTCCAGAGACCAGGTCTTGAGTCCTCGCCCCTTCTGCTGGGAATCCGATCATCATCAGCCCGTCTTGAGATCCGGTCATCATCCATGTTTCTCCAAGGACCCCTGTCATCATCTGTACCACGCCTGGGAATTCTATCATCATCAGCATTCCTCCAAGGTCCTCGATCTTCATCCAGCCCGCGCCTGGGCCCCCGGTCATCATCCAGGCCTCTCCTTGGACCTCGGTCATCATCCAGGCCTCTCCTTGGGCCTCGGTCATCATCCGCATTACGCCAGGATGACCGCTCATCATCAGCACCTCCTCGCCGCGGCCCCCGATCTTCATCCATACCACGTCTTGGTCCTCTGTCCTCATCAGCTGCCCGCCAATTTCCTCGGTCCTCATCCAGTCCTCGTCTAGGTGGTCTATCATCATCCATATGCCGCCAGCTTCCCCTATCTTCATCACCAATTCGTCTGGGAGGCCTGTCGTCATCACCGAGTCGCCTGGGAGGCCTGTCGTCATCACCAATTCGTCTGGGAGGTCTGTCATCATCACCGAGTCGCCTGGGAGGCCTGTCGTCATCACCAATTCGCCTGGGAGGCCTGTCGTCATCACCAATTCGTCTGGGAGGCCTATCGTCATCACCAATTCGTCTGGGAGGTCTGTCATCATCACCAATTCGTCTGGGAGGCCTATCATCATCACCAATTCGTCTGGGAGGTCTGTCATCATCACCAATTCGTCTGGGGGGCCTGTCGTCATCTGCATTGCGCCAGGAATGCCGATCATCATCTGCCCCACGGCGAGGGAACCTATCTTCATCAGGACCACGTCGAGGGGCTCTGTCATCATCCATGCCCCGCTTGGGAATCCGATCATCATCTGGTCTAAGAGAAGACTCTCTATCTTCATCTTCTCCCAACCGCCTTGGGCGATCTTCATCTCTTCTAATAGGCCTCTCCTCATCTCGCCCTTCTCCACGTCTCCACTCCCTACAGAGCAACAAGCCAAACATCTTTAAGAATAATTTTCTTAAAAAGCAAATGGTGCTTTTGGGAATTACTGCACTTTTAAAAATCACTTTGTGTAAATCCTTTAAACCTATTCCTACAATATGTTCTCCAAATTAAAAACAAAAAAACAAATGAAACAAAACAAAAACCCCCCACAAAATCCAAACTATTACATCAACAAATAATAAACCAATAAGCAGACAACTGCCTTAAAAAGGCATCTACACTTTTCCAGGAGTACCTTGGCAATTTCATTATAAAGGATGGTTTGATCTACTTAAGAAATTTAAAGGAAAAGAAAAATGTCATGAATGTTCATTCTTACTCTAACTGCCAATATTATTCCAGAACTCATTCCTCAAGATGTTCAGAAGTCAGCAATTACAGCAGTGTTGAAGTAAACTATGAAAAACATTTCAGTACGAGACATGCACACAATTCTTCACAACACTCCTCTCCCCACCCCTACAAAATAAACCAAATTAGAAAACCACCAATGAGGTATTAACAGAATCTATGATTGATTGGTACCATTTTCCTTAACTCTACTTACTTCTCTGGCGGGCCTCTTCTCCACTCAGAATCTACTTCAGGTCCTTTTCTCCATGTACCTTCTGAATCTCTATCTCCCCAGCGAGAGTCCTACATTGACCAAATTTAGTAAGATGCACTACATTGGGAACAATTACTACCAATTATACTGTTGTTATTATGAAAACGTTTTGTACTTATATTAAACAATCTTAAGTCATTAAATATAAATAAGTTTTAAAATTATTTCTCTTTTAATCTGAAATCAGACCGACAGTACAGTGAAATATATTGTGAATGGCTTTATAAATTGATAACCACTTGCAAGCAATCTGGCAGCATCCCCCTAGAATCATTTAAATGTCTATCGATTTTCTTTGACCTAGAAATTCCCTTATAAGATGTGAAAAAGTTGAGTGTCCCAAAATGTACATCACAGTGCCTACTAAACAGAGATGGAGCAAATGAAATGTCTAATAGGGGATGGTTAGAGTAACATTTCCCTCTTCAAAATATTATGCTGTCAATAAAAATTATGGAGAGGGTGTGAGAGATACTCAACACCTTTAAGGTGAAAATGTAAATGTAGTACAACCTCTGTAAGAAGCAATGCATATAATTTTAATCACAAACACTTCTGACACAGCTTGACTACTCCTACAAACATAAGGTCAAAGTCAGAAAACAAGCTCTAGGCATGGGAAGGAAGTACTGAGATAAAAATCTAAGAAGCTGAGAATAACTATAATCCCTTGTAGATGAATATGAGGATCTTAATTTAAAATTTAAAGTATCTTGGCAACAAAAGCCTTCAACAACTGACAATAAGAAGCAGTGAAGGACAAGAATGGCCAGATGATAAGTCATCTGCCATCAGGCTATCTCTTAAAATGCGAGTTGTTCTAAGAGACTTTCCCAAGTGAACACTGTGGGAGAAAATATTAACTCAATTTAACTTATAGTAACTCATAACAACTCCAATGGAGGGAATGTCCACCCCAGAAGACCAAGTATCTTTTACTATTCATACTCACCCTGCAAATTAAACTCAAATTATTCAACTTATGAGGTTTTAGTACAACTATTAGAACTTCAAAGGAGATTTTGGGGGTGGCTATGAGAGCCATTAAACAAACAAATGAAAAGAATTCTGAAAAATTAACATGTTCGCCAAAACTTTTAAAGTCACTTGGTAGATCAACAACAGAATAGGCTCTATTGATAAACACAGAAACTAAACAGGAATCACAGAAAACCAGTTACAAAAGGACAAAGAGTTGAAAAAAATGAAACATTAAAAGAGATAAATAGAACTTTGAAAGGCCATAATAGAGACAAGGAGAAAAAATTTCCCTAAGTTAAGGAAATTCAATCTTCTATGAGTAAATCCTCTGACTGAAAGGGCACATGTGCCAAAAAGGATGACTCATAGACCACGCACGTAGGCACCTAACCATAGTGTTAAAACTCCCTTTACCCCAAAGATAGAGAAAAGTCTAAACGCTTCCAAGGAATAAAAGAGTGTCTACCAAGACTATTATCAAGCCCCCACCCCAATGTGTACTAGAACAGTGAGCACAGGGCTAAGTCTCTGGGAGAGGAGGATTTAGAACTGGCTGAACCATTGTTCAACTGTGAGATAAAAACAAAACCTCTTTTGAGACATACACAAAGACATTCTGAAAAAATTAAGATGATAAAATACAAAACAAAAAGAAGTTATCTGCAAAGGGGGAAACGTGATACAGTGTAAACATATTTGAAACTAAATCATGTTTGCCAATATGGCTGTAAAACTTAAATGAGTCCTTAAATAGATAACTTTTTAATGCTCTGTGGGGTAAAAACATGCAGCTGGTTGCAACACAACATAAATAAAGGTATACTCAGAATTTTATTTTGTTTTGTTCTGAAGAGGCAAAAGAGTTCTCAAAATTAACAGGCTATTAAAGTTTACATGATTTTGGAAAACATGAATGGTCATCACTAAAAGAACAGAGAAAACAAAGTTCTTAAGTTTGACTTAAAGAAAAGAAGGAATGGCAGGCACATGGAAGCAAATAAAAAGCTCCAAACTCTGTATTAGGAATAATAGTTACCATGTTAAATGTGAATAGATACAACTAAACACTCTCCACACAACCAGTGTGGCTCAGTGGTTGAGCGTCCACCCATGCACCAGGTCTCTGGTTCGAATCCTCATCAGGGCACATGACTGGGTTGCAGGCTCAATTCCCAGCAGAGTGCTTGCAGGAAGCAGCCGATCGATGTTGATGTCTCTCTTTGTTGTTTCTACCTCTCTCCCCTACTCCCTTCCTCTCTAAAAATCAATAAAACCATTAAAAAAAAAAAAAGACTAAAAACTAAAAACTCTCTAATTAAAAGAAGGTGAAGGTGGGGGACAGAAGGGTATAAAACAGAAACTAAATGTTAAAATGAGCAAAAGGATGAACACAGATAGATTTGCAAAAACTAAAAGAAAAAAATGGAAAACCCACAATCATAGGAAGTTACCTTAAGTTCTTCAGAAGATGTTCCCGTAAGTCACCAGGATGGAGCAAATTAGATAACACAACAGCTCTAGTTTCATACATACACACAGAACTTTGTGCCCAAGAGGAAAGAATACTCATAAAACCTGACCGTATTTTATAACACAAGGGAAAATGTACTAAATTCAAAAAAATTAGAAACCATATAAGCCACAATCACCGATAACAAGTAAGTAAAAATAGAAATTAGCGACAAGAGTAACGAAGTGGAGAGAAACCAAGATGGCGGCATAGGTAAACACCTAAACTGCTGCCTCGCACAACAATTTCAAAACTACAATTAAAAGACAAAACAGATATCATCCAGAACCACAGGAATGCTGGCTGAGTGGAAATTCTACAACTAGAAGGAAAGAGAAAAGCACACTGAGACTCAGAGGAGCTGCAGGAGGCAGAGGTACTGAGACGTGCATGTGGAGAGGACTGGCAACTGAGTATGCGGCTGGCTTTCTCAAGCGGGAGGGAGACAAAAGCTCCCAACTGCGCTAAACTCCAGTTCCAGGCGAAACTCTGGAGACCCAGACTCATACGGGGTGAAACTGGACTGTCAGGAAAGAGAAAAGCACACTGAGACTCAGAGGAACTGTGGAAGGCAGAGGTACCGAGCGCAGAGAGGGCGGGCAACTGATTACACGGCTGGCTTTCTCAATCGGGAGGGAGACAAAAGCTCCCAACTGCACTGAACTCCAGTTCCGGGCGAGACTCTGGGGACCCAGACTCATTCAGGGAGAAACTGGACTGTCTGGCAGCAGGTGGAACTCGAGGGCGGCTTTCTCTCAGAGGTGCTTGCAACAATTACCACGGGACACTGAGACACAGGGGCCTATTAGGGCAGGGCTGACGGGAAACTAATGCTGTCTGCTCCGCCCTGAGACTCCACCACATCCAAGCTGAGCACAGAGGCTTTTGCAAGTCTTATTTCATAAGGGTGTCTCCAGCACAGTTCTCCCAGTGTAGACACAGCTGATCCTCACAGCCAACTGGCCTGGAGGTCAATTCCTCCCATTGATACCAACAACAATCAAGGCTTAACTACAACAAGACTGTACACACAGTCCACAAAGGGGTGCACCAAGAGTGTCCACGTCAGGTAACTGGGGAGGCTGAGCCACTGGGCCCTATAGGACACTTAGCACAGAAAGCCACTCCATCAACTCAGGGAAGCAGCCAAAATGCGGAGACAAAAAAACAGATCACAAATGAAAGAAATGGAGGAAAGCAAATGACTGGATAGAGTTCAAAACCACGGTTATAAGGTTTTTCGAGAATTTTCTAGAAAAGCCCAATAAATTTAGCGAGACCCTCAAGGATATGAAAAAGGACCAACTAGAAATTAAGCATACACTGACTGAAATAAAAATATTATACAGAGATCTAACAGCAGACTAGAGGATCGCAAGACTCAAGTCAAATATTTGAAATACAAAGAAGCAAAAAACACTCAACCGGAAAAGCAAAAAGAATCCAAAAATATGAAGATAGTGTAAGGAGTCTCTGGGACAACTTCAAGCATACCAACATCAGAATTATGGGGGTGCCAGAGGAAGAGAGAGAGCAAGATACTGAAAACCTATTTGAAGAAATAATGACCGAAAACTTCCCCCACCTGGTGAAAGAAATAGACTTACAAGTCCAGGAAGCGCACAGAACCCCAAACAAAAGGAATCCAAAGAGGACCACACCAAGACACATCATAATTAAAATGCCAAGAGCAAAACACAAAGAGAGAATATTAAAAGCAGCAAGAGAAAAACAGTTACCTACATGGGAGCACCCATACAACTGTCATCTGATTTCTCAACAGAAACTATGCAGGCCAGACGGGAGTGGCAAGAAATATTCAAAGTGATGAATAGCAAGAACCTACAACCAAGATTACTCTACCCAGCAAAGCTATCATTCAGAATTGAAGGGCAGATAAAGAGCTTCACAGATAAGAAAAAGCTAAAGGAGTTCATCACCACCAAACCAGTATTATATGAAATGCTGAAAAGTATTCTTTAAGAAGAAGAAGAAAAAAAAGGTAAAGATAAAAATTATGAACAACAAATACATATCTATCAAGTGAATCTAAAAATCAAGTGAATAAAAGAATCTGATGAACAGAATAAACTGGTGAATATAATAGAATCAGGGGCATAGAAAGGGAGTGGACTGACAATTCTCTGGGGGAAAGGGGTGTGAAGGGTGCGGGAAGAGACTGGACAAAAATCGTACACCTATGGATGAGGACAGTGGGGGGGGGGGGTGGTAAGGGCAGAGGGTGGGGTGGGAACCGGGTGGAGGGGAGCTATGGGGGAAAAAAGAGGAACAACTGTAATAATCTGAACAATAAAGATATATTAAATTTTAAAAAAAAAGTAACGAAGTGAAAATCTATCATCCACATACACAATAAACTAAAATTGAAGACTACACAGGTAACTTAGTAACGGTTCCTCTAATAAAGGGCTTCGTGAAGATATGGCACAGATAAAGGAGTGAAGAAAAGACAGGCAAAGAGCATGCAGATAGATGTCACAGACACGTGATAAAGGATAAAACTAGCTCAGTTTGGCTGAAGTATAGATGACTAAGAAAAGCTAATGAAAAAGCAGTAAACATGAAAGGCCTTAACTGCTAAGACATGTTTTAACCTTTGGTTCCAAGTAAAGAGTACCAACCAAAAGAAGGTTTGAAACCCAAGAGCAGGTGTAATGATCAAATACGCAGTGTGAAAAATCAAGCATTCACAATGTAGAGGAAGGTCTGATGCTGGGGGAAGATTATGACCAGGAAGAATAGTAAGGAGACCACTAAGTAATACAGGCAAAAGAAAACTGAAGTAAGGCAGGAATATAAAAACAGAAAGGAGAGGGATTCAATACTCTTGTGATTAAAGTGGGTAACAGTACTACCAGCCAGGAGAGGGGATTAAAGAGACTCAAGACAGTGGGGGAGGAAACAGCTGGATATTAAATATAACAGAGCAGCATTTGAACTGACTGGCAATCTCGTTAAAAAGCAGGTTTGATTCAGGTTTGGTGCCTGGCCTGAGACTCTGCATTTCTAACAAGCTCCCAGGGGATGCTGAAAATTGATGGTCCGCCAACTTCAGGTACAAAGGAGTTAAGAGAACTCACATCATTCTTTTAATTCACAGCAACTCCTTCCTAGAAACACAGAAGAGACCCTCTTTCCATAGCACTAATGAGTGTTGTATCTTGTCAACTACTTAGTCTTATGAGATTCACTCTGACTGACAAGTACAATAGACCGAAGTCTATAAATATCTCAGATCCACTAACAGAAGTTTAATTTTCTCCCTTTACAAACCTTCTGTCTTTGGGAAGGCAAAGCAATACCAGACTTCCAGAGACATGAATGAAACTGGTTCAAAACACCAAGCCCAGACATTGACATATGCACTGACATATATGTATCATGAAGAGAACAAGTCATCCCAGGGAAAGCAATGTTTATATACTCACCTTTCTAGAAAGTGGATCTTCACCAAGTCTTCTCTCTTCCTCTCTACGACGCTCCCTTTCTTCTATTTCCAGCTCCCTTTGGCGTTTTTTTCTTTCCACTTCTTCTAACTTCTTGACCCGCTCCTGATATTCTCGAAGCTCTTCCTCACGTTTTGCCCGTTCTGCACGTTCTCTCTCTTCACGCTCTATATAATGTATTAGGTTAGAGAGTGTGCCTCCTACCTGCACCTTTCCTTTAGTGCTAGGTCTACTTCTTTGGTATTAAACATGGATAATATAGAGGCAAATCCTTTTTAAGAATTTAGAAATAGCTTACTAGCAGCTAAAGGACAAAATATTTGAGAAAACAAGTAGTATGCCACTCATCATTAATAGTTTTATAATGACTTAAGAAGACACTAGGAATCCCTCCTCAAATCCTAAGCATCTCTGATACCAGACAAAGGATCATTTGACAGACTTCATCTGACAGATATTCCTAAATAAATGTGAGTACTACACAGAATATAAGATAAAAAATTTAAAAGCAGTATATATTTTTAAAAGAACACCAAAAATGTGAGATTCAGCTGATATGACATACATCTTCACATAAAGCAAAAGTTAAAATCCCAGAAACTGAGAACTAGTTAGTTGCAGTTAATAAGTCAATGATCCCTACATCTCAATTCATTTATTTTCTAAATAAGACTGCTATAAACTGACCTAATATCAACCTTGTGTAATCCCACCTCCAATCTTGGTCTACAGTTACCTTTTAGCATTTGCTCTTCTGCCCTCCTTTGCTCTTCCTCTTCCTTTTCTCTATAGTAGGTTATTCTGCGTTCTTCTTTACGTTGCCTTTTACGTTCTTCCAAGCGATTATGCCTTTCTTCTGCTAATCGCTCTTCAAACTGTTTAAGTTTTTCCTGTAATTGGTTACCCCAAATTAAAAAAATATATATCAAGTTTTTTGGAAGAGCTACAAAACTAACAGAAAGTTTTAAGTTTACAAAAGCATTGCAGGTTTCTTGGAACCATAAAAAGTAAAAAAAAAACTAGAATTGCCAAATGATTGAAGGTTTTCTCAAATTTCTAAACATGTAAATTGTTGACAATATTAAGTGAGCCTGCCACCATACAAACTAAAATGAATGATTAAATTAGAATGTTAGGAACAGGACACTTGATTTTTTTCTTTCTGTAAACAGTAAACAAAAGCTTGTATCAATTTCAAATTTTATGCAGCCCACCATTGCCTTTAGAAAAAGTGATGGTTGACTACTTAGCTTAGAAAATATTTAAGAAATTTTCTATTAAAATATTATTTGAATGGTAACATTATATATGTTAGTTCAATACAGAATGTGCTACTGTATTGAAGAACACTTAAGGCAAAACTGAAACTCATGAACATTTCCCTGAAACCATAAATGTACCTCATAAACAGATTGTCGTGCTGCCTTGAGTCGCATTTCAAATAAATCTCTGTCTTCAAGCATTCGTGACATTCGATTCTTGTGTTCAAGAGCCTTTTCCCGTTCTAGCTGCATAGTAGTAATCTGCAAAAACATAATACAAAGTTAAATTTCCAAACCATTCATTATCTGATAACTAATTTACCCCAAATCCTGGCATATCTTTGCAGAATACAAGCAGCTCCTGTGCCTCGTCAACCTTACTATCCTTCATGCCAACAGGTCCCTAGGAAGGCAATCAGGGAGATGGATAAATGAGACATCTGCAAGAACGTTTTTATTCAGGCCCACAGTAGCACAAATTTTTATAAAGGAAAATCTATATGTATATGGTAAAACAAATAAAACACCAAAAAATGGTAGTAAGCACTATGGTTGAATTATTAAAGGCATTTCTTCCTTAAAAACAACTGGAGGTTCAGGCAAGATGAACTACAGATTAAAGAAGGCTTTCCTTTTGTGTCACAAGCGAAAAAAAATGGAAGGCTTCAGGGAAGAGATTGCAGCAAATCATCTCAAATATTTTATTTGGTCTGCAGCACTTTTCCTAGTTTTATATCACAAAAATTTCAACTTCTAAAAACATTTGTAAGAACTGGCAATACTTGTCCCACAATGACAACAATCCAATGGAATTGAGAAAGGGCTGCATTCTCCACACTGCAGTCCCCACAAATGTACACTGTCTCCTGCCTGTGGTTACTTTACTCTTTTTAACCAGAATGAAGTCATTTCTTTTTATTATAAATTTGGCTACTATAAGCAAACCTTACTTTTGTATCATCAAGTAAACAAAGACTAAAAAAAACTATAGATGGATTGTTTAATCACAAAACAACATATCGTATGATTCCATTTACATAAAATACCCAGAATAGCCAAATCTAAAGGCAAAAAAGATGAGTGGTTGCCCACAGCCAGGTGGTAGAAAGTTTAGTTCTACATGAGGAATAACTGATAAATGAGTACCAAGCTTATTTTTGGGGTATGTTATAAAATTAGATAGTTGCACAATTCTGTACTAAAAAGCTGCACACGATGGTGTGTGAATTCTGTCTCCATAAAGGTGTTTTTAAAAACTACACTTTTCAGCTGTACTTTGTATTTTGTCTCATTTTTTAAAAAATATATTTTATTGATTTTTTACAAAGAGGAAGGGAAGGGATAGAGTTAGAAACATCGATGAGAGAGAAACATCGATGAGAGAGAAACATCGATCAGCCACCTCCTGCACACTCCCCACTGGGTATGTGCCCGCAACCAAGGTACATGCCCTTGACCAGAATCGAACCTGGGACCGTTGAGTCCGCAGGCCGACGCTCTATCCACTGAGCCAAACCGGTTAGGGTAAGTCTCATTTTTTAATCTCACTGTGAAAATTTCTATCTGTCCACCAATCTGTCAGTTTGCACCCACTAAAGCACACCATTTCTGGCAAAAGATTACACAACAAATCAATTTTGCCCTAGTTGGTTTGGCTCAGTGGATAGAGCATCGGCCTGCGGACCAAAGGGTCCCAGGTTCGATTCCGGTCAAGGGCACATACCTTGGTTGCAGGTTCCTCCCTGGCCCAGGCCCTAGTCAAGGCTGGAACAGGAGGCAACCAATTGATGTGTTTCTCTCTGTCTTTCCCTCTCTTCCACTCTCCCCAAAAATCAATGGAAAATGTCCTTTGGTGAGGATTAACAAAATAAATCAATTTTGATATCCTGGTCCCATTAGTGACAGAGGATTTAATTATAGCTTACAGTCTAAAAATATTTCAATTAAATTAAAATCTTACTCTTTCTTCTTCTTGTTGTTCCCACAGATCCATGTCTTTAATTCTCTGTTCTTCATAAGCACTTTTTATTAAAGGGATTTCTTCCAAGCGTTTAGCTCTTTCAAAATAATCAATCTGAATAACATGAAAATAAATGTAGTTTAAAAATATATATATTTTAATCTGACATGTTAAAATTTTACCAGTTCTTTCATTTACCTTCTTTTCTTGATTCTTCAGGCGTTCCTGAAGTTCCTTCTTTTCTTTCTCTAGTTGTTCAACCTGCTTAGCCATGATGAAATCTGGATCCAGTTCTTCAAGATCCTGAAAGGTAATACAAATGCACAATCATTAATAAGAATGCAAGAGAAATGCAATGGAGCACTGCTTCTAGAATCAAATCCTAAATTACTTTTTATACAATGGGTAAATTTAAGCAATGTGAAAATGTTTTACAACAGCCACGTTTCCACTTGATTATAAGGACAAAAATATGCATGTACCCAAACTCCGTTTTAACAGTGGTGAAAAACTGTACTGCTATTAAAAACAAATTAGAGACCCGGTGCACAAAAATTCGTGCACTAGGGAGGGGGGGCGTCCCCTCAGCCCAGCCTGTCCTACTGACGGCTTGGGCCTGCTCCCTATGGCCTCCCTCTGCGGGAGGCGACTGGGCTGATCAGGGGAAGGCACCGCCCCCATCACTGCGTTGCTGTCGCCACTGCCGGCCGCGGCAACTGTGAAGCCTGAACCCCGGGCCTCGCAGCCGCCGGGGCTCACAGCTGCCTGAGCCCACGGCTGCGTATTACCCTTTTATTAGTATAGATTATTAGTATAGATGCTTACTTCACGGATTTTAGTTAATAAATCCTGTGTACCAAAATGAATGAAACAACCAAATAACCCAAAATAAACCAATAAGTGATAAAGGACTGTGCTTCTAAGAGATCTGGATAAAACTAAGTTTAATGAGTAATGTACTACATACTTCAATATCAATATCTTTGAATGCTTTGGCACCCAGTTCTGTTTTCTTGATCTGTTCCAGCCGCTCACGAACAGTTTTCTTTTTGATTTGTTCATGTTCTTGTAAGATACGTTCCTTCTCTCTCTCCTTTGCCTCCTGTCTCAGCCTCTCTTCTTCAGCCTTCCGTACTTTCTGGAGTTCAGCTTCCCTCTGCTCCAATTCTTCTTTCTCACGCTGAATATTCAGACTCTCAAGCCGCTCTTTCCTTTCCTCAATTGTCTGACGGCGAGCCAGGATACGCTGATGCTCTTTCCGTGAATTTTTAAGGTATGCAGTAACAGCCAACTGATGTTGTTCTTCTTTCTCTTGCTTCAAAAACAAATGCATTTAAAAAATTAAGTGACATACCATGGTATTAGCCATCAAAAATTACTAAATAATTCTGAGTTATTACCCTTATGTGTTTGCATTTAATAACAGAAGATGACATTATTCAAACTACAAGCTCTCAGTTCCAAATGCTATGTCGCTACTCCCACAGCAATGACATAGCTGAAAAACCTGTATTTGCTAGGTCAACTTTTCTCTGCACCAAATCTCCTTTGAAGTGTTCAAGCCAGGGAGGAATACTAACAACACACAAAGAAAAAAACGTAGGCATGAAGGCAAAGCCCAATCAATCATAGTACTCCCAATTGGGATCTTCACTGTGTGGTCTGTTGTACACCCACCTAGTACTTGTATTATTATGTGTAATGTATTATTTTATCCAATGGAAGGCATCTCAGTATTCTGTACATCTGATAGACATTTGCTAAAAATACCAAAAATACCAAATACAACTGAATAGGTAATCTATATTAAATCCCTTCTTTCAGACACCATCTCAAACCTTTTTGTGAAAGACATAGCATAAGGGCCCCTCATAATTTCTGTAGTCTATTTCTCCCAAAGATGCGTACCAGTATATGAGCTGGTTTAATGACTTCAAGTGCTTTTGCGAGTACTGAGGACATGGCTGTCAGCTGGTTTCTTATCTGTTCCGAAGGCATACTTTGCAAATAAGGACCAAGTGGAGCATCTTCTCGAGTAGCATAATTCAAATCAGATCCAAAACTAAGGGTCCGAGAAGTGTGGTCAATACGAACCTTTGAAAAGTAAATATTATCATCAATAGTTAAGTCTATATGTATATATGAAGTCCAACTTCTGATAAAAAATTTCAACTGAACTTGAGAAAAAAATTAAAGAATGTTGAATACAAAACCTACAAGATTAGCTCAGGAAAGCTTTAAATCGGTGCCAATGTACCAAGAGCTAAGAAACAAAGGTTATGTGTTTTTCGTCCTCAAAGGGCCTTGCCTTCCCCCTCAGTGTCCCCTTACAGCACATACCTGCAGGTCGCAGTGCCTGGCTGCATCTACAATGGCACGTTCCAGTTGGAAAGCATCAACAAAAGGAACCAGAGAAGTCAAACGAGAAAACTCAATGCTCTGATAAATTTGTGCCACCTGTATAAAAAACACACAAGGTTACTAAAAATAGCTTATCGTTTATTCAGCATTTTTTATATGCAGTCTTATACAATCACTAAAGGCCTGGTGCAGTGGAGTCCCCTAGCCTGGCCCGAGCCCTCTTGCAATCCGGGACCCCTCAGGGGATGTCGGAGAGCCAGTTTTGGCCCGATCACCGCAGGCCAGGCCAAGGGACCCCACCGGTGCACAATCGAGGCCAGGGAGGGACCATGGAAGGGATTCAGGGCATGTCCAGCCCTTCTCGCCCAATCGCGATCAGCCCGACCCCAGCAGCAAACTAACCTATCGGTCGGAGTGTCTGCCCCCTGGTGGTCAGTGTGCATCATAGCGACTAGTCGAATGCTCGAACTAACAGACACTTAGCATATCAGTCTTTTACTACATAGGATAGGATGGGAAGTAGAAATTATGCCCATTTTTCAGAGAAAAGAAGTTGGAAGCTCAGAGTAGCTACATTACCAGTACATTGCTGGAGTTGGCATTCCAATAAAAGGCTCTCAAACCCAAGTCTTATGCTTTAAACCAGCTGTCGCCAACCTTTCGAACCTCACGGACCACCAGTTGGCAACTGCTGCTTTAAACCATCACCCCATACCATTTCTGAAAAGCATCATCTATTCATAGTTTCATAAAACAAAACAAAAAAACCTAACTGGTTACATATTTGCAGATAAAGACCAGCTACCTAATTCACCTGAACACTTTTTATAAAACTGTTTGTCTGAAGGAGACTGGCAGCATTACTACTTAGTTATACCGCTAATTAGCCTTCAACTATTTGTATAGCACATGAGAAATAACACTGCTCACATATACGAGAAAGCAGGTCAATGAAATGTGCACAAATACTGAAGTGAACATATAATAAAAGCCTCTCCCCCAAAATGAAACAAATGAAAGATAAAACAGAAACTTTTAAACCATATTATAAACTACAGTAGTCAAACTTAAGAAATCAGACTAAAATGTTAAAAGACTGATAATACCTAGTGTAAGCAGGAGAAAAGGCTTTCTCATTTACAACTGGTATGTCCCTTAATACTCTTTTCAGGAGCTTTAAACGTGTAAAGTCTATGACTAATTCTTATGCTACAGAAAATCACAGAAGTATGCAAAGATAAGAGTAAAATACTGCAACGTATTTTTTCTAATTGCAAAAAGCCGAGCAATACAGATTTATATCAATAGTCTGAATATATAAGTCATAGTACCCTTAGACGATGAAAAGCCTTGTAGGTATTAAACGAAATAAGGTAGACCCTACATTACTAACAAGGGAAAATGTACAAAGATACTGTTCAACAAAAAAAGCAGTTGTAAATTATGTATAATTATTTTTTTCATATCAAACAGATAGGACTAATTTTGGACAGGGAATAGAATTTGGGGAGACTTTCATTTCCTATGTCATTCCTGAATTTTTCAGTTTTGCAATCAAAACAATCAAGAAAGCAATTCCAGTTCTTAAATAAAACATCCATTTTTCATTTGTACCTGCTGCAGAAGACGGAGTATGGTGTTATTTTGCAGCTGTGGGACATACTGTTGCAGCTCTGGTTCCTTTTCAGGTTGGTCCTTAACCCAATTTAGAACCTATAAAAATCCATTAAATTAAAAAAAAAACTTATACTTTCTATGTAACAGATACTAAAACATCTACAGAACTTTTTCAATTTCCTTAGACAAAAATATCAACACAAAAAATGCAGAATGTGTAATGAAGCTATGAATACTTGTCTGAAGGTGACTGACAGCAATGGCTAAGGCAAGCCATGCTGCTAATTTACCTCCACAGGTTTGTTTAGCACATCAGAAATACCTTTTCTCTTGACATAAAGAAAAAAGACAATGAAATGTGCACCGACTTCAAACACATAGGACAATACTTCTCTCTTAATAGAAATATATCTGAAACTGCACTAGGACATGCTGTATGGTGATACAATCAAACATAAATGCAAAGGCTTACCTTTGTGACTCTCTCACAGAGTTTTAGGGGGTTAAATTCTACTTCCAACCAATTGTAAAGGTCTTTCACTTCTGAGACAACATATTGTAATACATTGAATCTGACCTACAGTAAACAAAACAAAAAGTTTAATTGCTAAAGGAAAATTTCCAATGGGAATTATGAACTGATTAAAAAAATATACATAATTAGGAATCTGGAAAATGATTAACAAGTAAAACACCAGTATTTAATCATGAATTATAAAACCTGAACAGTTTTCTGTTCAAAGCATATATAATACTAGGAGCCCAGCACGCGATTCAAAATCATGTGGTGCCGCCCACTCTCGAGTTGCCGATACGGCCCTCCCTTGCTCCTGGGGCCCCGCAGCAGCCTCAGCCGCTGCCGCAGCCAGCCCTGCCTCTGTCTCCAGCCCTTGAAGCAGCCACAGCCGCTGCTGATCAGGCCCTCCCCCAGCGCAGGTGTGCAAAGACCCCTGCTGCCCTGCCTCCAACACTGCACACGCAACCTCCTCCTGTCCCGTCGATCTGTTACGGTGTCCTGGTTAATTAACATATTTCTCTATTATTTTTGTGTGTGTGTGTGTGTGTATATGTATGTATCTATAATAATAAAAGCATAATATGTTAATTAGACCAGAAGTCCTTCTGAACGACCTTCCAGACAAAGCCAGGGCTGCCAGGGAAGCCCGGATCCCAGGTGCCAGAGGGAAGCCAGTGCTGGCAGCCAGGGGAAGGAAGGCCTACTCTTACATGAATTTCGTGCATCAGGCCTCTAGTATATATATATGCATGTTCAAATGTATACCAACCATATCATTAATAAGGCCAATTCGTGTTGGTGGGGCTTGAAGACCTAGCAGTGTTGCAAGACGTCGTTGTTTTTCAACTATGATACCATCCATATCCAGAAGTCGAGCAATATCAGTACGCTCAGGGGTAATAGGGATGGAAAGAGTGGCCAAAAGCACTCTAGTAGACATTCTGCAGAACAAAATTACAAAATCTGTTAAATTTGTAAATGTTACTTGATAAGCAGAAAGACATTACTCTTTAACCATCTAGTACAATATGCCAGTGACAGACTATGTATATCACCATGTGAGTGTGAACTATATTCATAAATATTCGTTAAAGCATAAATTTATAAATGGACCATACTAAAATGAATACCTTAAGAATAAAAACTTCATCCACCCACTTACTCCTGTCAAATTTGTTCTAAGAATAGGTTTTAAATACTTATATATGGATAGAAAGCTTATACCTTAACACTGTCTTTTATATTCAATATTCCTAATGTTCCATTTTTCTCAATTGCACCATAGGCAGAGTTGGACAAGATAGCTACTGAAGATCAAGAATACTACCCAAGCCCTACCTGGCTCAATGGATAGAGCGTCAGCCTGTGGACCAAAGGGTCCCCGGGTTGATTCTGGTCAAGGGCACATACCTCAGTTGCAGGCTCCTTCCGTGCCCGGGCCCTGGTCAGGGCGCATGCAGGAGGCAACCAATCGATGTGTTTCTCACACATCAATATTTCTCCCTGTCTTAACCTCTCTCTTCCACTCTCTCTGAAAATCAAAGACAAAATATCCTCGGGTGAGGATTTTAAAAAATAATAAAGGAAAACTAATAAAATAAAGTAAAATAAAATAAAAAGAATACTATCCAAGGAGAGTATCTGGAGTGGATAGAGACGAGGAATGCTGCTAAACATCCTAAATGCACAGTCCCCCACCACAAAGAATTATCCAAACCCAAATATCAATAATGCAGAGGCTGAGAAACCCTAATCTAGAACATACTACCATGTCATTTAGTAATAGATATTTGTTTCATAATGTCAGTTCTATCCAACTACAATATTCTTACCTTTGCATCTCTTCTTGGGTAAGATTCTTTCTCATTTCTCTAGATAGATGGTAAAGACGATGGAGCGTAGATGCATGAAAAAGAGCATTTCCAGATTTCCAAAAGACAGTTGAGACTTTGTTATAGTAATTTGCCATCAACTGAGGTTTAGGTGGTTTTTTAGATAAAGAGAATAGCCCATGAATATCTTCCACAGCTTTGAATGCTTCCTAAAATTAGGAGTATAAATTAGTCATTGCATTCTAAACGAAAGAAAAATCTAATTCAAATCTAATTGTGAAACCTAAAGCACAAAACACAATAAAAGTGGCAAATAAAATGCTTTCATGTGTGGTTCTTTTTATTCATCTGTCTGTAACCTAGTATCTGATATATTTCTAAAAACTGCCATAATTGCAAAAATACAAAATTCTTAAAACTCTTTAAAGTAGAAAGAGCAGACTTGTTAAGAAAAATGTGTATAGCATCACACCACTTGGGGGAATATATAAAAAAAATCTGGAAGAACACAAAACACAATAGAAGTTATTCTGAGTTGTAAGATCATATATGAATATTGTCCTCTTTATATTTATCCATATTTTCTATAATGAACACGTTTTCTTGTGTTCTATATAACGTTTTCCTCCTTAATCCATCAGGTAGTTATTTTAAGAATGTCCCTACAGAAAAAGGAAGTTATCATAAGAAAATAGTGGGAAATCAAATCCCATTTTTCACCTGGCTAAAAAACTACTGATTTCTCTTCAATTTCAATTAGATTTTGGGGGATTAAATACATTAAAGTTTCAACTTATGACTACAAAATCATGTGAAAATGTCTTTGTGGAATTATTAGTGTGAAAAGGCCAAGTAGAGAATGATTCCCAACACAGCTGAGATGTCCAACGTAGGACTGATTACCCATCATGTATGCTAAGTCAAAGCAACGCCAAGAAACCTAGGAGGAAATCCAGCGCATCACTTCTCTTTTCACAGTAAAAGACAAGTTTTGTTTTTTAATTTCCAACCTGACACCACCAATACTTTTACAAAATACAATAATATCTCCTCTGGACTTATTTCATCACGAACCAGTAAAAAGTTCACACATTAAGAAGCACTGAGGCCCTAACCGGTTTGGCTCAGTGGATAGAGCATTGGCCTGTGGACTCAAGGGTCCCAGGTTCGATTCCGGTCAAGGGCATGTACCTTGGTTGCAGGCACATCCCCAGTGGGGGGTGTGCAGGAGGCAGCTGATCGATGTTTCTCTCTCATCGATGTTTCTCTATCTCCCTCTCCCTTCCTCTCTATAAAAAATCAATAAATTAAAAAAAAAAAAAGAAGCACTGAGGCCCTAACCGGTGTGGCTCAGTGGATAGAGCGTTGGCCTGCGGACTCAAGGGTCCCGGGTTCGATTCCCGTCAAGGGCATGCACCTTGGTTGTGGGCACATCCCCAGTAGGGGGCGTGCAGGAGGCAGCTGATCGATGTTTCTCTCTCATCGACGTTTCTAACCCACTATCCTTCTCCCTTCCTCTCTGTAAAAAACCAATAAAATATATATTTTTTTTAAAAAAGAAGCACTGAGGACTATTTTATATGGAAAGAAACTGGGTCCAAAAGAAATTACACGATTTGGCCCAGACTTCATAGCTGGCACCTAGAACCAAAATATTCTAAGATTTCCTGTCCAGAACTCTCCCTACTGCATCAGACAAGCTTAAATTCCTCACTTATAAAAACTAACCAACAGATATCAAGATAAAGATACTTAGGAAGGGGGGAAATATGGGCTGTTACCTGCCACAACTCCATGCTAATAGCACTGTCCAACTGAACAAGCCTGGTCTCCAAATGCATAGACTGGCTCTCTGGATTATTAAGATTGATTGCTGTACTTTGATTGTGGTGGCGTTGAATCTGAGACAAGTGCATTCTCAAATTGTCACACAGCTTACGGAATTCAGCCTTACGGGTGTATTGGAGGCAGAATTTGAAAGCTATAAGCATAAAAGTAAAATATATTAGGTACTTTCCACAATCAACTTAAGTATTGAGTAAGTTTTATTTCATGTAATAAGGTCAGCTATTTAAATAAGATTTACCAAACTAATCATGTCTTTAAAAGTGATTAGAGTTGTAATTCACTTCATGTGACCCAACCACCTTTTGGATATAGTCATTAGCATGTCCTAGGACTAAAATATGGTTCTGAGTTTACAATGGGAAATTATTCAAATTGGGGTCTAAGAGGGACTCACCTTTCAAACACTTATTTCAAATCCTAAAACAGCAAAAAAAATTCTAGCCTGAAATACAAACGACCCTTGAACAATACAGGTCTGAACTGTGCAGGTTCACTTATACACAGGTGTTTTTCAATAAGTACTATAAATCTATTTTCTCTTCCTTACAATTTTCTGAACATTTTTTTTCCTCTGGCTTACTTTAGTATAAGGATACAGTATGTAATATTTATATAAAATATGTGCTAATTGGTTATGTTATTGTTAAGACTTCTAGCTAACAGTGGACTATTAGTTACATTTTTAGGGAGTCAAAAGTTCTATGCAGATTTTCAACTGCATGGGGGACCAACACCCCTAATCCCCATGCTGTTAAAATGTACAATGAACTTTGTTACCTAACTTGCATAGACAGGAAGCCTTTGTACTAATGAAAACTGTACACACTGGGGACTTGTGGTAACCTAATTTCAACTGTGTACATAGATGTGCACGTGAACTACTTGCTGTCTTTAAAACATTAATATTTCGCCCAGCTGGTGTGGTTCAGTAGTTGAGTGTTGTCCTATGAATCAGGAGGTCGCAGTTCTATTCCCAGTCAAGGCACATGCCCAGGTTGCAGGCTCGATCCCCAGTCGGGGGCGTGCAGGAAGAAGCCAATCAATGATGTTTCTCTCATCCATGCTTCTATCTATCCCTCTCCCTTCCTCTCTCTAATAATAAAAATAAATAATATCAATAAAGTTTATTTTTTCAATCACCTGGAAAACTCCAAAATGACTTTAAAAGGTCTTGCATTCATCAATGAAATACATTTCATATAAAATTACCATAAATAATAAAACAAATTTCTTAAAAAGTCACTTATTTACTACTCAAATGAATGCCAATATTTCAATAGGGATAAAAACTATGTAAAATAAGTACTACGAAAAAGAAGTTAACATTAACAGTTAATCTGTTGCAAAATCTATTCGTTAAGATTTTTTTTAAATTACTACTGATATCTAGAGAGAGAGGGAGAAAGAGAAACACTGATGTGAGAGCAAAACATGGATCAGCTGCCTCCTATATGCCACCCACCAGGATTGAACTTAACAACCTGGGCATGTGCCCTGATCAGGAATCAAACCAGCAACCTTTCAGTGCCCAGGACAAGGGCCTGAGCTGCAAATTATATTCGTAAGTCAACTTTTCAATTCAGTTCTTGTTTTACCTTGTTGGGCAATATCATGGTAGAGACGCTCTACTCTAGAATTGTTTCGAAGAAGGTCCAAACACTGTCTGTATGATTCCCACAGGAATTTAACCCATGGAGTTAAAAGTAACCTGTCAGTACGATCCTGAGTGTCTTCGCCACTTACAGCACTTAGGAGAACACTACAAAAACATAAAATATATTGAAAACATTTTTAGACATGGTTTCCTACTTTGCCATGACGAAAACACCAAAACCGATAATCATTATTAAATAGTACATATTCTTCCTACAACTTTGGACAAACTATAAAGCTGTCACACTTAGTGTCCAAGTATTTGAATTCCCAATCCATAGTACAACCATTTAAATTAATATATACCAATATAAAGGTTGTAATTTTTCACTTTTATGAACTTTGACTAACACATGATTCTTTTGGTTACTATATATTTGAAATCTCAAATATTAGCAATCTTTCTAATAAACACCTACTTCAAATCAGGATGGAGACACATGTATAGAAAAGTTTATTAGCAGTTTAACCCACATACCTCTCAGGAGTTTGAATATTATCCAGATCTTCTATGTCTAAGACCATCTGCTGGGATTCTTCTTTAGCGGCTTCAGTTTTTTCCTCTGCCAATTTCAAATATGCCCTAACAACATCCTCTAGAGATTTGATGTTCACCTAACAAAAACAAAAAAATAAATAAAACTTTCCCCAACAAAACATAAAATACCTTAAAAGCAAATTTTATGACATAGCATATATTTACTTTGAACGGTAAACTCAAAATTACTAAATGCACTTATAAAAAAATATTAAACCCAGCTCTGTTCATACCTGTTGACAAATGTTCTTATACTGGTATAATCCTTCTTTAGCCAAATGGCTCTTGCGAAGATCCACACAAAGTTCCAAGTATTTCAACATGATTGGTTCGTGTATTTTTTGCCATGTTCTATGTTTCTTACTTTTCATAACATCATAAAGAACATCCAAAGCAGGTTGCTTTTTGCCAACCTCAAGAAATTCTGGAAAGGTAATTCAGCAGAATTAAAATCAGTAATATATATTATACAAAAGTCTAAAGCTTGCTTTTTAAATTGGCTATTTTACTTTCTGAACTCATTACCATCTCTTTTTAGGTCACATTTATTTTTGACTTCTAAAACTATGCCAAAATTATCTAAGGTAAAACCATGAAAACCAGTTACTATCTCAAAATATGGTCTACAATTCCTCTGTACCAAACATATCTTTCTAAATGATTTTAAAGTTCCAGAAACTGAAGTCATGAGGGAAACTAAGTCTCCCCAACAAACGGAGAAAAGTGTGATTTTAGTCACCAGTGCTCTGATATAATCTTTGCTAGTTCATGCTAAGACTTGAGGCAAGCCCTAGCCGGTTTGGCTCAGTGGATAAAGCGTCGGCCTGCGGACTGAAGGGTCCCAGGTTCGATTCCAGCCAAGGGTACATGCCTGGGATGTGGGCTCGATCCCCAATAGGGGGCATGCGGGAGGCAGCCGATCAATGATTCTCTCTCATCATTGATGTTTCTATCTCTCTATCCCTCTCCCTTCCTCTCTGAAATCAATAAAGAAATATTAAAAAAAGACAGTGTTTAAAAAAATAAGTAAATAAAGCATTAAGAAAAAGAAGACTTGAGGCAAGAAAAATATATTAAATTTGTGTTCCTTTAAGATCAATTGACTGTCAGTCTATTTCTGGGCTCTCTATTCTAAATATTCTCTATTGATCTATGTATCTAGTCGTTTACCAATACCTCACTGTCTTGATTCCTATAAAGGAATGCATGGTAAAGTCTTAGACCGGGTAGTATGAGTGTCCTAATGCTCTTCTTCAACATCGTGTTGGTTATACTAGGTCTTTTGCCTTTCATATAAACTTTAGAATTAGTTTGTAGATATCTACAAAATAACTCATGGGGATTTTCAATTGGGATATTCTATACATCGAGTTTGGTAGAACTGACAATTTAAATTTTAGTCTGCCAAAACATGAGCAAAAAGTATGCCTCTCAGTCTAAACATGAGGAAATATTAAGACAGATTCCCAATTGAGGGACATTCTATAAAATGCCAGACCAGTACCCCTCAAAATTATCAAGGTCATCAAAAAGGAAAGTCTAAGAAACTGTCACAACCAAGCAGCCCTAAGGAGACAGGACAGCTAAATGTGATGCATCCTGAATGAGGTCCTGAAACACAAGAAGGACATCAGGGAAAGCTGAGGAAATCTGAATGGAGTATGGCCTTGGTTAATAATAGTGCATCAGTATTTGTTCATTAGTTGTGACAAACGTACCATTATACTGATATAAGATATTAATAGGGGAAACTCTGGTATATATGGGACCTCTGTACTACCTTTACAGTAATTCTGAAAATCTAAAACTTAATTTCTACAATTTTTATTTTTTAAAACTGGGGGGAAAATGTTTTAGAATATAGAGCAAAGAAACACTCTTTTGAATTTACTGCCAATTAAAACTGAAGGCAATATTTGGCAATATTTCAAAATCCAGTTCTAATCTCATGTTCTATGTATATTGCTCATTTTGAAATTCAGTCAAAAGCAAAGGCCCCACCAAAACCGGTTTGGCTCAGTGGAAAGAGCGTCAGCCTGCGGACTGAAGGGTCCCGGGTTCGATTCCGGTCAAGGGCATGTACCTTGGTTGTGGGCACATCTCCAGTGGGAGGTGTGCAGGAGGCAGCTGATCGATGTTTCTCTCTCATTGATGTTTCTAGCTCTCTATCCCTCTCCCTTCTTCTCTGTAAAATATCAATAAAATATATTTTAAAAAAAATAAAATAAAATAAAAGCAAAGGCCCCTCTATCACATTATTTCTGACTAAAGTTGAAATTTATCTTATTTATCATTTTTTGCTTTCTTTTACACAAACAATAAACTGGGGGGGAGAAAGGTTTAAGTCACCTGGTTATGTTCAACTTAAATTCAATACGTAATTGCCAAATTTCACAGTACCTTTTCAATGAACACTTGAACAACTTGGGAGCACTAAAACACTAGTTTTACCCTATACAAAATGTCTTAAAACACTACATCTTCATTTTTTTAAATCATTATTTAATTTCCTCCTTAAAAAAAGAAATCTGGCCCTAGCCGGTTTGGCTTAGTGGATAGAGCGTCGGCCTGCAGACTGAAGGGTCCCGGGTTCGATTCCGGTCAAGGACACATGCCCAGGTTGCAGGCTCGATCCCCAGTAGGGGATGTGCAAGAGGCAGCCAACCAATGATTCCCTCTCATCATTGATGTTTATATCTCTCTCTCCCTCTCCCTTCCTCTCTGAAATTAATAAAAAATATATATTAAAAAATTATTAAAAAAAAAAATCTGGCCCTGACCGGTTTGGCTCAGTGGATAGAGCGTCAGCCTGCGGACTGAAGGGTCCCAGGTTCAATTCCGGTCAAGGGCATGTACCTTGGTTGCGGGCACATACCCAGTGGGGAGTGTGCGGGAAGCAGCTGATCAATGTTTCCCTCTCTTCGATGTTTCTAACTCTCTATCCCTCTCCCTTCCTCTATGTAAAAAAATCAATAAAATATTTTTTAAAAAAATCTGCCCGGCCTGTGTGGCCCAGTGTTTGCGCACTGGCCCATGAACCAAGAGGTCACTGGTTCAATTCCCAGTCAGGGCACATGCCTGAGTTGCGGGCTTGATTACCCAGTGGGGGTGCGTGTAGGAGGCAGCGATCATTGGTGTTCCTCTCTCATTCATGTCTCTACATCTCTATCCCTCTCCCTTCTTTTCTCTCTAAACAATAAAAACATATTATTAAAAAAAAATTCTTTGCCTTGGCCAGATAGCTCAGTTGGTTTAAGTGTCATCCCAATATGCCAAGGCTTTGGGTTCCATCCAGGTCAGGGCACATACAAGAAGCAGCCAATGAATGCATAAATAGGTGGAACAAATCAGTGTTTCTCTGTTTTTCTCCCCCTTCCTCTTTCTCACTAAAAATCAATAAATTTTTTAAAATATTTGACAAAGAATTAAGAGTAAACTAACAATGTGTAGCATTATCTACCATGCAACTCTGTGCTAACTAACCAAAGAATAGGCAAAAAGGCCCCTTATTTGGGGGTCTTACTAGAACTACAGGTTTAGTAATTCTCTAATATTTCTTCTTCCAATTATCACATCTTTCAGGAATGCTGACTGTGAACATTCCTTGCCCTGAGAAAACTACAAACAATATTGTAACTCTCTAGTATAGAGAAAGTTTGCAACAGGATACTAGTAAATCACAACACAACATACTGAAATAAATACCTTTATACAATATCCTACTTCATCAAATATTCCTCATATGTAAATGAATGCAAATCCCTCTTTAATACTTCAAGTTAATAAACTGAATATTAATATTTCCTTATGAGAGAAAGTCCTTTTTCAGTTATTTTATTACACGCTGTCCCCCAAAATGCTACAAAATGAAACAATACGTATTATAACTAGATACCTTATTGGAATAATAAACCTTTCCTGTTCTAAGGGGTGGACCTACCGATCTTATTCCTGGAGCATGCACATAAGGTTATTTTCTAAAATGCAACAGAATTTAGGTATTTTCACAACTATTTAACAAAAACTGTATCTATCAGCCAAAAATTGGGGAGCAAATGTTTTTAAATTTATCCTTTACATTGAAAATATTGTTAACAGCAGCACTAAAATGACCTATTCTACACTATTCCCAATCTTATATTGAAGATTTAAATCTTACATTACTGTACATAAGTACTGTCAATATCTTTTAACATAAAATAGGGACAAAGAGAGTTAAAGTTGAGAGCTGGCCCCAGTATGTTGTGATGACAAAATACTAAACTGCCTAAAAATAGTTCACTTTCCCAATCTCTTGATTTTTAAATGAGAAAGTATGGTTTCTTAATGACATTCTAAAAATAAAAGTCTTGTTTAGGAATACAATTAAGAGTCTTTTTCACTCCTAGATAGCCAATCAAAATTTGCTTCCAAATCCCATACCATACTTTCAAACAAGCCAAAGCAAATGCATTAAAAAATAATTTTTATTGGACAAACACTTCAACCATCAACAAACAAATGTTTTTAAAAGAAAAAACTAGAATGGGAACAGATTTCTCATGATAATCCATGATGTCTTTACCCCAACACAGTGGTCGGCAAACTGCAGCTCGCGAGCCGCGGTTTGCCACTCTGTTGAAAAATGAGTTTGCCGACCACTGCCCTAACAATATACAAGGAGGATTTAAATGTAGTTCCTCTGAATTATCTGATTTGGGGTGAGGGGGTAAGTCTGGAAAGAACTGTCACACTAAAGGCTCTATTTTGATGTTTAAAGAATGTTCCTTTCCAGATTGATATTTCTGAAACAAAAATAAAAATCTGGAATTATAAACTATTAGTGCATCCTGAGTTTACCTTCCATACACAGTGAGTGAAACTATGTATCTATAAAGAAAAAGTTTAGATGAACCTCTCAATCTTACTAGTTTGTGCAGCAGACCAAGTAGATAAGCTATATTGTTACACAATTTGTGGGTTTAATAACAATTATTTTGATATCCCCCGGTAGTTTAATTAAAAAGCTATTACAGGGTCAGAAGCAGCTAATTTGGCACTACTAACAATATAATCTGGAAAAAGGGCTTTTCCCAAGTGATACCAGATTATGAATTTTTTGCCTGTAACTGTTGGGCCAAGCTCTCATATTCCTGAATAATTACTGCAATTGTTTCCAAAAACATTGCTCTGATATACAGACTCAGGGTGACCTGAAGGATTATTCTACTTAAATTTATTCACATTTTATTAATGGATTTGGTCTTAATGTGTTTGAGGTTACAAATGTTAGATAAAACATTTAGATAAAATGAGGTTATTCCCATTGAATGAAAGGTGCTTTTATTATCATCCTATTTAGTTTTTTAAGCAGTGCCATTCACCATCTACATTCTGCTCACCTTGACATTGAAGAGATCTCTTAAAAGATCAAAGGTACAAAAATTAATACATGAATGGCAAAGCATTTCATCTCTACCACAGAAACACCCATCTTACAGCTTAAAAGGGCTGCAGCATGGAGCCTAGCCTTTTTGTAAAACTACAGAAAACAAAATTCACTCCCACCAGCAGTATCCTTCTCATCTTGCCTACTTTAATTTTAGATGCTTTGCCCAACTTCCCCTTCATGAATCAAATCAATTTCAACTTAGAAAATGTGGGGGGGAAAAGGTTTTAAGATTTGTTACACATTATGTATCCCTACTAAGTTTAAAAAGTTACTGAAATATTAAGTTCATATGAAGGTTCAGAAGGGAGGAGTGATGAAGGAAATAAAGCCTGAACACATCAAATGAGTAACTTTCAGGCCATGGAGATTACAGTGCTTCAGCCTATTAGAAAGGGGGAAGGAAGGTGTTGGTAAAAGCATTCAAATGACTGTAAAACAGATCTACAATAGCAAACCCAGTAGAGTTTTACCCAAGTCATTTAATATAATGGTAAATTTTGAAACTTTAAAAAAATATCATAACTTTGCTACAATCTTTATTTTGTAATAAATTTCTATTTTCTTTCCTATAAACTTAAACAGCTCACCTGTTCTAACCATGAGATAGCTGGTTAGAATGGGTAGTTGATTAGATCTTTAGTTGTAGGTTTTTTTTGAACAATTACTCTGTCCACAGAATGTACAATTAACCTATTCCAGACTGTTAACTCTCTCAAATGTTACTTTTAGTTAAAATGATGAGCATGTGACAAACATATCTCTAGCCCTGCTAGGTCAATTTCATGTACTGACTGACACTGACCTTTCCGAAAGAGGAATTTTCAAACCAACCAACAAAATAAGCCCCACAAACATAATACCGTAACACACAAGGTATATCCATCAACAACATGGATGAGACCCAAAACTTGTGTGGGTGGAGGAAGGGTGAAGACAAGGGCTATGGGTGCCCTAACAGATTGCTAGGCTAATAAAACCCTAAACAAGTAAGTTTTTTTAACTTAATTAAAGATCCGAGACAGGCATAATACATTTGTACCCCCATAACGCCAACGTAATAAATGCCTACTGAATACATCGGGACACGCACAAGTTTTCCCGAAATGGCCCCTAGCTCAAGTACACATAGGGAAATAGAAATCGCAGGCAGCAACGCTGTGGCTCCTCTGGACGTCAAGAGACCTCAGTTTCATCCCCTGGCTCAGCAACTCACTCCCGGAGTGACCTTGGGCAAACCATTCTCTCTCTAGGCCTCAATTTCGTTATCTTTTGGGAGAACGTGAAGTCTTTCTGTTACTAGTATTAACTCTGGCCCAACTTCCTGTGATTCCGAATAGGCTTTTGGGCAGCGAATAATCAATGCCAGAAAAAAACCTGAAAACCGGTTATGTGGGTCAGAGTACCCGAAGCAAAGGCACAGTGGCTGGAGGAGAGTAAGTGGACCCTGACCCAGCAAAGCACCGCGCTGGATTTGGGGGGCGGAGGGGTCCGGGGGAGGGCCGGAGGTGGGACTGCCCGGCTCCCGGCCCCTGCGGGAGGTGGAGTCGAGGTTCTCGCGTGCATTGTCCCCGGGAGGGAGCCATGTTTCTTCCTCCCCGGCACTCCCAGATGGCGGCCCGGGGCGCGGGGGCCTAAGCAGACGAAAGACCCAGGGCCTGAAGAGCGAGGTGGGGGTAGACAGGGTGGAGGAGCCAGCTCCAGCCCGGGGGGCTCAGTCTCCGGGATGGCGGCCCCCAAGACTCAACAGAAGGCGACGGGGGGACGGAAGGGCCCCAGGGCGACGGTTCCCGGCTCCGCGCCTCCGACTCCCGGGTCAGTTGGAACGAGAAGGGAAACCATGCCCAACTACGGTCTGGGACGGCGGCGGGCAGGCCGCATCGATCCCTTCTCCGGCCGCAGTCAGGCAGCGGAACAGTGAGAAGCAGGCGCGGGCCCCTCGACCTCTGAGGCCTCGGCCACCCCAGCCCGGAGCGCCCCGACCCCCTACTCACCGTTGGCGCGTTTGAGGGCATTTTCCGGCCTCTGGAAATAGGCCGGCATCTTGGCGGCAGGCTCAGCTCACCCAGCGTCAGGGAACTCCTTAGTGGCCCGGGCCGAAGGGGAACCAGCGCGAGGTCCCACGCGCCTCACCAGCAGTGGCCCGCGCCCAGACAGCCAGCCAGCGATGGAAAGGAGGGACCCACGTGACCTCCGCGCGGCGGCGGCGCCGCTGCCCAGGCCCCGGATGTAGGGGGCGGACCTCCGCGTGCGCACCACCCGTCTCCCGCGCGCAGGCGCGCTGGCTTTACGCGCGTCGGCTGACGTGGCGGCGGCTGGCGCCACCCGCGCTCTTAGATGCCCCCTTGGAACTCCGAGCTTCAATGTAAGGGAAGCGATTCTCAGGCCCCTCACCGCTCAGGCGACAGTCGGGCCGGGAAAGGTGAGATTTGGGTCAGAATTTCCGTCTCTCTAGAAGGCAGGCGTCTGCACAGATTTATTTTTACCATGATTTGTGCCGAGTCGTGCAAAGTTAGAGTCAGTCAGGTCCATCCGCCTAGCAGTGGTCGGCAAACTGCGGTTCTGTTGACTAATGAGTTTGCCGACCACTGGGATAGGGGCTTAATCACAAGGAACAACAACAGCCTGTGATTATTGGAATCGAGAGTCTAGGTCAGTGGTGGGCAAACTCATTAGTCAAGAGAGCCGCAGTTTGCCGACCACTGGCCTAGGGCATGGCCCGTCTTGGCTGAGGGGAAATGCGGAATGCATCCGTTTAACGGAAATGCACTGAGCAGGTATCTTCAGGTCAGCGCTGCTCACCCGGGGAAAAAGTGGTGGCCAGTCACGTCACGGACTAGCACGGGGAGGAGCGATGCAGTAGATAACTACAGAAGCAAGCTCATTTCATATCTAGGTAAAATAAAAACGTTGGTGAGTCCCAGCTGGTTTGGCTCAGTGGATAGAGCCAAACCAGCTGGAAGGGTCCCGGGTTCGATTCCAGTCAAGGGCACCTACCGGGTTGCAGGCTGGATCCCCAGTATGGGGCGTCCAGGAGGCAGCCAATCAATGATTCTCATCGTTGATGTTTCTCTCCCGCTCCCTTCCTCTCTAAAAGGCATTTTTAAAAAATAAAAACGTTGGTGACAGAGATTGCCTGAGTGAGGGGGGCGCCCCCAGACAAGGCTAGTGGGGAGCGGAGACCTTAAAGATGGGGACAGACCAGTGACAGCAACCTATCAGAGGGCAAACGCGCTGCCGCCGGACAGACCTGCATGCTCGCAAGTACGTGGAGTGTTGTCGCCTTTACACTCAGCACACATGGCAAACGGAAGAAAAATAAGCGTTCGTGACAAGAAAATCAATGTATAACAGGCCTTTTGCTGCAGTCTTTATTGTTGATTAATAACCTTAATGTTCAAACATTATGTACACCAAGAGTTTGAAAGCCACTTAAACAGAATGTAATTGCTCAAGTCCTTGGTCTGAAATTAAGATGACTTCAGAAGAAAAATTCAGAAAGCAGCAGTGGAATAAATTATTGCAACTTGTATTACACATTTTGTAATAATGGAGGGTATGTGTGAATCAATGAGTACTACATTAATGAACGAGAAAACCACAGTATATACACACAAAAAGAATTTCCCCTCATTTTTTCTGCCTCAGCAAAGAGGTGTGTGTGGTGGTTTTTTGGTTTTGTTTTTTTTTTTCTATTTAACTGTAAATTTATCACTGAAAAAAATTTTGGGAAATGCATAGACAAAAAAATAAATCACAAATTCTAAAAAAAGATTATTTTTAAATTAAATTTCAGAGAGGTCTTCCTCCGAAATGTTTAAACCACTCCAAATGTCTGAGCTTACTCCCAAAAACGTAAGAGCCAGACAGCGTTGAGCAACAAGTACTAAGAAGCTGTAGGAACTGTTTTATGGGGCAGGATCAAGAGACTCGTGTGTGTGTATATAATAATTAAGTCAAAATTAAAGAGCTACACATAAGAGCAAATACAGCTTTTAAATGCTGTAGATAAAAAACTAGTAGGCCATAGAGAGACGTAACAATAAAATAGAAGGGAACCTGGCCTAAATAGAAAAAGCTTTCCAACATTCTTATCTTTCCATTATCATATCTGAATGAAAACGGTAATAAAATGACCTCATTAATTAATACTCACTATTTGGCAGACCTAAAACAAGGCAAACACTAGAAAATTGGGAGGTAAATGAAATCCAGTATCTCTGTTTCTTTACCTTTTCTCTTTCAAGTTAAAGCATGTGAAGCATTTGGTGATAACCAATGATCATTTAAGTGCACTAAGTAAAGTTATTTAGAGTCTAGTACTGTATTTGTGAATAAGTAAAGGTATAATGTCAATTTCCAGGATAAATTTACCTTTTAAATTCAACCAACAGGTATTCAGTACCAACTAAGAGCCATAATATTAGATGCTGGGAATAAAAAGATACAAGATGCCTACTTTCAAGGACTTGATTCACTGGTACAGGTGATACAAGATAGGATCTATTCTGGGCCAGGAGAAAAGCAACTGCTGTTGATTAATGCTCACTTATCCTATATAATAAAAGGCTAATATGCAAATCAACCAAATGGCGGAATGACCGGTTGCTATGATGTGCACTGACCACCAGGGGCAGATGCTCAATGCAGGAGCTGTCCCCTGGGGTTCAGTGTGCTCCCACGGAGCGGGGGGGGGGGGGGGGGGTGCTGGGGGTGGAGGGCACTGCTCAGCCAGAAGCTGGGCTCATGGCTGGCAAGCGTAGTGGCAGTGGCGGGAGCCTCTCCCTCCTCCGCGGCAGTGCTAAGGATGTCCGACTGTTGGCTTAGGCCTGCTCCCAGTGGGGAGCAAGCCTAAGCCGGCAGTCAGACATCCCCCAAGGGCTCCCAGACTGAGAGAGAGGGTGCAGGCCGGGATGAGGGACACCCCCACCCCCGAGTGCACAAATTTCGTGCACCAGGCCTCTAGTGAGAAAATAAGCAACCTGAATATGTTAGAAACCACTTTACGAAATGGTAAGAGGAAGTGATCAGATTGATGAAGGATTTTTTTCTTAATGAAGCTACTTTTATACTACATATGACTGGATAATTTTTCTTAATACGATATTTTGGGGGGGTTCCTGACTTGAGAGTAAATAAGATTCTCAAAACAACAGTTGTTAAGGGTGAAACAGAGGTACTACCTTATACATATTTGCAACATAATATCTTACAGCTTTAAAACAAGTATTATGTTTTAGAGTTTACAGAATGCTTTTATATTCATCGTTTTGTTTATAAGAATGCTGTAATGATATTTATAATGATGAACATAAATTTCAGAGAGGTAAACTAAGATTCATGGTTATACATTCATTCAACAAACCTTTATCAAGTGCATACCATGTGCCAAACACAGGAAGTAAGCACCTATAGGTACACAGCAGTGAACAGGGCAGATGTGGTTTCTGCCTCCTTGGACTTTGCTTTCTAGAGAGAAAAAGACTTGAAGCACTTGCCAGAAGCTTTATGAAGACAGAGACACTACTCCCCTCCAAGCCCCCATTGTCTCTCCAGGCCCATGTCTCACCACACCCAAAGTCTTTCAGTGCCTTAGACAGCTCTCTCTCCCACCTCTAACGGGAGGCATGCCATCACTTCACTTGGAACATTCTTCACCACCATCCAATTATTGCTCTGATGACAGCCACCTATTTATACTTCAGGTTAAACGTCACTTCCTCCAGGATTCTTCCCTGGCCCCCAATTAGTTTAGATGCCAGGGCAATGAGCACTAACAACATCCTGCCTGCACTGATCATACTTCAGTATAATTTCTTGGAGATTGTACACATAGAGAGGGGAAGGACCATCTTTGCGTTGTTCACCATTGTGTCACTATTGCCTCGCAGAGAATCAGGCAGATAGGATGCTCAACAAATGCTAGCAAGCCTGGCCGGCATGGCTCAGTGGTTGAGCATCGAACCTGTGAACAAGGAGGTCACAGTTTGATTCCCTGTCAGGGCACATGCCTGGGTTGAGGGCTCAGTCCCCAGTAGGGGGTGTGCAGGAGGCAGCCAATCAATGATTCTCATCATTGATGTTTCTTTTTCTCCCTCTCCCTTCCTCTCTGAAATCAACAAAAATGTATTTAAAAAATAAATAAATAAGCCCTAACCGGTTTGGCTCAGTGGATAGAGCGTCGGCCTGTGGACTGAAAGGTCCCAGGTTCGATTCTGGTCAAGGGCATGTACCTTGGTTGCAGGCACATCCCCAGTAGGAGGTGTGCAGGAGGCAGCTGATCAGTGTTTCTCTCATCAATGTTTCTAACTCTCTATTCTCCCTTCCTCTCTGTAAAAAATCAATAAAATATATTTTAAATAAATAAATAAATAAAATGAACCCAGCTCCTATGTCCTAATGCATTGGGTTCCATCTCTGCTCACCCATCATGCCATCCTTCCTGAAACACTTTCTTCACTTGGCCCCCCAGGCTCCCCCTTTCCTGACTTTCTTCCTGCCTCTGTGAATACCCAGTCTCCTTTGCTGATGTCTCCTCACCACGCTGACCTCTGAGGTTGAAAAGTCCCAGGGCCAAGCCCCTGGACCTCTTCCCTCTAACTACATCCATCTCTCGTTTCTAGCTCATGGCTTTAGACATCACCTCTATGCTTATAAGTTACAAAATTGCATCACCAGCGCTTGGCCTCTCTCCCGAAAGCCAGTCAGTCTCACACCCAGATGCCTATTGGATACATCCATTAAATGTTTGACATATAGCATAACCCAACCTGCCCCAAGACAGACTCCTGGTGCCTTCTGCCTCCAACCTGCAGCTCCTGTCATCTTTCCCATGTAAAAGGATGGCAGCCTTGTTCTTACTCTTGCTCAAGCCACAAATGTTGGAGACATCCTTGACTACTTTTTCTGTCACATCCCCACATCCAATCAATCCTTCAACAAATCCCGTATCTACCTCCACAGCTATCACTCTGGTCCCAGTCACCCTCATTTCTCACCTGGCGTGTATAATGACCTACTAACTTGTCTTTCTGTTTCCCCTTCGCTCCTTTCTCTTTACATAGCAAGCAGGGGAGTCCTTTCAGAACAAAAGTGAGATGATCATGTCAGTCCCCCGATCAAGACCCTCTGTGGCTCCCCAGCTCATGCAGTGATAGTCAAAGTCCTTATAATGACCTGTAGGGCCCTATCCAACTCCTCCCCTTCTCCTTGTCCCTCCCATCCCACACCAGTGTCACCTTTTCAATTATGTCTTCCCTCAACTCTAATGAAATAACCTACCTTCCTCTCATACTTCCAAACACCTTTCTCTCTTTTTTTTTTAAATATATTTTTATTGATTTCAGAGAGGAAAGGAGAGGGAGAGAGAGATAGAAACATCAGTGATGATGAGAGAATCATTGATCAGCTGCCCCTTGTACGCCCCCTCCTGGGGATCAAGCCCACAACCTGGGCATGTGCCCTTGACCGGAATCGAACCTGGGACCCTTCCGTCCACAGGCTGACTGAGCTCTATCCACTGAGCCAAACTGGCTAGGGCCATCTTTCTCTTTTTAAAAAAATTTTCCTCGATAGCATTTATTTGCTTATCACCATCTGATCCCGAATGTATTTTATGAGTTTGTCTTTACTATCTAGATTATAAGTTTGACGGGGGCAGGGATTTGTTTCTGTTTTGTTCAACTGCTGTATCTGATATCTATACTGCCTGGCACAGAGGAAGTACTCAATAAATATTTGTTGAAAAAATGACTTAATTGATTAAAGCAAGCCTCCTATATTATAATTGCCCATCTGCATGTTGTTCTCCCCTCTGACCCTGGAAGTCCCTTGAAGGTAATGACTGGGACGGTTCATCTTAGTGTATGGACAGCGCCTGGCACATGGTCAACCCCCAGAAAGTGGTTCTTTAGTGTATGCTTCAGAGCACCTGATGGTTCCAGCTTCGTGGTAACAAACAAGGTCCGAAACCTCATAGCCTTGCATTCCTAACCATACAAGTGTCCAACTGGGATTGGAAATCTTTTCAACAGTGGTGAACCAATGCCAAAACTGGTTTGGCTCAGTGGATAGAGCGTCGGCCTGCGGACTGAAAGGTCCCGGGTTCGATTCCAGTCAAGGGCACGTAACTTGGTTGCGGGCACATCCCCAGTAGGAGGTGTGCAGGAGGCAGCTGATCGATGTTTCTCTCTCATCGATGTTTCTAACTCTCTATCCCTCTTCCTTCCTCTCTGTAAAAAATCAATAAAATATATTAAAAGAAGAAAAAAAAAAAAACAATGGTGAACCAAGGGCCAATGGGTGCAGTGAGCCTGTGCCAGGCAGTTCTCACGGAACCTTTAGGTTCTGCAAATTGAAAGCAGGAAATTGGGATGCAGATTCACTTGAGTATATTTTTAGCAGAAAAGTGTCCTGGCAGTATTTGTACAAATACATACACCCAAGAGTCTTCGTCCATTAATATTTTGCCAGACTCCAGAAGAGCGCTGAGGGGAAGTTAGAGGCATGTTTGTGGGAATTGGAGCACATACTTACACATGCCATTGTTGGCATGCCTTGAAGCCCAGCTCCTGCTTGGGAATTTAGGAGATTAAGCCCAAAGCTACACAAAACAATAGGGTGAAGACAACAGAATGAGTAAGACACTGTGCACAGTGGTTTTGGGTGTGGTTTGAAAACAGGCGTCTCTGTTGAATGTGTAAAATATGATTAGAAGGAACCCTGGAACCACAGGGTGTGGGCTTTGCTCTTGGGTTTGTGGATATTAGACAGCCTTTACATGGACTTTTCAGTGTGTTATCTTCTCAGGGAGCAACTAAAATGGCCCCTCCTCAGGGATTTCCTCTCCTTTCCTGACACCCAGTCTAAATCTAAATTCCACCCTATGTCAGTTCTCAGCAGAGCATTCATTGCTAACTGATAGTTTTCTTAGTCTCCTTGGTTATTGTCTATCTCACCACACTAGATGGTAAGTTTAAGGGACCAAGCTTGTCCTGTTCACCATTGTTTCCCCAAGGCCTGGAACTATGCCTAGCTCAGGGAAGGCACTCCATAAACATGAGATGTGTGAATTGTGAGAATAAACAAGTAATCTTTTCTGTCAAAGAACAGTTTAGACAGCCGCCATTTTGGCCACATGACTTGCAGCTCCCCTGAGGGCCGCCATCTTGAACTGCAAAGGCCAACCCCTCCCTTCAAATTAGCCAATTGAGAAACACTGTGTGCCTGAGCTCCAATCAAGAGTGAGGGACAGGTCACGTGCATCAGAATGAAAAAGTGGAGCAGACTGCTTGCTCAGTGTGTGCGTGCTCCCATACCATGTCCTGCGCACCCTCCTGCAGGAGTAAAGGTATTTGTCTTGCTGCCTGGCTCCTGGGTATGACTCATGTTCTACCAGGACCCCTGAATTTGGGGGTTCGCCTTATTTCTTACAGAATAAATAAAGGAATGGAGACTGTGGTAGGCAGATTCTAAGAGGCTCCCCCCCGTCCCCTGAGACACCACCTTGTATAATACCTGGAACTGTAAATATGATGTGTTATTATTCCTGTGATTAGGTTATACATGTTACAATTGACAAAAAAGGAGAGCTGTCTGGGTTGGTCTGACTAAACGCATGAGCCCTTTAAATCTCTTTAAAGCATTCAAAGCGATTCAAAGCAAGCATGAGAGGAAATATGGAGGGAGCCACATGGCAAGGAATTGCAGATGGCCTCTGGAAGCTGAGAGCAGTCTGCCAGCCAACAGCCAGCCAATGAACAGAGACCTCAGTCCTACAACTGCAAAGATCTGAATTCCATCAACAACTTGGATGAGTGTAGAGGCAAATTCTTCCCCAGAGCCTCCAGAAAGGAATGTAGCTTGACCAGAACCTGGACTTCGGTCTGACAAAACTCTGAATGGAGAACCCAATCATGCCACACCTGGAATTATGAACTACAGAACTGTGAGCTAATAAATGGGTGTTGTTTTATTTTATTTTTTAAAATACATTTTTTACTAGAGGCCCAGTGCACAAATTCATGCATGGGTGGGGTCCCCCCGCCTGGCTGGTGATCAGGGCTGATTGGGGCAGGCTGGCCAGGGGAAGGGACCAGGGAAGGTTGGCCAGCTGTGGGGTTGGCTGTGGGAATGCACTGACCATCAGGGGGCAGCTCCTGTGTTGAGCTTCTTCCCCCTGGTGGTCAGTGCGTGTCATAAGCGACAGGTCGACAGGCCGTAACAGTCGTTTAGGCTTTTACATACATATAGATTGATTTTAGAGAGGAAGGGAGAGGGAGAGAGACATAGAAGCATCAATGATGAGAGAGAATCATTGATCGGTTGCCTCCTGCACACCCCACACTGGGGATTGAGCCTGCAACCTGGCATGTGCCCTGACCAGGAATTGAACCATGACCTCCTGGTTCAGAGGTCGATAATCAACCACTGAGCCATAATGGCTAGGCTAAATTACCAATAAGTTTGTGGTAATTTGTTACACAGCAATAGAAAATTAATACAGAGACCTTAACAGATTTTTCATATTAACAGAGAAGAAAGAATGAAGCACTAATGGAATATAAAATTCTAAAGTGATTTTGCCTTGCATGAAATGAAACCAAAGGCACAGTTCAAGGGAGGACAAAGGCAAATTAGGTAGGTTTAACTGTACAAATTTAGACTGTTGAGCAAAGCCCCATAGAAGCAATCAGAGACTGCTCCATCTTGGTGTTCTGTTTCATTTTCTCTTAAGAGAAAGTTTATTTAGACAGTCACAGAGGTAGAAGAAGTAAGTGGTAGAAGAAATGGGCTCAGGAAACAAGTTACTGAGGCAAAAGTAGGGGGGCCCTTGGAGCTTAGGAGAGAGAAAGGTAAAGGTGTAATGCGCCTGGAGAGAAGAAGAGGGGGAGGGGAAAGACACAGGCATGTCCCTGGAGTTAGAGCACGTCCACATTGGTGTTTTAGAACTAGGGGTATGTTTTATTTCCTAGAGAACGGGATTACAAATACATCTCAGCTCATCCTGTGAGCATGCCACATTTGGAGTTTGACATGGCTTCAAACCCCAGCTTTGCCATTTACTAGCACTATGACTTTAGGCAAGTAATCTCTCTGAGCCTCAGTTTTATCATCTGTGTAATAGGCATGATAAGTTTGGTTGAGGTTTCAATGAGATGCTACCTGTAGCACTCAGCATAACCCCTGACACAAGCTCTCTAGAGATAATTTTCACATATATGCATAGAAGAGGGACAAAATCAATGCACAGAATATTTATAGCCTCTTTCTGCCCCCTTAGCTACTCTAATATTCTGATATTAGCTTTCATCCCTACCTTCCCTTTTTTCCTCCACCTACTGGTATATTCATTAAGTACATAGGGTAATGAGTTGGGAAGACAGCTGGAGAAGTGGTGTAGGAGCTCAAGTAAGAAAGGGTTGAGATAAGAAAAGAGGGAGAATAGTGGGGCGGGGAAAGGCTAATGGTGAAGAAAAGGAAAGAGAAGCCCTAGCTGGTTTGGCTCAGTGGGTAGACCATTGGCCTGGGGACTGAAGGGTCCCAAGTTCAATTCCAGTCAAGGGCACATGCCTGGGTTGTGGGCTCAATCCCCAGTGGGGGTGTGTGTAGGAGGCAGCCGATCACTAATTCTCTCTGATCATCATTGATGTTTCTATCTCTCTCACCCTCTCCCTTCCTCTCTAAAATCAATAAAAATATATTTTAAAAAAAGAATCAATCGATGAATGCATAAATAAGTGGAACAACAAATCAATGTTTCCCTCTCTCCCTTCTTCTCTCTGTAAAAAAAAAAAAATCACTGTAGGTAATGAATTTTATCCTCTTTAATGTTCTTTGAAAAATGTAGATGAGGATCTGAATTTATTTTAATTACCGTTTTCTTGCTGAACTGTTTCTTTTAATGCAACACAGCTCCAAAGCTAGGCTTCCTGGGGCCCGGGATCTACTCAGGTTCCATTATCAGCACCTTGAAACTGTGGAGACAGAAGGAGGACTACTTCCTTTGGGGAATGTTCAAGAAGCCTCAAATACGCTGGAAGCCAGTTAACCCTCAGGACAATGTCAATGACTGAAGCTCCTTCCAGAGGTTACTTCCTGGTCCCCAAGCTGGTCTGGAAACCCTTAAAAGAGCTGCCGCTCCAATGGCTCTCTTAGCTGACACATGCCTAATCTCTCATTAAATCCAATGATGGGAAAAACATAAAAAGAGCCCATTTGGTTCCCAGGGGCCTGGGAATTAGAACATCTGTGACCGTCTTACAATCCCTTGTCCACACGCCCAGACAGTTTGGGCATTTTTCAAGCCCACATTGGTGCCAACCACTTCTTACTCTTTTCCTGGGGAGTAATGAGCCTGCAGGCTGTGCAAACAGGACATAGCTTAGAAAGTCTGCTGGTAAGTAGGCCCTTGGCTGGTGTCTGCGAACTTCGATTTCAGGAGTGCTCCCACGATTCCCAAAATTTATAAGCGTGACTGACTATGCCTAAACTTTTTGTACAAACAATGGGGTTCATGCTGACCATGTTTCCTTCTGAGAGCCTGGAATTTTTATATGTGTTAGGCAGAAGATGCCATGGGACTGGCCCCCAATAAAAAACCTGAGTCTCTAATGAGCACTGGGTCTTTAATGAGCTTCCCTGGTCAACAATTTTCATGTTGTCACAACTTGTTGCTGGAGGAATTAAGTGTATCCTGTGTGATGCCACTAGAGGAGGACTTCTGGAAGCGTGGGTCTACTTTTCTCTGGACACCACCCCATGTGCCTTTTCCCTTTGCTGATTTCACTTGGTACTCTCTGGCAGTAATAAATCACAGCCATGAGGACAGCTATATGCTGAATCGTGCGAGTTCCCCAACAAATCATTGAATCTGAGCCTGATTTTGGGGACCTCCTCCACAAAGCTATCTATAAAAATAGCATAAAGGCTTTTTTCTTCATTCAGATCTTCATTGGGAGAGGTACAGAGGGCAGGATAAACAGTTCCGTTTGATCACTGAGAAAGCAAGCACAGAGAAGAAAGGCAACATAGTGAGGTTTCATAGCTAAGGTGGCAGAGCTGGGACTAGAATTCGGTTTGTCTGTTTCCACATACCAGTTCCTTCCGTTAGTGACAATTCAACAGTCTTATTGCTAAAGGTTGAGAATACCTCCCTTCCTTCTCTCTACCCCTTTTTCCTTTCCCCTTAACTCTGGTGAACCTGTCTGGCAGGTCTGACAGCACCTAGTGGTGAAATGGGAGGCAGGGTGGCATCAATTCCACTCACCCTCCCTCCTACCCATGGATAACCTCTCTACCCCTGGCCCTGTGTCCCACTCCATCCGAGCTTGGCCACTGCCTTCATTAGCCTTCCCTCCCTGCACCCACCACCTTCTAACAACTTTGTTTTAGAATCTATTGACCGCTGTCTTCATCCTCATTTATTTTCTGAGTGCCCCCTATGTGCCAGAGACAAAGGTGGCACCTACAGGCCTTCGCCACATGGAGCTGCTCCCTAACACATTCATTGAGGAAATACTCAGGGTCAGGGACTCCTGAAGACACAGCATGAACAGCCCCACCAGGGGCAGGGAGAGGCCATTCACCTAACACACTTTCATCCTGCTCTACCTCTTTTTCTCTTTCCTCAAGTATGGATCTCCAGGTCAGAAATCCCAGAAGCAAGACCTCTGGTCATGCCTTCCCTCCCCGTTTCTGTGTTCCCACCTGATTGTAAGGTAGTCACAGGCAAGAACTCCGCTATGGTTATATCTGTATCCATCTCCCCACCCTTGAGCTCATGTCACAGCCTGTTGTGCAAATGTTTGCACGCTGAGCAAGGGAGGGAGATCGAGTTTTTCAGATTCTACAATCTTGCTAAGTTAATGGGAAATGATTCTCCCAGCCAAAATTATACTACATATTTTGGGCTAAATGTCTGTAAGATTCAGCAAACTACCTTGGTAAAAGGGGAAAGATCGGAGATTTGGGTTACATAGATTTAACATATTTTCTCTTTAAAAAAGTGTTTTTATTGATTTTTAGAGAGAGAGGAAGGGAGAGGGATGGAGAGATAGAAACATGGGTAAGAGAGGACCTCCCCCCCAAAAAGAAAGAGAGGACCATCAATCGGCTGTCTCCTGCACACACTCCCTTCCCTCCCCCCAATCAATCGAATCGGCTGTAATGGAACTGATGACCTCTTGGTTCATGGGTCAATGCTCAACCACTGAGCCACACCAGCCCAGCCATATTTTCTCATTACTTTCTGTTTACCATGTTTCATCAAATCTAGAAATGCCATCAATGATTGGACATGTCATTTTGTGTACCATTAAGAAAAAAAAGAACACTCACAATTATAATTGTAGGATGCATCCCAGTTTCAGAGATTTTAAAATGTGAACTATCAGAAGCAATTAATACAGTATTTTTTAAAATTATGAAATAAAGCTGATGGGAAGCATGTGGCCTGGAGGACTAGCTGCCCGTGGTCAGGAGACCGTGGGGCCCACAGTGGGCAGGACTAGGAGACTTGATGGGTGGGAGCCCTGCTGCTCTCCTCCAGCTGTGCCAGGAGGAAATCACAGCCCTGCCCAGGGAGTGGCTGCCCTCGGAGGTGAAGGGAGGAAGCGCCCACGAGCAGTTGCGTGGATATTTGTAAGTGTAGTCCTCCCCTGAAAACAGCTCTCCCTCAGGTCCAGGAATGGCTTCCCTTTGGCTGCCACCACACCTGACATTCCCCCAGTAGCCCTTTTCGGGGGACATTGAAGGTGCACACTGGCTCCCAGGCCAGAGCCACGCAGCCCCAGGTCCCCTGCCGCCTGAGATGCCCTGCGAGCTTCAGATCCAGGGTGGACCCCAGGCCTTGCTGCGTTTCTTGAGACCCCGCCTGGCCCTCCAGCCTCTGCATCTCCTCCCAGGACCACCGGACATGAACTCAGGTTTGGCGCACACACGGTGTTCATTCCTTCACCACTGAACCCCGATCCTGGGTGCCAGCCTTGAGCCAGGGGCTGGGGACACAGCGGGGAACACTGTCTCCTGGAGCTCCCATCCAGACAGGGGATGAGGCCGGCAATCAATGGATGAGGACTCCTGGACCGGGCTCCCCTCCACCCTGTGATGGACAGCTCAATGACCCTGATTGGAGAGCATGTGGAAGAGAACAAACAGCTGATGGCCCACCTTGTTGTTTCCAAAATGAGCCAATTCCTGATGCCAGGGGCCACAGTGCCCTCCCCCCTGAGGCCTTGGGCTCCGCAGACTAAACCAGCAAAATCCCGGGGACAGCCCAGCTGGGGCCTCCGCTGGGACAGCCCCAGCCAAGCTCAGTCTCCTCAGCCCTCGAGATCCGGAAGCCCCTCCCAGCAGAGGCTCTCCCCACAAAGCCAGCAACCCCCGAGCCCCCAGTAGGGATCCTCACACAGCAGAGATCACCAGGCTCTCCACAGTTGCCCCGGGCATCCTGGTCTGCAGCCTGGTGCCACCCTCCCTTCACAGCCCACGCCCCCTGTGCAAGGCCGCAGCACCTCCCAACAGGGCGAAGAGGCCAAGAAGCCAGCACCACTCCACCCCCATCTCCACAAATCCCAGGCCCTTACAGCCTCAGCACATCGGACGCTTCCCAGCGTGGGACACCAAGCGAAGACGAGGCCATGGCCAAAACCATCTGCAAAATGAGGAAGTCTTTCACCAGCCTGTTCTCTGACTAACCGGGTCCTGCCTGGGAGGGGGTGCTTTACCCTCTTCCCTCTCCCACCTCATCTTCCTTCTCAGCCTTGGTTCCTGATGGGAACAGAATGGAGGGCCTGAGAATATACTTTCTAACACCTCTGCCCCAGAAAAAAAAATTATGAAATAAAAATAAAAGGAGAAAAAACTGCTGAAGTCTTACCTACCTAGAGAAAACTTTTTCATTAGCATCTGTTAGAATGTTATTATCTTCAATATTTTCAATGACGTTTTTTACAGTTATGGACCTTACATATAGTACATTTATTTGCATAATGTACTAAATATATACACATAAGTATTTGTAAATATAGACATTTATATTGTACACTTCTAAATATATAGGCATTTTATTTCTATAGTTCGGGGTACTATATAGATGTTGATGTAAACAAAGCTGACCCCATCTTTGTGTGCCCTCTAATTTCTCCCTAGTTTCCATGCTGAGTCTCAGCCAGCACCAACGCCTCATAGTTAATGATTAGCTGTATCCTGTAACCAAGATTCCTGTCAGTAAACGGCCAGAATGACAAGCAACCAAGATAAATATCAAACTAGGTACTGGCATCGATTGTAAGCAATTATCCATCCTAAGACCACCAGGAGGTATGGTTCCTGGCTCAAGCTACATTCTTTGTCCCTTTGCCGTGTCAATCATTAGTAGGTCAGCTGTACTACAAAACATTTACTGTAACAACTGTAGAGTAGGGGAGAATAATCTGTGTAGACCTCTGAGTCGTCTTTTCCATCCCGACTCAATCTTCCCTGTAAGTAAATTACCGTACAATCAGTTCTCTTCTAGTCAATGAATTCGCCTGCTTTGTTTTTTGGTCTTAAGATACCTTTACAGTATGGTGGCCACTGTACCTTCACTCCACCTTTACACAGGTGCACAGCCCCAAACCTTCCTTCACATTGTTCCCTCACACCCTTCCTCTGAGTTAGCCATTGCCAGCAGCTGGGTGTGCATATCTCCAGTCATATATATATCAGAGGGAAGGCGTGGGAGGGCAGGTGGGTGGGAAGAGATCAACCAAAGAACTTGTATGCATATATGCATAACCCATGGACACAGACAATAGGGTGGTGAAAGCGTGGGGCGGGGATGGGCATGGGCTAGAAAAGGTCATTGGGGGGGAAAGGGAACATATGTAATACTTTCAACAATGAAGATTTTTTAAAAATAAAATAAAAAATTAAATACATATTGGTTTGGAGTTTTACATACATATGGGATCATAGTGAGTTAGTACAAATATGTCTGCCTCACGCTCTCAATGACTGTAATATGGACTATGCCATCAATTTTTTCAGTTTCTTTATTAATAGAGATTTAGGTGATTTTCACTTTCGCTATTACTGGCATCTCTGCATGAACATCCTTGCACATGCATGTTTGTGCGCATGTGTAAGTGTTTCAACAGAAGCAGGTATGTGAGGTGCAGGTTGATGCAGGCTGATGTATTGTTGAGACTGTTAAAGCAAATCCCCGATAGGATCTATTTACCTGTAGAGCCTCGCTGAACATTACAAAGGCCAACGAAACTTGAGTGCAAGTGTCTTCTTGGCTTCCAAACTGATTCTGAATCTGTGTCTCACTCCTCAGCCCCTATTACATGCATGTTTTCTCTGAGAACAGGAAATAGTAACAACTATTTACTACAGTAGTAAGCACAGATCATCCAAAGGTGCATAGTCCAGGATGCTGCCCTCCAAGAGTTTAGTCCAATGGGAGAAACAGAAGAGCTACATGTACCCCATTCCTAGCTTTGTGCCCAAATGCTATTAGATTCTGGATGAGAGAGAGAGAGAGAGATTGGTTTTGCCTATGTTTAGGGAAATAATGGTATTTGAGCTTTCATGATGTAGAATGTCCCAAGGTCAAGAGCAGGTAGAACAAGGAGACTTGTTCAAAATGTAGCAGAACTGATGGTAAAGTGAAAAACTGGAAACAATGTCCATTAACAGACAATGAAACTAATCCTATTTTCATAATAGTTTAAATTATTGAACCAGAGCTCTATTAACTTAGGTATATCTGTGAAAATATAAATTTGGGGCCAGCGTTGTACAAGCAATTACTGTGTAGCACTGTGATCTGGTGTGTGGCTAGAGACCCTCTGCTGGCGTCCACATCCTGGCACCGCCACTTGCAAGCTGTGTGATCCTGGGTAAACTGTGCCACCTTTCAGAGTCCTCACCTGTAAACTGGGGGTCATCATAGGATTTATATACAGGGGTATAGTGAGGATTTAAGGAAGTGATACAAGTAAAACACTTAGGACAGTGCCTGCCACTCAATAAATGTTAGCTATTTGTTGCATTGGTGTAAAATTTTTAAAGGAGTACAGTATTTCATTGAGTGAAACACGCTTATATCAAAAGTTGAAAACATTTGGTAAAATGACAAACACCAAATTCAGTTCCTTGCGTGGGATAGGGAGGGTAAGAAGATTTAGGGAAGAAAAGGGAAGCCCTAGCTGGTTTGGCTCTGGATAAAGCATCGGCCTGTGCACTTGGAGGGTCCCGGGTTCGATTCTGTGGGCTTGCTCCCCAGTCTGGGGCAGGCGGGAGGCAACCAATCAATGATTCTCTCTCATTGATGTTTCTATCTCTCTCGCCCTCTCCCTTCCTCTCCGAAATCAATAAAAATATACTTTTAAAATAATAATAAAAGGGAAATGCTTAAACTACATTTATAATAACTATGAAGTTGAGCAGTAAATACATGCTTTTCTTAGTATTCCTGTAGACACCAAGGACCTCCCTAATTCGTTTTGTGTGATTTGGGGGTGGAGGTGCAGAGGATTCAGAAGGATCCTTGAGCCACCCTGTCAGGCTCCTTTCCATCATTCAGATTTCAGTTCTTCAGAGAAGCCTTCCTTGTCGCCCATTTTAAAGCAGTACACCTCTTTCCACTCTAACACACTGAACTATTTATTTTATTGCAATGCGTTTATGACTCTGGGCTGTTTTAGTAGTATTTTAATAGTTATTGTCCATCTCTCCCCACTGGAATGCTCTGTCTTGTCAACACTGTATTTCCAAAGCCATTTTAAGTTCTCAATTATTTTTTTGTTTTGGGATGGATGAATGAATGAATGGAGACACTTCGTCCATCCTCAGGACTCCTCTTTAAAAAAAAAATATTGATTTCAGAGAGGAAGGGAGAAGGAGAGAGAGAGATAGAAACATCAATGATAAGAGAGAATCATTATTAGGCTGCCTCCTGCACTCCCCCTACTGGGGGTTGAACCAGCAACCCAGGCACGTGCCCTTGACTGGAATTGAACCTGGAGCCCTTCAGTCCGCAGGCTGACACTCTATCCACTGAGCCAGCCAGGGCGGGACTCCTCTTTTTAGCGGAGTGCAGAGGTAGAATGAGGAAAGCCCGAGGGAAGTGGGTTGAAGAGAAGGCGATGAAAATCTGGGTTAGATAAACTGGGAAGCTGCGGAGCCTGAGGGAGGCTTCTGAGTGTGAAAAACCCAGGACTGAAGGTGAATGGAGGGGCAGGGAGGAAGTCCGGACAAGTGGGGCGGGGACGCGGCCTCCTGGGATGGGGCGGGGTCTGGGGGAGGGGCGGAGCCTCAACCTGCGGGTGGGGCCAATGGGTAGGCGGGCCCTGGAGGAGAGGGCGGAGCCTGCGAGCGGGGCTTTGGGAGCAGCGCGCTGCGGCGGCGGCGGAAGATGGCTGCGGATGGGGCGGCGGACACTCAGCTGATGCTCGGAGTCGGGCTGATCGGTGAGCACGCAGCCGCCCTGCCCCCAGGCCCGCACCCCAGCTCCGCCTCTGCCTGGGCCTGGGGCGGCCCCTTCTCCCGTCCCCTGCGGTGGGGAGGGCGCGACCCCCTTCCTGTTGGGCCTGGGCAGGGGGCGGCGCGGCCAGGCCTCCTGGGCGCTGGGTTCGACCCGCGGCCATGGGCCCTTCCGCCCTTGGTGCCCTCCCGGTTCGGGCGGCGGGGCGGAGCGACCCTTTGGGCCTCCTAGGTCCAGGGAGGGGAGCTCTTGGACATTCCGGGCCGCAGACGAGCCCGGACGTGGAAGGTGACCGAGCTCCCTCGGCTGCGAGGGGGCCACTGTGCAGGCGGGACCCCGGCTGGGCCGAGAGCCGCTCTCAGGCGGGAGGCGGCTGGGCCGGGGTCCCTCGGAGGGTGGGGACGCCAGGCGCGACTGCCCGCCTGGCGCCCGGCTGGCCTGGATCATGTGATCCAGCGATTGGAGACGCGGTGGCCAACTACCAGCTCCGGGTGCAGCGTTTTATGCCTGGATTATCTCGGTTTAACTCACTTCGGCTCCCGGGGGCTGTGGGTAATGTTTGGTGCACAGTTTACGGGGGAGTAGCTCGAAGCCAGGGTGTCCACCGACGTACGTTAGAAAGTGGCGGAACCAGGATTAGGACGCTTGCGGTATTGTCCCAGAGCCCCAACTTCAGCCAGTGGGGAACCCCTGCATCGTAGGAGATACAGCTTGTGCACGTAGCACGGGTGTCGACTTAATCACGTGGGTGGGACCCGTTGGTTTTGAGGAATTAATGGATGAGGAAGTACGTTGGGATCTTTGAGCAGCCCAGGATGTGTGCCGGGGCGGCGTGCAGCGTTTCAGGGTTGGGCTTTCAAGGAACCATTCATTTGATAGGCGATGGCGAGCACTGGGTTGCTGGATGAACGAACGTCTGCCGGTTCCCTACGTGCCATGTCCTTTGAAAAGAGATTTTTACAAACCCCTAAACACTGTTTCCCTGGTGTATACAAGAACGTTGCCTGGGTTGAGAAAAACGGGCGAAATGTGCTGATTACTTTTCAGAGCCTCAAAGAAGTGCATTTATCTGGAAATGGCTTCTTGTATTCACACCTTTTAAAAAAATTAAATCATTTTTTAATTTTTAATTACAGTTGACATACAATATTATATTAGTTTTAGGTGTACACCTCAGTGATTAGACATTATGTAATTTACTAAGTGATCATCCCAATAAATCTTAAACCCATCTGAACATTTCTTAAAACTGTTTCAAAGCACACCTAAGTAACTTTGGCATCTTAGTCCTGCCTGAAGTAAGGCTGAGTTAAACTCTGACTTTATTTGGTAACAGCGAAGAAAAAGATGACTTAATCATTTTCAATTCAGCAGGCATTTTTATTTTTTGTGTTGACTTGAAGAATAAAGGGATTTGCTTCAAAATAATGGAAGGGGAGCCCTGGCCGGTTTGGCTCAGTGGATAGAGCGTCGGCCTGCGGACTGAAGGGTCCCGGGTTCGATTCCGGTCAAGGGCACGTACCTTGGTTGCGGGCACATCCCCAGGAGGGGGTGTGCGGAGGCAGCTGATCGATGTTTCTCTCTCAAGGATGTTTCTAACTCTCTCTCCCTCTCCCTTCCTCTCTGTAAAAAATCAATAAAATATATTAAAAAAAAAAAAAAATAATGGAAGGGGAAACACTCCTCCCCCTTATGAAACAAGGAGGGCCACATGTTGGTAATTGTTGAAGCTGAGTGATGAAGATGGGGGAATTTTATTCTCTCTGCTTTTATATATACTTGATATTTTCCATAATAAGTATTTTTTAAGTCTGTAGATCAAAATCTAGATTCTTGGTGCTATATGTGCAGTAAATTTCTCTAAAATTTAGACTATTTTTGCTTCGAGTTTTTTTTATTGGTAGATTGCTCCTTTGGTTATTGAGCTGTTTGCTTTGATGATGAAATTAAAGTTTTAAATATAGAATTTGCACAATCAGTAGGTAACATGATTTATTCCAGTAGCCTAAAATTCCAAGGTCAGGAGAGCTAGGTAATTTGAGCAGTAGAGGTAGGTGGGAATTAGGGGTCTCACCAGTTCCGGGTTGCTTTGTGAAATAGGATGTTAAAAGTGATTCCACTAAGTGCTTCTGAGTAACCAATCAATTCACTTCCTTGCTGCTGTTTGACATTCTCACAGTGACCATCTTTCCACCGTAGAAAAGGACACAAATGGAGAAGTTCTGTGGGTATGGTGTTATCCTTCCACGACAGCTACTTTAAGGAATCTGCTGCTGAGAAAATGCTGCCTTACAGATGAAAACAGACTCCTCCATCCCTTCGTCTTTGGTCAGTACAGAAGAACATGGTTTTATATCACAACAGTTGAAGTTCCAGATTCTTCGGTTTTGAAAAAGGTATGACTGCATAAAGGTAAAAAAAAAACAAAAATAAAGTGGTGTAAGATTATTTCAGTAACTCTTTTTAGCTTATATTTTATCATTTACAGTGTGCTTTTGCAAAACATTAATTATGATTTTATTTTTTTGTAATGTATTTTTATTGATTTCAGAGAAGAAGGGAGAGGGAGAGAGAGATAGAAACATCAGTGATGAGAGGGAATCATTGATTGGCTGCCTCCTGCACACCCCCTATAGGCGATCTAGCCCACATCCGGGGCATGTGCCCTTGGCCGGAATCGAACCTGGGACATTTCAGTCTGCAGGCCGATGCTCTACCCACTGAGCAAAACCGGCTAGGGCTACATATGAGTTTCACTGGGAATGTTCTCTTTCATGTTTCACTCTCATTCATGCTATAAATATTTGTTGGTGTGTATTATGTGGCCGACCCTGTGGTTGGTGTGGTGAAGCCTTGTTCGGGTTATACTCTGATGGAATAGAAATATGTAGAAGTACTTTCAAAGTAATACCTTATTAGAAGTATTTTTTCCATCATTAAAAACTATTTTAGAGGATATAATTATCCTTGGCATAGTTAAGGAAATGTTTTTTTATTCCTTTGTGGCTGGTTAAGGCTATATTAAAAATAGAAAGGATAATTAAGGAAACTCAAGTATTCAGTCGTTTTTTTGTTGTGTCATTTGACATGGACAGGATCAGTGTGACATGTTGAAAACCACTGTGTGGTCCCTGTGAGCGTCCAAACAACCAGCAGGTTTTTTCAAATAAAATAATATTGGGGAGAAGTGGCTGAGCTCCTGGCATGTTCCTGAGTGGAGACTATCTTTTCAGGGATAATTTTACAGCCAATAACCAGACTGTATGAAGCATGTCCAATATACTAGTTTAAATTTAAGGAATTACATTTGAAATAACAGGAAGGCAACAATTTCAAAACTGGTAGGTAGAGGTTTAAGACAAAATAGAAATTCATAATTAGAACATGTAAATTTGCAAAAAGGTAGTTTTCCACATGTTATAAAATCTTTGGTTTATGTTTATTAAGTTCTTGCTGTAAAGTCTTGATGTATTCTCAGATAGACTTATTAAGTTTTACCCTGCAGACTGTCAAATTATATCAACAGCGATTTCAAATCTATTTTTCAGATTTGAAATATAGCAAGATTTTGAAATTTTACCCTTCAAAATATGATTTTTAAAATGTATTTCTTAAATGCTTTGCTTTTGTAAAGTTCTAAATTTTTTCTCATTAATGAGAATAATAGGTATAATGATTTATCAAATTTATATTTATAATAATAGAGGCATATAAATAAATGAAAGATATTATAACAGTGCCCTTTAGATTATATAGCAACTTATAGAGAATTAACTTTCTGGAATGGTATAATTTTTATTGTAAGCATTTTATTGAGATATATTGTTGTTGTTTCCCATCCTTCTATTTCATTAATGAAAAATAGTTGCTATGCACAAGGCCCTGGTTCATTCCCCGGCACCTCCACCAAAAAAAAGAAAAAAAAAAAAGAAAAAAGAAAAATAGTTGCTAAATTGGTAGGTCTGCTATAGCATTCCTAGTTCTGTTTTGATGATGTTAGGGGGTTTAAAATAAAAATGCACACTTTTGATATTTGAAATATTTTTATTTTCAAAAAACACTGGCAAAGTATTACATTCTCATGTAGGAAATGCAATATATATGTCTATGTAACTTTTTATATGTGTGGATATACATGTAAGTATAAAGAAGCAAGTGAGGACTTGGTTACATTTTGGTCTTTTCCTTTTTATGCTGGTATATCTTGTACAAGAGGTTTGTTAAAATATAGTGATAAAAATTAATTCTATTAAAGTGTCTTTAAAAAGTGTACTTTTTTTTGTTTCTTTTGGACAGGTGACTCATTTTTCTATTGTTCTGACCGCCAAAGATTTTAACCCAGAGAAATATGCCGCCTTCACTAGGATATTGTGTAGGTCTGTATGAAAACTGTGTTAAATACTAATATACAAAAATGAAGATCTTAGTATCAGAGCAGATTTCTACACTGAGGAAGTCGATTTCCCCTTTGTCTCCCCAACTTAATCTTTACTGGCCCTTCACAGACTGTTTTATAAAGAGGAACTTGCTCTTCGGCTTCGGTGACACTGCTCCTCTTATTTGGGAAAATGGTAGAGGGGAGGAGAAAAAGTAGTTTGCACAACTGTTGTGGTTGCTGGGTGTTTGGAGTCACTTGCCATTTTTGGTCTGTTACTTCTACTCCTTTCCAATCTAGAATTTTCCTAAGCAGGACAGATAAATTAAGAGCTCTATGAAGTGGTAGGCTGCTTCGTATGTGGCAAGGTCTGTGTGTGGGAGTCATTTTGGGGGAAAGTTAATGAGCATTTTGAATTATGCTAAAGCACAGGAAAATATCTCTTAGCTGGAATAATGACCTGAAAAACTGACTCATTGGTTAATTGTGATTCAAGTAGATTTCTTTAGTTTCATCCTAGTTGTTGAAAAAACTTATCTAAAATGCACCAATTTACTTTCTTGCCTTGGTAAGCATATCTAGCAGACTTTATTAAATCTTTCTTGTGTGTGAGGAATATTGGGCTTTTTTAAAATATATATATTTTTAATTTTTATAGATTTCAGAGAGGAAGGGAGAGGGAGAGAGAGATAGAAACATCAATGATGAGAGAGAATCATTGATCGGCTGCCTTCTGCACGCCCCACACTGCGGACCGAGCCAGCAACCCTGGCATGTGGCCTTGACCAGAATTGAACCCGGGACCCTTCAGTCCGCAGGCCGACGCTCTATCCACTGAGCCAAACCAGCCAGGTGATATTGGCTTTTTTCTATAATGAAAACTTTTGCAGGGTTTTAGTTTAGTTTTTAAAAAATATTGTTGTCACGAGATAGACTTAGAAGTCTCTGTGTTATGTATTACTCAGCCTTCAGGCTCACACCCAAGGCATAGTTTGGGTTTGGTGTGAATGAGGCGAGTTTTGTTTTTCCCCGCTATAAGCCTGACAAATGGTTTCCTTTTTGCCATTTTTATGTGCATACACACGACATAGCGTAAGAAATACCTTCTCATAACCTAAGGGTTTCAGTTAGGTTGTATTTTGACAAAATGAAGTTCTACTGTTTTTGCAGCCAGCTATGCTAAGAAAGACTTCTTGTCCTAAGATAAATTCCAGGTGTATGGCTCACTGTGGAATATCAACAGTTGTCTGCTAATACGGTACAAAAAGAGATTATTATTGTTAGGAGAGACACCGTCCAGCAGCTGTGAACTAAAGACATTGTAAAGGTGTTTTTCAACAAACATTGGATTCCCATTTCAATTGATTGAGGCAGGATTAGGTTACTTCACCGAATTCCAGGAAGCCCAGAGGGTTTCTCAGCTTCGGTGGTGCCACAGCCTTGTCGCGTTCTGGATTCTCTTCTGCTCCTGTGCAAGGGCAGTGAGAACTCAGAGCTATTGCCAGCCCCCTCCTCTGCTCCTGCCTCTTAGTGAACTCTCCTGCTTACCCTTACATGTGTACACACCTGTGTATTCAAGTGCATGCATGCACACACACACTCTCCATGAATGCATGTGTTTGCATGCACATGCACATAGACAAACACTTTTAAAATACATTTTTAAATTTTTCAATAACTGTTGGCATGCAATCTATTAGTTTCAGATGTACTAGTATACCATAGTGATGAGACATGTTTTTATAATGGCGAGGTTACCGTGGCCGTGCTCCCTTCCGTGCCTGCTGAGAGAAGCAGGCAGCCATTCCTTCCACAGCATGCTGCTGAGGTGGCAGTGGAGGCCACATGGGGGTTCGGGGCTCATTCCCTCTATGGGATCCAGGTCAGTTGGCACGAACCTCTTCGTCTTCGGGTCCCTCCCGCTAATGGCTCTGGTAGAGAACCAGGCACACTCAGTCCGTTGTCTAAGCCAAGTATGACAGCTTGTGCTCTCCATCGGGATATGGTACCCTGGGTGTGCTTTGTGTTTTTCCTATGAAGTGGTTTGGGGGGTTCCTCCCTCTGTTCAGTCTCTCATGGCCCAGGCTTGTCATGTGGGAAGTCATCTTATCCTGCCTTTCTTATGTTTCTCTTTTCCTCACTGTCTGCTGTCTCTATTTTATAATTGGGATGGTGTGGTTTTGGTTTTGGTGTATTTTGGGTGGTAATGTAAGCACAGAGTTAAAAACACACAGCGGTGTAGGAGGGTATACAGTGAAAGCAAAGTCCCTTCCCCGTTCCCAGCCTCCAGTTCTACCTCGGACCCCACCCCGAGGCCGCTCCTGGCCTGCGTTGTTTATATCCACCTGGAGATAAGCATGGGGATGAGTTCACGGCGTGACTATATTTTATATGTGATAGCTTGCCATAGTCATTGTTCTGTACCTTTTTCTCCCTCATTTTGTACATTGAAAAAAATAGAGAAACACTGATGACTGGCAAAATTTGATAAACAGTTAAAACTCTTTCATTATCTTAATGAAACTTAATCTACAATAAGTATCATTTTCAAGTGATCTAACTTAAACGTTGGTTTTATTTTCATCCCAATTTTCTATCCCAGCTGCTAAAAGGCCCAAGTAGACCCAGCCCTGCTTTCCAGGCCAAATTTAGATTTAGTTACTCATAGGAAGAGATTTCCGGGGGAGGGAGTGATTTCACAGGCGAGCTGTAAACGGAGCCAGTTTCCTGTCAGCATTTTCTGGAAGATTTAACTTGATGAATGTATCTAGTGTGCATTTATCACCGAAAACTTAAAGGAGCTTGATTTCTTAATGATCTAAATATAGTTATCTCTGGGACTCTGATATTAAATACAGGTTTTACAACTAATTACTGCTTTCTCTGTAAACACTGCATAAACCTCCTTTCTTGTCAGAGGAAATCCAAGCAATAAAACAGAGTTGTTATGACTAAGAACACCAGCTGTGAATGCATGTAAGACAGAGAAGGAGATAAGTGTACAATGTTCCTGAGAAGAATGAGGCCCCGGGAGGCCATGGCTCATTCTCCTGCCCTAGTGGGCTGTAGCAGGTTTCCCCAGATACAAGGAGGGAGCAGCTTCAGAGAGTTGTCCAAGGTCTCGCAGGTGATGCTTTTTTATAAACACCTTTTCAAATTACATTTTAGAACTATCACTTGCCGGGGAAAGATTCGGCATTCAGAGTGTATGAGCAAGTTGGCTTCAGCGCTTTAGAAAGTGCCCACGCCTAGTCTTGGTGCATTTCTCCATGTGGTTCGTGTGAAATGAAAGCATGCTTCCTGTTTGTCCTTTCTTCCAGAATGTACCTGAAACACGGGAGCCCCGTTAAAATGATGGAGAGTTACATCGCAGTTCTCACCAAGGGGATATGCCAGAGTGAAGAAAATGGCTCTTTCCTTAGCAAGGACTTCGACGCCCGAAAGGCATACCTTGCAGGCTCCATCAAAGGTGAAAAAGCAAACCAAACCCCATCCCAGACTGTTTCACCCCGACGACCACCCCAGCCAAGGGCAGTCTCTCAGTAGACTCTGTTTTTCCATCTTTCCACTTAGATTGTCTACCTGACATTTACTTCCTCTACAGGACAGTGCTCCAACCTCTCCATTTCCTCATTTGATTAGAACTCTGCCATAGGAAAGCAGACTTTTGTGGTGTTCCTTTCCAAAAGATTCTGACTTTTACTGTTTTGCTTGAGTTTTGTTTTCTAATGGATATATATTTTTATTTTTAGACAGAGAGGAAGGAGGAGAGAGAGAGACATCTATGTGAGAGCAAAACATCAATCAGCTGCCTCCTGCATGCCCCCTACTGGGGATCAAGCCTGTGACCCTTCCGTACATGGGACGACACTCAACCTTGAGCCACACTAGCCAGGGCAAGATTCTGACTTTTTTTAAAATATGGAACGCTTCATGAATTTGCATGTCATCCTTGTACAAGGCCATGCTAATCTCGGTATCGTTCCAATTTTAGAATATGTGCTGCCGAAGCGAGCACAGATTCTGACTTAAAATAGAAATGTTCTGTCACCAGTGAGCTGCATTTAGGGCTCCGCTGGCTCCCATAGTGCTCTTTCCTTAGAGCAGTTACCTCTTCCATCTGGACGCTCAGGCCTGGACCCAGGCTTCTCGTCCAGCGCCTGCCTTTTCCTCCTACCTGGGAAATCCAGAATGGCAGGGACAGTCCAGGACTAAAGCCACAGACTTCGGGGCCCTTAAGAAAGGGAGGGGAGGCGAGGAGAGCTCCTGAGGCAATGCCAGCCTTTCCTCTCCTCCCACAGCGCCTGCCTGTCTTCACTGCTAATGCCACTGCTCTGTATGGTTTCTAAGCATCCCTGGAGAGGTGCCAGGTGTCACCCAGCTATCTCAAAAGGACTTAAGTAATGACGTGGGTGGTTGGGAGGGAGGGGCTGGTCAGTGAATATTTACTTGAGTTTTGCCCTGACTGGTGTGTGCTCAGTGGTTAGAGCGTCAGCCCTGGGACCAAAGGGTTGAGGGTTCAGTTGCCGGTCAAGGGCACATATCTGGGTTGTGGGTTTGCTTCCCACTCCCAGTCAGGGAGCATGTGTGGGATGCAACCAATTGATGTGTCTCTCTCACATCACTGTTTCTCTCTCTTTCCCTCTCCCTCCCTTCCACTCTCTCTGTAAAGCAATGGAATAAAATGTCCTTAGGTGAGGATTAACAAAAAAAAAAGTTTTTATGACAGTGCTGGTTCCCTTTATACCATTACTCCACTTTCTTGTGAGTCTGGCTTTATGTCTGTGTGCAGCATAGAGTCCCTTGGGGACAGGTGTAGGCAGCTGTGACACCCACCCTGGGGAGCACCTGTATGGATTGAAATGCCCATCCACCAGATAAGATACTTCTGTGCTTCCAGCATTTACCGAAATTGATTCTCTGTGTTGAAAATAGTTTTGAATTCATATGATAAGAGTTCTTTCCAATAAAAACTTTATTTTCTTAAATAATATTTAATGTAGTAAAACTATAATTTCTTTTGTTTTAAGACATTGTATCTCAGTTTGGAATGGAAACAGTTATCTTACACACAGCACTGATGCTAAAGAAAAGAATTGTCGTCTATCACCCCAAAATAGAAGCTGTCCAGGAGTTTACCAGGTATTCTCTCTAATCATTAAACAGTGTAAATGTTGTTGGTGGCTAGTTTAGGACACTCTGTGTTACTGTATGTTCTGTTGCACATTTGGTAAAAGTAGAATATGTTGGCTGGGGGTGAAGTACCATTTTGGTCTTATGATCCAGTTTAGATTTATTTAGCAATTCAAGGTCACTGAATTTGGACAGATTCTTCTTTAATTTTAGAAATATGAATATTTTAGAGCAGGGAGTTTGCAAAATTTCTTTGCCAGAGGGGAAATATCTTAGGCTTGTAGGCCTTATGGTCTCTGCCCCAACTACTCAACTGTCATGGGTGGCATAAAAGCAGCTGTAGACAGTACCTACGTAAGTGAATGAGCATGGCTGTTTCAATAAAACTTTATGTGTAAAGACAGGAACTACCTGTGGGTCATAGGTTCCTAACCCCTGTTTAGTAAGTTGTTTTTTCTGTTTGGTTTTACCACATTCTTCTCTTATTTTTATAATAAACTAGTGGCCTGGTGCACGATTCATGCACATTGAAAGGAAATTAATTAGAAGAAATATTTTAATAACACTATTCGCCCTTTCTCTGTAATAGAAGTGTCAACCAAATTCACAATCGACAGTGACAGATTGAAACACATGTGTGTGATTGGCGCCAGCGAGAGCTTTATATGTATCACGCATGAGTGAGTCAACTTAGCCTTTTATATATATAGAGAGAGAGAATAAACTTGCTTAATTACACCTGCTTTCTGATTTAGCTAAACTTTTTCCAGCCCAGTGAAGCACCCCAACTTCTCTTTCAGGTAATTGTCAGCAACACAGCAGTAAATATCAACACAAAGCAGATTATTATTTTTTAAATATATTTTATTGATTTTTTACAGAGAGGAAGGGAGAGGGATAGAGAGTTAGAAACATCGATGAGAGAGAAACATCAATCAGCTGCCTCTTGCACACTCCCCACTGGGGATGTGCCGGCAACCAAGGTACATGCCCTTGACTGGAATCGAACCTGGGACCCTTCAGTTCGCAGGCTGACGCTCTATCCACTGAGCCAAACCAGTTAGGGCAACACGAAGCAGATTGTTATTGTACACTGAGTGGCCAGATTATTATGATCTCTGAATGCATAATAATCTGGCCACTCAGTGTATATCCTATATGAAAAAAGGCTAATATGCAAATTGTCCCCTCGACCAGGAGTTGGACCAGCAGGCAGGCCAGCTGGCCAACTGCCCATGTCCCCACCCCCTGGCCAGGCTAGCTGGACTCCACCCATGCACAAATTCATGCACCGGGCCTCTAATATATATATATTAGAGCAGCTGTGGGCAAACTACAGCCTGCGGGCCGGATCCGGCTGTTCTATCTGGTTCTCTTGCTCTCCCCTCCACTCCTTTACTTTGAATTTATATTAGTTCACACAAACACTCCATCCATGCTTTTGTTCCGGCCCTCCAGTCCAGTTTAAGAACCCATTGTGGCCCTCGAGTCAAAAAGTTTGCCCACCCCTGGTTTAAAACGTTGTTTAAAGCCTGGAGCTGTTGGCCCATTTAGAGCTGGTTCTCCCCTCTGCCTCTAATATTCAGTTCCTCCCCCGAAGAAGAGGGAAGAGGGCAAGCTGAGTCTCTCAGGTGCAGGCCTGCAGCCATTTGCATTCTCACTTTGATTCCCCAGAACCCTGCCTGCCCTGGTGTGGCATCGACAGGACTGGACCATACTTCACTCGTACGTGCACCTGGATGCCGATGAGCTGGAAGCCCTGCAGCTGTGCACAGGTAGGCAGGCCACAGGACCCCAGAGCAGGGGCTTGGCTTTAACTGGGATTTCTTGGTTCTTTGTTTTTTTGGGTATTTTTGTTGTTTTGTTTGTGTGTGTGCATTCCTGAGGAGAGTACTGATCAGTTATTATTTCTTTGGCAAATGGAACCAATTCCCCCCCCCCCCACACACACTTCTTTAATTTAGAAGAAAACTGGGTAAAATACATGTAACACGAAATTTCTCATCTTAATCTTTTTTTTTTTTTTTTTACTTTTTAAAAATTCTTACCTGAGGATATGTTTATTGATTCCAGAGAGGGAATGGGCAGGGTATGAGAGAGAAACATCATGGGGAGGATATTGACCTGCTGCCTTCCACACACACCTGGACGGGGGATCCCAGGATCAATTCCGAAACATTTCGGTGTCCGGGATGATGCTCAGCGAACTGAGCCACACCGACCAGGGCTCAACTTAATCAGTTTTAAGTGTGTAGTGCAGTGGCATTAAGTATATTCACATTGTTATGCAGCCATCATCAAAATATAACTTATTTTTAACTTGTCAAGTCTTAAAAGTTTCCTTATCAGTGATTTGATTTAGAGTATAATATGAACCTTGCCTTGTCATATGTTTTCCTTAAAGAAAATAATAAAATTATTTTTTTTTTGCCAAAACCGGTTTGGCTCAGTGGATAGAGCGTCGGCCTGCGGACTGAAAGGTCCCAGGTTCGATTCCGGTCAAGGGCATGTACCTTGGTTGCGGGCACATCCTCAGTGGGAGGTGTGCAGGAGGCAGCTGATCGATGTTTCTCTCTCATCGATGTTTCTAGCTCTCTATCCCTCTCCCTTCCTCTCTGTGAAATATCAATAAAATATATTTAAAAAAAAAAAAAAAAAAGAAAATAATAAAATTATTTTTAAATGATGTTATACTTGTATGCCCGGCTGGTGTGGCTCCGTTGGTTGAGCATCACCCCAGGCACCAAGAGGTCACTGGTTCCATTCCCAGTCAGGGCATGTGCCCAGGTTGATGGCTTGATACCCAGTAGGGGACAAGCAGGAGGCAGCCAATTGATGTTGCTCTCTCATCAATGTTTCTATCTCTTGCCCTCTCCCTTCCTCTCTCTCAAAAATCAATAAAACCATATTTTTAAAGAAATAGAAGTCTGGGAATTGTTCACACCAATTCCAAAGGTCTGCTAATTCTAGAGTTGCCCTGATTCCCATAGCACTTCCTGTATCAGTTCTGAAATTGGTGGAAGATGATGATGATGATACTGTTTCCACCCACTATCCCTGAGAAACCTGGGTGTTTGGCTATGACATCTTGAAGACAAGGATCTATCGGGGGAATGCTGATCAAAAGCATCCTTGCTATTTTCTGCCTCATCTGTCATTTTTGCCCCAAAAGCAACGACTGAAAAGTAAATGCTTTCCTTCATTCTCCTTCGTTGACACCGAAGTCTGGCTTTGGAACATTTTGAGTTATGTGAGTTTCTTCAGGCAATTGACAATAATGTAGTCTTAATAAATGACATAGGGCACAGCTAATGTGCCCTGGATAAGTAAAGCAGTGAAAAGAAACAGCTGGTTAGCTTTTTAGACTCAATTCTCTTGATGTGCTCACAATGTGATTTCTTCGTACTCCATCTTTAACACAGGTTACATTGCCGGATTTGTAGACTCGGAGGTGAGCAATAGATCAGACCTGTATGACGTGTTTGTGAATCTGGCAGACAGTGAGATTACCATTGCCCCACTTGCGAAAGGTTAGTTTTCTGTTCTGTTCTGTTGTTGATACAAGATGTAAACCAAGCAGTTGCATTTTTTTAGACTGATCCTCTAAAACCAGTATTTGAGAGTCTGCTTAACTGCTGGAGGGATTTTTGTGTGTCTAGAACACAGCATTTATTCTTATAGGCATAGCCATCTATCTATATATAAAAGCCTAAGTGACCATTCAACTGGTAGCTATGATGCGCACTGACCACCAGGGGGGCAGACGCTCAACGCATAGGCATGGAAACATGGAACAGACTGATGAATCTCAGAGGGAAGGGGAGAGTGGGGAAGAGATTAACCAAAGATTTTATATACATAGTAGAGGCCCAGTGCACGGATTTGTGCACAAGTGGAGTCCCTCAGCCTGGCCTGCGGGGATCAGGCTGAAACTGGCAGTCCGACATCCCCTGAGGGGTCCCAGATTGCAAGAGGGCGCAGGCCAGGCCGAGGGACCCCACTTGTGCACAAATCCGTGCACCGGGCCTCTAGTGTTAGTAATAATCCTCAATGCTTATGCTGCACAGTATATATTAATAAGATAGTCTTCATCTGTTTCTCCACTTCATATTTAAACAAGGTATATTATCTGTTGCTGTATAACAAATCCCTTCTAAACTTAGTGATTCAAAACAACAAATATTTATCTCACAGTTTTGGTGGGACGGGAGTTCAGGACTGACTTACTGGGAGGTTTTGGCTCAAGGGCTCTCATGACTTTTCGATCAACATAGTGCCAGGGCTGCAGTTATCTGAAGGCTCATCTGGGGCAAGAGGCTGCACTTCCCAGCTAACTCACATGGCTGTTGGCAGGAGCCCTCGCACGTGGGCCTCACCATGGCAGCTTGGGTGTTCTCATGACCGGACAGCTGGCTTCCCCAAGAGACAGAGCGGAGACCACAGTGCCCTTATGACCTCGTCTCAGAAGTCACACATCACTTCCTCCACATTCTGTTTGTCAGAAGCATGCCATTAAGTCGAGTCCCACTCAAGGGAGAGGAAACAGGCCGCACCTCCTGAAGGAAGCATTATTAAAGAATGTGGGGACATTTGTCACTCGCAAGGGTTGACTGATCCTCTGTGGGAAATCCGTGTGAAGGATGTCTCAGTAAGCCAAAGACATGGAAGTATTCTTGGAGCTACGATCAAGAAAGGGTGTTCTAGTGTCATCTCGAGGCGAAATTGTCCCAAATTATAGCTACGTAAAAGGGTGAAGGCTGAGTTAACTGTGTGTGCCCAGGCACTTGTGAGGTGTTGGTTATAGATGGGAATTCCTGGGAACAGCTTTCCTGTTGTCATTTATGGATCTTTCTCCTGAAAGCAGGAACTGCTGAGTACTGGCTGATGAGGGACTTCGTTAGATAGAATCAGAACTACTTTTCTTTCATTTGTTTGCAAATTGCAAACACAATGCATGCTCAGGGTGAAAAACTTTAAATATAAAATCATCTTTAGGCAATACTACCTTTTGTAAAGCAAAAGTGATGGAAAACTAGCTGTGGCTGGGCCACTTAAATTGCTGAAAGGGTGGCCATCTCCTTGCTGCCATATGTTGCTCTGAGTCTGTAAAATGGGCTCATCCCAGTCAGCACTTCACGTTTGTCCCTTGGGGTGACAAACAAATTTTGTTCCTCTCCTTGCTGCAGAGAGTAGCACTGCTTATAAGTAATGCAACTGAGGTGGTTTTCTCTGCTCCGTTCTAAGGGCCCTGCCACACTGAATGTCCAGGGCTTCCGCGGGGCTGTCAGGAAGCGCTGCTTTCACAATACACCTGCCAGAAAGATAAATTTGAATTCTTTTTTTTTTTTTAAATATATTTTATTGATTTTAGAGAGGAAGGGAGAGGGAGAGAGAGATAGAAACATCAATGATGTGAGAGAATCATTGATTGGCTGCCTCTTGCACGCCCCACACTGGGGATTGAGCCCGCAACCCAGACATGTGCCCTTGGCTGGAATCGAACCTGGGACCTTTCAGTCCACAGGCTGACCCTCTATCCATTGAGCCAAACCAGCTAGGGCTAAATTTGAATTCTTAACTGTAAAGACCTGGACAGGCCATAATCGGTTTGGCTCAGTGGATAGAGCGTCGGCCTGTGGACTGAAGGGTCCCGGGTTCGATTCCGGTCAAGGGCATGTACCTTGGTTGCAGGCACATCCCCAGTGGGAGGTGTGCAGGAGGCAGCTGATTGATGTTTCTCTACCATCGATGTTTCTAACTCTCTATCCTTCTCCCTTCCTCTCTGTAAAAAAAAAAATCAATAAAATATATTTTAAAAAAAAAGACCCGGACTGGAAAGTCAGGCCCTGGGCTTAAACTTTCATTAGGTGCTGTCTAGAGAAAAATAAAAATCTTCATCAGGTAGGTCTGAAGGAGAAATTTGTTTTGGTATTGGTGTGTTTTTATTGTGGACACAAAGAATATAAATCATGATTATGCCTTTTACCTCCCAGCATGTGGTTAGCAAGAAGGAAATGGGGGTGGGTTGTCAGTTGCTTTTTTTTTTTTTAATAAGATTTTTATTTGAACCAAACTGACAACATATACCTAGGAGCAAGATCTCAAATAGCTCCGCGTCAGTTGCTTTTTGAAAATTCCCTCTGTTTGCTCTTTCAGGTTTTCAGATAGATGGCATGATTATTTATTATTATTATTATTATTATTTAATCCTCACTCACGGATATTTTTCCACTGATTTTTAGAGAGAGTGGAAGAGAGAGGGAAAGACAGAAACATCGATGTGAGAGAAACACATCAATTGGTTGCCTCCTGCATTTGTCCCGACTAGGACCCGGGCCGGGGAGGAGCCTGCAACCAAAGTACGTGCCCTTGACCAGAATCGAACCCGGGACCCCTTGGTCTGTTAGTCCGACGCTCTATCCATTGAGCCAAACTGGCCAGGGCTATTTTTTACTATTTAAATTTCTAAATATTCATACAACATATTCTTAATCTCACCAGAGGCCATGACAATGGGCAAACTGCACAAAGAGATTGGTCATCTAATTGTTCAGTCTGCAGAAGATCCAGAGAAATCGGACAGCCAAGTTATACAGGTAACTCCTTACCCCGACGACTCACTCACCCTGACCTGTGTGGCTGGGCCGTGTGCGCAGAGCTGCTCCTTACCTGCTGTCCACGTGACAGAGGGACGTGACTGGGAGAGACCAGTGGGCAGATGCTCATGAGGGTTTGCAGATGGACCTGCTGGAAATGAACAGGCGGGGGCTGCCATAGCCAATCAGCTATCAGTCTCTGAGGATAAGATCTTTATGGGGGAGGGACTGGGCTGGTGCTGAAGCCAAGCATTATGGTGAGAAATAGAACTTCTAAGTGGTCTGGAATGATGTTCTAGACCGGCCAGTGCATTCTCTCCTAGCAGAATTTTCCTGGAGAAACAAATTGTAAGGAGGTTGCTGCTGAGCATGGGGAACCAGGTAGTGTGTCTTAATCTAGCTTTGATGTGAAGTCTCCAGGACACTGAAAATGCAGACTCTGCCAAACTCAGCAGACTGGCGTCACACGCTGCAGGGCCAGCTTCTCTGTGCTCTACTTGGCAGCTGGCGACAGTGCCATGTAGACCCTCTCCTCTCCCCTTGCCAGATTGGGGTGGCAAATGATTTTTGTTTATTTTTTTTAATTGATTTTAAAGAGGGAGAAAGAGAGAGAAATATTAATTTGTTGTTCCACTTATTTAGGCACTCATTGGTTGATTCTTGTATGTGTCCTGACCAGGGAATCGAACCCGCACCTTAGGTGTATCGGGACAATGCTGTAACCAACAACTACCCGGCCAGGGTCAAATGGCTTTATTTACGCCTCTCCATGTGGTGATAAAGCCCCTCCTCTGCACGCAGCTGGGCCGGCCTCCGCCCCTTCTGTCTGCTGCCAGTTTGCATTGGGCCCCTTTCCAGCAACTTGCTCCTCTTCTGCAGGATACGCTTCAGCCTCTCCTCGCCCAGGCCCGGCCTCATCTAGACCCGTCTCAGATGCTGGGGGCCAGGGGCCTGGAAAGACTGTCTCCCGTCTGCACCTGTGAACCCTACCTCGGGGCCTCCTCTGATGTGAAGGCCCTACTCTCCTGGCGGCACCTGGCTCTTTTCTTCATTAATCCATTCATTTAAGTGATATTTATTGAGCAACGACTATATGTCAGGCATTGCACAGGGCAGTGCGGGCAAAGGACCTGCCCTGTGGCCTGTATTTTCATGTAGGTGAATAGAAAATAATATAAGTAACAAGATCATTGTGAGCCTCGATAAATGAATGCTGTGACAGAAACAAGGGGTTGAGGTATAAAATATTAGATAAGGGCCCTAACTGGTTTGGCTCAGTGGATAGAGCGTCGGCCTGCGGACTGGGGGGTCCCGGGTTCGATTCCGGTCAAGGGCATGTACCTTGGTTGCGGGCACATCCCCAGTAGGGGGTGTGCAGGAGGCAGCTGATCGATGTCTCTCTCTCATCGATGTTTCTAACTCTCTATCCCTCTCCCTTCCTTTCTGTAAAAAATAAAAACCAACAACAACAAAAAAATATTAGATAAGGGATCAGATAGCTCTCGGAGGAAGTGATGTGAGCTAGAGGGTGCTGTAGGGTGAGGGGGGCCCACAGGTTTTGCCAGGGACCCGTCAGCAGCACTGTTCTTTATATTCAGTGCTGGTGGCCGTCCAGCTGGCCAGGAAAAGTGGGTGGGTTTTGTCCTGAGGAGCTGCCCATCCATCCCTCTGTCAACATCACAGTAAAAACATTGACTCTACATTGTAGAGTTGGTGAAATATGTAAATTTGAGTTTTGAATTAGTGGTTTTCAATGGACTAAAAGTGATACAAGATTACTCAGTATAATGTATAATGATTGTGTCCGGCATGTTGTAGGGGTACTATATATATACATAATTTTATTTTATTTTATTTTTTATTTTTTTTAAACATATTTTATTGATTTTTTTTACAGAGAGGAAGGGAGAGGGATAGAGAGCTAGAAACATCGATGAGAGAGAAACATCCATCAGCTGCCTCCTGCACACCTCCTACTGGGGATGTGCCCGCAACCAAGGTACATGCCCTTGACCGGAATCGAACCTGGGACCCTTGAGTCCGCAGGCCGACGCTCTTATCCACTGAGCCAAACCGGTCAGGGCTTTTTTTTTTTTTAAAACATATTTTATTGATTTTTTTACAGAGAGGAAGGGAGAGGGACAGAGAGCTAGAAACATCGATGAGAGAGAATATATACATAATTTTAAAAAAAAAATCTTCACCCGAGGATATGTTTGTATTGAATTTTCAAAGAGAGAGAAAGAAAGGGAGGGAGAGAGCGAAACATGGGTCAACTGGGGATCCAACCTGTAACCGGGGTATGTGCCCTGACCAGGAATCTAACCCGAGACCTTTCAGTGTATAGGACAACACTCCAACCAAGTGAGCCACACCGCCAGGGCCAAGAACATTTGAAGGTTAATGCTGTCAGCAGACCAAGAAAAGGACATGACGGATGTGAGCTCTGGGGAGTCCTCAGCCTCCAAAGGAATGTGAGTCAGTGAAGAGGAATAAAGTCCAGGCGGCAGGCGCTGGGTTTCTTATCCCCGGCAGAGGAGATCTGTTCCGGAAACGATAGCAGGGTTCCTCCAAAAGCTAACCATAGGGTTACCGTACATCCAGCAGTTCACTTCTGGGTGTTTATCAAGAAGAACTGAAAACAGGGACTCAGATATTTGTACACCCATGTTCATAGCAGCACTACTAACAATAGCCAAAAAGGTGAAAATAGCCGGAATGTTCGTCAGTGGATGAATGGACAAACACAATGTAGTGTATAGAAACCGTGGAATATTATTCAGCCTTTAAAAAGCATGAAGTTCCAAAACAGGCGAACCTTGGAAACATCATTCTAAGTGAAATAGCCAGACACCAAAGGTCATATATTGTATGATCCCACTTCTCTGAGGTGCCCAGAATAGGCAAAGTCAGAGAGGCAGGAAAAATTATCCGTGATACTGATTTTTCTGTTAATCTAACTTTGTTTCACTTTTTCTAATTTATAAAGTTAATTTGATATACTCTGAAAAATAGCAGGAAGAATTCTGTTAAAATGCAACAAACTACTCATATTCTTCAGTGCTAATGTATTGCATATTTTCCTGTTTTTATTAAAGGACATTTCCCTAAAAACAAAAGAAATCTTCACCAACTTGGCACCATTTTCAGAAGTTTCAGGCGATGGAGGGAAGCGTGTTCTCAATCTTGAGGCACTAAAGCAAAGACGATTCCCACCAGCGACAGAAAACTTTCTTTACCACCTAGCAGCCGCCGAACAAATGCTGAAAATCTGACTGTCAGAATGGTCTCACTGAGGACATTACCCACTAACTATGTAAAATACTGAAAATAACAAAGAAAATGGTATATTTTAATGATTTATTTGAAAGTATTGAGATTTGACCTGAAAAGCACTGAAACATAGGAAAACACTTATGATTTTCTCTTGTCTGATCAGTTTCACGCCTGTTACCCATGTTGGACAAAGTGCTGTAACTACCATAAGTGAGTTATAAAATGGCCTGATGTGCTGGCGTAAGAGAAAAAAGTTCTGTCGAGTTCTCGTGTAAGTCACAGCTGATCCGAAAGCCTTCGTAATTAAGTTCCAGTTTGTCTCATTGTGTCGCCGCAAACTAATGATTTATTTTCAGAAAGCTGCCTGAAATTTTGCTTTGTATTCTTCTAGGAAGAACTTTAATTCCTCATGAGGAACTCTACTTTCTGAGCCAAACTACTAAGTTTTCTGCAGGACTGTCTAGAAGATCATTCAAAAGACCCTGCAGTTGCACTTTCTTGTAAAAGAAAAAAATTTTTTCTTGGCCTTTGAACATTTTACCTATATTCTGAGGGTTTTGCATAGATTTTGTACTTGAGTAGACAACTTTAATAACCCGTATTCACACTGTCTCAGAAGCAAGCACTTGGCAAACGGAAGCCATCAGTGCTCTTCCACTAACCTGTTGCTAGTGATGTCACTTTGAAAGATGCCAGTCCTTACATAGCAGAGTAAAGCAAGCAGCCCACTTTGAAGATAAATGCCTGTGTAACTGAACTAGCAACTTGACACGATTGGCAAGGGAGGGCACGAATTAACTGCCTGCAAGGGCCAAAACCAGGTCTTCAAGAACGCCAGTAAAAAGTGACTTGGCCACATGTGAAGTTCCTGTTCAGTTGCGTACCTTTCCCGTCATAGGAGACCTAAGTTAGGTACTGTTAGGTTTCTGTATGTATGCACATGAACTCTGAGAGGTTATTTTACAGTCAGTACTGTTGTCCTTGGAAGTCTTACCCAGAAAAAATGTTTGCAAAAAATCTTGTCTTTATTGGATCGTTCACTTAAGTAAAAAGTTTAAAATAGCCCTTTCTCTTCCTCCTTGGGTAAGGGTGGACCTGAAATGAGGTTTTGTTTACTAAGGCAACAATTTAAATTAATTCTGCACTTTATGAAAATGAATACTAACATCTTTTTCTCCCTCATTTTTGTATTACTGCATTAGCTAATGATCGAAGTTGTTAAAATTGCAAATGTATGATGCAGAAATAAAATGGAAATATTTTGATACTCAACCATATTTAGGTAGATGAAAAATTGTGCCCTTTCTCGAATTCTCCCCTCCAAAAAAAGCAAAACCTTTCGAGTGCAGGTGTGCTGGGGGTTATTAAAAGACGTCTTTGAAAGTGAAGAGGGTCCAGGCTCCTTTCCTCCAACCCGCATGTCCCTGCCCTCGTCCTCCATCGCCTGTTCCTAGAGCAACCAACTTCAAGGTGTCGCCTTGAAAAGATGCCCTCACCTTTCACTCTCTTCTGTAGTGGGTGAGCCTTCATCTGGAGCCTTTGTACATTTTGTTCTTTTGTTTAGTGCGAGCCTGGGGCTATACTGAGACATCTGGTAGGTCAATTTGACTAATTTTATCCTTTTAGGCTGTAGTGAAACCCTTTTTATCAAATTAGGTGATAAACATCATTCTGGCCCAGGGAAAACTGAAAGCCAGATACATTCTTTGATGATATGGGCAGGGTGTGTTGGAAACATTCCTGCAGGATGCAAATGTTCGGGTACCTACTCTGCACGGTGCACTGTTGTATCCTAGGGCTTCTTTGATGCACAAGGCAGTTCTTGCTCTCAAGGGACAGTCTACAGGGGCACTGGGTCTGCAAACAGGCCATTGCACTGTGGTGTGGCAAGTGTTAGACACAAGTGCTGGGGGCACAGGAGAGGCACCTGATTCAGCACTGGGAATCCTGGGAGGCTTCCTGGAGGGAGTGACTGAAGTCCAAGTCAGACCTGAAGCATAAGCAGGAGTTAGTCCAGAGCAGAGGAAAGTAGGGGTGAAGGCCCAGAGCAGAGAGAACACGGCCTCCGAGGAGCTGGATGTTGCTCCAGAGTGAAGAAAGGGAGCGGCCAGAGATGAGTAAGGCAAAGGCTCTCTCAGCCTGCATGGCGAGGAATTTGAACTTGATCCTGAAGTGCTGAGAGCCACTGAAGGCTATTAAGCAGGTGTGGTGTAGAAGAGCCAGCTGGAGCCTAGATGGGGAGCCAGGCAGAAATAAGGCGAGTCTTACCAGCAGGGGGTGCTGTTGGACTGAGCTGGCAGTAGCAGTGGCCAGGGAGAGTTGTTGAGATGACTTGAATGGGAGTGGGGGGAGGGGAGAGTCAGGGTGACGCCAGTGATCCTGTCTGATGCAACTGGGGTGGTTCCACTTCCTGAGATTGGGAGGCCTCAAGTGGGCATCCAGAAGCGCAGGGGGCAGCTGGGTGTGGTCCTATGGCCAGGGCACAATAAACAAGCTCAAAGCCTGGTGGAGCAGCCAGCAGTGGCAGTACAGTGTGGGCGAGGCATGGCTGACAGTCTCAGCAGAGTAGAAGGTGGGGTGGGAACAGGGAGGGTAGACAGTATTTGGAAAAGCTTGGCTGTGAATGAGGGTTTTGCTTTTTTTTTTTTTATCCTCACCTGAGGATATGTCTATTGATTTGAGAGAGAGGAAGGGGAAGAGAGAGAAACACTGATGTGAGAGAGAAACATCGACTGGCTGCCTCCTGACTGAGGACCCAACCCACAACTTTTTGGTGTATGGGACGATGCCCCAACCAAGAGACCCACCTGGCCTGGGCGGGGTTTTGCTTTTTAATGAGACAGGTGAGTCAAGCACTTTAAATATTACCGGGAAGAAGCAGAGGGGCTGAGTAAATAAGGGACAAGCCCAGGACCTAGGCCCTGCTGACCTTGCATGCAGGAGGGGAGGTGGCTGCGGTGCAGGAGGGTCTGCAGGTTTGGTGCCAGAGGTTCCATGGCTGCCAAGAGCCTTGCTTTTTCCTGCGAAGCAGGAGACAGGGTTGTTTGCCCGTGAAGGAAAGGAAGGAGCTGGGTGGCGGATGGCAACGCTTTTAAGTAGTTGTCCAAATGGGAATAGGCTGAGCAGGAAAACAGGCTTGCTCTGGGGGCTGGAGGCCTTCAGCAGCTCACCTGAGGTTCCTGTTTACCTGGACATGAGCCATCAACTTAATGCCTGTGCCCTGGGCGCCATAGATCCTTCTTTCTTTTCGCAAACACTCAACTTTAGACCAGTTTATTAGTAATTTCACAGTGCCCTCTCGCAGGCTGACAAACAGAAAACGGAATCTTCCATCACCCAGCCCCTCAGCAGTCCGGGTGGGGAGGCAGGTCAGACAGGACAGCTCCCCGCATCTCTTCTCCCATCCAGGCTGGAAGCCCAGGCATAACCAGCCTCCACTAGGTGTTGGCATGTGTGACTGGAAGCCATCCTGTCTGCGCAGACACCTCGGGGCTTTCCAGGAGACCCCTGGCACAGTGCTCGAAACTGAAACCTTGAGAGGAAGGCTTTCAAAGCAGGAATCCAACGAATGCACCCAGAACTCACCCCTACACCCCTCTGTTATAGAAGAGTTCTGTTTCTTCTGTTGCAGACTGAATTTCCTGTTCGAGTTTACTGCACTGGATCTGAAAAACAAAGTTAAATTCTTAATATTTATAGTGAGAACTTTTCTTGCTTTAGAAGCCAAGTTTTTTTTAAAAAGACATTTTCAGAAAGCATTTATTTCACAGTCCAACTTTTTGTCAATTAAATCTAATTTAGAGGGGAAAAAAAAACCCAAAACCTAACCTCTTAAAAACATTCTTCTGAATTTCAAACATAAGTAAATGCAGAAAGACTACAATAAGCCCTCATGTCCGCGTCACTCAGCTTCCACTATTAACAATCTGCCAATCCCACGAGAGTTGAAACCTGCTGGAAGTGACTGAACCTGCCGGTAAGCCATCCACTCTGAGTGCCAATGCAATCAGACGGAATTACTTGCAAAGGGTTCGCTTTTATTGCAATCTTATGGTAACAAACTGTTCTAAAAGAGGACTGTGAGGACTCAAAAGATTTTTCCTTCTGTTTCATCTACTTTAATGAGAAGCTAGTCCTCTCTATCCCTTTCCACCACCACCTTCGTAGGACTATAGCAACTATCTTAAATAATTTAAAACTTTTATGCTATGTGCTAGCAAAGTTGCCTAAATTAACGATAATATAAGCCTAAACTTAGAGAATTTGGGTTGTGAATAAAAGCATTCCATAAATACACAGGGTGGGGCAAAAGGAGATTGACAGTTGTTCCTATGGAAATAAAATAATAGTAATGTAAGAATAAACTGTTTTGTGTACTCAACTGTAAACCTACTTTTGTCCCACCCTGTAAATGCTATGAGGACATACCTGATTTTTGTTGTTGTTGTTAACCTCACCTGAGGATATTTTTCCATTGATTCTTAGAGAGTGGAAGGGAGGGGGAGGGACAAAGAGAGAGAAACATCAATTGGTTGCCTCCCGCCTGCACCAAACCAGAGATGGGGATTGAGCCTGCAGCCGAGTACATGCCCTTGATTGGAATCAAACCCAGGACCCTTCAGTCTGAGGGCCGATGCTCTGTCCGCTGAGCCATGACTGACTTTTAACTTCAATGACAGAAACAGGCATTTGAGATGTTCAGCCAAGAAATGCCAGAACTCCCTAACATCTACTAGCATCAACAATGTCCTTGGGACCAGCAACAGAGATACTATCACAGCCATCTCTCTTTAACAGACAGAGACAGTGTCTCACAGAGTTTAAGCAAATTGATCAAGGTCTGGAGGAGCTGGGAATTCGAGTCCAGGCAGGCCGACTCATCACAAATTATAATAGGTCCTAGTCTACAGACCTGCACAGCCCAATACCGTAGCCACTAGCCGCTTGTGAGCACTTATTAAAATGACAGTTTGGTTCCTTAGTCACACTAGCCACATTTCAAGTGCTTAACAGCTACACATGATTAGTGGCTACTATATTGGACACCACGCTTATAGGACATTTCTATCATTGCAGAGTGCTCCACTGGAATGATAAAACATTTAAAACAGCTCAAAGGTGGTGGTGGTTTTTTAACATCCCCTAAAAATGCTTCTGATATACTGTTAAGAAAAACAGAATCCAGCCTGGCCAGTGTGGCTCAGTGGTTGAGCATCGACCTATGAACCAGGGGGTCATGGTTGGATTCTCAGTTGGGGTGGGGGGGCCCACATGCCTGGTTGAGGCTCAATCCCTAGTGGGAGGCATGCAGGAGGCAGCCCATCCATGATTCTCTCTCATCATTAATGTTTCTCTCTCTCTCCCTCTCCCTTCCTCTCTGAAATCAATAAAAATATATTTAAAAAAAGAAAAATATAATCCAAAACCACACAAGGGATCTGGGGGGTGGGGTTATGTGTCAATAAAGTTATTTTCTTTTATACTTTTATAAACTTGGGCAGATTTTTTAGGAAAATAATTTATTTTACTCTTATAATGAGGGGAAGAAAAGTTATTTTTTGAGAGGAAGTCAAGTGGGGGCACTTACCCGTTGTATTTGCGGGAACATGCTAAAAGAAACTGGCACCATCAGTCCCATTACCAAGATAGTACAAGACAGCTTTAGGGTCCACAAGGACTGGGGGTATCGCACGAATAACGGGGTCCTGGGGGAGAGAAGGTTACAGGGCTCGTTTTAGAGGCGGCCAGCTGTCTTGCTCACCAGGGTCAGACCCAGGATGAATGACTAGATGTGCATTTGCTCATCTGATCGCTCCACAGCCCACATACACAAGAGAACGCAGCCACTGGCCAGTCAAGTCACTTGTCCAAAATCCCACAGCTCACAAGTGAGGGGTCAGGTCCTAGAGCAGCCATGGGCAAACTACGGCCCGCGGGCCGGATCCGGCCCGTTCGGCTGTTCTATCCGGCCCGCGGAGCCGAAAGAGCGGAGGGTTCTCTTGCTCTCCCCTCCGCTCCTTTACTTTGAATTTATATTAGTTCACACAAACACTCCATCCATGCTTTTGTTCCGGCCCTCCGGTCCAGTTTAAGAACCCATTGTGGCCCTCGAGTCAAAAAGTTTGCCCACCCCTGTCCTAGAGTCTGTGCTATCCACCTGGGGTTCTGCTGACATGGACGTGACATTCTGACCCTGACCTTTGGAGTGTGAGACAGTGTGGGAAGATGCAAAGAACCCCATCCTGGGAGTCAGCCGAGCCAGGGGGTACTGAAGTCCGGTGGGGACTCTGCTTCGGACAGACTGGGCACTCTCAGACAAGTCACTTTCCCCTTCTGCACTCTGGGTTCATTCAGATGTAAAACGGAAGGGGTGAGTCAGCCACGGAGGTCACTCTGCCATGGATACTATCATGGTTGTGGGATGACACAGGGTCCTTCTGGGTACCCCAAGGCCCACTGGGAAACGAGGACCATCTCTCCCCAGCAGACAGCCCGTGCCATTGCACAGGCACCCAGGGCCCCAGCTTCCCCAGAGCCCAGCTCTGAGGCCAGCCAGAGCAGTCCAGGAAGATCCTGACCGAGCAGAAGTCTCCACCTCCATCCAGCTGGACTGATTGTGGGAAGTAACAGTTCACGCTGCCCAGGACGCTGCTACTTCCTGAAAAAAATGCTCCTTACATGCTCCTAGCAGGGACTTCCTAGCTCCCCATGGTGGACACAGTAGATTGGTTCAGCAACAGGCAGGTGACCCCACGTGGGCCAATGGAATCCTTCCCAGGAGCTTGTGAACTGAGCAAAAGACATTCCCTGCCTCCCCCCGCCCTGGGGTTTGCTGTGTTTTTCTTTCTCATCAGGACACTGCGAGGATACACCTAGGGGGTGTCGACAGTCACATACCTCATACCTCGACAGAAAGAAGCCAATGTGTGGCCGGAGAGGAGAGGGCTGTCCCCCCACTAGAGCTGCTTCTGCTCAGCTGCCGTAGGCTCCACTCCCTGCCTGTACCCCGTATCTAAACCAACACAGCACCCTTCTGGCTGCGCCACTGCAAGCTGGGCTTCCCAGACTGGCTGATCCCCAGGCCCTCCTCCCAACAGGCCATTGCTTGCTTCTCGAATGGGATGCAGGCTACTGAACCTGGAGCCATTTAAGCTAATTTAATCCATGCTTGGCATGAAGGAGGGGCAAGAGGTTTAGGGCAGCATTCATAGCACATCAGAGCTGGGAAAACCTGCAGATCATCGAAACCCATCGTTCTGGAAGTGGGGGAACGTGCCTCCGCAGATGCTGGGACGTGGCCAAGAACACAGAGCTAACTGCGGACAGGGCCTGGGCCCCATTCCAGGTCTGTTGGCATATGCACATCTGGATCCCAAGTCAATCCTGTCCCAAGTGGATGACGAGTGTTCAGTAGGAAGACCACGGGAGCACGTTCTTCCCATCCCTCCCACCAGCTTCAGATTAGACACGTTTTATAAGGATTCTGACTGTCCAAATATTTACTCCTCCCTGGGGAGATGAGCATGCATCTTACTTTTTAAAAAAATGTGAGAAGATTTCAGGAATAAAAGCCGAGGTCCCGAACAGCACGACTCTGGATGTTGCTGTATCTCTGACGGCCTAGTGGGAAGCGAAAGGAAGCAGCTTAGGATGTGGAGGCAGACGATTTCCAGGGATCCTGTAATTCATGACAGAGACAAGCGAACCGCAGCTCTCTTCTCGCTTCAAAAATAACGGGTGGAGAGAGGCGGAGGCAGCACCTGACGTGGTCATGCAGGCAGGACGGCTGAGGTCGGAGCCAGGAGTAACTGAAAGCGGATTTACCCCCCGCCCCCCCGACTCCACAATGGTCTCCATCAGTCCACTGACCGTTCCAAATAAAATGCTAAGTATAAGCAAAGGCAGCTTATAAGCAAACCTAGAACCAAATGGCAATCCCCTTGGTAGAAATGCTGGTGTTCGCCATGAGAACCAATCTGTATTTTCCTCTTCAGGCTAGGATTCTGCCACTGGCTTCCCTGTCCTGAACAGCCCCCCAGTTATTCCCACCGCTTCTAGTGGGAGACTGCTCCAAAAGCATAGCTCGGTGTGCACCAGGGGTCACACCCATGAGTCTGCATGTATGCACCCATTTTTGCTGGTGCAATTAAAAGTGTGCTACAGCCATAGCCGGTTTGGCTCAGTGGATTGAGCGTCGGCCTGTGGACTAAAGGGTCCCAGGTTCAATTCCTGTAAAGGGCACATGCCCAGGTTGTGGGCTCGATCCCCAGGAGGGGGTGTGCAGGAGGCAGCCGATCAATGATTCTCTCTCATTGATGTTTCTCTCTCTCCCTCTCCCTCCCTCTCTGAAATCAGTAAAAATATTTAAAAAGTGTGCTATAAAATTTTACTTTGCACAGACATGTATGTAGACCTTATAATGCTTTGTCATCTTTTCTATTCTGTACATTGTTCTATGCAGTGATCATTGAAAGATATAATTTACTGTCTGGGTTATATGCACAAAATCATGTGTACTTGAGGACAATGTAAGAGACTTTCAAGGGAAATTATGACCGCAAACGACACCATGTTAACTTCAGAACCCAAGCCCCGGGTAAGACATAACTCCACATATACCCCTGCTCTGTGCAAGATAAATAAGGACAGAGGCCCCCATTCCCTTCCCGACTCCCTTCCTCCCACGTCCACTTCCCAGGCCTTGGCCGCAGCCTCGGGCTCCTCTCCTCTGCCCGCACCTGCTCTCTGCTTATTACACGAATGCTCGGCTCAGCGGATCCCTCTGCAGGGAATGCCTTTCCCTGCGACCACAGAGAGAGCCGAGGAGGGTGCGTCCTAAAATAAACTTTCAGGAACATAAAATAAAATAAAACTGCTCCGCTTCAGGGAGAGAGGAGTGGCTGTGAGCATGGCGTGTGTGTCAACGTCAGTGGGGCGAGGCCGGCCGTGTCCACGTGTCCCCTGTGCAAGGGGAAGGAAGACACTCCAAAGGGGACAGTGGTCATTAGGAGGCACTGCGGGCGCCTGAGTGGCTGACAAAGCCAGGGGAGGGAAAGCAACGTGGACTGAGCTCCTGAAATCTGAGCAAAGGTGCCCTGTTACAATCAGATATTGCCGGTTACGCACTTTCTGAAATTTTAGCCAAAGAAAATAAACCTTTCGGTGACAGAGAAATGCTAAAAGAATGCTTATGCTTACGCACAGTGGCAGACACTTTATTCTTAAGAAAAAGATACACTTTTCTTTCTAGAGCAGACCATCCAACCTTTCTTTTACCCCAATTTGGCATTCGTGCAAAAAATGCAGTTTCTCCAGGAGAGATGGACTAGATACCCAGGTAGCTGGCAGGGCCTGCGGCTGCCTCCCCGCTGGGAGGCCCAGCGCTCCCGGCTCCCGGAGGGAAGGGATTCGGGCTGGGGAGGGTTTGGGTGTCCGGAGCCTAGCAGGGTGCCTGGCTGCAGGAGGTGCTGAGGAACAACCTGTGGATTACACATTTGCTCTCTCTCCCCAGCTGTATGAACAGGGCGTGACACCACCCACACCCTGCAGTGAAAACTGAGTTGAAGAGAAGAAACGCAAACATATGTCTAGGTGGAGAGCTGCCCATGAATGCTCTAACAGCCCCAACCTGGACACAACCCAGTGTCCATCGCCTGGGGAATGGGAAGGCGAAAGATGGCGCATCCATCTGTACCATGGAATGACGCTCAGCCATCAAAGGCAACCAACGATTGATATGGGTTAAAAGACGGATGAACCTCAAAAGTCAAAGAAGCCCTAACCGGTTTGGCTCAGTGGATGGAGCGTCGGCCCGCAGACTCAAGGGTCCCAGGTTCGATTCTAGTCAAGGGCATGTACCTTGGTTGCGGGCACATCCCCAGTAGGGAGTGTGCAGGAGGCAGCTGATTGATGTTTCTCTCTCATTCGATGTTTCTAACTCTATATCCCTCTCCCTTCCTCTCTGTAAAAAAAAATCAATAAAATATATTAAAAAAAAAGAAGAAGAAGCTGGACACAGAAAACTCTTGCACAGCTCAGTGATACGAAATTTCTAGAAAAGGCCATCCTGTGAGGACATAAAGCAGATCAGGGTTTCCTTGGAGCTGGGGGTAGGAGGGGTGAGTGACCATAACGAGGGAAATTTTTGGGGGGATGAAAATGTTCTAAAATCAGACTGTGGTGATGGCCGCCTAACTGCTTAGATTTGCTAAAATTCACCAAACTCTATACTCTTCCAAGGCTTTTCCAGTATGTACATCACTCCTCAATAAAGCCGTTAAAAATGTCTCTTTAGGCAACAGAACCTTCATTTCAAAAACGAGGTATCTGATTTCTGGCAGCCCTTTCCCTCCTCGATACTGGCACTGATCACACCACTTCGTTTAGAAAGGTGCCATTATTCCGAGACACAGCTGATGGCTCGTCATTCAGCTTCGTGAATCGCTGCTCGGATCGGGAGTAACGCGTCCCATGAGCCGGATAATGATACATTTCCCGGCTGAATGAGCAGCCTCTTTCCTGAGCTCCTCCTCCACCCACATGCTGGGCAGAAGGCTGGCCAGCTGGCCATTCTCTCGCTTCGTTTCAGGGGCTGTTTCATGCTGCTCTTCATGCTATTTGTGAACAACTGCCTCACATTACAATTCTTCAGCTAAAGTCACTTCACAGTACCTCCCCCCGTCCCCCGCCAAAAGATCTGATTTGTTTAAAAAAATCTTTTAAAACTCCACACCCCAAATAAAACTACCATACGTAGATTCTTAGAGCTGAATGCATATAAATCTCTTCAACCCTGGCCGGGTAGCTCAGCTGGTTAGAGCGTTGTCCCCATTTAGACAAGGTTGTGGGTTCGATCCCCAGTCAGAGCACATACAAGAAACAACCAACGAGTGCATGAATAAGTGAAACAACAAATCGATGTTTTTCTCTCTCTTTCTAAAATCAATAAAAACAAACAAAACAAAACAAAACCAAATCCTATATAATAAAGATGTAATATGCAAATGGTTGTTACACCGTGAAGCGTAATGACGGGATCATGGATTAGCAGGAGGATGGAACAGTGAGCTGCAAGCGGGGCGGCAGAGAGCTACAGGAGGGGCCAGGGCAGCAAGCTATGAGGGGGGTAGCTGGGAGGAGCTTCAGGAGGGCAGGGCAGCGGGCGGAGAGCTACTGGAGGGCGGCAGCGAGCTACTGGCACACGGATTTGTGCGCAGGGCTACTAGTAAATAAAATAATTCTCATACGTGTATAGATAGGTCGCTAGATGGGTAGATACCCTATTTGTTCTGTTTCTCTGGAGAACCCACACTACTGACCAGGTGACCTGGAGGGGCACGGGATGACGCTCAGCCCACTGGGTCACCCCAGCCAGGCCGTACTGCACAATCTTTTAAACATCCGGGCGCAAAACAGAACACCTCTCTCAGCATAATGAGGGGGGACAGGATAAGGAGAGTCTGAAGGGAAATGCGAATTGGTTACCAGCTCCCACAGAGAAAATTCGTTTCTTTGCCCCAAAGGCAAGCAGCTATTGCACCATCGTGTTCCCCTACCTTCGTCCCAGCTCTTCTGGAATAGCCTACGACATTGCCTTCCTTGTCCATGACCTCAATCCCTCGTACGGGCTCAAAGCTTCGGGATGCGGCAACATTCACGGCACTGACCTGGGCTGTGGATTAAAGAAGAGAACACAGCAGAGATGAGCTTCAGTCCAGGGAGGGGACATCTTCTCTGCTGTCCAGCCTCCTTCTCGATGGCTGCGCTTCCGCAACCTTCAGTGGCCACCGGCCTTGCGCTGGGCCAGCCAGGTTCTCTGCTGGGGTCAGGACTGCTGGCCTGTTGGTCTTGGATCCTGACCGCAACCCAGCACCAGGCTCCAGCACCCCGGAAAGTCCAGACTGGCTCCCTAACGGGATTCCAGGAGAAACCCCGGGGGTCCTTTAAATATGCCCCCCTTTTTTGTTTAGCTGGTCTGACCAGGTTTCCATAACAATTTCCCAAATGTTACCACTGACATTCTGCCAACCCTTCAAAGTGCTGATTCCCAAACCCGAATCTGGAGCGTGAACCAGTGAACTTGCAGACAGCAAACTTAAAACAGTTGGTTAATGTCTCTGTCACCCCCTTGGAGTCAGATCACCAGTCCTTCCTATGACCCTAGGAAAGTTACTTAACCCTCCCCTGCCTCAGTCTCCTCATCTGTAAATGGGGATAATACTGCCTCCCCATAAACTGCTGTCAGGGTTAAGTGAAAAATACGTGTAGAGAGCTTGGACAGACAGTCTGTAGAATGTAATTTGTGTTTGCAGGTCTGTGTTCATCCTTCGACAGCTACAGGGGTATCTACAGAGAAAGTGTCACCTCTCAAGTCAAAGACCTCGTTCGGGCCTGGGGGCACCTGCCAGCTGCAAATGGGTGCTGCCATCAGCCGCAGTGTCGCCGAAAGACCTGGGTGTCCCTGAAGGTGGGAGAAAGGCTCAAAGCCCTCAAGGACCGCAAGCTCCCTGCTTACTGAGAATGACGGCAGGCAAGGTCTCCCTTAGGAGAACGGATTTCACTGCATTCTTCATTAGGAGTAAACGAGGGAATAACTAGAAAATAAGAGAGAAAAATCATTACTGCATGGGACAAGAAATCAGCTGAACATACTCGACAGCAGAGAGCTAGCATCGACCTCATTCCTATCACTGGTCAGACCTCAGCCAGCGCTCTCTGTCTATTTTTATTTTATTGTTTTTATTGATTTCAGAGAGGGAGAGGGAGAGAGAATCATCGATCAGCTGCCTCCTGCACACTCACACTGAGGATCGAGCCCGCAACCTGGGCATGTGCCTTGACTGGGAATCGAACTGGCAACCTTTTGGTTCCTGGGTCTATGCTCAACCGCTGAGCCACACCAGCCGGGCTTTCTGTGGATTTTTAAATCTGTGCAGCACGGAGCAGTTCTCCTGATCATCAGAGGAATACACGGAGGGTTCAAGAAGAAACATTAATGTGAACAGAGTCGCTGAGCTGTTCAGGAATTAAGCTAGGATACAAACCAAGGCTTACCTGACTCTAAAGTCTACACTTTTAACCATCTAATATCCTGACACCCAAAGCAATATACATGTTTGTAGAGCATACATTAATTTCTTAAAATGATAAGCATACTAGGCATATGCCTAGAAACTTGGAATACTCACGTGACTATAGGGGGTGGGGAGGGTATAGGGTTACAGATGACCCTTTTATTTTCTTCTTTACGTCTCAATCATGTTGTATGAATTGTTTAAGATGGAATATAAATTTATCATCAAAATAAAGTTTTGTTTTGTTTTGAATTCTGAGGAACAAAAGAGATTTTAGCCCTAGCCGGTTTGGCTCAGTGGATAGTGTCAGACCGTGGACAGAAGGGTTGCAGGTTTGATTCCGGTCAAGGGCACGTACCTCGGTTGTACGCTTAATCCCGGCCTCGGTCGGTCGGGATGTGTACGGAGGCAACCAATCGACGTGTCTTTCTGACATGGATGTTTCTCTCTCTCTGTCTCTCCCCGTCCCACTGTCTTTAAAAATCAATGGAAAAACATCCTCAGGTGAAGATTAACGCACACACACACACACACAAAGAGATTTTAAAATACCTACTCCAAGAAAGGCTGTAGAAGCAATCACTCCCGTCCCTAGTAATAGACTCTCGTAGGGGTGGCGATTCTAGGGAAAAACAGTAGTATGTGTTTAGCCAATGGCACAATTTACCCAGAAAAGATAATTAAAACAAAGAATAACTCCAAAAGATGCAGTACCAGGCTGCAACCCTCTGGGGCCCCTGATACTCACGTAACTTGCGTTTCCATTGATGATGTTGAACGCTGTACTGTAGGTACAGAACGACAACTGCAGGAAGACAGAGGCAGAAAGTCACATTTTGGTTTTCAGAACAGGACTGAGTCATCATGACATTGAAATATGTGCTACCTGAGGTAAAATGGTAGACTTTAGGCTTTTCACTGGCACCAGCGACAGAAATACCTTTAAAGGGGGAAAAAAAAAAGAAAAAGCAGTTATAGTGTTTCAGGGGAGCGGGAGCTCGTAGGAGCAAAGAACTTCTCAGGGGAGATGCAGAAGGGGCCCCCCAGGAGCTGGGACAAGGAGAGGACGGTGTGATACAGGGGCCACCGGTCACGGAGCAAGCGATGTTGAATGGGTACCACCTGGGCACTGAGGACACCTGTGTCTCGCAGTGGCCCCTGCCTCTGAGCCCTGCAACTGAGCAGGGCAGCTGAGAAGGATGCTCTCCGCAGGGACACCGAGCGGAAGGTGTGGCAGAAGCGGCAGAGCAGTGCTGTCACCAGTAAGGGCCAGGCTGCGCTGGCCCTGGTGAGGGCAATTCCAGGTCCCAGGTGAGGGCCTGTGCCAGGGCGAGGGCTTGGGGAGAAACGGTAAAGGACCATCCCGTGGGCCTGTGGCAGGAAGCACCTCTTAACTCACGGGTCTCCTCCTTTGTGCACAGGAGGCAGTCAAAGCCAGGGTCGCGCTGTGACACCCTGTGGGCCTTCGAGAGGCCCGGCTGCCTGACGAGGTAAGTGGGGCGTGGTGGGGGGCGGGAAGGGAACATGAAGAGCAGAGAGGGGCCGAGGTAGGGATCCAGGATCATCTCTCAGGCAGTCACAGGGAGGGGCTGGGAGCTGGAGCTTGGGAGACGGGTGGAGACCTTCCTAACCCCCCAGCGTGCCTCCCCGGCTCACACACCAGCAAGGAGCTGCTCACTCACCATGGGCGCCGTGAAAGGCAGGAAAGCTGGCAAAGAGAAGAGGGTCAGTGGCTGCGGAGAGGCCAGAAGGGGGCACCCCTCCCCACACCTCTTCTCCAGCCCCTTGGAAGGCATGACATCAAAGAATATTTTTTTACTCATTCTTCTTATTTTCTTAATAAAAATAACTATATGCATGTGGCAAAAATGTAAACCAGCACAGTACAGGAAGACCTAATGAAGCTCCCACCCACCAGCCTTGCGGAAGGTAAGCAGTGTTAACCGGCACCTGTGCGCCCTGCCACGTGAATGTAATACACCTGTGGTTTATCTATAATAATAAAAGCTCAATATGCTAATTAGACTGACATCCTTCCAGACGAAGCTGGGGCTGCAAGGGAAGCCCGGGTCCCGGGTGCCAGAGGGAAGCCGGTGCCAGCAGCTGGGGGAAGGAAGGCCTACTCTTTTTTTTTTTTTTTTTTTAATATATTTTATTGCTTTTTGACAGAGAGGGAGAGGGAGAGAGAGTTAGAAACATCGATCAGCTGCCTCCTGCACACCCCCCACTGGGGATGTGCCCACAACCAAGGTACATGCCCTTGACCGGAATCGAACCCGGGACCCCTGAGTCCGCAGGCCGACGCTCTATCCACTGAGCCAAACCGGTTTCGGCCAGGAAGGCCTACTCTTGCACGAATTTCATGCATCGGGCCTCTAGTAATAGTAACATACAAAATGTGAATTTGCTCTCCTTCCCCGTTCCTAGCACAGAGATCCTAAACTTCTTAGAATTTCCCAAGTGAGAGGAATTCAGTCAAGGTTATGGTTACTCATAACACGCTCCTTCCAACCACGCCCGAGTTCATGGCAGAGGTGACCTTGGAAAGCCCCCGAGGCTGGAGGCTGGTTGCCAGGGAACCAACCACCTGCAGAGAAAGTTGGACCTTTCTGCCCCACTCCCCTAACCTCCTCCTCCGGGGCGCAGAGAGGGGCTGGAGGTTGAGTTAATCACCCAGGGCCAATGATTTCACCAGCCGGGACAACTAATAAAGCCTCCATTTAAAAATACTAACAGATGCCCAGCCTGCATGGCTCAGTGGTCAAGGTTCAATTCCTAGTCAGGGCACATACCCAAGTTGTGGCCTCGATCCCCAGTAGGGGGCGGGGAAGTACAGGAGGCAGCCAATCAATGATTCTCTCTCATCATTGATAATTCTATCTCTCTCTTTCTCCCTTCCTCTCTGAAATTAATAAAAATATATTTAAAAAACAGACATTAAAAAAATAAAAATAGCCAAAACCGGTTTGGCTCAGTGGATAGAGCATCAGCCTGTGGACTGGGGGGTCCCAGGTTCGATTCCGGTCAAGGGCACGTAACTTGGTTGCGGGCACATCCCCAGTAGGGGGTGTGCAAGAGGCAGCTGATCGATGTTTCTCTCTCATCGATGTTTCTAACTCTCTATCCCTCTTCCTTCCTCTCTGTAAAAAATCAATAAAATATATTTAAAAAAAATAAAAAAACAAAAATAAAAATAGCCAAAACCGGTTTGGCTCAGTGGATAGAGCATCGGCCTGTGGACTGAAGGGCCCCAGGTTCGATTCCAGTCAAGGGCATGTACCTTGGTTGCGGGCACATCCCCAGTAGGGGGTGTGCAGGAGGCAGCTGATCGATGTTTCTCTCTCATTGATGTTTCTAACTCTCCCTCCCTCTCCCTTCCTCTCTGTAAAAAATCAATAAAATATATGTAAATAAATAAAAATAAATAAATAAAAATAAATAAAAATAAAAATATTAGCAGGCAGCCTGGAGAGCTTTCGGGTTGGTGAATGCATGGAAGTGCTGGTAGCACGGCAATGTGGCTCAGGCATGGAAGCCTGTCCCCGCACTCAAATCCCAGATCTCTCCCCAGCACTGGACACGACTCTGGGCCCCAAATCTGCTCTCCCCACACCTTTCAAACGTTCTTTTTAAGCTGTGGTTTCCAGATTCACTGTCAGAAATCCTTCTAGAAAAAAGCAATTACAATAAGGCAGGGGGCGTTTTGTAACTCTTAGATATCACCTGTTCCCAATCCACCTCTGACCATTAGAATTAGAAGCAGCTCACCTGCAGGTCGGAAAGGACTGGGGATCAGTTTGCTGTTGTCAGAATGCACCGTTGCCTTCAAAAAGGGAAGCACACAGGTTAGTTTGATGTTTGGGTTTGTTCTTTTCGGAGACTAAAGGTTAGGAAGGGGTTGAAACTTACGAGACTTCTGTTCCAAGCTTCCTGGATCTAAAAAGAGAAAAAACAAGCAATAGTTGTGTGTGTGTGTGTGTGTGTGTGTGTGTGTGTGTGTGTGTGTTTAAATATATTTTTACTGATCTTGAGAGAGAGAGAGAGAGGAAGGGAGAGGGAAAGAGAGACAGAAACATCAGTGAGACAGGAAGTCATCGACTGGCTGCCTCCTGCACAATCCCCAGTATGGATGGAGCCCGCAACCCGTGCATGTGCCCAGGCCGGGAATCGAACCGGTGACCTCCTGGTTCCCGGGTCGATGCTCAACCACTGAGCCACACCAGCCAGGCACAAGCAATAACTTTAAAGGTGGCTTGACAGCAAACAGATCTCTCCAGTCTATTTCTGATGCTGCCTTTGCTCCACTTTTCAGAGAGTGGAGGGCAGACTGTTACATACCATCGGGAGAGCACAAATCAAGCAGAAAATGAGCTTACAACAACCAAAGAGGTAATCCAAGTAGAGAAAAGAATAAGCCTGGCCGTGTGGTTCAGTGGTTGAGCATCAACCCATGCACCAAGAGGGTTCTGATTTGATTCCTGGGCAGGGCACATGCCTGGGTTTTGGGCTTGATCCCCAGTAGGGGCGTGCAGGAGACAGCCAATCAATGATTCTCTCTCACTGATGTTTCTCTCTCTCTACCCATCTCCCTTCCTCTCTAAAATCAATATATATATATATATATATATATATATATATATATATATATATATATATTAAAAAACAGCAACGAGCCCTAACTGGTTTGGCTCAGTGGACAGAGCGTCGGCCTGCGGACTGAAGGGTCCCAGGTTCGATTCCAGTCAAGGGCATGAACCTTGGTTGCGGGCACATTCCCAGTAGTGAGTGTGCAGGAGGCAGCTGATCGATGTTTCTCTCTCATCGATGTTTCTAACTCTCTATCCCTCTCCTTTCCTCTCTGTAAATAATCAATAAAATATATTAAAAACAAAACAAACAAAAACCAGCAACGACCAAAACATTAAAAATCCCTAAGTCTCTGACCTTGGAGAGGACTCAAGGCCAATACCTAACCTATCCCTCAGCAGGCTACGTGCAGGCGACACAGTCCCTTGCAACAGAGCCAGCCTCTAAGTCCAGCGGCCCCAACAAAACCAAGTTGAATCTGGGAGCTTTGCACAGGCTGCCTCACGGGATGGATGCCTGTGGGCCCTAGAAAGCCCCACACGCTCACTGCAAGGTAGGCATCAACTCCTTGGTTTGAGTCTCTGGGCAGGAATGGAACGTGGACCCGGGACAAGGCCTCTCACAGGAAATAGATTCAGACTTGGGAGACCCGCCTCAATTCTGGAATTTGCCACAGGGCTCCAAGAATCGACCCTACAGAATCCCCACTAATATCCCTTCCAGGGGAGAAAGCCTATGATTTTTTTCTCCTTATTGCTGGTTTCTGGCACCTAATATTAATCTGGTTCGTGAGAAGGAATGCTAACTACAATGGAAAAACAAACCCCATTTCAAAAAGTGCAGCCCCTGTTCTCAATGACCAAGTTCCACCAGCTTTCAGAGCATCTGAGGGCAGAATCCCCCACAGGCAGTTGATACATACCCTTTTGTCCTTCAAGTCATGAATAGACCCATCTTCATTTGTTAACAATAGTTCCCTCGACTTCTCTATTTTGCTCTAAAATCAAATATCAAGAAATAGAGCCATGAGCTTAACATTGCTCCGATTTACCCACAGATTTAAGAGTCACAGGCTTGTCACACCTGATTTCAATGGGGCATGTAGCCAAGGCTCTCCACCCACTGAGTTTCCATTAGGATCGTCCCAGGTGTCATTCCCAGGGGGCCCTCCCAGCCGCTCCAGCAGCTGGCCCCACCCCCACCGGGGCTGCCATTTCCCCGTTCTTCTCCGAGGGCAACTGTCTGTGAGAAACCTGCAAGCCCCTCCTCTCTCACTCACCCCACATCTAATCAGTGCAGTCTTATTTCCTCTTTTTTACTTAATTTGAGGGGAACGTTAAATACAGAAAATACAAACGATGATCATATATTTAGAATCCCCTCATCCAGAATTAACAACTGTGAACATTCAGTTGTTTTGGCTTCTCTACCGTCCCACCCCTGCCCCTAAATAGCCATCACCCAGTCTTATTTCCCTCCCCATTCTATCAGAAGTAACCACTATTACGAGTTCAAGGTACAAACTTCCAGTCCAGCTTTTTATACGTATACACACATGAATACATGTATCCATAAACAAATACGTAGAATTGGTGTGTTTTTTGTAATTCGCATAAGTACTGTATTTATGCATCTTGCTTTCCCACTAAACATCACAGATACCATGCCTTCCCATTTAACATCACATACAGTGGATGTTTCTACTTCATATATGCTGGTAACTAGGTTATCGCTTTGAACAGCTAATCAATATTCCACGGTATGAATATACCACATCATATTTCTCGGCCGATGGACATTCAGGTCGTTTCCTGTTTTTTCCGTTATAGATAAGGCTGACGGGAGCATCTTGAGCACAGGGATGAGAGTGTCCCTTTGAGTCTGGCCCTTAAGGGTCATTGCTGGTGACAGGGTATCTCTCCTACATCTCTCAGCCACACCTGGGTCCAACCATCTTTCACTGGGAAGCAAAGCCACCTCGTGAATGACACACAAGGTCCTCCAAGAACTGCCTGGGTCCCCTGCATACAAAGCCCTGGAGACTGGGTGGCCCGCTCTTCTCCCCTGAGCTTTGCTCACAGTCCCCTCTCCTTCTCAGCCTTCCTTCAACACCCTCCCCAATTCCCTGTGACACCCCACCCGTAGATCCCTAGGTCAAGGCCTGGGACTAGCATTGTCAGTCTGTCCTCCATCCCCAGCAAGTCTTGTCTGATCCCCTCTGAACCTCCAGCACCTGGCCCAGGGCTTGTGCTCGTGTTAACTGGATGTCCACTTTTACTTATTACCCTTCCAATCTAACAAGTTCATTCGAAGGACTAATAAGAGCATGGTGTTCTATGTGGATTATTTCACCTGCTTCCCAAAGGGATGCAGTCTTCCTGTTTCAGAATAAAATCCATTAGCTTCAAAAACAAGAAAAATACTTACAACTGAAATGAACAAATTTGTAGGATCCAGTAATTCTGTCCACTGAAGAAATCTCTGAAAAAAAGTCTTAAGAGGGGGAAAAGCACCCGACAAGTTAACAGCAGAACAACAAAGACGTTAATGGTTAACATTATTTCTGACAATCGAATGGGGTTGTCTAACTGCAGCTTCTCCCAGATTCCCCATCCCACAGGTGAGGAAACTGAGGCATAGAAGGGCCCAATGTACTCAAGGGAACCCGGCCGGGAAAAGACTCAGCGGTCTGCTCTGAACCACTCCAGTATCAAATTGCTCTTGAGGAATTAAAAGAGTTGACATGTGGAGAAAAGAGGTATGGTTTGCTTCAAAAAGCCCCCAGACTTCACAGGGTTTGAGTCCTGGCTCTGCCGGGACAACCTGGGCTCCCTGTCCCTTCTCTGCTTCCCCACCTAAAACATTTGGCCTGGGCCCTACTTCAGGTGATGGCTGAAAGAACTTCCTAGAACTGTGCTGTGCAATTAGCCACATGCGGCCATGGAGCCCTGGATAGGTGGCGGGCCAAAATCAAGATGTAATTTATATGTAAAACATACACCGGGTCTCCAAGACAATAAAAAGGATGTAACCCTGGCGAGGTGGCTGGGTTTGGTTGTGTTTTCCTGTAGACCAAAAGGTTGCAGGCTCGATTCCTGGTCAGGGCACCTACTTAGGCTGTAGGTTCAATTCCCAGTCAGGACCCTCCCAGGGGCGACCCACAGATGTTTCTCTCTTCCTCTCTCCCTCTCTTTCTGAAAATCAATAAAACATATCCTTGGGTGAGGACTTTTTTTTTTTTTTAATATATTTTATTGATTTTTTACAGAGAGGAAGGGAGAGGAATAGAGAGTTAGAAACATTGGTGGGAGAGAAACATCAATCAGCTGCCTCTTGCACACCTCCCACTGGGGATGTGCCCGCAACCAAGGTACATGCCCTTGACCGGAATCGAACCTGGGACCCTTCAGTCCGCAGGCTGACGCTCTATCCACTGAGCCAAACCAGTTAGGGCATTGGGTGAGGACTTTAAAAAAATATGTAAAATATCTAATAATTTTCATATAGATTACACGTTGAAATGTTAATGTTTTGTATCTACTGGGATAAATACAATATATTACTCAAATTAATTTCGGCTGTTTCTTTTTGCCTTAGGTAATCTGGCTACTAGAAAATTTTAAATTACCCAATGACTCCCGTCTTATTGCTACTGGACAGCGCAGCCCTGGCCACTACCTGGAGGCGGGGCCTGTGTGACTCGTCCCGGCGGCCCAGGCTCCGTGAGTGGCCGAGCCTGCGGAGGTTGGGAGGCAGGGGACTCCTGGGAGGGCCTTTCCTCTCCACCCTGAGGCTACCCCAAGCTCAGCTGCAGCTTGGGCTGCAGAGAGCGGACACCTGCGAGGGGAGACTGACTCCTCATGCAGGGCGATCTGCAGGGCGACCCTCCCTAGCCAGGCCTGGGGCAGAGGTGACACGGGGGTCACAGCTAGGGCTTCCCTTAGGACCCTCCGGAGAATGCGGTGGGGAGGGGGTCGTGCGACCACGTGGCCTGCCCAAGGTCACCGGGACCAGCCGGTGACACCACGCGTCTTGCCCGCCCCGCCCCCAGCCGCGCCCCGGCCGTACTTGGCGTTCGGTCATCCAGAAGTGCACGTTGGGCTCCATGCGGGCGGCCGCGCCGCTGCACACGCAAACCCGCACGCCCCCGCGCTTCCTCCTCCTCTTGCGAGTCTTCCTGGGACCAACGTTATGGCCGGAGAGGCCGCAGCTGCCGGGTCCGGCAAGGAGGAGGAGCCGGGTGGCGTGCCCCGCCCCGGGCGTGCGCGCACCCAGTTCCAATCCCCGGTCCGCGCGCCGGCTGCTGGGTATCTCCACGCGCCCTGCGCGCCCGCTGTCCCTGCTGTCCGGTCCCGGCTGCTCACCCCCGCTGCTTGGTGTCACCCGATGTCCCAGCTTCTGGCGCTCGACTCGCCTGCTGCTCGGTGTCACCACCGCCTTTAACGCCCCCAGATCCCACACTTATACCCCCCTGTCCCAGTCCCGGCGCACCCACTATTCCTGTGGGCCCACCTCCCCCACAGACCAAGTCATCTCCACCCCCCATGGCCATCCCTTAGGTCCATAGGCCGCTTCCGGGCGGGAGCGGTCACCTATCAGAAGCCCCATATCACAGCACCCGCCTAAGCTTTGGACATGACCCTGGAAAATCCCTTCTGTTGTCCCTTACAGCCAGTGTACGGGGACTGGGGATAATCAAAACCGCTTCGTAACTTTGGTGGCCCAGTGCAAACTGAAAATGTGGACTCCTTATTTCAAAAAGATTGAGAAAGGTCTACATCAGAGCATGAAACCCAGCTGAGTAGTGTTTTTTCCAGCTTTGGGGCAAAACCAGATCAAGTAGCGGCAATTGGTAGAGAAAAAAATGCACCTTCCTTCTTCCTGCAGCCCCTTACCCTTCGCCCAGTGGGATGGGCAGGGGCTGTGTGTTGGTAGAAGCTAGTGTGGATGTTTAGGGTGCTCAGGGGTCCTCAGGAGTCCTGGCTGGGGAACTAGCACCACCCATTAGTTGTGTGGCCCTAGTCAAGTCAATCTCTCCAGGTCTATTTATGAATCTGTACAATGTCACTTAATTACCCCGACTTAGGGTTTGGTTAAGGATCAATGACAGAAAAGAGGTAGAAGCCCTAATATGGCACAGGTCCTTTGGAAGTGCTCAGTTTGGGCCATTAACACCCCACCGACCTATTTCCTCTCTTGCCTTCCACTCCAGGAACATGAAACCAGATCATGGTTTCCTTCAGGCCCATGTGCCTTCGCAGCTCCTTTTACTCAGCCCATCGGGTTTACCTTTCAATCTCAAACACTTCACCTCCTCTTCCAGGAAGCCTTCCCTGATGCCCACAGCTGGGTGAAGTGCCCTCCTCATGACCCAGGAATACATTTATTGTGCCACAGTCTTTAGCACACCCGTATTATTCTGTTGGTCCTACCCCCAAGTGTCACCAACCCGGCCCAGCTGACCTCTCTGCTCCCCTCTTTGGACCCTTGCAGTGTAGCCTCAACAAAGGTGCTAATAATCGTTTTAGAACAAGATGATGTAACTCTTCTCAAAACCTTCCTGGTATTTCCCATCTGGGAATAGAACCCGAAGCCCTGAGTGTGCCCCTAAGACACCCTGGGCTCATGAGCATTCTCCTCCTTCACTGCTCCTGTGAGGTCACAGGGCCCTTCAAGTCTTCATTCCCACAAAAACGCTCTTGCCTTGGGGCCTTTGCCTAGAAACTTCTTGTCTCCCTAACTCCCTCACTTTATGCATGTTATTTCTTTTATCCTCATCAAAACCCTAAGATAGGTATGATTGCCCTCATTTTACAGATGAGCAGACCCGGAGAGACGTCTCTCCCCAAGGCCTTCCCTGACAACCCTATCTAGAACACCTGCAACTCTGCTCTAGCCTCTGCTCCACTTTATTTTCCTTCCAGTCTATGTATTTTTATTATGTTTATTGTATTTCCCCTCTAGAATGGAGGTGCATGAAGGAAAAGGTGTGTCTTTTTTTGTTCACTCTTGTGCCCCCCAAAAAAGCACCTGGCGTATGGAAGGCACGCATGAGCTTATTGAAATAAGGAACAGATGCTTCCATTTCTCTCTTGCCCCATAAACTGAGCTCCTTGGGCATGGAGCCATCTCTGTGGGCCCTGAGGTTAAATGTCTGCTGGCATAGTCGGAGGACACTAGAGCCCACAACAGCTGGACCAACAATGAATGGCATTAAAAATGCAAATATTTTAAAATATATTTATTTTTGTATTATATGCTTTACATTGAGCGCTTCAGAAAATATAATTATAATGATTTCAAAATGCAATTCCTGGATTAAATAAATACCATCTATAATTACCTTCAATCAATATTTAGAAATATATGCAGACACTAAGTCAGCTAGCAAATAAAATAAGCAAAATTACTACTGAAACTATAAATCTCAGGGATGAGGAACATGCATGATCAATTAGGTCACTTTGCCACTGTCTTTTTTTTAAATACATGATTCACATTGTTTCAATCAAATATATCTCCACTCCAAGAGTTAAATTAGACTGCTAATACTAAAACTTAAAGCTATAATCTTAAAAAAAAAAAAACACCTCAGTTTAATACAAAGAAATTCAGAAAGAAAATTTCAGGACTCTTGATCAGAGGCTTTCGATACTTGTCCTACACTGGTGTACACAGAGGCTCAGGTAAGGCTAAGAAGAGCATTTCCTATTGAAGACATGATCAAAGAAACAGGTGGACTAGGCAGTCTATAAACTAGCTAGCCATCAAGAAGTTACCAATAAAGGACTCATGTTAGTAACTAACCATGTTTAAAAAGCCTTAGCCAATGTTACAAAAACAAAACATCTAGAGTATTATTTATGAATGCAAACATAATTGATTTTTGCTTTCTACACATAATCATCTTTGAAATGCTAAAAATGAGCTCCAACTGTGGTTCTTTTGAGAAGCTGCAGGTGTACATGGATGGATGATCTACTGATTTACCTTCTCAAAGTATTCTTTGGAAGCAGTTGGATGTGGCTTGATCTGAAAATACAAACACTTAATTAGCTGACTTTAAAACAGTAGTTTCAAAAGTGAGTTGAAAATTCTCAATTTTTGGGTTTTTTTTAAATAATTAAAAAATATATATTTATATTGATTGAGAGAGGTGGGAGAGAGAGAAACATCAATGAGAGAGAATCACTGATTGGCTGCCTCCTGCACACCCCCTACTGGGGATTAAGCCAGCAACTCAGAAATAAAACCATGATCTCCTGGTTCATAGGTTGATGCTCAACCACTGAGCCATATCGGCCAGGCTACCCTAAAATTCTTTAACTTTTTCCGATGCTGGCCTGTTTCCTTTAAAATACATGGGTGAAAGTTACATTAACAGCTTGCCTAACCACAGGTCCCACCTCTCAGCAGCTTCACTCATTTGCGTATCATCTGTGGCCTTGCTCCAAGTGTGGGCTCCTTTTATGGATATTCCAGGCCAGCAGTGAGTACTGGGATCCTCTGTTGGGGTCCCAGGGCTTTTGAAAAGGAAACCTACCGTAGGAGAATCCGGGGTCCAATTTGCTGGGCAGACTTCTCCATGGACTTCCACAAACTGGAATGCTTTCACCAGGCGGAGGGTCTCTTCCACACTTCGGCCCACCGGGAGATCATTGACACTCATGTGCTTGATGACTCCATTGGGGTCAATGATGAAGAGACCTCTGCATCAGAACTGTCCTCATTAGTACATCCACAGTCCCAGAAAGAGAAAGAATCTAACTTCTACCCTCTTCTGGCTTTAATTACCCTTAAAAAAGCACTTATTAAGTGCTATCATATGCTTAAAACAAGTTTTCAGTGTTAGGCAGGATCTGGACCAGGCCACCATGGAAAAGAGGCAGTATGGTCAAGTTTACATATGGGACCGAAATGTCACGCAGGATCTAAAAGTCACAGAGAGCAGAGACTTCTTTCCTTATCAGTGACTTAGCAAGCATTCTTTGGGCGGCTGTATCAACTCTTGGCAAGAAACTGTAAGTAAATGGGAAGGGATACAGATGTATTTTATCTATATTCAGTAAATACTTATGAAATGAGTGAATTCTTGGGTACACGGGGGGGGGGAGGGGGGAGTCCCATGGGAAAATCTTTTGGAGAAAGAATTAAGTCTATGCAGAGCAGAAATCTAAAGGAAGAACCCACTTGAAACTTACATATATTTTTTTATTTTAGAATAGTTTTTTTTCTTTTTATTGAATTTATTGGGGTGGCATTGGTTAATAAAATTATAGAGGTCTCAGGTGTACAATTCTATAATACATCATCCACATATTGTACTGTGTGTTCACCACTCCAAGTCAAGTTTCCTTCCATCACCATTTAATCCCCCGATAAAACAGCTTCCTGGAGTTAAAGTTCCACCCAATCCCTCCTTCACTCAGCGGCCATCAAGATGCCAGTTCTAAGGTATGTTCTCATCGCTTCCAGAAAGGCTGAGCTTGAATGTGGGACTGTTAAAGGCAGAAAGCTTTCACACTTAAAGGAAAAAAGGTCTAACCACAGAATCAACGAGGACAGAAATGGCATTCTGAGGCAGGGGTCATACCAGCTACCAGGACCTGTGCTAAAAACTTTAGCTGCCTCATCTTGCTTAGTCTTCACAACCAATTTGGGAGGTACATTCTCCTTTTAGTTATGGAGAAACGGGGACTCAAGTTACGTAACTTGCCCTAAGTCACAGAGCTATTTAGGAACTGAGCTTGGATGGATGGATGGACGGACACACGGGGAGACACACACACACACACACACACACACACTCCAGCTGTTTTTGATTCCAAAGCTTTTTGAGATCTCACCCATTCCAGGATACTGACTTCTACCCTGCTAGTTGCCCTTCTCCAAAGATGCCAGGAATGTGCCCCCCATGAAAGTGGCTCTCAGAAACAGTGGAGCAGTATGAACATCAAGACACGGTATCCTTCTTCAGAAAGAGACACAGGGTGGTGCTGGGGGAGGGGAAGGGGGAGGGGGGACAATGACAAACATGGCTGGGCTATTTCTAAAAGATTGCCAACCCTCAAACGAGGCATTCATGGGTGCTTAGTAAAAAGGTAAAATTAAGGATTTTTGGTTTTCCAAATGCTTTACCAAGGTCTCTATAAGTTCCCTAAGAAGTGGGATGATGCTAAACATGAAAAACCATTTTAAATTCATAAGGAACTGGATCTTACCTTAGTGCAAGACCAGGACCTTCTAACAGCACACCGTAGTCTCGGGCAATTTGCTTAGTCAAATCTGACAACAGTGGGATGTTCATGTGGCCCAAACCGCCATTCTAATAAAAATGCAAACAGGGCTGGTTCTTATCTGTGCTCTCACAACATCCTGGCCAGGTACACCAGGTGTGACACCAACAATCATGGCAACAGGTAGCAGTCACTGAACACCAACAACGGGCCCAACACTGCTCTCAGCTCCGTTAGCTCCCTTCCTTTAGCCAACTATCCTGGAGCAGAGACTATTATCACCACCATTTACAGATGAGCCAACTGCAGCACGAAGGTAAGTCACTTGCTCCAGGTCACAGCTAGGAAGGGACAGAGGCAGGATTTAAACCCAGCTAATACTACAGACCTTCCTTTTCCTAATTCTTCTTCTTTTTTTTTTTTTAAATATTGATTTGAGCGAGAGAGAGAGAGAGAGAGACAGACATTGACTTGTTGTTCCACTCATTTATGCATCCATTGATTGCTTCTTGTATGCGTCCTGACCAGGGATGGAACCTGCAACCTCGGCATATCAGGACTATATTCCAACCAACTGAGCTACCCGGCCAGGGCTCTTTTTACATTCTTATTTAGTTGAAGGTTAATTTCTGAAGCATAGAAATGGAAGAGTAGGTAAAAACGGAATAATGGGTATCGACAGTCCAGCAGCTTAGTTAGAAATTTTGATTCTCCCATGTAAGTTTTTAGGCAAAAAAACTGATCTCGCAGAACACTGAAATCAGAGAACATAAGCATCTTACAAGCCATGCAGGGTACATGGGATCGACAGGGTACTGGTGGGAGGGGAAGCAACAGACCCAGCTTTCTACCGCCCTGCTGAGCCTGCTCTCCCTTACGGTTTGCACCTTGGAAAATATAACGTAGTGGGGGGTAAAGATGCATGCAATGCAATGCCAAGGAAGACACAGACACAGCTGAACCGAATTTGCCAGTAGGTGAGGACCTACAAATAGCCATTTCAGACTACTCATGCTTTGACAGCTTCCAGGTTGGTCTTCGATGGATCTTTTCAGGTGTTAAGACAGGGGTGGGCAAACTTTTTGACTCGAGGGCCACAATGGGTTCTTAAACTGGACCGGAGGGCCGGAACAAAAGCATGGATGGAGTGTTTGTGTGAACTAATATAAATTCAAAGTAAAGGAGCGGAGGGGAGAGCAAGAGAACCGGATAGAATAGCCGGATCCGGCTCGCGGGCCGTAGTTTGCCCACGGCTGTGTTAAGATCACGAGAGCAAAGGCGGGGTGAACGATGTTTGTACCTTCCTCGGGGTGTTGATCCAGGCGAGATGGGTGAAGTGGGAGTCCACGGAAACTGCGACAACGTCACAGTTCACATCATGAAACTCATTGGCTTTGTCACTGAAAGCGATGATTTCTGTAGGACACACAAAGGTGCTAGAGAAAAAGGGTGGAGACGCTCATCAGAGAACTTAAAAACGAGGATTTAAAATCTTAACAACAGGTACTCTGAAAACTAGTCTGATTTCTTAAAGATGAAAAAGGCAAAATGGCTAACCATCCTTACTGGACTCACCTTTCTAGTTAAGAACCATATCCAAAAATGGGGTGGGGGTGGGAGGATAGTCTAAGAAAAAAGAACAATTTTATTTAAATAAAGTAGCTTTACCCTGGCCAGGTAGCTCAGGTGGTTAGAGCATTAGATCGATACGTCAAGGTTGCAGGTTTGATCCCCGGTCAGGGCACATACAAGAACCAACCAATGAATGCATAAATAAATGAACAATAAATCAATGTTTCTCCTCTCTCTCAAGTAGCTTTATAAGAAAACTCATTTTGCCTGGCCGGTGTGGCTCAGTTGTTGACCATCACCCCAGGAACCAAGAGGTCACCATTAGATCCCAGTCAGGGCACATGCACAGGCTGTGGTTTGATCCCCAGTAGGGAGCATGCAAGAGGCAGCTGATTGATGTTTCTCTCTCATTGATGTTTCTATCTCTATCCCTCTCCCTTCCTCTCTCTCTAAAAATCAACAAAAACATATTTAAAGAAAAAAAACTCATTTTATCATCTTCACTTTCCTCATTTTCTTCTAGACCAGTGCAAACTTCCTCATAGACTGGCTTGCCATTCCAGAGTCTTTCGTAAGAGTACGGTCTTACTATAAAACCCTACCACTTTGAAAAGAATGCCACTCCATCCTCTAAATTTGTTACTTGTAAATTAGCTACAGATGCAAGCTGTATCAACAAGGCCATCAGTAATAAAGGCTCAGAAAGAATCCTTCCTTTGACAAGAAGCCGAACTAGATACAGGCAATGTCAGCGTGCAGGGATCTTTGCTTGCTCTCAGAATGACATAAAAAGCATCACAGAAATGACACTTACAAATCCAGAGGATAGAAGAAGAGCACCAAATATTTCCCCTTAAAGTCATCAAGGCTTAATTCTTTGAACTCTCCATGGACAACGGCTGTACCCTTAAAATAGGGTGCGTGCTGGGTGACGGCAGGAGCATGATATGAGGAACCTGAAAAAACCCACAGGCATATAGAGTTCGTCGTTTGCTAAAACAAGCACCTATCTGATTGTATTTAAACCTCGCACAATAATTAACTGGTAGCATAAATTAATTAAAAGAATCAGTTCAGCCGAAACCGGTTTGGCTCAGTGGATAGAGCGTCGGCCTGCGGACTGAAGGGTCCCGGGTTCAATTCCGGTCAAGGGCATGTACCTGGGTTGCGGGCACATCCCCAGTGGGAGGTGTGCAGGAGGCAGCTGATCGATGTTTCTCTCTCATCGATGTTTCTAACTCTCTATCCCTCTCCCTTCCTCTCTGTAAAATATCAATAAAATATATTTAAAAAAAAAATCAGTTCAACTGTACATCTTTGGCAAATTTCTTTTTTCCTCCCATAGTTCTAGAATTTGTACACAAATTCAATGGAAAGTGCTATGGAAACTAAAAAGATGGCTGAAGATGTCAGGGATGGAATCAGAGAGAATTAAGGAAGACGTGAAACTGGACATGGATCCTAAATATGGTTCAGATTCTGCCAAGTCCAGATGGGACAGGGCAAATGGCAAGGAGGAAGGAAGAGGGTAAATGTGGGGAATAGCCCGTGGCACAGTGTGATCAGAACAGACAGCAGGTGTGTGTGGGAGAAGAGTAGTAGATAAAGCAAGAATGGCTGAAGGCCATGCTGTGAGGGCCCTTAAATATCAGGCCGATGAGTCTGTTCTTGAAAGAAGAGATAAAGGAGTCCATGGAGTTTTTCACGTAGGGGATAGAAGAGGGGCTGGCTGTTCTTAGGAAGGTGACTCTGGTAGGGGAGGGTAAGGGGAGCACGAGGAGGGGAGGCTGATGTTAGGAGATTTCAGTTATCTGAGTGAGAAGTATGCCGGGGAAGGGTGTGGCAGAGAGACCAGGAAAAAAAGGAAAGAAGTCAAGAGATGTGTCAGCACTGGAGAGGACATGCTTGTATCTGGGAGGCAAGGGACAAAAGAGATCCCGTGTCAAATGCCTGGGCCTCAGAAACATTAGGAGCTGCTGGGAGTGGGCGTCTGGGACAGGTAACAAGGAAAGTTTTCATTCCGTGGCATCAAATCACCTCTAGAAAATTGTGAATGCTCCAAGGTGATAAAATTGTAAAACTTTTTAGAACATTTCATCGGTACACAAAAGCTTTGCTGAAGTATATCCCCCAAACCATTACAAGCGTTATGAAAGGTGAGAGAAATTTAAAGGAGCCATTTTCAAATACCACTCGTTATCCGAGGCTGATCTCAGCAAAGCCCAGTCTAGAAAATGGAGTGTAAATCTCAAATAGACATGCTTCCCTCAGATCATGGAGGAGTCCCTGGTCTAACGTGACCCACTGCGGCCAGCACACAGGTTTGAATCCAGAAGCTTCAATTCCCAACATGCTTTCTGCCAACCCCACTTACCTGACACCCCTTCATGCCACAGAGGGAACCGAGTCATCTCTCCCCACCCCTGTTCCTCAACACAGGATTAAAACCTCTGGTAACCAACAAGGAAGTAAGACGCAAGGGCAGTTTTCCTGTGATTTTCAACTCTGGCTGCACATTAGAATCACCTGGTGAGATTTAAAAAAAAAAATACCGATGTTCTGGTCTCACTCCAGAGATAGACTTAACTGGGGTGGGACCAGGGCAAGATATGTTTTTAAAAGCTCCCCAGGATGTTGGTCCAAGGATACAAAGTTGCAGGTGAGCCCTGGACGGTTTGGTTTAGTGCAGTGGTCAGCAAACTCATTGGTCAACAGAGCCAAATATCAACAGGACAACGATTGACATTTCTTTTGAGAGCCCAATTTTTTAAACTTAAACTTCTTCTAACGCCACTTCTTCAAAATAGACTCGCCCAGGCCGTGGTATTTTGTGGAAGAGCCACACTCAAGGGGCCAAAGAGCCGCATGTGGCTCGCGAGCCGCAGTTTGCTGACCACGGGGTTAGTGGATAGAGTGTCGGCCTGTGGACTGAAGGGTCCCAGGTTCGACTCCGGTCAAGGGCATGTGCGGGGGTTGCAGGCTCGGTCTCCAGTGGGGGGTGTGCAGGAGGCCGATCGGTGATTCTCTCTCTTCCTTGATGTTTCCCTCTCTCTCCCTTCCTCTGAAATCAATGAAAATGTACTTAAAAAAAAAAAAAATAAAAGCTCCCCAGGTGAGTCTAATGTATAGCTGGGTTCAGAGCCCCTGCCCAGAGATGACGACTCATGTTTCCATTACCTGGGTCAAAACAAGGCATTAACACTTACTGGTGCTAAAGGCAAATTTTGCGTGACTGGAGGCAGGCCATAATACATTTGCCAAGCATGTTCTTCGAGAAGCAGCAGGCCTAAGGGTTGCAGAGGCAGAGATGCCCCAAGGAATGGCACTCACATGTCGGGCAACCTGGAGAGAGAAACACTTCGTATTAGAATGTCGTCCCAGAATGGTGGCTAAAGGCTGGCCCTGCGGAAAGCCCATAAGCCCCAGCTGTCCTTGTTCCTAGGAACCAAATACCAAACCCCAAACTCTAACTGCATGGATTGGGTCTCCACGTTCTTAACATTTCTTCTGCTTCCTTCTCCTTCAAGACTGCCAGAGATATTGGTCCAAGGATACAAAGTTGCAGGTGTGCAGGATGACGTCTAGAGAGCTATTGTACAGCATGATTATACTGAGTAATACCGCACGGAACACTGGGAATATCCCCAGAGAGCAGATTTCAGGAGCACCCATCACACACACAAAGGTAACTGGGAAGAGAGATGTTAGTTTGACTGCAGCAATCACTCAAGTATATGTATATCCATCATCATGCTGTACTTCTTAAACACACACTTTTTATTTAAATATATAAATTTTTAAAAAGACTGAAAGGGAAAGGGGAATTCTAAGTCCATAAAGACTCCATGCTCTTAAAAGCAACACATGGGCTTCAAAAACCAAGGGGAGCCCTGGCCGGTTTGGCTCAGTGGATAGTGTGTGGGCCTGCAGACTCAAGTGTCCTGGGTTCAATTCCGGTCAAGGGCACATGCCTGGGTTGTGAGCTCATCCCTGGTTGGAGGCCTGCAGGAGGCAGGCGATCCATGATTCTCTCTCATCATTGATGTTTCTATCTCTCTCTCCTCTCCCTTCCTCTCTGAAATCAATAAAAATATTTAAAAACAACAACAAGGTGACTTGGCAAGGCCCCGTGTATTTAAACCTCTTTGCCAGAATAATGCGCTGAGACTATCTACCATGTCAAGGCTTTCCTTAGAAAAGACAAGGCCTTTCCAGCCCCACGGACAAGCAAACAAGTAGAGCAAAGGTCAGCCTCCAGGAGAATTTGGATGGGGCTCAAGGGAAATGTTTGCTCAATTTTACTGTCCAGCGTGACTCAAAGAGAAGACACTGCATTGAAGCCGGCCCTGAGTAAGGGGAAGGTGGGTAGCAAGAAGGTTCTAGCCTTTTGCCAGGACAAAAGCGAAGGGGCAGGCCCGGGGAGCGGGAGAGAAGTGCCTTTTGCATTTTAGCACCTTGGTTACTTTAGCACTTGGGTTTCCATCCAGCAGTTAGTGGATGCTCACTGCCACTCCTCGAAGTAGGCACCATTCTTTCCATCCTAAGGTAAGGAAAGTGAACTGAGATTCGGAAAGGCGAAGTCACTTTCCAAGGTCATAGCGTCTATTACAGAACCGGGACCTGGGGCAGGTCACCCGCCTCCAGATCCAGGACTGTGTGCTCGGGACTGGGGACCGGCGACTCCGAGGGAGGAGGAATTAGGGAAGGGGACCAAAAGGAGAGGGGGAGGGGGGGAGGCGGTTCTGCGCAGGCGCAGGGAGCCTTTCCTAGAGGAGGCCTCTGGGTCCGTTACCCGCGGACACCCTCCAAGAGCGAAATCCCCCCAGACCGCAAGGGAGTGGGATTTTGTCTGAGAAGCACGTTCTCGGAGCCACCACAGTGTCTCCGCACTTGTTCCCAGCTGGCAGGCACTCACCGTGGCCCGGAGTAACCTTCCCACTGCGACCGCCATCTTCAGTGCACGCGGGAGCAGCGGGGAGCACCCAGATGCAGAAGGGGCGGGGCCTGCGGGGCCGGGGCCGGAAAGGGCGGGGCCACGTGTGCGGGGGCGGGGCCTGAGCTGGAGCCGAGGCGGGCCGGGAGGAGCCACAGCCTCGCCTCCTTTTGTGGATGCTACGCATCTGAAGGTCCCTGGGGGGGTCCGCAGCCCCTATGGTGAGGGGTAAATTCCTATTATGGCTTTTCTGAGGCTGAATACTTGGGAAAGCAATACTTTGTCTCTAATTGTCGCCCCAACCTAAAAAGGACTAATTCAGGTGGGGAGCTAGATATTTATTTCTACATTAGCTACTGATTTGTTGTTGTTAGCCCGTGTGGATTACTGTTTACACCTGTTATTTAAAAAGATCTCTTTCCTATTTTGGCTTCTGCACATGGAGTTAATTTCAATGCAATTGTAGTCTGTTAATAAGCTAAGTGGGTAAGACACATCAAGGTTTTCGGGTCCTGAAAACCTTTGGGTTGGTGTGTGGGCTTCCATTTTGGTCTCTCTTCCCAAAATTGGGAGAATTGGGACAAATATAAATTTTGTTTTCTGTCGATTAGGAAGACTTAAGTCCTCAGTGGTAAGCATGGTACTTCAGAGCAAGCTCATTAAACAGCTATAAATCTCAGAGGGTTCTTATGGTAAAGGAGACAAGTTGAAGACACTACATGGGTATTTTCTTTTTATTTTATTTTATATATTTTATTGATTTTTTACAGAGAGGAAGGGAGAGGGATAGAGAGCTAGAAACATCGATGAGAGAGAAACATTCATCAGCTGCCTCCTGCACACCTCCCCCTGGGGATGTGCCCGCAACCAAGGTACATGCCCTTGACCGGAATCGAACCCAGGACCCTTCAGTCCGCAGGCTGATGCTCTATCCACTGAGCCAAACCGGTTTCGGCTACATGGGTATTTTCCAAACACCAGTCAGTGCATTACCAACTTAGTTTGTTGAGTCTGCATATCACCTGCATATTATTTCCTGTTCTGCCTCTGCAATTGAGGTTCATCATCTTGGGGACTTGCCTGGTGTTGCCCCTCTATTCTCTCTCATTGTTTTGTTTGTTTGTTTGTGTATGTGTGTGTTTGCTTAGGTTGTGTCTGCTCCTGCAGCCTGTGGGAAGAAGGTCCATACTTTGATGTGACTACCAGAAATGCCTCCAGACATTGCCAAATGTCCCCTGGGGGACAAAGTCACCCCTGGTTGAGAAAACACTGCTTTAATGGTTAATGGCAGGGCTCTGGAGCCACCAGGACCTGGGGTCCCATTCCTGGTCTGTCACTTCTAGTTTTGGAGGTAGGGCAGGTGCCTTGAGCATCATGCCTAGACCAGTTGCTTAACTTTTCCATTCCTTAGTTTCCACACCAGTCAGTAAAATGGGAATAATCATGGCATCTACCTGAAAGCATTAGCGGTGAAAGATTTAGGGGGGTAGTTGGCCCACAGTAGGGTTAAGTAGATATTAGTTATAATTTTGCAGACATGCTACAATTTCAAACAGCTGACGCAGACTTTGAATACAGTTTGTTTTTCTCCAAGTGATAAAATTGCTCTTCCTTTTTTTAAAAAAAATGTATCTTTATTGTTGAAAGTATTACAGATGTCCTCCTTTTTTCCCCATTGACCCCCTCTACCGCCCCCCTGCACCACTCCTCCTCCTTTCACTCCGGAGTGAAGGATGAGGCTTTTGCACAAGCACTGATCTCCAAACAGGCTCAAATTGTGCTCTTCTGGAAGCCAGAGGGACATGAAGTGAAGGCAAGGGAAGATGCCAGGTACCTACCTACCTGCCGTCTGCAGCTCAAAGTTTTCTGCCTTCGAGCTTCTGCCCTGGGCTCTTACCCAGGAAACCTTAATTCTCTTTTTCTTTTAAAACTATGAGTGCCCTAACTGGTTTGGCTCAGTGGATAGAGCGTCGGCCTGCGGACTGAATGGTCCCAGGTTTGATCCCGGTCAAGGGCATATACCTTGGTTGTGGGCATGTTCCCAGTAGGGGGTGTGCAGGAGGCAGCTGATCAATGATTCTTTCTCATCTTTGATGTTTCTAACGCTCTCTCCCTCTCCCTTCCTCTCTGAAAAAAAATCAATTAAAAAATACATTAAAAAACTAACTCTGATTAATAAGGGTGACCACAATGGTAAGATGCTTGTCAGACCCCCATCTGCCTGAAATGAGTTTTAGCTAGGATTGGAAAGAAATCTTGACCATTTCTAAATTTGATGCAAATTTCAGTTTTTTGTTATTAGGTGTCCAATAGCTTGATACAATTTTCAAAAAAGTTCTTTTCTACAGTATTAACTTGTGTCAACATTTTTTATGTGTTTTTTTTTAATTGATTTCAGAGAGGAAAGGAGGAGAGAGATAGAAACATCAATGATGAGAGACTCTTTGATTGGCTGCCTCCTGCACACCCCCTACTGGGGACTGAGCCCACAACCCAGGCATGAGCCTTGACTGGAATTGAACCCGGAACCATCAGTCTACAGGCCCAAGCTCTATCCACTGAGCCAAACCAGTTAGGGCTATGTTTTCTCTTAATACATGGTTTAATTTTCATTTTAAGAATGTACTGTCTTATAGGTATCTTTTTGCCTTTTCCCTCAATGTAAATCATGCTAGGACAGCCTTGGGCAAACTACGGCCCGCGGGCCGGATCTGGCTGTTCTATCCGGTTCTCTTGCTCTCCCCTCCGCTCCTTTACTTTGAATTTATATTAGTTCACACAAACACTCCATCCATGCTTTTGTTCCGGCCCTCCGGTCCAGTTTAAGAACCCATTGCGGCCCTCGAGTCAAAAAGTTTGCCCACCCCTGTGCTAGGACATTTTGTAATTTTTTTTTAACCCTCACCCAAGGAGTGAGGGTATTTTTTTCCATTGATTTTTTAGAGAGCGTGAAAGGGAGAGGGGAGGGAAGAGAGAAAGAGAGAGAGAGAGAGAGAGTAACATCGATGAGAGAGAGACACATCGACTGGTTGCCTCCCGCACACGCCCCGACCTGGGGTGGAGATCGAACTTGAAACCCAGGTACGTCCCCTTGACTGGGAATCAAACCCTTAATACTGGTGAGCAGGCCAGTGCTCTAACCACTGAGCACATCAGCGAGGGCCCATTTCATAATTTTTATCTCCATAAATGCAATCATCCCACAGTCATTCTTCACATGGGCATTTTAGGCATGCTCAACACAGCAACACTATTTCTCTCACACCAACCAGGGGCCCAACACAGCAGCCCAATTCCCAAGTCTCTAGGCCACTCGAGAGGAAGTCTCATTGCTTGTTGCTTCTTTTCCAAACAGGATGCTGAGACAGTTGCCTGCGGTTAAAGAGCTTTTGTCAAGGCACACAGGATTCATTGGCTCCGGGACATTAGAGGGACCATCCAGTGGACATGTTGGGTTTCCTGGTCTGCTGATCTCTGTCTAAAGGTTGATCTCCCTTGCCCTAAGGGGAGTGACATACCCTAGCATCTCAGGCCAAGAGACCCAGAAGGAATTTCATAGATGAGTCTTCCAATGACCTGTTCAGAATTGCAAAATGAGTAGCCTTCAGCTCATCTTGGGCTACAGCCAAAGCTTCTGGATGGACAGGCAGAGTCCTCCATTTGTGCATTCCCAGAAAGATAATTGTGACTGGTATTTTGTCACCAATATCAGTTCTGTTCTGCCACGCTGTACCTGACCTCCTTCTCCATCCATGCGGGTTAGAGAACCTCCCAGGTGCCTAGAAGGCATCAGACACAGGTCTTTCCCGTTCTCATCGCTCCTGTCATATCACATTGGAATTTTATTTTGCCATGTCTGGGTCTTAACCGTACTGTAAACTTCTTGAGGGTAGAACTCATGTCTTACTCATCGCTGTGGCCCCAGTGGCTAGGCTAGTGCCTAGCTCATATCGGCTGCTCAGAAATAGTGTGCCAAATGAGTGAGTAAACAGTGGCTGACATGGCAGCCAAAACGTTCTTTCCACACTTATTCTGGAACAAACATCTTCCTATTCAGCTTTCTCTAGCTGTCACAACAAGGACACAGATTGTTTCCCTACAGGAAAAAGACAAACGGACCTTGTCCTCATTACCAAAAGAGTAGAAAGTCACTGAAATTCTCCCTTTCGAGTTTGGGAGAAGAATTTCTGGGCCTCGTGGAGGGAGAGACAGATGAAAAGCTATATGCTGCTTTTTATGATGATTAGGAAAATACCTCCCTGGAACCACAAGTTAACATTCTGGTAGCTGGGGCTACAATTAGAGATGGCAAACATCACTCTGGGTTTTGCTGAGTTCTTCCTCTTTCCAGGGCAAAAAGCAAAAAGCATGGGGACATGGAAAGCAGCTTCTCCTGGCACATGACCTGGGGCCCCTCACTGAGTGAGTCTTAACAGGGCAGGGAGATGGAGCCCATACAAATGCTTTGCAAACAGTAAGGTTTAGTGTATATGGTACATGCTTTGTGACCTGGCACTGATATTTCTGAAGTGTTGGTGAGGAAATGGAGTCACGAACTATTTAGGCAAGCAGTATTGTTGTTGTTGTGCTAAGGGTGGAGGAAAAAATTCATCTGAAGGGGAAGAAGGCTCTTTGATCTTGGGAAAACACCTTGAGAGGCTTTGAGTTATTTGAAATAAAGTCTAATTCCTACTCTGGGATGGAAAAGTTGGGGATAAAGAGGGGTTAAACTGGGCTGCAAAATACTTGAAAGGGATGTCTTCCTTAAGGAAGGCTGATTGCTGGGGATCCCTCTCTTTCTGGGAAAAACCAGGGATGGAGGTGGGGTGGAGGAAGAAGGCCGGGACGGGAAAGAAAGGCAAGGTCAAAGCTTGCTCTATGTGGTGCTCTCCCAAGTCGGATGCAGGGGGCCAGAGGCTGAGAGGCTGAGTAGAGGTGGGGTGAGAGGTTGTGCTGTTCAGTTCATGTTTTGACCAATAGCCACTTCACAAGCAGAATTGCGTTGTAGCCTGTGGGAACTGTTTGCATTGTAAATGAACTGGCCCAGCGCACTCATGGACTCCTTTGTAGACCACAGAATGTGCAGCCTGAGGTTTATGTTGTCCTGGGGGCTGGCTGCAGCTCTCCATCGTCTGTGCTCGATGGCATTCTCTCTCTATGGAGGAGACTTTGACAGCCACGGGGAAGGAGTGTTCCAACCTGTGGGTTCTTGCACAAAACTTATTTCCACAGCATGGTGACCCACGCCTTTGCTTCTACAGGAGGAGATTAGGCTGCTCCAAATCAATTGGGCAAATTAGATACCATGTTCTCTTTTATGTAATTGTCAACGACCAATCTGTGCAAAACATTACATTTTTAAAAATATGTTTTTATTGATTTTTAGAGAGGAAGGAAAAGGGAGAGAGACTGAAACATCGATGAGAGAGACAGCACATCAATCGATTGATTGGCTGCCTCTTGCATGTGCCCTGACCAGTAATTGAACCAGAGATCTTTTGATGCATGGGAAAATGCTCAATCCACTGAGTCACACCAACTGGGCCCACACATTACATTTTTAAAAACTCTTGAGTATTTGTTAAATTCTATTTAGCCCTTTTATTGAGTCAATTAAGTATTCACATATTTAATTGAACAAGTATGCCCTTTGTTTTTTGTGTTTTTTTTTTTAATATTTTATTGATTTTTTACAGAGAGGAAGGGAGAGGAATAGAGAGTTAGAAACATCGATCAGCTGCCTCCTGCACACCTCCTACTGGGGATGTGCCCGCAACCAAGGTACATGCCCTTGACCGGAATCGAACCCGGGACCCTTCAGTCCGCAGGCTGACGCTCTATCCACTGAGCCAAACCGGTTAGGGCCAAGTATGCCCTTTGATTGAGTCAATTAAATATTCACATACCCACAATGGCCTTTCTTAGGAAAGCAAAAACTTTGTACTAAGATCTCAAAGATAATTAAGCCCAGAGTCTCTGGAAAAGGAAAGTTTATGTTATTGCAGCATTAAGGTAAAACTGTTGGAGCCCAAGTCACCTGTGAGTCATCTAGTTTTAAGGGCTTTTTACATTGCATTAAATTTATCTTTTTAAAAAATACATTTTTATTGATTTCAGAGAGGAAGGGGGAGAAAGAGGGAGAGATGGAAACATCAATGATGAGAGAGAATCATTGATGGGCTGCCTTCTGCACGTCCCCTACTGGGGATCGAGCCCACAACCCGGTCATGTGCCCTTGACCAGAATCGAACCTGGAACCCTTCAGTCCCTAGGCTGATGCTGTATCCACTGAGCCAAACCAGCTACAACACATTCAGTTTATCTTACCTCCTCCTCTTTAAGAAACAATTCTACCTTGGTTGTCAAGACTAACCACATTTCCATTGTAGGCTACCAAGCTTAAACAAATGAACCTTGCTTTGGTCAGGTCCACCTGGTAGATGCTTGTCATAAAAAAGATTATAAGTGGCCCTGGCTGGGTAGTTCAGTTGGTTAGAGCATCTTCCCGACATACCAAGGTTGTGTGCTTGATCCCCGGTCAGGCACATACAAGAAACAACCAATAAATGCAAAAATAAGTGGAACAGCATATCAATTTTCCCCCCTCTTCCTTTTTTTCTCTCTCTCAAGTTAAAAAACAACAACACAAACAAAAAAAAGACCATAGTGATGGTTTGGAATTTTTGCTTATCCATATTAACAGAAAATCGTTGACTTTTCAGTAGAATATGTGAGAAGAGCCTGTTTTTCCTTTCCCACTCTGAATTAATTTCTATACTTTTGCTGTGTGATTTCATTACCAATTTGAACATTTTTCCTCCATCTAAATCTACCTGATTGCTCAGCACTGCACCATTTTTCAGGTAAATATTTTGTGTTTCACTTACTCTGAAAAGTGAATTGAACTTGGTCTGCTTAGTTTCTTTTAAAGTTGTATGATCAGTTTAACTAGTAGGCTGATCACAGGAGTCGGCTGCATTTGAAGATGGAGGTACAGACAGCTGGAAGTTCTAGGCCCTGAGAGATTGCCCATGGCTTTCTGTGATGTTGACCTCTGATACCTGGTTCTCTCTGATCTGGCAGAGATGTGGGAATTTTGAACGTTAACTAGTATCCCAGAGGAGTAAGTGGGGTTGAGTGATGCCATATTTGCTCCAAGTCAGCAAATATTGCCAAATACTCAATACATGTAAGGCACTTAGTATGTTCAGGCCTTTGAGTAGGGAAGGCAGGTGCTTACCTAAATAAATATCCTTACCACCCACTTAGCAGTTGACCTTGGGCAACAGATCTCCTCTAAATACAATGGAGGCAACAACTTTTTAGAATCAGTGCCCAAGTAAGTCTACTGTGGGGACTCTGCTAACTGAACCTGGCGCCAGAGAAGGAGGCCTTCTCTCCTCACAGAGACCACACGTGGTTGAGACCATGAGCAGACGTGTGCATTTCACCAGGAATCTCTTTTCTGAACTTGCAGTCCAGAGCTCAGAGGATGAACCTGGAAAGTCTTGTTATCAAGCTGGGTGTTTAGATGGCCATAGGTCATAGTCATTTGGCAACACCAGGGTGAAGCCTCCCAACAGATTTGTCATCAGTTCAGTGGTCAGCAAACTCATTAGTCAGCAGAGCCAAATATCAACAGTACAACGACTGAAATTTCTTTTGAGAGCCCAATTTTTATTTATTTATTTATTTATTTAAAAATATCATTTTTTTTTTTTTTTTTTTTTTACAGAGAGGAAGAGAGAGGGAGAGTTAGAAACATCGATGAGAGAGAAACATCAATCAGCTGCCTCCTGCACACCCCCCACTAAGGATGTGCCCGCAACCAAGGTACATGCCCTTGACCGGAATCGAACCTGGGACCCTTCAGTCCGCAGGCCGAGGCTCTACCCACTGAACAACACCAGCCAGGGCGAGAGCCAAATTTTTTAAACTTCAACTTTTTCTAACGCCACTTCTTCAAAAAGACTCGCCCAGGCTGTGGTATTTTGTGGAAGAGCCACACTCAAGGGGCCAAAGAGCCGCATGTGGCTCGCGAGCTGCAGTTTGCCGACCACGGAGCTAGTTCATCCTGAACCAAAGGCTGCCCAGGCCCCATTGCTTGGAGGTGTGTTGCTTGGAGGTCAGTATTTTCTGATGTGTGATACTTCTACTACTCCTCACACTTCACAAATGTGATTGGTTGGGATGAATTAAAAGTTTTAAACAACTTGACTTTAAAGAAAAATATTAACAGAAAAATGATAGGTGGTCTACCGCATAGCAAACATTATATATATTTCAGAGAGGAAGGGAGGAGAGAGAGGTAGAAACATGACTGCCTCCTGCACACCCTCTACTGGGGAATCAAGTCTGCAACTCCAGGCATGTGTCCTGATGGGGAACAGAACTGTGACCTCCTGATTCGCAGGTCGATGCTCAACCACTAAGCCATGTCGGCTGGGCGGCATAGCAAAAATTTCAATGTTAAATTTGGTAACTACTGGGGCCCATCAATGAAGGGTCTTCTCAGAGGAGAGGGAAAGCAACTAGACACCTCATGACTCCAACCCCACTTTCAGTTCTCATTTCTCCGCCTTAGAATCTCCCCAGGTGCCTGAAATCACTTCTTTCTCTGTTTCCAAGTCCTTTGTATATTTGTCCACAACAGCCCTTATTCCATCCCAGTGGGTTGCTTCCCAGTTTGCCTTCCTTCCTCTTCTGGGAAATCACCTTGTTATTCCCTACAGTGCTTGGCACACAAAGGTAAACTTTGAAGAATGAGGGAATAAGTGGGAGAATGAAAACACTATCTCCAACTGTTTCCTGATGATTAGAAAGCTGTGAGGCAAGGAAAGAAATGAAAACTCCAGCTCTGGCACTATTCAAAAAGCCAGTTTGATTATTCAGGCCAAAGCAATCCATGTATTAGGATGAAGATAGGTTTATCACTTTCCAAAATAGTCAATTCCTATTTACGAGAAGTCTGAACCCGCAGCTTTAGCCACGTGAGAGAGGTGCCCACAGAATTAGAGGATTCCATGTTTCTTTTGATTTCCAGCTCAACGGATCCTGAGTGGCTTGGAAGGCAGTGTTTGTCTTTGGCATATTCCCATCCCTCTCAAACTTACCCAGTCCTCTATTTGGATTTCCATTCTTGCATTCAGCCAACAAGATTCTCTATTTACCTACTGATATTTAATGAATCAAACCCATTTTTCAAGGGGACTGTGAGTAATTAATGCAGTTAATTGAAAGGAATGACGCTATAATGGTGGGATTATGGACAGGGATGGAAAACCCTCTTAAGTCTTAATCATTTAGCCAACTGCCTGCTTTGCCTTCTTACAGTTTAAGTTCAGCCAAACAGAACAATAGCAACCAAGTTGTGCCTGCCGGCCTGAGCTAGCCAGAAATTAAGTGCATAGACTCTGATTCAGACGGCTAGGTTCAAATGCCCGGTCGTCTACTTATTATTAGTTGTGGGAACTTAAGTAAGTTATAAAACCTTTTCTAACCTGGTGATTTTACCTATAAAATGGGGCTATGTCTCTACCTCACCCAGACATTGTGGTCAATGAAATAATCCATGGAAAGCACTTAGCACAGGACCTAGATTACACTTGGTATCCAGTAAATCTAGCCATTATCATTCCATTCTTGTATTGGAATGTCCTAATTTTTTTCAGAGAGGCACAGATACTTGAAGTACAGCCATTTATTTTGTAGGCCGGATGTATTACCACGTGGCAGAGACCTACTCGGGATTGGAGACCACACAGAACTACTTATTCTAAAAGGAGGGGGGACAGGCAGGGATTTTCCAGCGTTACACACTCAAAAGCCTACAGAAGCAAAAGAAGTAAAATCGCTGGTGACTTGGGCTAGATATTAGGCATGAGATGGTTATATTAACTGTAGAGCTTTGCCGAAATCTGCCGGGGAACCCACACCCCGTGTGAAGGTGGGCTTGGCGCTGTAAGAGATGGCGGGAGAATCAAACGCGGCCCATCATAAAGTGTGGTGCACTGACCAGCAGGGTCGGCAGAACCTTGGAGTTCGTTAGAAACAGCAGAACCTCAGGACCCATCACAAACCTAGTGAAATAGAATCTACAACGTTAACAATATCCTTAGATGATCTGTATGCACATACAAGTTTGAGAAGGCTGCTCGGGAGCACAAGTCATGGAAGGCATTCACATTTACTTTAGTTTTTAAAGTGTGTGTGTGTGTGTGTGTGTGTTTAATGTCAGCCAAAATAAACTTAGGACTGCAGCAGGCCTTAAGCTGCCATCGAGTGATCATTGTAGTTGGCTCAGACCTTTCCATTCTAAGTTAGGGCTCTGGGCATATGCAGCCAAGACCAAGCCTGCGTGGCTTACCTAGGACAGTTCCTGGAGCGGAAGATGCCTAAGAAGTCAGGTAAACTGTTACTGCCCCTACTTTGCAGACAAGACAAGGAAGGCCCAGGGAGTCCCACTGACCCACATCCAGACCTGAGGAAGCGGAGGTGGTGGTGGTGGTGGTGGTGGGTATATTCCATTAGGAAACCAACAATCCGGTGTTGTTAGAATCAGCAACCATTCTGGTTTCCAAGGCCTGGAAAGTCTATTAATTTCTTTATGTTCTCCAATGCCTAATAATTGTTCTCCGCCTCTCCCGGCACCTCCCTGCCACTTCCTGGCAGCCCTGGGGACAGAAGGTTTCCTCCTTTTGCACAGAGAAGGCCCATAGCCAGCTTCGGATTGGAACGGATATCCGGCCCGCAGGATGCAGAGGAGGCAAAGGCCTCATTGTTCTTAGGGTCAGCCCACTCCTCCCCCCGCCCAGAGGGCACTGGTCGCAGACCCCAGGGTGACGGGAGGGCCTATTTCCAGGGAGTGGGGCCTTCAGAGGAAGAGAGGCTGAATGTTCTGAGTCTGGCGTTCTGAGCTTACAGTAGGAAGGCGCAAAGAGCCCCAATAAGTAAGCCCGGAATTTGAAAACGCACTTCCAACACCAGCTTGGCGCTGTTACTCATTAACACTCCCCAATGCCGACTCAGGCGATTCCCTCTTCGTTCTTATTAATCTCGATGAGTTCGGATGTAATGCGGCTCGTTGATTTGCGGACCCCACGTGCTACAAGGCAGCTTATTAGCCACACCGGCCGCTTCCCACGCAGGGACCCCTGGAGTCCTGGCCACCCGGCGCGGGCCGTCCCGGGCGCCAGCCGCCGCCAGGGGGCGCTCAGGCTGCGCGGCCACCGACGCGGCCGCCAGTGCCCGGTCGCCGCCGAGTGGCAGATCCCTTCGCGCCCTTGGAGGAAACAAAGTACACCTTTGTCAGCGACCGGGCACGTGTGCGTGTGAGACGGCGCACAGTTACGGGCCGCCGCGTGCGGGGCCCGCGGGCGTGCCTCGCTGTTTCTGGGCTGCAGCCCCCGCGTGGGCCCGGCGTGGCCCAGAGGAAGGGGGTGCGGCGCACGGCCGGGCCGGGCCGACCTTTCTCTAATCCCGAGTAGGTCCAGACGGTCGGCCTGACTCGCACCGGCTCCGGCTGGGCCGTGGCACTTTGCTGGCCGCCGCCGCGGCCTCTGACTTCGCTTTCCGGGCTCTCGGCAGGGCGGGAAACGGGCGAGCCGGATCCCGGGGCATGGGCGTGCGAGTTCGGCCCCAGGACTGAGGGCTCCGGCTCAGCCGGGCGGCCTTTGACTCCCCCGCCGTCTCTTACAGCGCCGCACCCGCCTTCACACTGGGTGCGGGTTCCCGGGCGGATCTCGGACTCCCGCAGCTGCGTGCCACCCTGGCCACAGCGCGGCGCGCCGGGGAGACTACAAGTCCCAGCAGGCCCCGCGCCCGGAGCGCCGAGGCAGTAGGCGCGGCCAGGGCTAGCGCTTGCGCAGTGAGGCCCGCCCGAGCCTGCTAGTACCACACCCCCGGGAGGGACGGAGGGGAGGCAGAAGCATCCGAGGCATTAAAGCATCTGAGGGAGCCGGAGGGGAGGAGAATGGAGTGACAGAGAAACGCGGAGGGTGGGGGGTGGGGGGGAGAGTGTTGAGGGAGGGGGGAGGGGGGACACAGAGGGAGGAAGAAGCGGCGGCGGCGGCTCCTCTTTGCAGAGGGGGAAAACTCTGAGGGAAAAGAGCAGGAATAATGCGGTAGGAAAGGCGGGCTCCCGGCTCCCGGCTCCGGCTCTGGCAGCAGCGGCGGCAGCCCAAGCAGCGGCAGCAGCAGCGGCAGCACCCCCAGGCGCTGACAGCCCCGCCGGCCGGCTCCCTCGCTGACCGCCGACTGTCAATGGAGCTGGAAAACATCGTGGCCAACACGGTCTTGTTGAAAGCCAGGGAAGGTAAGAGGCAGGGCTGGTGCGTGCCCGGCTCCTTCGCCACGGGCCAGGGTGCGGGTGCCGGGCGGCGTGTGGGCTGGGGCGTGTGCGTGCAGGATGCCCGCAGTGAGTTGGTCGCGAGCAGGACACCTCGGAGAGCTGCCCTGCAAGCGCTTCAGGTTGGCCGCCCTTGGGCTCAGAGAATTTGGACTTTGGTAGAGAAGGAGAAACATCGAGGTAGGGGATGCTGAAAGATCCCCTAGTTTCCTGCTCTAACCTTACCGACATCGCGGCAGCTGTTGAAAAGGTCAGTTGGAAAAGCATTAATTCAGGAAGAGATGGGCAAACATGCAAATAAAATAGCTTTTCGAGTCGGCCCGGGATGGGTTCTAGGAGTGTGAATTGGGGTGTGTGTGTGTGTGTGTGTGTGTGTGTGTGTGTGTGTGTGTTGGGGGGGGGGGGTGGAATTAGCAGAAGCCAAGTCTTTGCTTGCGCAGGCTGAGTTGATACAGGCTATTGCTGGAAACCATCCGCTGGGAATGTTTCTTAGGGAAATCCCGTCGTGTGGAAGGAAGCCTTTTAAAGGCAAAGTAAGATGTTGAGGAATTAGCCTGTTCCTAGAATAACGAGAGGATGGATGTACAAATCACCTAGAAAATAAGTCAGGATTTCAGAGGTCGTTCCCCCCCCCCCTTTTTTTTTTTTTTTTTTTGGCGGGGCGTGAGGGAGGTAACAGTTGTTGGATTTTGGGCTCAATTAAGAAAAGAAAGGTAACTGTGCCGGTGCTTAAATGCGTTTTGGGTGCGAATCATTACATTTCCTGCATTTAGCTGGCAGGAAATGTCTAAACGGAGTGGGTAAGATCCTAAAGTCAAAGCTATAAACACGTTTTGACGCTTCCTTGAGATGAAAAAAAAAAAAAAAAAGTGGCCCGGAAACTTAGATGGTTCCTGAAATGATTGTGTGCCTGTAAACATACGGTATTTAGGAGCACCTGGAATTTATGTAACATCTCTTTTGCCAAGATTTGAGCTCTGGTGTTCAGCCTTTTTCTAAAACGGGGAAGTGGTCAGGGGAGGAGACTTTATTTGACACCCAAGGTAGAAGGCAACCCAAGTAAGGTCTTGACTTCAGAAGGGTCCTCGGGGAGCAGTCAGTCCACGAAAATGCCATACCCCCTTCTTAATGTTTTCACTCACCCACTTTGATGAATGAAGGAGGAATGTTTGGCCAGCAGTAAAACGATGTGTGTTTATCCAGCCGGTCCCATCACCTTGTGGCTCTGTCCACGCCGTGCGGGTGGGGCGATGCACAGCCCAGCACTTCAGCCCAGCATTCACGTCGTAATTCCGTCGTCACTTGTCGCTCTAAAGCCGTCCGTCGCCTGGAAGGTTTGCTTTGAAACCCGCAGCAGAGTTTAAAATTGTCAGGTCTATCAATTACCCACCCTCCCTCCCTCCCCAGTTGCCCAGCTCTGGTGTGAGAACAGATTCGTAGGAGAGGCAACTTCAGGTTCTGAGGCCTGTTTTTTTTTTTTCTTTTTGCCTAATCCAAAATTTTAGCGAGCTGGATCAAGGTGGGGGCTGATGGGCTCTCCCCCGACTGGAAAGTGCGTCCTGGAGGGGAAGAAGCTGAGAAAACAGCAGCCACCCGCGCCCCCCCCCCCCCAACCTTTACAGACGCCACCTAGTGGTGGGATTGGGTTGTAGATCTCAGGGCTCGGGGGCTGGGAAAGTTTTTCTCTCCCCCTCTATTCTGAAATTATTTCTTGGGAAAGCCCTGGAGAGGATGTGCTGCTGGAGGCTTTGCAGGTTTCACTGGTTTCTCCTGTTGTCCGGGGAACCTTGCTCCCGAGGTTTGCTGCTCCACACGCACCTTTGCCTGGGGGATGCAACCTTAGCATTAGGTTGCTTCTGTGAAAATGTTTTGCTTGGGGTGAGCAAAGTGTTACCAATTTTCTCCTCTAAAGGGATCTCCTCAGTGTTTGTGTTTTTTTTGTTGTTGTTTTGTTTTGTTGTTGTTGTTTTTTCCATCGAGATTGATTCTGATATTTTGGTTCGGTCGGTTAGCAATTCGTTTTTTTTCAGGACCTCAGGGAAGATCATTGCAGGCTGGAGGTTTATATGGAACGATGGAATTGCAGGGATTGAAAGCTCTCAGGAAGGTGCCCTACACGTCCTTGTCCTTTTCGAGTCTTTCCGATTTCTCTTTGAGAGCTTGGTAGGCATCTCACGGTGAGAAAACAGCTCCTGACGATGCCTTTGAAATGGAAAGGGCCCTGCCTGGAAGGAAATGGAGAGACTGACCCGTGAATGAGAAAAATGAATCACTTATGTGGAAACTTCATTTTAAAATTTGCTTTTCTCCTCCTCCTTCTTTTGTCTAAACAGAACCCATGATTTTAAGTTCTCCCATTTTCTTTTTGCTGGGTCTTTATTAAAAATTTGAGCACATATATTCTAATTAGCGTGGAAGCCTAGAGAAATAAAAGCGATTTATTTTTCTCTTCTCAGCTCTCATATATTTGAAGTCATTCTTTAAAATGAAGTAATTCTGCAAATAATTATATTAACCAAATATTCAGAAATGAAGGTTCTAGCCAGCTTAGTGAAATATCTAACATAAAAATCTATAGTATCTTTTAAAAATCTGGGTTGTTTGAAGTGTTTAAAAAACACTTCTTACTTGAAGATTCTTGTCAATGGTTACAGATGGAGAAATATAATTGGCGAATGTGAAATTTAATTTAGTTGACTTAACAAAATATATTGGAAACAATCTGAAATGTGGCTTTCAAGTAAAAGTCATATTTGTCCCAAACAATAGAGAAACAGGCCTTTGAAGAAAGACAGAAACACTTTGCAAATGCTGTAAAGGAATTTGTAGCTCTCCATTTTGATGGATAATTTTGGGGCTTATCTTTTGTTATTATTATATATTCTTAAAGGCAGATTACTTCTAAATTCATTGTAAATTTAGATTCTTACCATAATAAAGCACATATAAAGTGAAAAACATGAATATAGCAATAAAATAGAAAACCTATACCTATATATCAGAGTAAAAATGATTCCTTGTTAGTAATTACAAAACATAGCAAGCAAATGACACCTCTGTGACAGTTTTGTGTTTTTTTTTGAAATAAGATGGAGATCTGAGTTCAACATTTTAAACCTCCCAAACGTATTTTGTGGGCTGTTTATTTGTCTTGTTCTTGTGAGAAAACATCAACTTGGTCCCTCTTCGGAACTTTAGGTTACTCTCCCAAAAAGTGGTTAAGGGGGGAAAAAAAAAGGAAAGAAATTGAGACAATTCATGCCTGTTTATGGAGATGAGCTAAGTGATTAAGTTCAGACTAACTTATTTATGTACATTTCAGAATCTCAGAAAATTGGCAAGCAAGCTAGTGTTGAAATAACAGTAGTGAGAGTGTTTGCGGAGTGTCTTTCTTTGTTATTGCGGGAAGGTGTTGTGTCTTTATCATATTCTAGATCTGTTGCCTCACTCTTGAGTGAGCTGTGGTGTGGAAACGCAGGAGCTCACCTTCCCTTTCTCCACAGGCCAGCAGTAGCCCTATCTGATCAATCAAGATGACAGGGAGGACTGATAGAGTTTCCTGGGCGTGCTTCTAGCAGGCACCGAGCACAGGAACTGAGACGTCAGAAATGTAACGACTTTGCCATTGATCACGATTGCTGAAAACCAGAATATGCAAGAACCATTTCCTCCGATAACTTGTTGACTTGTTGGCTTGGCTCTTCATGGTGATCAAGACTGGGGACCTGGGACTAGGTGCAGTTGGGGGCTAGCAGAGGCCCGGGAGGGCAGGAGGAGAGAGGGAACCCGCCTCCAGCAGAGAGGGGCCCCATCCAGCAGAGAGGGGCCGGCTCAGCATCCCACAGCAGGGCTGGAAGCCCGGCCCCCTTCCCTTTCCCTTGCGCCCCAAGTGGGTTTGATGAACACAGAAGAGCAACAGCTGTCATCCTGGGGCAGGCAGCTCTGTGCGTGGAGGCTGCTGGCCTCGGAAGGGCAGTGACGTTAAATGAAACTGCCTTTTATTTTTTCGAAGTTTCTTTTCAGTACTGACAAGTTGGAGGTAGAGAAACCAAAAGCAGTGTTTTCAGAAGGCCTTGCTCTCTCACAGAAAGATTTTAATGAATCCAGCTGCCTGTTTTAAAAATCATCAGATAAATGCTCACAAGACTCTCATCTTTCAAGAGCTTAGCTGCTTCTTGTCAGATTCTAAACGCCAAAAAGCTTGATTCTTGCAGGGCCCAAACTAATCCTCGCTTAAAGTATGTCTTCAGAAGCTTTAACTCTTGTAGTGGCTTGCTAAATGATACCTTTTGGGTCTGGGCTGACATAATGTCCAAGTGAATTTCAGGACAGAGCTCCATATTCGAGCAAATTCACCTTTACCAAGGACTGTTCAACCTTTACCTGGAACTTCCAGTGTTTGTAGAAAACCATCCAGGACTGCAGGGAATATTTAAAGTTAATGTTTGTTGCCAATATATTTGTGGTTCCAAGTAAAGTATTATAACATCTAGACATTTTTTAAATAAGAAAACCTTATGGTTAGCTTGGCCGGTGTGGCTCAGTGGTTGAGCATCAACCTATGAACCAGGAGGTCATGGTTGGGCTCCGGGTCAGGGCACATGCTTGGGTTGCAGGCTCGCTCCCCAGTGTGGGGTGTGCAGGAGGCAGCCAATCAGTGATTCTCTGTCATCATGGATGTTTCCATCTCTCTCTCCTTCTCCCTTCCTCTCTGAGTGCTTCCTCCAGTGTTTAGATAGTACTAAATGGAACAATATTGTTTTCACCCCCCAAAAGATAAAAACAATAAGTTTGATTTATTGATTAAAATATTTTCAATATTTATGTTGTTTTTAAATAAAACATTTCACTGAAATATAACAGGTTGTGTTTTAAAGTAGAAACCACTCCTATCATTTAAGCCCACATAATCCATTTTAATCACTTAATGTCACATCTTAAAACCCTTGTCTTCACTATTCTATTTTGATGTGAGGTGTGTGGGTGTTGGGGCAGCGGGGGAGGGGGAAGCCTAGGGTTAGTAAGACTGAAGAAATTCCTTTTCGATGCGTCACCTGTTTGTAATCGCTTTCTATTGTTTCCTGCAGTTACATGAGCTACTGTCGCGATATCTTTTTGTAACCATAAAACTTAAAATTTTTTTTAAAAATACATTTTTATTGCTTTTTCAGTAGTGGTTTTTCTGGGGTAGCATCCTGGGTGAAGTTGAGGGTCAGAGTTCTGGGGTTAAAGGCGTCTAGTCCTCTAAAGGTATGCTGTCCAACATGGTAGATTATAGCTGCAAGTGGCTATTTACATTTAAGTGAATTAGAATTACACGTTCAGTTCCTTGAGCATGTGAGCCACATTAGGGCTCAGTAGTCCATGTGGCTAGTGGCTACTTGTTAGACTGCCCAGAAGCAGAGCCTTCTCAGCACTGAAGGAAGTACATTTGGACAGAGCTGCTCTGGAGTTCTACACATGGAATTAAATAGGAGTGTGATAATCCCATAACTTCTCACACGATACTTGGGGGACCATTGGGGAGGGGGAGAGAGGTAAATGGTGGGGAAGGGGAGGAGACAGAGGGGAGAAGCAGGGAAGAGATCAGAAGGGTGTGGGCTGAGTCTGGGGATTAGGACTGACTCCACGGAGAAAAATTCAGTTCAGGGACAATCATAGATGTTGGTGGTGAGCCACCCATATTTCCTTTTATTTAAATTAAATTTAAAAAAAAATTATTGCTTTGAGAGAGAGAGAGGAAGGGAGAAAGAGAGGGAAACATCAATGTGCTGTTCCACTTATTTATGCATTCATTGGCTGACTCTTGTATGTGCCCTGACCCAGGATTGAACCCACAACGTTGGCTTATTGGGGTGATGCTCTAACCCCGTGGTCGGCAAATTGTGGCTCGCGAGCCACATGCAGCTCTTTGGCCCCTTGAGTGTGGCTCTTCCACAAAATACCACGGCCTGGGCAAGTCTATTTTGAAGAAGTGGCGTTAGAAGAAGTTTAAGTTTAAAAAATTTGGCTCTCAAAAGAAATTTCAATCGTTGTCCTGTTGATATTTGGCTCTGTTGACTAATGAGTTTGCCGACCACTGCTCTAACCAGCTGAGCTACCCAGCAGGCAGGGAGTCTTTTTTTTTCTTCATATTTTGTTGGGAAATTTGCCTAGCTTGAGCAATTGACTTTCCTGATTCAAATTAAGTGCATACTATGGATACATACAGAGCCCTATGTTCCTTCTTGAAACTCCTGATATGAGGCTATTTTACTAAGAAAAAACAATTAAGTTGTATGTGGAGTAATTCTACAGAAGGAACTAAAAAAACAATAACAACAACAACAACCAAAAAACACACCTCTTTCCATGGACTTCAAAAAGGCACTCCAAAATGAGGGTGAAAAATAGGGAAAACAATGACAAGGGTTTCCATTTCTTTTGAACAGGACAGACTGAAATAAGATCACAAAGAATGATGTCAAAAACACACGGTTCTTGTACCCACTTTAAAATGGTTTCTCTTTAAAAACTGTTTCCTGTGAGATTTGAAACATTTTAAGGATAGCCCAGTTAGAGAGGCTTTTAGAAAGAAACATTAGCATTTGAAACAATGAAACAGCCAGTTGCGGGTCTCTGGTGTCTAAAGCAGGGAATTCTATTTGAAAATGTGCCAAAGAATCAACTGGAAACATCTTTCTGTCGCAAGTCAGTAATAAATTAGCCTTCTTTCCATAGGGCCTGCCTTGTCTCTAGCAATTTGTAATCTGTGGAGTACTGACATATTTTTTAAGGCGATGATTCCATGAACCTCAAAGGGAAACTTTGGGGGCCTGTGCAGAAAGCAGAAGACACTGAGATAAACAGACAGGAACATTCCTGTGTCATGAAGTGGCAGAGACCCCGGGGCAGGCAGGGCCATGATGCCCCAAGCCTTCTCAGTCCGTCTCCAGTCTGTCCTCCACTTTCCAAAACAGAGGTTTCCCTGGTTTAACAGATGGGGAAACGGAGACAAAAGAGAGTCACTTGTCCAAGGTCACTTGAATTGTGGACTTTTGTGGGCCACCATCCAGAGTCCTTTAAATGTTCAAAAAGAAGTCTTCCCTCTTCCCTGCAATATTGTAAGCCAAAAAGCCAAACCCATTTCTCAGGGCGGTATAGTTTCTCATTGTCAACCCCCTTGAGGCTGCAGCTGTGGGAGAGAAAGAGGGTCTCTGTCCGACTTCCTGGAGAAGGGGGCAAAGCGGGGCTATCGCTTTCCTTCCACACTATGCTTTCAGCGAAGTGCCAATTTGAGAGCCACCGGATAGTGTATCCCTGCTAGGTTGTGCATGACTGATAGGTGAATCCTCACATAGGTGTTTCCACTTTAAAAGTCGAACTGTTAGTCAAGTCAAATGAATTTGTGATTGAGGAGAAGGGTATATATATTGTACATACACTAGAGGCCCGGTGCACGAAATTTGTGCACGGGGGGGGGGGGGTTGGTGTCCCTCAGCTCAGCCTGCACCCTTTCAAATCTGGGACCCCTTGAGGGATGTCCGACTGCCTATTTAGGGATTGGGCCTAAATGGGCAGTCGGACATCCCTCTCACAATCCAGGATTGCTGGCTCCCAACTGCTCACCTGCCTGCCTGCCTTCCTGATTGCCCCTAACTGCTTCTGCCTGCCAACCTGATCACCCCCTAACCACTCCCCTGACAGCCTGATTGATGCCTAACTGCTCCCCTGCCAGCCTGATTGCCCCTAACTGCCCTCCCCTACAGGCCTGGTCACCCCTAACTGCCCTCCCCTGCAGGCCTGGTCCCCCCCAACTGCTCTCCCCTGCAGGCCTGGTCCCCCCCAACTGCTCTCCCCTGCAGGCCTGGTTGTCCCCAACTTCCCTCCTCTGCTGGCTTGGTCACCCCTAACTGCCCTCCGCTGCAGGCTTGATCACCCCCAACTGCCCTCCCTTGCAGGCCTGGTCCCTCCCAACTGCGCTCCCCTGCTGGCCATCTTGTGGCGGCCATCTTGTGTCCACATGGGGGCAGCCATCTTGTGTGTTGGAGTGACGGTCAATTTGCATATTACTCTTTTACTAGATAGGATGCCTGCACATGTGTGTGTGCACATACAGGCTATGATCCTCTCTGGAGCCCTGTTTACATTAAAAGCGCAGGGTCAGCCCTAGACAGTTTGGCTCAGTGGATAGAGCGTCAGCTTGCGACTCAAGGGTCCCAGGTTTGATTCTGGTCAAGGCGACATGCCCGGGTTGTGGGCTCGGTCCCCAGTAGGAGGCAGCCAATCAATGATTCCCTCTTACCATTGATGTTTCTATCTCTTCCTCTTCCTTCCTCTCTGAAAGCAATAAAAATATATTAAAAAAAAAAAAAAAGCGCAGGGCCAGCCTCTTGTCATTCTTCCTTCCAGCACGGCCTGGAGAGAATATTGAGTAGCCAAAGAATTGCCCCTGAGGGACAGGTGTCGAACCGGGTGGGCGGTGGTGGGGACATGTTGTTGGCTGTGGCCTCACCACCTCCTTTCCTTGCCAGAGCCATGGGCAGGCCAGTCCCTGCTGGCATTGGCTTGCCATGTGCAGGTCACATCTGCCCCAAGGCCTCCTTCCTTGGGGGCTTGTTGCTACCCCTTGGGGGATCCTTGCCCTCAAGCACCTCTGCCTGGTGGGGGCACCTTAGGTGTATACTCATGTCTTTGCAGCTTTCTTTACCTAAAAATGTAGGGGGCTGGGGTGGGAGAGGGGGAGAAAGCCACCAGTGTGACTCCTCTGCGGGATTGGAGCTGGGGTGGGAGAGGTGGGGAGAAAGCCACCAGTGTGACTCCTCTGTGGGAATGCGGGGTACCCCCCCCCCCCCCCCACCGCACCGCTCGGTCCCAAAGAGAAAATGTGTGAAGCAGCCCTTTTCTCTGGAAAAGCGCTTGCAGGGTTAACCCCTTCTTTTTCCAGTGGTAACCTTATGGCTGCTTGCATTTAGAAACCATATCAGTGTGTGTGTGTGTGTGTGTGTGTGTGTGTGTGTGTGTGTGTGTGTGTGATGAGGCAAGAGAGTCTTAAGAACCATGGACTTCCTTGGGGGTCGCTGTGAGACTGGAGCTGCGGCCTGATGTCCCTGCCTGGTAATGGGGAAGGCAGGCCTTTGATCTGCTCCTGCAGAGAAGGTGAAGCTCGGAGCCCAGCGGCTTCTGGAGGAAGAGAGGTGAGGGATAGGGTTACCCAGCTGCAGGCTGGAGAGAAGGCAGCCAGTGTAATTGGTCTGCGTATCTGATAAAAGGCCTTGTGAAACCTCATTTGAAAATGGAATTCCATTTTGGCCTGGGTCGCAGCGCTCACTCGTGCGATGGAAACAGGCTGGAGAAGGTCAGCAAATGGCCCAGGACCAGCAGCGTCATCGGCCGATGCACGTGCTCGCGGCCTCATCTTTGAGTCGTCCGGTCAGGCGCTCAGGGAGAGCGAGTTGGGGTGCCCAGGTAACGTCCCCCGAGAAGGAGCTTAAGTTCTAGGAAAAAGAGGAGGTGGGGCGGGACGAAGAATTGGGCTGCCGACTTGAAGGGCAAAGGGGGTCTCAAGACCCAGCTTTTCTCAAGCTAAGTGCCGTTGTGGGTGGATGCCACTAAGTCTGCAGTCACAGATGAACGGGACATAGTAGGTGTTCAACAGACGTTTCCAGAAACGATTGACTTAGATGCTACATCTAAGTTTATGTGTGTGTGTGGGGGAGGGGGGCAGAGACAGTAAGATCCTCAAGAAGTGGTCTTGATGTCACAGTCGATGGTAAATTAGGAAATGATTCCACGTGGCTCAGAAAGATTAACTAAGGGTAGAGGGCAAATTGGAAAATGTTTTCCAAATGTTTATCTTCACTGTGAAAAATGCCTGGCAAACTCCCCCACCCTCATCCCCAATTTGGAAATGGTTTGTTTTACTTGTTTTGGAAGAAGTAAATATTTGCATTAGACCAAACATTTGGGGCAAACAGTTCGCCCCAATTCCGAGGGTCTGTGTGGGTCGGAGGAGATGTTTCATGCTGTACCACTCATACCTTTTTTGGCTAAATCGAAGGTAGCTTAGGACACAATCTTCACATGCTTTTTCACATCACTCCGAGGATGAGGCTGAGAAAATGGAAAGGAAATAGGAAGCCAAACCAGTGATCCTCCAGACCCAGGAATGGCTGATGACCTGGCATTCGAAGGATGTAATCGTTCTAGAAAAATTGCCTTTCTGCTCATGGGCAAAGAGGCTGGATCCAATTAAGACAAAGAAAACGTATGTTAACTCAGAGAAGAAATTTCTAAACAGTCAATTCTGTAATCCTCTCTGAAGAGGAAGAGGCCAACATGACTGGGCTTTAAGGAGGATGCCAAACCCTATGATATATAATAATTAGTAACCACTGGTTCTTTTGCCGCACACTCATTTTCCAAACCACTAACCATGGCTTGGGACGGAATGCACGGGGCCCAGATATTTGCCCCAGATGTCTTCCCATCAGCAGTACCCAATTAGAGGGATTTTAAAAATTAAAGCTTAATTCTCTAGAACCTATCGCAGCCTGGAAATGAAAGGAGGGCCAACCTGATTTCCTCGACAGCTCCTGGGGGACGGAGGTGCGGGCTCGTCTGTGGGTGTACTTCCAGCCCACGTTTCGGTCGGCATGCTGGTAACTGTCGGGTGACTGATGGTTGGGTACCCCGGGGCCTGCTGTTCTCGCTGGTCTCGCTGGCAGCTTACACACATTTCAGGAATGACTGTGAGGGGTGAGCGTTGGAGAGGCCCATCCAGAGTCAAGCTCTTCCCGGGCCAGCGCGTGACGTGAACCTGTGTAATTTCATTCACCCTGGGTGGGCCTTCCTGCTCTCAGTGTCTGCCTAGGACCCGAGGATTTCATGGGAGCCAAGTCCTGATGGGCCTAGCCCTGCACGGGCTCCCTCTTCCCCGGCATCATCCATCCGGTGAGTACGCAGTGCCTGGCGCCATGCTGGGCTCTGAGAGGAGGACTGGGTGAGCCCTGGAGCCTCCCATCTTCTTCCTGAAATGATAATTTAAAAAAGTATAAAGTCTCCTGTGTCCGTTGTTTTAGCTGATCTTTATAGTCCTGTGAGGCGTGTTTTATTCTCCCTTGTTCTTAGAGATGGAGAGTCGGGCCGCCAGAGGTTAATGACTTACCCTAAAGCACCGCAGCGTCCGGAGCCGGGACCCAGCGCCAGGCTTGGCATCCGACACTCTTTTCTGCTGGTCCCAGCTACTTCCCTCAGGAATCTTCCCAGCTATTGGGAATGTCCATACCAACATACATGAGACATTGGAGGAGGAATCACGTGTGCAGCTGTGACTCACAGTTAATAGGAATCATTCTAATTTATTTTTTAAAATTGATTTCAGAGAGGAAGGGAGAGGGAGAGACATCAACGATGAGAGAAAATCATTGACCGGCTGCCTCCTGCACACCCTTCACTGGGGATCGAGCCTGCAACCCGGGCATGTGCCCTGACCGGGAATGGAACAGCGCTCTCCTGGTTCATAGGTCGACACCCAACCGGTGAGCCATACCCGCTGGGCTGATTTTTTAAGATTAAAAAAAAAAAAAAAAAAAATCTGCACAGGCAATGCTTGCTAATGAAAATTCAAACAGCGACGCGAAACGCCAAGAAGAACGTCAGACTCGCTCTTCTCCCAGCTCCGCTACCAGCTCCAGCCCTGAGAGTTGCTGTCAGCGCTTAGGTGGGCATTTCCCCCGGTTCCATGCCTGTGCGTGTATGAACGTACAGAGGCATTTTAGACACATGGGCCCCGAGTCTTCACGCTGCCCCGCGGCTGTTTTCAGTCAACAGTATGTCCTAGAGCCTTCCTGGATGTGTTTATAGTTTCCCACGAAATGGATGGGTGTCAGGAAAAATTGTGAAAGACTCTGGAAACGGAGTGTCGTTCCCATGGAATGCTGGGTGTTTCCCAGCAGACCCTGAGGGCCTGTTCGGAGGGGGTCTGTGTCCCTGATTGTCTTACACTGGTTTAATAATACCCTCCATCAACCCCCTCCATGGTGAGCCACTTAGGTTCTCCAATTTTTAAGTGTATTGTAAACAGCGTAGGAACATCCTACCCATTGTATAACATCTTTATACATTTATTTAAATTTTTTAGTTTGTTGGTGTTTTTTTCCCAGTGGTGGTATCTGTTTAATAGCATTCTCCCATCCCCCCCCCCCCCCCCCCCCCCCGCTTGGGGAAGATTAGCGGTAATTTCTGAAGTGGAGCTGTGACCCTAGAGATGTAAAAAGTACATTTTCTTATGAGGAAGGCACATGATACACATGAGGTCGTGATGCTTTTTAAACCTTTGGAATTTGACACTCCCCTTGACTGCCCCGCCCCCGTCATTGTTCAGTCACCTTTTCTATGGCATTCGAAGCTTGGATTAGGAAAATCAGGTTCAGTCAAAGACTTTACTTGGCAAATACATTGTAATTGCCCCTGTGTTTTGAATGTGTAAATTGGCAGGAAACACAGGCAAAGCCCCACAGCTTTGCAAAGGTGGTCCCATATTTCTCTCCTTTGATCATCCCAGCAACCCAGACTTGGCAGCTCTGTTGATTATTATTTCCGTTTTAGAAAGAAAGAAATCAAACACAGAGAGGTGAAGTGGTTCTCCAAGGGCGCACGGCAAGGACCCACTGCTCCCCCATCCTCCTCGGGTGCTGACCCATCGCGTCTGTTCCCATCCGTAAGGACTTTCACGTTTGGTTGAAGGGCGCTAGGGAGGCCCCGGTCACGCCCCGGAGATGGCGGATCTGGAAATGTATCCCTGGGTAGAGGTGCCCTTTTCGAATTCTCTCAGAGGTGTGCATGTGCCAGTGGTGGTCTCACGGTGTGTCCTTCGCTCCCGTCTTCCATCTGGCACAGCCTTCTCCTCTGTGGAAGTCGTGGGCCCTTCCGCAGGTAACTGCTTTGACTGAAGGTTTGCATGTGATTTACCTGTGTGAGTGTTCCATGCGTCCCTTTGAGAATCAATAGCTCACACAGAAACTGTACAGTACGAAACGAGCCACTGGCCCTGCCTCCCGCTCTGCCTCTCTCTGAGAGAAGCTGGGCAGGAGGGCATAGTCCAGAGCCTGGGGGCTTTACTATTTTTGTCAGTGTTGGAGGAGGGAGTGGTGTTTTCTTCCCGGAAGCATTCTAGCTGGGTTGGCTCGCACTCCCGTGGCTCACAGCTGCCTGGAAGCAGCAGAGAGACCAGACGGAGAAAGGCTGCCCATTAATTGGATGATTAGTCTGAACATGGCTGTGGGCTCATTCTCATCCCAGCGTGCAGGAAGCCAGCCCCTTTTTCTCTAGAGAAGGGGTCCGAGGACCAAAGGGAGCCCAGGTGGGCGGCAGAATGCGGGGCTGGAGCAGAAGCAGTCTTTACATCCAAGCCCCAGGCCTGGGTTTTCCTCCGAGCACTTCAGCAGCTCTGTTACTGACTCCCAAGCTCCATTCCTTTCCTAGGGCCACCTAGGGCTGTAGCTCAGAGCCACAGAAATGTTGCATCTCGCCCTAACTGGTTTGGCTCAGTGGATAGAGCGTCGGCCTGTGGACTGAAGGGTCCCAGGTTCGATTCCGGTCAACGGCATGTACCTTGGTTGCGGGCACATCCCCAGTGGGGGGTGTGCAGGAGGCAGCTGATCGATGTTTCTCTCTCATCGATGTTTCTGACTCTCAATCCCTCTCCCTTCCTCTCTGTAAAAAAATCAATAAAATATATTAAAAAAGAAAAAAAAAATGTTTCGTCTCACAATTCTGGAGTCCAGATGTCCAAAATCGACTGTAGGCAGGCCACGCTCCCTCTGAAGGTGCTGGGAGTATCTGTCCCAGGCCCTCTGCTGCTCTGTAGGGGCATCCAGAATAAATGTTCCACCCTTTGCTGAGGAGGCCTTGTGATGTTAGAAGACAGCTGGGATACCCACTGTAGAGCTGAGGCCGGAAACCTGGCCTCTGGCTTCTCAGGTGAGGTCAGTGCCTTCATTGCACCTCACATTTGAGGAACAGACACACTAGGGCTAGAATCTGTTAGCAGATGCCAATGTGGTGCTGCTAACATCTGGCAAAGCTCAAGGACATAGCCGGTTAATAACTTCCCAGAGGTGGGGGCAAGACACCCACTTTTTTTTCTTTTCAAGGTGATATGATATCTTATCATGCTGTTAAATGCACTGAGCCAAGATGTTTCAATTCCCATTAATAAAAGCTCTATTGCCGAAACCGGTTTGGCTCAGTGGATAGAGCGTCGGCCTGTGGACTGAAGGGTCCCAGGTTCGATTCCGGTCAACGGCATGTACCTTGGTTGCGGGCACATCCCCAGTGGGGGGTGTGCAGGAGGCAGCTGATCGATGTTTCTCTCTCATCGATGTTTCTGACTCTCAATCCCTCTCCCTCCCTCTCTGTAAAAAAATCAATAAAATATATTAAAAAAGAAAAAAAAAATGTTTCGTCTCACAATTCTGGAGGCCAGATGTCCAAAATCGACTGTAGGCAGGCCACGCTCCCTCTGAAGGTGCTGGGAGTATCTGTCCCCGGCCCTCTGCTGCTCTGTAGGGGCATCCAGAATAAATGTTCCACCCTTTGCTGAGGAGGCCTTGTGATGTTAGAAGACAGCTGGGATACCCACTGTAGAGCTGAGGCCGGAAGCCTGGCCTCTGGCTTCTCAGGTGAGGTCAGTGCTTTCATTGCACCTCACATTTGAGGAACAGACACACTAGGGCTAGAATCTGTTAGCAGATGCCAATGTGGTGCTGCTAACATCTGGCAAAGCTCAAGGACATAGCCGGTTAATAACTTCCCAGAGGTGGGGGCAAGACACCCACTTTTTTTTCTTTTCAAGGTGATATGATATCTTATCATGCTGTTAAATGCACTGAGCCAAGATGTTTCAATTCCCATTAAAAGCCCTATCAATGCCTCTCGTGGAAAGGTTGCAGGGCAAGGGAGAATGTGCCACTACCATGCTGTGTGAGCTTAGGCACATTGCTTGACCTCTCTGAGCTAAACTTTTCTCAGCTGTGTAGATGTGTACCTTGGCCCAGGTGATTTCTGGAGCTATTTTCACCCTTCAGATCTTGAGAATTTGCTGGTGCATTTTCCACTGATAGTAATCCAACTGTGGGTACTTCATAATAAGATTTGATGTTAATTTGAAGAGCAGGCATTACACATTAAAATTAAAATTATCCCCAAGGAAAGAATTAGGGCTGGGAGGGGTTAGGTAGTGTAATAGAAACAAACAGGAAAGAACCTCATTGCTGCTAATGGAACCAATGCCTGCAATCTAAGAAAGGCAAGTCCATGATTCTGGTATTTTCTTTAGTGGATTATAGAAAGGCAAATTAGATCAAAAGTCAAAAATAAACAGTTTGATTGTTCTGCACTGTATTATCTTAATAAAAAGCCTTCCTGGAAAGCTTAAAAATACACAGGGCTCTGTCTGGCCAAAGAAAACAATGTCAATGTTGTTGAGAAAAATGTGAGAATTTTCCATCGAGACATGAGTGAGGGGGGAGACACTGTCATGTGGACCTGGAGGCACCCCACAAGGGGTTGGAGAGTGATAAGCATTCCTTACTTGTCAAGGCTTGTGGTTGGGGACAGTTGTCACCCAATGGGGAAGGGCTTAGAGATGGGAATGGGCACTGCCAGCGTTCCCTAGGGCTCCTGGCAAATCCCGACCCATTTCTTCATTCACCTGCAACTTCATGCGTTTGGTCTCGGTGTCCACCTTATCTTGACTGGTGACACAGATGTCACAGTCAAGGATGCTGCTGCAAGGATTGGTGAGTCTCTTCTGCTTAACTTTTCTACAGCTGGAAGTGGCGGAAGGTGAAGATTGCCATTTGGATTCTGTCCTTGCTTTGCTGTTCATTTGTCTCATGTCCAAGGCCAGTGACTTAGTCTCTCTGTATCTTTATCATCACATAAGGACAAAGCCCTAATGATTATAGAGACCAAATAAAGAATATGAATGAAATAGGAAGTCTAGATACAGATCCCCAAGTGTATGTAAAAAAGTTAGTATGTAGTAAAGGCAGCATTTCAAATCAATGGGAAAAGAATGGCTTACCTAAGAAATGGGGTTGAGATAACTGGCTAACTCATCATTGGGGAAGATACAATGTTAGATTTATTATATCAACTAAAAAAATTCTAGAGTCATTGAAGATTTAGAGTTTTAAAAATGAAACTAGTCCTAGCCAGCTGGGCTCAGTGGATAGAGCATCAGCTTGCGGACTGAAGGGTCCCAGGTTCGATTCCGGCCAAGGGCACCTGCTTGGGTTGTGGGCTCGATCCCCAGTAGGGGGCATGCAGGAGGCAGCAGATCATTGATTATCATCGTTGTTTCTATCTCTCCTTCTCCCTTCCTCTCTGAAATCAGTAAAGAAATATATTTTTAAAAAATGAAACTAGATACAGTCTAGAAGAAAGCATAGGTGACTGTTTCTTATAGTTTGGGGTACAGTTATAAGAAAAAAGATTGACGTATTTGACAGTGCAAAATAAAGTTCTCTGAGAAAAGAGATCATAACAAAAGATAAAAGTGAGTGACAAGCTGAGAAAATAGCCTCAATATATACGATCCTCTCATAGAAATAAATCAGAAAGGAAACACCCAGTAGAGAAGTGAGCAAAGAGTGTGAAGAGGTAATTCACAAAAGAAGAAAGAGGTATATTAGTTCAGCAGTAAAGAGGATATATTAATTAGGCAGGAGTCTTGATTGCAAGTGACAGAAATTCAATCTGGACTAGTATAGACATATGAGAGCTCATTTGGGAGGAGACTGAGGTATCGTGCATGTCAAAGGGAGGGAGAGAAGTGCAGGGCCCAGGATGGCCTCGGGACCCGTCACCTGGAACCTATTGGCTCTCTTCATTGCCCTCTTTATTGCCCTCATCTACTTCTTTCAATCTACCAACTTCCATTTTCTCACTACTCTTCTCCATATGATGGGGAAATGTTCATAGTTTCACATCTTACAGCTTCTACCAGTGGCGAGAAGACTGGTATTTCCCTCTCCAATTGTGTTTTGGAAAATCTTAGGCAGCGACTCCCTCCCCTAACCCCCCAGCCTGTCTTGGGTCAGTGGATCACTCCGGGACAATTAACATAGATTGCAGGCATCAACTCTTAGATTCTCAGATTGCAGGTCATAGGGGTGAAGTTATAAGAATATGGTGGCTCTGGTTACGGCCAGAGAGGCTGGGGTAGTTTCTAGGGGTAAAAAGAGGGTACTGGTCAGACAGACAGTAAATAAGACACTGCTCATGAAAAGATGCTCAGTCTCACTAGTCAGCAGAATCTTATATACGCAAGATCTGAGAGTGGCAAAAATTTAAACATTGATAATGCCTGGTTAAGGTAGTGTGGGTAGATAAGTTCTTTCAAACATTATGTTCATGCCCTGGCTGGGTGGCTCAGTTAATTGGAGCATTGTCCTGTACACCAAAAGGTTGCGGGTTCAATTCCTGGTCAGGGCACATACCTGCACGCCCACACTGGGGACCGAGCCCGCAACCCTGGCAGGTTTGAACCCCGATCAGGGTGCGTTTGGGAGGTAATTAATCGACATTTCTCTCTCACATCGATGTTTCTCTCTCTCTCTTCCTTTTTCTCTTAAAAAAAAATTACACATATCCTCAGGTGAAGATGAAAAAAAAACCCCAAACACCCACATTATACTCGTATTGCTGATAGGAGGGTAATGATATGTCTTTCGTATGGACAGTTTGGCAATAAATATATCAAAATGCTTAAAATGGTGTAACTGTTGGCCTTAGAAATACAATTTCTAAGATTTTACTTTAAGGAAAAATCAGTGTACTAATGAGTTGCAGGAGATTGTTTAGAGGGTGTTTATAACAGAGAAATGGGAAATAATTTCAGTGACCCTAAGTAGAGGATTACTAAAATGAATTTTGGCATATTCAAATAATGGACTCATATATAGTAGCCATTAAGAATTATGGTGATTGCCCTAGCTGGTTTGGCTCAATGGATAGAGCATCAGTCTGCGGACTAAAGGGTCCCAGTTTCAATTCTGGTCAAGGGCACTGCCAGGGTTGTGGGCTCGGTCCCCAGTGTGGAGCATGCAGGAGGCAGCTGATCAATGATTTTCTCTCATCATTGATGTTTCTATCTCTCTCGCCCTCTCCCTTCCTCTCTGAAATCAATAAAAATTAAAAAAATTATACATATATGAGAAAGAATGATGGTGATCTATTCTTATTGACACAAAGAAGTGATCATAACATAGTGAACAGAGCTTAGGAAAACTTGGCTTTTATATAGTGAGCATACTTTACACTTAGAATTCGTAAAACAAAGATTTTTTAATTTGGGTGTGTGTGTGTGTGTGTGTGTGTGCAGATGGCAATCTATGCCATGTAAATGTAAGGCCACTTGGTGGGACCATGGAAGAAATATAATCCTTTAAAACAATAAACATGCCAAGCCCTCTGGATCTGACCAAGGATTGTCCTTAGCATTTCACCATGGGAAATCGTAAGATTTTCCAGCCATCTCGCCTAAGTGATTCTTGGACCCATTCATTGACTGACGAGCTTGATGGAACTTGTGCAATAAACGCCTCAGGGTGTCTAGCACACTTTTTGGATTCTGCCAGATGGTGACACACCTTTGCCTTTTAAGTATGGATTTGAATTTTGGGGAAAGCCACATTCCTTTATTGTCAGGTTTGGTGTGTAAACCAGGCAACCCCTCTGGGTGGCGATTTTGGCGGTGGGGAGTGGAGGACAAGAACTAACGGAGTACGGAACGTTCGTGGTGCCCTGGGGGTACAGGCGTTGAGGGTTTGCTTTAACAGTAACCACCATCACTTTGCTTATTTCTAAAAAAATATATTTCTTTATTGATTTCAGAGAGGAAGGGAGAGGGAGAGAGAGATAGAAACATCAATGACAAGAGAGAATCATTGATTGGCTGCCTTCTGCATGCCCCCCACGGGGGATGGAGCCTGCAACCCCGGGCATGTGCCCTTGGCTGGAATTGAACCTGGGACCCTTCAGTCCGCAGGCTAACGCTCTATCCACTGAGCCAAACCAGCTAGGCCTAGGGCATCACTTGCTTATTTTATCTTTTATCTTTGTGTGATGGTTGGTGGGAGGTGAGCACTTTGATTCTTGTTTGACAAGCTGGGAGTTGAAGAAGAGAGAGACTGACTGTCTGGAAGCCTGAAACCAGGGATGTGCCCACTGGGGACTGGACCCCTGTCAGCTCCGTCTAGTGAACTAATGGCCAACTGATGAGCAGGAAGACCCTGGGATGCACAGAATCCGAGTGGATTTCACTGAGATGATTCAAGCACTCCTGGGTGTAGAACGCCAGCAGAGGGGAATGTGATGATGAAAGAGACTGCTCCTCCCTTTCTGGAAGTTCCAATCTAATTGGGGGAAGGACAGGAACATGGCCTTTGTAGGATGTAAGTACAAAGGCAGTCACGATGGGGAGGGGGGTGTCAGTAAAGGCTTCATAGAGAGGTGTCATGTGGGCCGGGCTGGAAGGCTGGTGATTGATAGTGTGAAACCGGTGACTATTAACAGAGCCCTTACTGGGCTCCAAGCTCTGTGCAGAGAAATTTCTAGAGATGTGTTTTTCACTGCAGTCTGATGAGTTACGTATCATCATTTGTACATGACAAATCCGACAGAGAGGCGAATGTACTTGTCCACGGTTGTGTAGCAGGTGAGCGTTGGAACTCGGATTTGATCACGAAGCCAGAGTTGTGGGGGAGAATTCCACCTCATGAGGCTCCAGGGTAGAGTGCTGTGGACACAGGGGTCCCTGGCAGTGGGGAGGGCAGAGCCAAATGGTGGTGAGTCAGGTGACCGAGTGTGAGGTGGCGTTTGTATGAGGCGTGGAGTAGTTGTAGGGAAACAGGGAGCAGGAAGGCTGGAGAAGGGGACTGTCTTATGGGGAGGTCTCTGAATGCCAGGCTGAGAAGCCGGGAGTTAAATTTTTAGGCAAAATGGGGCCACTGAGCATTTTTGAGCAGAGGAGGCTGATACTGGCCGAGTTAGAAGATGCAGGGTCCGGCAGCACAGTCTGCGAGGCTCAATGAGCTGTCATTCTGAGATGTGGGGGAGGCCAGGGTCCTGCAAAAAAAAAAAAAAAAGGGGGGGGGGTGGGTGGGATGGGTAGGAGCAGCATTGGGGAGGCCGAATTATAGCACTTGGCACCTGATGGGATGTGAGGTGCGTGGGACAAAAGTATGAAATTTGAACCGAGGCGACACTGCAGGGCAGCTGGGAGGTGCTGCTGGCTCTGGGAAAAGATGCAGGTGTGGTTTGGCCCCGACGGGTGGAGGAATGGCCAGCACGGAGCCTCCGGCCCCAGGTGAGGCTTTGGGGGGTGCCACACAGCAGCAGCTCTGAAGAATGGAGGAACAGATGGCTCTGTTGTTTTTTTCCTGCTAGGCACCCACTCCCTCTTACCCTGGCAGCAGCGCCTCCGTTTTCCTTGGAGGACCACTCCTCATATTCAATCCGGAGCTTGGTGGGGATGACTTCTCATTGGCTCCCCCCTGGCCAATCGGAGCGCTGCTTCTCTTTTTGACCTCTGGGACCAGGTCAGGGATGAGGATGTGATTCAGGGTCCAGAAAGGACTGCTCTCCTGCTGCTTGGGGTGGAGGGAAGCCTGGAAATGTTGGTTGCTGTTGTCACAATTTTCCTGAGAATAAAGGCAACGTGGGGGAGAGACACAGTCCTCCTCACATTGTTTGGTCGTGGCCTCCAGCCATCCTGGGAGCCAGATGTACGTCCCCCACCCCTTCCTGTTTAGGTAAATCGAAGACATGACACTTACAGTCAAAGGATGCTGACTCACTCAGGGTTAGAAGCCACATCTTCAGGGGATACCTGCCTTAAAGGGCCCAAGAAGGCAGGCCTGGAGGGGTGGGTCCTGCATGAAAAGGAGGTGCCCTGAGTCAAGGAAGGCTGAGGGAGCACTTATCCTAGACTTTGCCTGAACACAGAGGCAGGTGCATTTGACGTTAGCCACAAACAATACAATCCCCAACCTGGCTGCCCTTGTGGACTCCAGTTATGGCAAAAAGAAAAAAAAAAATCAGGAAACAAGTAAACAAACAGGCTGGTCACCATGGATATGTGAACCCAAGGTGTTGGGAACAATAGCTGTGTGTGAGCCCAGAAGTGGGTGCTGTCTGCACAGGCCTTCGTTATCCCAAATGTGTTTCCTGGCGGGAGCCTGGACACGTGTGTAAGTTAATTTACAGCCAGCCCCTCCCAGAGAGGGCAACACCTCCGATTAGCCTTGGTTTCATCATCGTTAAAATAATTATAAACTTAATGCGGTGCTTATGCACTCGTAGGGCACTCTTTACAACTGCCCTTTAGCTAGATAACTGGGATATTTTTACCCCCGTTCCACAGAGGAGAAAATGGGGCCTCAGAGAGATGTCTTAACTGGCCCAAGATCACAGTTATGAATGGAAAAAATCAGGATTTGAACCCAGGCCCCAGCATTGGTATCCTTTCAACCACCATGTTTCACTACCTCACATTGGTGTTGGCCAAAACACTTTAGTAAAAGTAGCTAATACTTACTGTGTATGTCTCATTTCATTGAGTCCCTACCACAAATCAATGAAGTAGGCCAACTGGTTAATCCCATTTTATAAATGCGGAAACTGAGGTACAGAGGATTTAGTATTTCTCCCCAAGTCCTTCAGCCAGTAGGAGGCAGAACTATATTTCGAGGTTATTTTTTCAGTTGGATTTGAAATGCTTAATGTGCCTTACATTTAATTTGGGAGCACAGGATGGGTGATAACTGTAATTTCTCAATCTGGTTTTTGTCCGTTATGATGTTCTTCACGCGTAGATTTCTATTAAAGAAACAAATGAGAGCCTGGCTGGTATGGTCTGAGGTTGAGCATCACATGTCCGGGCTCGATCGCCAGTGTGGGATGTGCGGGAGGCAGCTGATCAATGATTCTTTCGCATCCTTGATGTTTCGCTTCCTCTCTGAAATCAATAAAAATATATTAAAAAAAAGAAACGTGAGGACAGTGAACAATGTGGACAGAGAGTAAGAGCAATTGGATTTGTCTGTTATTGTTGAAACACCGTACCCCGGATTTCACTGACACGTAAGTAATTGGAAAACGTTAAAACGAGAGCAAGGCTTACAAACAATATCACACCATCAGGTTTATGTAAATTAGCTCCTTGGTGAAGAAGAAACCCCACTGTACTGTTTGTGGGCTGGCTGCCCGTTGCAAAGGCTGTGGAGTGGGAGTGTGTGACAATTTTATTTTCATTGAGGGCCCATTACAAGACACATTCCGGCTGCTCAAACTCCCCCAAGTTCGTGAATTGGTTCAATAACAAAAAGCCTGAATCATTTTAATGTGAAGGTAAGGTGTAGGGACATCTGCTTGAGTAATTTCTGACTTTTCTTTTTGAAAACGTGTTAGAATTTGTTGTTAGAAAAAAAGGTGGCTCTGGGCACTGGTAGCCTAGAAGCTTCGGGAGGACAAGCCACGTGTCTGTGGCTCTTTGTCATGTGACTGGTACACATTAGGTGCTCAATAAATACTTTTTGAGTGAATGATGAATCCAGTATCCAGATTCTGGCCTATGCCAGGCCCACTCCTCCCCAGGAGATTCCTTGAGGCTGGCAGATGACCACAGGCGAATGGAAGCTAAGTCCCAGCTCATGTGGAGGCCCAAAGTGGGGCTCTGGACAGCGCGGGTAGGTGGCCCAGACTGGAAGCTCAAGGGCTCCTTTCTTCCTCAGGCTCAGCTCCAGTCTCACCTCTTCCACCTGCCAGAAAGGCCGAAAGTCCCTCTCCACCAGGAAGATGGAGCCAGGGCAAGAAGAAATTTCAGGAAGCCTCAGGGCCTGGCTTGGAGTTGGCTTGAGCTGTGGCCAGTAGCAGCTCTGGGCCTGGCTGCTCCCAGAGGGTGTGGAGTTGGGCCCTGTGGTGACCTGCCTGGGGAGACCTTGCTTCCTCCCTCTGGGACCTCTAGGTCACGTCTGGCCTCAACACTGGGGAGCTGTCTTAATTAGGAGCTAACTTGTTATGGGTTCCTTAAGGTGTGCTGTGTACTGTGCTAGGTACTAAATACATTCTCACTGGTTTTTCCCTTTAGGACTTCAATTTCCCCTTCTGTTTCCCTTTCTGTTACAAAATGTGTTAATATCTTTACCCCATTCTACAGCTTAGAATGCATCATCTCTTAGTCCTTACAGGGATCTTACTAGGAATGTGTCCCCATTATCCCCATTTTGCAGATGAAGAAACTGAGGCTTAAGTAACTTGCCCAGTATTATGTCTCTTCTCAATTGTTTAAACCAAGCAAGGGATTATGACTTTTATTTATTTATTTTTTTAAACATGTTTTTATTGATTTTAGAGAAGAAGGGAGAGGCATAGAGAGATAGAAACATCAACGATGAGAATCATTGATCGGCTGCCTCCTGCACATCCTCTACTGGGGATTGAGCCCACAACCCAGGCATGTGCCCTTGGCTGGAATCGAACCTGGGACCCTTCAGTCCGCAGGCCGAAGCTCTATCCACTGAGTCAAACCAGCTAGGGCGGAATATGACTTTTACACTCACTTTTCTTCTCTGCTGGGCCCACTCCCCCGGTTTGGGTTAGGGAAAGACGGTCCAGACCTTTGCTTTGTTGGATTATTTGTCTGAGTTACTGGTTTTTGCTCCATCACAGGGGCCTGGGAGCTAGTTAAGGGCTTTCTTTATGCTCAGTTATCTTGTATATATGTATTGGGAAAAGGCCACTGCCCATCATATTGTTCATAGATCTGTTTTAGCAAAGCTGACTGTGAAGTGAATTTCTGTAATGTGAACTTGAGTAAAGTGAATTACAGTAAAGTAAATTCTGTTTCCTGATTGTTTCCTTCCTAAAAAATAAGATCATTCCCAGAAAGTGTCCCAGAGGCTACAGCCTGCAGAGGAGCTGGGCTTGGAGGGGTGGGGCCTGGGACCTGCTTTTGGCCACATGCCCATCCCCAGCCTGGCTCTCCCCCACCCCATGGTCAGGGGGCTGCTCCTGGGACTGGGATCTTCTGTGCCCCGTAGCGTGGGGCCCTGGTTGCACCAGGAGCTGTTTATCGTCAGCGCAGGGGTTACACACGGTGTGGCCCACACGCTATTTTAAAAATCAGAACATTTCACGTAACATTCCCGACGTAAGACTTCTCTTAGGAAATCGGAAGTTCTGGCAACATTAGGTAAGAATGTTTTCATGACAACATTGGTCTATAATTGGACATTGGCTGTCTGTTTTGGGGCAAGTGCTGGGCTCTTCATTTCACCGCAGACCGCACTATTCCCTCTCGCCTCACACCAAGTCCCCTTTACTCAGTTGTATCACCTGATGGACCTCTGGGTTGGGGGCCCTTGTGCTTTTCCATAGTGTATGTGCCTTACAAATTTGGTTATGTAACGAACCAAGTTCTTCTTTGAAAAAAACAAAAACAAAAAAACAAGCCAGTTTTGCAGCCACAGAGTTTGCTTAAAATGTAATTTCAGCAGGCACTGAAAATTTTGCTCATTTAATATGGAGCACTGGCAAGAGCCCTATGGGAATACTTAGCAGTAGGAATATGTTGGAACCAAGGAGCCAGCAGGCATTACCTGGGGTCTTCATCCAAGAAATGAAAAGTCACACACAAAGCTTCGTGATAGAAGCAGTGTTCAAGGGGAAGACCCTTGAACTTCAGGGAGACTGAGGGAGGGAGGGAGGTGGTGAGAGTGGGGGCAGGGACGGGGCGGGGGGAGGCAGGTGAACACTCCCCAGGTGAACATTCCACAGTCAAGGAAATGGAAGCAAGCGAGCTGGGAAATACCTACATTTAGGCTTGAATGATGCTGTTTACATGTTCTTACAAGAAAGACTATTATGGGCGAGTTCTTAATGGGTTGTCTGTCAAGGGGAGAGGCTGGGATGGGGGAGGGGCTCCAGTTGACGTGGAAATGGCTAGAAATGCTGGAAGCTTTGCTTCTTGCATTTCATGTCTTTCCAATTACAATCTGCCAGGGGATTAAAAGTGTGTGGGGAGGGTGCTGAGCTGGGGAGGGAGGAGGTGTGTGTGTGTGTGTGTGTTTTGTTTTCTGGGTCCAGAGAGGGTTTTCTGGTCTGCGGAGGAGAAGGTCCCCCTCCCAGTGGACGGGGGCTGGCCGGATGACCCGCGGGAGAATCGGACATTCTTGGTTTCCTGGGTGGAGGGTGGCGTGGAAGGAGCGGAGCCTGGCCCTGAAGATTTCAATTAAACTTTGGACTGGCTCACCCAGGGAGGTGGCACGACTTCCTCTGGAGGTTGAAAGAAAGAGCAGAGGTTCGATTCCATCTGGCACGCTGGGTGTGGCCCTCCCTGCCTGGCGGCTGGGATGGACCCAGTGATCTCCCAGCCTTCTTTGTTCTGAGACTAGACACCCCACCCTTCACCGCCCCCCCGAGAAAGTTCTGGATCTAGAAAGGTTTAGTCTCAGCACTTTAGAATTACAGCTAGAAAAGAAAGACCCAGAAGCTGGATCCTTTGGCTTTTGGGGCAGCTAGCAGGAAAATGCCCACCTTCTGCGGGACACGGAGTTGCTCCAGCGACCTGCGCTGCTGAGGCAGAGAGTGGAGCAAAGAGAACCCTCTTCCCCCGTGGGAGCGGACTGTGCTGCTCTGACTGTCTCAAGGCCGGCATTTATGTGCCGATTCACTTCGCTGTCTGGAGGTGGTTTCCACATTTCTCCGGGCTTCTGACCCCCTCCATCCCCCCAAAGCAGGGTGATTGTATGGCTGGTGTCAGGGTTAAAAGTGTCCCCTTTCATTCTTAAAAGGGTCCCTGTTTGGACAATCAATTAAAGTCGCTCTACCATGAAAGGCCAGAAAAAGCTCAGTAGAAAACTTTGTTTTGGGAGGGGATGTTGAAACCAAGGCATTTGAAAAATGTGATTTTTCCATTTTAAATATATATATATATATATATTTTTTCTTTTTTTGTCATCTAAGTGACATTGCAACCTTCAGAGCCTAACTTCTTGCTGGAAAGAGAGGAAGGGAGTTTTGTTATTGAGAAAGATTATTAAAAAAAAAAAAAAAAAACAACCAAAAACAACACAACAAATGAGAGAACTGGGGAGCTTCCCAGTCAGGAGCCCGAACCCTGCTGGGGGTCTGGGGGGCCGCATTCTTGCCCCTTGGAGCTGCCTCTGTCAGCATGGGGCAGCCCTGAACGAGCATGGTTTTGAAAGGAAAGGGGATGCAGAGAGTCCTTGACTTGATGCCACGCAGCTGGAGCATGGAGGAATGCAGATGCCCAGGCCAAAGGGCCCCCAGGTCCGAGGAGCAGGATCCTGCCAGGGCTCTCAGTCCTGCCCTGGGGCCTCTTGGTCTGTCCTTGAGCATGGTTGATTGCAAGAGTGGGGACTAGGGACTGAAAAAAAAAAAAAATCTGGGTTCTAGTTGTTTCTGTTAAAAGATGAACAGGCATATTAAACATTTTAAGGGTTTATTTGAGCAAAAATCCCTTCACATCAAGCACTGCCAAACCAGTCGTGGTTAGGAGTGCTCCTCTGGAAGGAGCCAGGGGAAAGACTTTTATAGAGAACGTGTGGAAGCAAAGAAAGGGAATTATTTGATTGGCTATAGCTTCCAGCCTAGTTGGCTGTTTGTGATTGGTCGTCTTTGGCGTTTTGTTTTCGTAACCTTGAGACATTAACAGACTTAGGTTTTGGTTTGCTTACGTTGGCTGCCAGGGTATTAGAGCCACCTGGGTCTAGTGGCCTTGTTTAATTAGCTTAACACTTCTCAGCTGGAGTGACCTACAGCCACGAGTTCTCTTGCAGCCTCGGTTTTCCCATCTGTGAAATGGGGATGGTACCATCATCTATCCCCAGGGCTTCTGGTGAGAACCAAACGGAGGGCAGAGGGCATCGGTGATCTCAGATGGTCCATGTCCACGTGAGGGGATGGCCCCAGAGCCCCTGTGTGGTCATGAGGACTGCTGTTTCCTTTGGGCAAAAAGGAGTAGTAGCCCTGAGCACCTTCGTGTCAGTGACACAGGACAGATTACCTTTAGTGCACTCTTTCCCCAGCCCTGTGAGCAACTGACAGGTTCAATGAGGCTTTGCCAAAATGTTCAAGTTGCTTTTCCTAATACAGGTTTTTCTTCAAATTTTGTCCCAATATGGCTAATCTCTCTGGGAACATCTTTTGCCAAAATGAAGCTGGCAATGCTGTAGAGAGAGGCAGTGTTATATGTGATTATGAAAAATGGCTTGGTGCCTGGCACGTAGGATATATTCATTTTTTCATTCATTCATCCACCCTACAAGCAGGTACTGAGACCCGCTCTGGTCCCAGGCACGGGGGCGATTGGGGTGGCTGGGCAGACATGGGATCTGTCTTGACCTGGGACTTGCCTCTTTGAGGGAATAACCTGCAAATAACGCAAGTAACTTACAATCTGTTAAAAGAGAAAGACCAAGAGACCAAAGGTGGAGGGCTAAGTGGAAAAGTTTTATTGCCAGCTCGGGAACCCAACAGCCTGGAATCTTGGCTGTGAGGCCTGAGGTCTAGGCAGGGAGAAATGGTGTACATAGGTCTTTGATAGCTAAACAAACGTACGTGAGCTGTGTCTCAGTGGGACCGGGAGGGGACCTGGCTGGCGATGTCTGCTCTTGTGAGTCAGGTGGGCACGAGGCTAGCTAGAGGTGGTCTGTTATGTAACAAGACTGCCCATGACATCATCATCATGGTGCCCAGGAGTGTCCACGGCATGGAAGGTCTGCTGAGTTGGGATGTGGCACCCAGGGAGGTCTGCGTTGGTGTCAGTTGGCTGGGTGGCCCGGTAGGGGTTTGTCCCATCTCTAATGGGTTAGGTACCACTGAAGATGAAAATGGTTAAGATAATGTAGAAACATGAAAAATAATATATGAACTCTTAAACGCAACGAGTAGAACATGAAAAGATCACAACCATCGTACTCAGAAATCCTTCGGTAGTAAGTGACAGAAACGTAAATCTAACTAGCCAGACAGAAATGAGAATTTATGGCCTCATGTGTCCAAGGAGTAGAACAATGTTTCTGGGGTTCTTTCTGTCCCCATCGCTCAGCTCTGCTTGTCTCTCCCCTGCTTCATTCTTGGCTGGATGGAGGCTCCCTAGCAGCTCTCTTAGCAACCCCAGTGCAAAGAGAGCATCTCCTCTGAAAAAGCATGGAGAGGACTCGTTTTGGTGTCACAACATCACTTGCCTTCACTTGGTGGGGATCACAGGGACTGGCCCTTCGAGAAGTAGGGGAGCAAGTAGTGCTGGGCAAGTGTACACCATGACTGCCCACCCCAACCATGTAAGAACAAGGCATCTCCTGGTTGGACATGGGGCTCAACCAGTAACTGATACGCCGGGGTGGTAGAAGTGTGGATTTTAAAGTTGTTTGCAGTGACGCTAATCACAGTGTTTAAAAGACACTTATCTGACCCACAATTGTCTTTTCTGTCACATTATGCTTGGGGCCAAAATAGACATGCTTTTTAAGCCTTGATTCTATATATCAGTCTACGGCCTGTGGGCCACATGCGGCCCGCCGAGGACATTTATCCGGCCCGCCGGGTGCCGCTGCCTGTCCTGCTTAGCAGCCGACTCGTCCCGGGCCCGCAGTGCGCATAGGAATTTGTTCATAGTTTTTTTTTTTAAACTATAGTCCGGCCCTCCAACGGTCTGAGGGACAGTGAACTGGCCCCCTGTTTAAAAAGTTTGAGGACCCCTGTATCAGTGCTTAGCAAACCTTTTCGGTAAAGGGCAGATAGTAAATATTTTAGGTTTATGAGCCATGTGCTCTCTGTTGCAACTACTGAATTCTACCATTGCAGCTTGAAAGCAGCCTTAGACTATACCAGTGGTTGGCAAACTCGCGAGCCGCAGTTTGCCGACCACTGGCCTATACCTACACAAATGACAAGGCTGTGTGTCAGTAAGACTTTATTTTTAACAGGTGTGGGCCTGTACAACACTGAGCCTATAGTTAACAATGTGGTACTGTGTTATGTAATTGAAATTTTCTTAAGGGAGTAGATCTCATGTTACATTTTTTTAACTACACACACTGTATCTATCTATCTACCTACTAAGTTGTATAACAGTTTAATTTTTGTTCTTCATGTGGTGAGAGCATTTAGGAAATATAAAACTGATCCCATCACAAACGCAAAGAATTATAATTGACCTGTCCAAGGGGGTAAGTAATGTTCCAACACAAATTAATCAACTGAGGATGTCTGTCTTGGCACGTGGAAGAGATGACATGGGGAGGCCACAACATGATGGCTGGGCTTAAATGCTGGCTAGGATAGCGTTGTCTCGCCAGTTTTGGCAAAGCACACACTTACGTCATGCATTTGGGAGTGGTGTGGCATGCCTGGTTGAGGTTTAAAGCTCCCTCCTGTACCCTCCAAACCAGGTGTTGCTTGGGGTTGAAAACATTCACTGTTTGGTCAACAGAAGGCCCTCACAGCTCTGATGGGAATGGCACCTGAAAAGGACCATCTCCTCACAGATTTGCATTTTAGCACCTCCAGACTCTGCTTCAGCCAGCTGCTGTTTTAATGGGCACAGAGGAACGGGCTGAGGGCCCCCATTAGGGTTTGCTCCAGATCCGAGAATGAGTCCCAGGTCCCAGGATCAGAGCGAGGGTTTTGGACCCTTGTGTTTTCTGCAGATGTGATTATACAGAGCCTGGAGGCAGCCAGGCCAGTGACAGGCGGAAACTCTGAGAACATTCCATTTGAATAAGATGCATTTAATAAGAGCAATGGAAAATGGTAAACCTGGCTCGGGGAAAGGGAATGTGCTCTTTCATGTAAAACAAACAAACAAAAAATGTGACTGTGGGAAGCATCCAAAAAAAATGAGATGACCTGGAGGCTGGATATAAAAATTGGCACCAAGGGAAATCTCATTTCCCCAGTCAATGACTCCCCCTCTGGCTGTGCTCACGCCAGCGGAGCAAACCAAAATAACTTCATAATTTAAAGTTTGTGTAGGCAAGAAAGCTGCGCCTGGAGTATCACCCAGCAGATGAGAACCTTGAAGGCTTTGTTTACAGCTGCCACCCTTGGTCTGAAGGTTGATGGTGTCTGAGAAGGTGAGGTGATGCATATATGCAATTAAAAGAAAAAAATCACATTGATCGCCCAGGCCAGACTCAAGCGCTTACTCACTGTAGTTTATGCCACCTTTGTTTGCTTGTTTTTGTTTTTTTCTCTCTGGGAAGGATGTCTCTGTCCTGCCGTAATTAATTGTAACCAGCTTGTGTTAGATCAGGGGACATGGAAACTGCTCAGAGCTCCAAGTATGTTGGCAAGTGGCGCCTTGTAACCAGGACCTCAAACTTTTTTTCTTTTATTACGCAAGTAATAGAAGGATGCATTCGGGATGTAAAAGGTTCAAATTATAGAGCAAAATACACACCCCAGAAAGCTCGAAACACCCCATCATGGGCACCACCCCACTGCCCACTCTGGCTGCTAATGCTTCCTGTTCCTCCAGATCTTTTTCTTATTTTGCCTGTCTCTGTGACCATGAAAAGCACATACATACATATACACACATGTATATAACCAGTTTTCTTTCTAACACATATGCAGTTATGAGGTATGTATTGATGCACAACTTGCTTTTTCCACTTAACACGGCCCGAGCTGCTTCTTGTCCGTACATGAGTGTATGAATTTTTAATGCTGCAGAGCATTCCATAATATGAATGCAAAGTTGATTGAACCATTTCCCTACTCGTTGCTATGAGATGAAGTCCTGATAGCGGAGATCATGAATGTGCCTTCTGGAGCCGGCTTTTGGAGCCATGATCAGGGACATGGAAATGCCTGACTTTGAAAAGGGACTTCACTCACCTGGAGAGTGACCTAGGGCAGGGGTCCGCACAACACAGCCCTCGGGCCAAATGCGCCCTCCTTGGGCTTTTCTATGGCCAGTGGGCCAAGAATGATTATCTTATTTTTAAATGGTTGAAAAAAATAAAATATAATATCTCCTGATAAATGAAAGTTACATGAAATAGAAAATTCGGTGCCTATAAATAAAGTTTGTTGGAACGTAGCCACTCACATTTGTTTACCTATTGTCGGGGGCTGTGTTCATGTCATAGCAGCAGAGTCGGGTAGTTGTGACAGAGACCATCTGGTCCACCTAAAATATTCGCCATCTGGCCTTTAATGGAAAACATTTGCTGACCCCTGACCTAGGGCAATTACTAATCCCTCCATGTCTTAGCTTCTTTTTCTGTAAAATGGAGATCATAATAATAACTACCTTGTAGGGTTAAGTTACTTGATACAACTATGAAATAAATATCCCATGTGGAATCCACCAGATGTACCATGTAGCAAATGTGCATGTATAAGTTACATGTAAAACACTTAGAACTTTTCAAATGTTCAATATGCCCGGCTGGATGTGGCTCAGGGGTTGAGTATCGACTCAGGAACAAAGGGGTCACCGGTTCAATTCCCAGTCAGGGCACATGCCTGGGTTGCAGGCTTGATCCCCAGTAGGGGGCATGCAGGAGGCAGCTAATGGATGATTCTCATCATTGATGTTTCTCTCTTTCTCCTCCTTCCTTCCTCTCTGAAATCAACAAAAATATATTTTTAAAAATAAAATGCCCAATAAAGCTTAGCTACTATGATAACATCCTTGTTGTTATGATCAAGACTCTTTGTGCACATGTGCAAGGGCATCGCAGACACCTGGAAGTGGACTTGGTGGGAGGGGTGTGTTGGTCAGTCTATCTGACTGCCTTCCAGAACTGCTCCACCAAGTTTGCTCCCACCAGTGGAGTCTCTGCTTTCCCACGTTCTTGACAACACTGGGTAGGACTCAGGGAGCTGATAAGAAAACGGAGTCTGAGAAGATCTGGGTCCCGATGGACTCTGTCTAGGCTCTTCAGGGTCAGAACTACCCCTCGGAGCGCCGAGCCCAGACCTCTGGGTTGACGCTCCTTGGAAGGCTGTCTCGGAGTCAGCACACGCTCGCTCACCCTTTGTTGAGTGAGGGCCTCTTCTGTGCTGAGCCCTTGACCTGTAAATTCTCATTTTCAGTTTTCACAACCGCCTCTATCTACAGATGAAGGAACAGAGGGGCTCAGAGAAGTTAAATATCTTGCTCCAGGTCCCCACACTAATAAAGCAGAAGTGGGGTCTGAATCCAGTTATGGGGACTCCACAAAACTTGCTACTCAACTCCCCTACTTCCAGGAAGGGACAAGGGGATGTCAGACACACTACGTCTCCCGTTTTCACTTTTCCAAATCAGCATCTTGATAATGGGGTAGGCGCTCCGTGAAAAATTGGAAGTGAATTTTGATGCGAGTGGCCCAGTCATGGCTGACTTTATCTCTTCCTGTCCTAAGTAAAGGGAATTTGTGATAGCGCATGTTACTATATTTTTCCTGCTCCCATGTCATAGTCTGTGCTGCTCAGTCATGCTGAGAATGATGCAGTTCGAACAGATAACCCTCCTTGGGGTGAAATGTCTATTTTTAGGCATCTCCCTGTGCTCCTGTCAACGGCCTTTGCAATAGCATTTCTCATGTTCCATTAGCGCATGTGCAAAACACGAAGCGAAGTTACCCAGATATTCTTGAGCTCGTGCATAGGGTGGGGGTGGGGAGAATGTTTCTGGTTTTGTGTGTGTTTTCAATGACGAACATTTGCATTCCTTCCTCCCCTCACTTTTTTTTTCTCACATTAAGAAACAACAACAAAACGGCTGCTTGCCCCAAAATGTAACAGTCGGGATCTTGTATAGACAGTAGTTCCCTATGAGGAATGCGAAACATTTGACAGAATTTCCTGCAGGAACCAAGAGCCGAGATCCCCTGATTAAAACCACGTTAAAACAAGAAGTAGGCTCTCTACTCCGAAAGACCCTGTAAGAGTGCTTAGTCAAATTAAAAAGGCAGCTCAAGGTGGATGTTTATGGCACCCAAGGCCTTTCTGGAGTGCTTACGTTTTAAAAATATATATATTCTTAATTGATTTTAGAGCGGAAGCAAGAGGGGGAGAGAGAGAGAGAGAGAGAAACATCCATGATGAGAGAGAGCATCTATCAGCTGCTTCCCGCACGTCCCACACTGGGAATCGAGCCCTCAACCCAGGTATGTGCCCTGATGGGGAATCAAACTATGACCTCCTGGTTCATAGGTTGACACTCAACCACTAAGCCACGCCAGCTGGACCATTCATTGGTCTTTGCCTTATGTTTATGGGGTCTTAAAGGCGATCCCAATAAAGAACATTCCTGCCCTAGCTGGTTTGGCTCAGTGGATAGAGTGTCGGCCTGTTTAAGGGTTCCAGGTTCTGGGGGCTGTGCAGGAGGCAGCCGATCCATGATTCTCTCTCATCATGGATGTTTCTCTCTCTCTCTCTCTTTTTTTTTTTTTTAATATATTTTATTGATATTTTACAGAGAGGAAGTAGAGAGGGATAGAGAGCTAGAAACATCGATGAGAGAGAAACATCGATCAGCTGCCTCCTGCACACCTCCCACTGGGGATGTGCCCGCAACCAAGGTACATGCCCTTGACCAGAATCGAACCCGGGACCCTTGAGTCCGCAGGCCGACGCTCTATCCACTGAGCCAAACCGGTTTCGGCATGGATGTTTCTCTCTCTCCCTCTCCCTTCCTCTCAGAAATCAATAAAAATATATTTAAAAAATAAAAATAAAAAAGAACATTCCTCTTCCCTGAACAAATTGAGAGATGAGGCCGTGGTTGAAGGTTTGAATTTGGAAACTTGCCCAGATTAATTTATCAAGTAAGTCATTCTCCTCCCCTGGGGCCATTAAATCAAGTGTCCAAACAGAGTTCTTAGGGAAAGTGACAGACACTGGAGGGCGAGGGTCAGTGTGGACTGCCCAGACCCTGTCCCACACTGGGTAGGGAATGTTGGCCTGGCCTTGACATTCTCCCGCATTGCTTCAGGCTGGTGTCAGACCCCTGCTGTCCTAACCTGCTGATGAGGAAGTGTGGTTGCCTTGCTTTTCTGAGCCTAGAGATGGCTAGCGGTGACAGCCCAGGGGTGACACAGGGGTGTGCACCCCACCTAGTGCTCCTCTGTGCTCAGGTCTGGCTAACTATGGAGAGTACAGTGGCCCTCGATGAAGCCCTTAAATTCCAGGGGAAAGCAGAGGGATTGGAGCTGCCATGAACTATTTCAGGCTCCGTGTTGCATCACAAAACAAGACGCGAAGCAGGGAGGCATGAAACAGACAGGCATACCTCGATGTGGGGTTGGGGGAATGAGAAGAGATAAACCAAAGAACTTACATACTTACTAGTATATGCATAGCCCATGGACACGGGCAATAGGGTAGTGAAGACCTGGGGGGGGTGGTGGTGGAGGGGGAATGGAAGATAACTGTAATACCATCAACAATAAAAAATATATTTAAAAATGAAGATTAAAAGCAAAACTTTGCACTAGCCTCAAATAACAAAAACAAAAAAGGACGCAAGTCCCACCAGGTTGCTGCTGTTTCTTTCTCCCCGCTCAGTGGACTCCACAGCCCCCTGTACCTGCCTGTGGATAAGAGGGACACGCTTTGTGCACCCCCTCTTTTAACCAGAAGCCGAACCCCTCAATGCAGCTGCTGTATTTGACGTGCCCAGCTGACTGACTCTAACCCCTGCCGGGCCTGGCAGCCTCTCCAGGGCTGGACCAGCAGCCCGGGCTCCATCCCCTGCACACACCCAGCTGGTCTGCAGGTCACAGCTCACCGTAGAAGTGTTGTGAGTGGCCAGCGCTTTCTTCACTGTGGCTCTGGGCAGCCTCACCCCGCTCGGGTGGATGCGAGGCCGTGGAGTGAACTTCTTTGTGATAATGACACAATTCTGGAAGAATGCAGCATCTCCCGGATACAGCTTCTGGAGCTTTGCCTGGGGGAGGGAAGCTTGGAGGGTGTTTAGTGTTTGGGGTCTTGGCGGTTCTTTGCCGCAGGGGCGCGTGTGTGCGTCTCTGTGTGCGTGCGTACATGCTTTTTCATGGGGCTTTCTTTTCAGTTGCTCATGTGGACCCGTTTTTGGGGAGGCCCCTGGGGAGGAGAAAGCACAGAATGCCATGACACCTGATGGAAAATATTATGCCTTAGTCAACGAGGCTGATGTGTCTGCTCTGACGCTTGCCTTTAGCACAAACCAAACCCCAACTGGAGAGGATGAGCCACACATGGGGAACGCTGGGTTGCTGACTCCCCCTTGAAATGGTGCTGTCTTAATTCTCAACGCCTTTGAAAAATGCTTTCAGAATCATACAGTGTTTGAGGTCCTCCAGCTCAAGGCCTGAAAGGTCATCTTGGCCAAATGGCTGATTTTAAAGGAAGAGGAGACTGCAGGCCAGAGAAGACCCAAGACTTGCCCAGGGTTGCACAGCAAAACTTGAATTCTGTCTCTTAAAGGCCAGAAAAGGTTTTGTCTATTTTGTCCTACTTTAATTTTCAGACAGTATATTGTGACAAGTTTTAGACAGTATTTCCCCCCCACACTCTGGTCTTATTCATTTAACAACTCTGACTGTCACACACACATTGTTCCAGGTGCTGGGGATACAGTGGGGAGCAAGTACACCTGGTCCTGTTGCTCAGGGGGCTTATGGTCTAACTAGAGGCCCGGTGCACGTCATTCGTGCACTGGGGGGGGGGGGGTGTCCCGCTGCCCGGCCTGCTCCCTTTGGTAGTCCAGGAGTCTTCGGGGGATGTCCGACGGACAGCTTAGGCCCACAGCCGCAGTTGGACATCCTTAGCGCTGCCGCGGAGGTGGGAGAGGCTCCCGCTATCGCTGCTGCACTCATCAGCCTAACTTGTGGCTGAGCAGCGCTCCCCCTGTGGGAGTGCATGACCACCGGGAGGCAGCTCCTGCGGTGAGCGTCTGCCCCCTGGTGGTCAGTGTGCGTCATAGCGACCGGTTGTTCCCGCCGTTCGGTTGATTTCCATATTACCCCTTTATTATATAGGATGAGGAAAACAGCTCAGAGCAGGAAACCACGTGTGGGTGTGAGCAGTGGAGTCCTGGCTTTGGGAGTCACCAGTCACTTATCCTCCCCTTCATCCCTGTCCTCCATGCTTTGTGGAAAGCCTCCTTGAATTTAGGAAACTTCCTGAGGTTGGGATGGCCAGGTTGAGGCTGTGGGGTGGGGTAGGCACATTGGGCCACAGCAGCCCCACCTTCACCCCTCCCCTCACCTCTGAGCTGCTTCCCTTCTGAGAAGTGGCTGTGTCTCTGGTTATGAGTGTGTTGCTTTTGAGCACTTACCTTTCTTTCTTTTTTTTTTTTAAATTGAGCTATAATTTACATACCATAAAATTTTGAAGTGCACATGTCAGTGATTTTTTTTTTAGTACCTTCATAATATTGTGCCATTATCCCCACTATCTAATTCCAAAACACTTTCCTCACCCCCAAAAGAAACCCTGCACCTATGAGCAGTCCCTCCCCATTTGTCCCTGCTGCAGCGCCTGGCGACCTTCTCTCTGTGGATTTGCTATGTGGACATTTCACATAAATGGATCATAGAATGGGTGGCCTTTGTGTCTGGCTTCTTTCACTTAGCATAACATTTTCAAGGTTCATCCATGTTGTAGCTGTGTCAGGACTGCATTCCTTTTTTTGTGGCCAAATAAGATTCCATTGTGGGGGTGGACCACATTTTCTTTTTTGTTGTTGTTAATCCTCACCTGAGGATATTTTTCCATTGATTAGAGAGGGTGGGAAGGATGGGGAAGAGAAGAGAGAAAAACATCTATGTGAGAGAAACACATCAATTGGTTGCCTCCTGTATGCTCCTGACCAGGGATGGGGATCCAGCCTGCAACCAAGGTATGTACTCTTGACCGGAATCGAACCCAGGACCCTTCAGTCCAAGGACCGACACTCTATCCACTGAGCAAAACCAGGTAGGGCCCACATTTTCTTAACCCATTTGCCTGTTGTTGCCCTTTCATTTTAACTCCGATCACAGCCCCCCAGTGTTTCCTTGAGTTCTCCAGTAAGTGTTTGGAACAGCCGTGGGCAAACTACGGCCCGCGGGCCGGATCCGGACCGTTGGGCTGTTCTATCCGGCCCGCGGAGCCGAAAGAGCGGAGGGTTCTCTTGCTCTCCCCTCCGCTCCTTTACTTTGAATTTATATTAGTTCACACACACACTCCATCCATGCTTTTGTTCCGGCCCTCCAGTCCAGTTTAAGAACCCATTGTGGCCCTCGAGTCAAAAAGTTTGCCCACCCCTGGTTTGGAAGTTATTTATAATTTCTCTGCTGAAACTTTGGTCAGCATTCTCCCCCTGGTAGGCTGGCTACATGGAGCATAATTTCCAGTTGGCCTAAGCAGTGGTTCTGAAATGGGAAAGAGGATGGCCTCTCCCCCAGTTCCCCAGATCTGATATAGCTGCCTGGGGGCATGGCCTAGAGCAGTGGTCAGCAAACTGCAGCTCGCAAGCCACATGCGGCTCTTTGGCCCCTTGAGTTTTTAGCAAAGACCAGCTTAGGAGTACCCTAAGTAAGTTAATAACAATGTACCTACCTATATAGTTTAAGTTTAAAAAATTGGGCTCTCAAAAGAAATTTCAATTGTTGTACTGTTGATAGTTGGCTCTGTTGACTAATGAGTTTGCCGACCGCTGGCCTAGAGGGTGGCACCGTTAGAAGTGCGAGCAGGTCCTATCTCAAGAGTGTTGGGGCAAAGTGGCTGAGCCCGTTGATGGAAGGATGCTGTGGGTGGGGTGCGCCGCCGACCGGCTTGGGCGCAAAGCTTATTTATACCACGCCTGGGCTGCGATGATGATGGGCTGTGGCATGACTATTCCAAGAGTGTGTTTGAGGCCCTGGCTTAGAGGATTGCCTTCGTTGTCTTTTACTTTCCCCATTTATTTCATGAAGATGTCATTTACATACAGTAAAATCCACCTTTGTAAAATGCACAGTCCTGCACATTCTCACAAATATGCAGTCAGGTAACTACTAGCACCGTCAAGAACATTATCATCACCCTCCCTTCCCCCAGATTCCCCCAGACTCTGTTAGAGTCCCCTACTCCCCCCGCCCCCAGCCCCTGGCCACCACTGATTTGTTTCTGTCCCTATGTCTTGTCTTTACAAGAATGTCATGTAAGTGGAATCGCACATCACGTAGCCTTGGACTCGCCCTTCACTTAGCATTATGCGTTTGGAGTCCCGTGTTGCCCGGCGCATCGGGTCATTTCACTTCTGCGTAGCGTTCCATTGTTGATCTGTTCCCCAGCTGAAGGACCTTTGGGCTGTTGCCAGCTTTTGGTGATTATGAATAAAGCCACTATAAACATTCATGAACAGCTTTTTGTGAGAACGTAAGTTTTCTTTCCCCTTGGGTCAATATCCAGGAGTGGGATTCCTGGGTCATATGGTAAGTTTATGTTTAATTTTATAAGAAACTTCCACGCTGTTTCCCAAAGAGCTGGAGCACTCTGCAACCCCACCAATGACGGGCACGCATTCTTTATCTCTTAGGTTCTAGACACCCCCAACCCCCAAAAATATTTCATCAGAGCCTCTCTGTGCTTGGCTTTTTTAGTTGCGAGGAACAAAGACACACTGTTTACCTGTTCTGGTTTGGGTTCCCCCAGAAGTAGACTGTGAGGTGGTGATTTGAGTGGAAGAGGTTTGTTTGGGAGGTGGTCCCGGGAAACACCAGCAGGGGAGTGGAGAACAGAGGAAACAAAAGGAGGCCAATAAAAGTCCTGTCATCAAGCAAGTTACCATGTGGGGCAACTCACCCTGTGTGCCGCTGGGAACTCGAAACAGTACAGAGCACACGCCTGAGTCCCTTCCCACCCGAGGGCCCAGGGGCCGGGCTCTACACCATTCCCCCTGTCATTGGCTGAGGGCTGCTGCCCGCGTCTCGCTCACTTCCTGGCACTTCCGGCTGCTCTGAGTGCAGGGAGAGCTGCTTTGGCAGACAGCGTCCCAGGTGAAGGGCATTTGGAAGGTGCACACTCTTCAGGTGGTAGATGACTCCTTCCAGCTGCTCCGCACGCTCCTTGTTTCAGCATGGCTTCGTCCACTTGCGGCTTACTCTCTGATTCATAATGCCTGCCAGTGTGTCTCTTATTTCCCACTCCCAACCAACTAACTGACTGTGGAGTGCAGGCTCCCCAAAGAGAGAAATTGGTGAGTGAGTCACTGCCTAGAAATTGGGCAAAGCCCTTGATTTAGGTCATCCTATAGACAATGGCCGTTCATTGGCTGCCCTTTGGTCAGGTGACCTGACCTGGGCCAATTGGCTATGGCCAGGGGGAGGGTCAGAGAGTTCAGAGCCATGCTATCCTGCAGAACCTTCCTCTATGATGCACATGACCTCCGTGGGATGGTATTAGGAGCTGAGCCTTTGGGAGATAACTAGAATTAAATGAGGCCATGAGAGTGGGGCCCCAGGATGAAATTAGTGTTCTTAAAAGAAGAAGACGAGGGACCAGAGCTTTCTTTTTTTTTGCCATGTGAGGACACACTGAAAAGGCAGCCGTCTATAAGCCAGGAAGTGAACCCTCCCAGCGAACCTCATTGGCTAGCGCCTTGATCTGGGACTTCCCAGCCCCCAGAACTCTGAGAAATAAACGTCTGCTGTTTAAGCCCCCAGTCTGGGACTTTTTTTATGGCAGCCCGAGCTGACTGAGACAGTTGGGGTTCTCAACCCCCATCTGGTGCCTGGGCTCCACTGGGACAGCAGCAAGGGCCCCCGCTTCTAGAAGGGCATGCACATGGTTCCAGGCGTTCTGGATGTGCCAGCAACACCCTGGGCTCTACAGGTCCTGGTCTAGAACGGCTGGCCGGTGCCCTCTGAGCTGCAGTCAATGCCAGGAGGTTGCTCAGGCCAGGGCCCTGCTTAGGTCTGAAGCCTGGGCTCCGCTCTAAGCAGTCCAGGCCCCATGGACTGAGCCACCTTGGTTCCCTCTCTAGGGCCCACAAAGGGAGTTCTCCCAGGACCCACCCCCCAGCTGAGCCTGGGGCCACCTGGAGACAGGGGGCTCCCCTGGCTTCTGCTAGGAGGATGTCGTGAGGCGAAGCAGTCGCACCCATTGTCTCCGGGAAGTTTATCTGAGGCTGCTGTGGGCCTGAGCAGTCTGCGTTCTTAACCTACTTTTAGAAACAATGCTGGTTGTTTACCAAAGAGAGCCCTTCCCAAATGCGCAGCCACCATCCAGCGAGTTTTTCCTTCCCTTTCATAGCTTGTATGTTTTTAAAGGTAAGGAAGTTTAAATAGTAAAGCCGTAGGGTCGGCCAAGGGAATACTATCAATCCTTGCAGCTAGCATCAGAGCTGCAGGGAAGGCAGCTCTACATGGAGGCTTAGCTGCTTTTACTTACGGGGCAGCTGGTCGAGAAACCAGAGGGCTTTTTCTTCTGCTTTTCCACAAGACCTGAATCTGGCCAGTTTGGAGGGTTTGGGGTAGGGGTGGGATTATGGTTTTATCATCTGGCACTGGTTGCTCACTGGTATAAATGGCCCCTCCTGCCAGCTTACAGTCTGGGGGCTGGATTCATAATTGCTGGGTAAGCTGGCATCGGGCTGCAGGCTTTCTCACCTTGGCCAAACAAGGGATACCCGCCTGGGGCTGGACAGCCCTCCCCACAGGAGGCTGAGCTGACTGTGCCCTGATTTAGGCATTGAGGATGGTGGTAAGTTGAGAGACAAAGTCTTAGACCCGGTCACCTAAGGGTGGCCTTTGAGCCCTCTCTCTGTACTTGTATATCGAAGAGCAAGACTGTGCAGGCTGCCTGGTGGGAAAGGAGGAGGAGTGGAGGCTGGAGACGGAAGCCAGGGCCTGGGCGCCTCAGTGAAATGGGTAGGTCTTTAGCACTAGGGAGCCGCAGACGGTTTTAATGCAGGAGCAGCTAGCGGTTTCGAAAGCTAACTCTGTGGCCTTAGATAATCTCACGGACTGCAAGGGGTTGGACCCACACCCTGCAAACTGTGAGACAGTCTTTTTTATCCTTTCCACGGCACACTGCTCTGATTTCAGCATTTCCCACTTTTCACTCCTCTGTGGTCCGGGTCTAGGGCAGCTTAAGGGCTCCAAACCCTCTCGTTGGTGATTACTCCGAGTGGCTGTACTTGGATGTGACCCTGACCTACAGGCATCACACATGCTCATGTGCGCTCTTCGCAACTTTGCCTCTCTGTTCTGCTCGCCACGTGGTTTTATGCACCAATGTGGAGTAAGTGAGTTCCATTTGCTGGTTTGGTCTGAAAAAGGGAAACACTGCCCGGCTGTGTCGCTCTGTGGATTGAGCGTCGTTCTGTGGACCAAGAGGTCCCTGATTCAATTTCAAGTCAGACACAAGCCAGTAGGGGTGCACAGGAGGCAGCCGATCGATGTTTCTATCTCTCCCTCTCCCTTCCTCTCTGAAATAAAAACACACACCATATATATATATATTTTAAAGCCTAGCTGGTTTGGTTCAGTGGTTAGAACATCAGCTGGTGAATGGAAGGGTCCCGAGTTTGATTCTGGTCAAGGGCATGTATCTTGGTTGCAAGCCCTGGCCCTGGTTGGGGCCTGTGCGGGAGGCAACCAATTGGTGTGTCTCTCTCACATCTATGTTTCTCTCTCTGTCTCTCCTCCTTCCTTCCACTCTCTCTCTAAAATAAATAAAATAAAACAAAACAAAACAAAATAATGGAAATCCCATAAGAGTTAATTCAGTAAAGGGGGGTTTATTGCACAGTTACAATAGGCACCTCAAGACAGGTTTCATGAGGATGCAAACTGGACTGGAAAATAAGGAACAAAGGTCAGGGTTTTTGCATATTTCAAGGACTGCTTGCTGACTTAGTACCTGACCCAATATGGCCGCCTTGTCCCCCAGGCTGTGTGATCCTGTGGCTCTCATATCCCCATGGCTGAGTGCCCCCAGCTCTCAGGGTCCCTGGACAAAGAGTTCATCTGTCGTCTCCAGTCTTCAGAACCAGCCAGCCAAGGGGTGGGAGTCTCTTGGGCTGAGTGTCCATCCCTGCCCAAGCAGGCACGTGAGCAGCCCTTTTAATTGACAGATCCAGATGGGCAGGAGTGGAGGTGAGGAGGAGGGGGATGGCGTATGCCCTGCCCTGCCGAGGAGAGGCTGCTTGCGGTCTCTCAGCCGTTTGGCAGAACCAGCTCCGATTCATGCTGCTGCTCCTAGAAGGTGCCATGGTGGTGCAGGGAGGAAAAGCACCGGCCGGTCCTGGGTTCTGGCAAGCAGGTCCAGCACCTACTTGTGGGGCCTGAGTTTTGTTCTCCATGAAATGAGGAGGTCAGATTAGAACACCTCTGGGAAGGTTTTCTAAGCTATGGTTTTGATTGGGAGGTTTGCCTTGGCACAGCCCCATACACGGTGACATGGGACCAGGGCGGCTGCCTGAGCGTCGGAAAATGGGCCCTCCCCACCCCCTCTGCCCAGCTGGGTCCAAAGCCCTAGTTGCTGCCTCACGGGAAAGTGTCTCCTGAGGATATGATGTGAATAAAGCCGACTGAATTTCTGCAGACACAGGAAGAGGACAGGGTACCCTCATTGGTGCTGATCCCCAAACGAGTGTCCTCTCTGAAGGCTGCCTGGGTTTGGGACCTGCAGGGCGTGTGTATTATTAGCAGGTGGCAAAGGATGTGGTAGAGCCAGCTGATGCCCACTCTGCCCCGTTCGGTGCACTGGCCTCACCCACACCGTGTGTGCACGCAGAGGTGGAGAAATTCTATTTGTTGTTTGGCCTCACCAGTTACTTCTGAAGCGGCAGATGGGAGAATTGAATTAGCAAAGTCAACTGTCAAGCTTTGTGTTAATTAGGTAAATATAATCAGATTATTTAAAAAACTAAATCTAATTCAGTGTTTTGTGTGTGTGTGCAAATGAGTGAGTTTACTATTGGAGGAGTCCTGACTCGGCCTCCCTCTGCCTCATGTGTGGGCTTCAGCAGATGGTCCTGATGTCCGAGGCGAGGACCCGCCTCAATTCGTGCAGCCGCGTCATGAGCTAGACCCCCTTTGCTGCTTTCACTGCACAAGGCGGGGTGTGGTTGTAGTTGGGAGGCCAGGTGGCCTGGACTTGAATCCTGGTTCTTCTTCCAAGTAGAATGTGACCTCTGACAACCTCATTTCTCTGAGCCTCTGTGTTTCCATTTGTAATGTGGGATAATGACAGAGTTGTTGAGCTTTAAATATGAACACGTGGCACATGATAAATGCCGACTGAGTGTGTGCCTTTGTCATAGGAGCCCTGTGGCAGTAGTTGTCATTGTCCTCGTCGTCATCATCTCGGGACATGGAGGAATGGGTTGCCCTGTCATTAAAGAACCTGTCCTGGCCCTGTCTCCAGGGCTGGACCCAAAGGTGGGGGTTCATTAATCGTCTGGAGAGGCCTGGGCTCCAGCTGGCCTCACTCCTGGGGTGATTAGACAGAGGGGGTGCCTTCACCTGGCAGCCTAGTCCCTGTGGGCCTGGGAGGCCACCCTCCAGAGGGGTAGGGTGTTGTGGCTCCTTCTCAGGGTAGAAGTGGGGCCTTGGTCACAGGCGATCATAACTTACCTCATCCCACACTCTTCCGGGCCAAGTGTCTGTTTTGTTCTCTAACAGAAACATAGAAAGGAACCGGCATCCCTTCCAAACAAAGAGGGACTTTTCCCAGGAAGTTTGTAGCCCTGACACCTTCTCCTGGCCGGCTGTGGCATGTGGCTTCTTCTCGGACAATTGGTGTGACTGGCTTGGGAACAATAGACAATGGTCGCGGCCTGCTTCCTGTGAGAAGGAAGAATGGGCACAGGTGGGTGTCCTGAGGCCCGGTCCGGGAGGGATTTCCTGAGAGTGTCCCACAGTCCCTTACCAGGGATTCCTCCCGGTCACGACAGCTGGGTGTTTGGCCCAGTGATGAGAGCAATAAGGGCTCACATTATCGAGGGTCCCTGTGGGCAGACCCTCTTCTGAGATTTCACACATGTTAACTCAATACGGAGGCAGCCTGGCCAGCGTGGCTCAGTGGTTGGGCGTCGACCTATGAGCCAGGAGGTCACGGTTCAATTCCTGGTCAGGGCACATGCCCAGGTTGTGGGCCTGGTCCCTGTTGTGGGGTGTGCAGGAGGCGGCCAATCAGTGATTCTCTCTCATTATTGATGTTTCTTTCTCTCTCTCCCTCTCCCTTCCTCTCTGAAATCTATTCAAATATATATTTTTTAAAAATTCAGAGGTGGTGCAGGACTGAGAGTCACTGAGTTCAGCTCTCCAGGCCTCATCCTCGGAAACATCCCGGAAGAGGTTCATCAGCCCCAGGCCTGGACCACTGTACAACTGTCAAACTGAGGCCCTGAGAGATGCAGGGACAGGCTAAGGCCACTCAAGGGCAGAGCCGGATGTTGACCTTTGGGGAGGGGGCTCGCTGCCCCTGCTTGCCCTGCGAGCTGCACCTCACACTAATTTCCCTGCCTTGTCTACTGCTGCTATCTGGCCCCCTTGTGGGTCCCTGAGTGTGCCCAACACTGTTGCCACTGCCCGCACCCCTCTGCCTTCTCCCCTGCCTTTCACCCATTCCATAAACCTCAGCTTCGCAGGGGGCTTTCCCGTGCTGTCTCAGGTAGCTGGCTCCTTTGCTGACTACTGCCAACACCTTCATTCCTAATCACAGCCCCCTGTTCGTTTCTTTCCTGGTCCTCTCCAGAATTTGTCATTGTACATTTGCTGCTTTACTGGCGTGCTGTCCACTTCCCCAGCTGGACCAAAGCTGCTTGCTAGGGGCCCGCTGCATGCTGCCCATTGCCAGCTCCATAGCACCAGCCTGGCTCGCAGACCTTCACATGCTGGGGGGATGTGTGAATTAGTTTGGAGGGGGGGTCCTCTAGATTTTCAGAGGTTTCTTCTGAGGTGTGATGTTGAGAGTTAAGTGTGGTTTTTGTAAGTCAAACAACAGGCATTTTCCTTCCAGCAGCTCAAACTGCAGTGTGCCTGGCACGCAGTTCAAATAAAAAAAAAATCACTTAGTTCTTAAGAAGGCCCTGGCAATTGCGTCTGCATTCAGGCTAATGGGCCTGGTTGGCCTCCAGAGCGATGCAAAGGTGGAGTTTGAACTCTCCCCTACCTCAGAGAGAAAAGAAAGGCTGTGCAGCGATAGGACAAAACGCATTTAAATGTCATGCGTGTTATTATTAGTCATAATCTTATCTTTGTTAATAATAATAACAGGACCCGCCCAGAAGTTGCTGAATAGCAGACGGGCGCTTTCCGAAGTTCTTGTTGTCAGACAGGACTGGGAAGGCTGAGGAGGCGCCCTCTGGCTCCGTTACCACCACCGTGAGGGGCAAGAGTGTTGGCCGGAAGCCCCACCCTGGTCACACGTGTTCAGTCACATCCTCCACGCCCTTTGGGGCGCTGGTCCTTGAGAGGCGCCATGGAGACCTGTGGCCTCTCAGACTGCCCGCTCGAGCAGAGGCCTGAGGGTTGGGGACCGCAGGGCAGTCTGTCTGTCTTCATAGAGATCTCTGCGTGGCCTTTCCCTTCTATTGTTTCCTGCCCCAGTGACTTGCTGAAACAATGTGTTTCCTACAGATTTTGTTTGCCTGCGTTGACGTCTTTGTTTTGCCCCAGTAAACAGACAGTTAGCATATACAGATCTATGCTTTGACAAAGAGAAATCGGAGGCCTGGACCCCGGGCTGCCCTGAGTCACCGGCTCCTTGAGCCTGAAGACCGGGGTCCTCGCGAGCCGGGGTTTGCCGCTCTGTTGACTAACGAGTTTGCCGACCACTGGTCTAGACCTTGTAAATGACACATCCCATCCCATCTGTGCCGCCCATGCGTGCAGAGGTTCAGTTGTTGGAGGGGATGCTGGGCCTCCTACTAGTCCAGGGGGACCCACGTTTGAGAACCAGGTTCGTCGAGATTGAACCCCTGTGCCAAATCGTTTCTTAGTTGCTTACCTGGAAGGAGTGTGTTTCCTCATCGGTAAATACAGTGCCTACCTCATAGGGCTGTTGGGGGCTTAAAGGAGCTGATATTTGGAAATCATTGGGTACCGAGCCTCGTGCTGGCTGCTCTGGTTACTTGTCTTTTGGGCTCTGTTTTGTGGACTCTCCTCAGCGATCCTTCTGGGCAAGGCGCTCCTCCAGACCCACTTGACCCAGAAGTGGAATCGAGGAGCTCATTGCTGTGGGCTGATGTGACCCTCCCGGGTGTGGTCTGCTCACCAGAAGTGGTTCAGAACGTCCTGCACTCCTGCCTGTAAGGATGCACAGCCGAATAGGACAATAGCTAAGAACTCGGACACTGAAAGGGACAGACCTGGGCCTTCAGCCTGGTCCTGCTCTCACCAGCTATGTGAACTTGGACGTGCTGCTTATCTCCCCTGAGCGTTTCTCTTCCCTGATTCAGGCGGGTGGGGGGCATGAGCATTAACTGCGCTTGTATTTGTCAGGTGCGTAGGTGGGCCTGGCCCAGAGCCAGCGCATGGGGGGCTGCCCTGACTGATGAGCTTCACCTGAAAAAGGGGGTGGGGAGCAGAGGAGATGATCACAGATTTTCAACTTCTCAAGACCTGACCCTGTCAGAGGTTCAGGATTGTCCTTGTCATTTGTGGTCCAGCTCGTAAAACGGGAGTGACAGGAGGCAAGACCTTTCCGGAGGGACCTGAGCTGCCCTGGCGAGAGTGGCTTCCTGCTCCACGAGGGCTTTAAGCAGAGCTGGGTAGCCCTGGGGAGGGACAGGGCAGTCGTCTCCATAGCCTTCAGTATCCTATCCAATCTGGACACTAGGAACCAGAGATAACACTCCCCTTCAACACCAGGGACCTGCCAATCCCCGCACCTCCGAATACGAGCACAGGGAAACTGGGTGCCGCTTGGACCAGTTTAAAAGGCCCAGTTGGAGAGGAGAGTACAGGGGGTCACGGGTAGTCTGAATGTGGATTTCTACCCTAAGCTCAAATGAGGTGGTGGAGATACATTACTGGCACCTGTTCTGAGGCCAGTAGTGTCAGGGGCCATGGGGGACACTGTTGGCATGAAGGGGACTTTGAGGTGGTTCTTCCCCACGGAGCTCCATCATGGGATTCTGCTGCCAGCCTTGGTGCCGCAGGTTGTAAATGTCAGGAGTGGGTGGGTGCCCTCAAGGGCGTGCAGACTCCACATGACCATTTAAAAAAGGTTTTAAGTAAATTCATCCATGAATAATCCATGGCGGGCATTAATGAGTGTTGAGGACAGGGTGCCAGACTCAATGCTCCGGCCTCACGCTGGCCCAGGGTGCCTAGGGGTTGGCACTTCAGACCCCAGGTACAGGTGGGCCACTGCTCTTACGGCCCCAGGCTTTGTCCCCCATTGGCCACCTACTTTTCGACTCTGGTTTCAGGGTTTGTTTGATGGTCAGAAAGTGGCTGAGCCATATATTTAGTTGTTTGTTTGTTTTTGAGACTTTAAGTTAGAGAGCTCCGAGGAGCTGGATTTGAAGTGAAGCTTGGTTAAGCCATTGGTGTCTGATCGGGAACTAGTTCCAACCCAGACGAGCCATTGAGGAATGGGACCCAGGTATTGGCTGACACACAGATTACAACACTGACCTGGCCACAGGGGGCCCAGCGACTTCCCTGGGCCCAGAAACACGGTGCACGCTTATCTTTAAGCTGTCTGACCCTGTCCGGCAGGCATGGCTTAGTGGCTGAGCATCGATCTGTGGGTCAGGAGACTCGGATCAGGACACATGCCCGGGTTTCGGGCTCATCCCCAGTGTGCAGGAGGCAGCTGATCAATGATTCTCTCTCATCATTGATGTTTTCCTCTCTCAACCTTCTTCTCTGAAATCAATACAAATATATATTTAAGAAAAAAAATATGTCTAACCCTGACAAGGCTGGGGAAGTGAGCCAGCAAATGATGCACCTTCCAGGTGGGGCTGCACCTCCCTATGTGGGGGAAAGCACGTGAGCAGGAGACTGGGGAGAGATTTGAAGTGTAACGCTGATTTCCTGGCTTCATTAGGTGCTCACTCTCTGTGCCTCCTCCCACGGTGATCAGCCCATTGATGCTGCCCATCACCCTGGCATGTAAAGGGGCATCTGGGTGATTAGAAACCTGTGAGACTCAGGACAGGTCTCTTTACCTGGTGGTGGTTTTCCGTGTGTGACTGTCATGCCTCCTGAAGCTCAGCCAAGTATTTTTCTCTCCAGACTGTTGCCTCCAGCTGGAGGCGAGGGGTGTGCTTTAACCTGTTGAAGGAAGTTGCCGTTTTAGGTTTCTCGGTCCCCTTGGCTGAGGGGCTTCCTTTAACACAGCTGGCGCCCTGGGTGGGCTGAGGTCGGGCTGCAGCCCCAAGAACACTGACGGGGTGTCAGCACTGAGGGTTCCTGCCTCGGTTCCAGCTCCTGCTAGGTGGCCTCAGGCAGATCTTCTGGCTTCTGGGGGTGGCAGGTCCCCATTGTTACAAGGAAGTTGCTGTGGACATACAAGGGCTCTTTTAATGTGATTTTTTTTTTTTTTTGAAAGAGCAGTATTGCAAAGTAATTAAGAGCCTGGGATTTGAATTATGATTTGGCCACGTGGCAGCTTCCTAAGACTGTTTTCTGGCCTGTAAAATGGGCTAATGATGGTCCCTGCTGCTGGATTTGGGGAAGATGGGCACCGGAGTACAGTTTCTGGCACACTGGTGAGACTCAGTAGGTAGTGTCTCTTCCCATTGTCATGATCACAGTGTAACCTCCCCCGCCCCCGTCTTCCCCCCCTCCCCACCGGGTAGGGAGCGAGGTTTCTGTTGCTGAGGGTACAGCCCAGATAAGCATCCAGAGCCAAATGACAGGGTACACCGTTGATTTGCATCTTTGATTTTTCGTCTCCAAGCAGCGACCTGGACGTTGGGTGGATGTGACCTGGGCCAGACCTGTTCGGAACAGATCCGGGCGACCAGGGAGAGGTTCCTTTCCCCCGGGCAGGATGGGATCCGTGACCACTGCTCCTGTTACCACTTCCTGGAGACAGCCAGTTCTTTCAGTTTTGTGTTTCATTTACTTAAACTTTCCTGTGAAGGAGACTTGATACGGAGGAAGAAAAACATACGGTGAACCATTTATTTCCTGTGATAAACGATGACCTTTGGAACCGAGGTCAGGTCTGAATTCTTCAAGGCAGAATTTATTTCTTTTGCTGCCATGGTGTTAAAGTCATGGCATGCTGTGCTTTTGGCTGCTGCTCAGTCTGGCTGATGATCCCGATTTGATGCCAAGAAATGAGATGGGTGCCTTTGGAAGGCATTCAGAAATTACTCACTGGAGTAAAAATGCTACATTTGTTGGGGGCGAAGGCTGAGCATGTGTAAAAATGGGTGTTAGGCACTTAACGTCAACATCAGACCGGAAAGGCCTGTGGGAGCTCGGGGACCGTCTTGCTGGGAGTGCTGAAGACGCAGACAGGAATCCGAAAGTCTGGTGTCTTTCCTTCTCGTTCGCACACACATTTAGCACACACATTTGCTGGAAAAAAGTACAGCTCAAATCCTGCTGTAAAGGATGAGATTTTATTTTATTGATTTCAGAGAGGAAGGGAAAGGGAGAGAGAGATAGAAACATCAGTGACCAGAGAGAATCCCTTCCTGCCACACCCCCAACCTCAAGCAACCACTTATCCTGCTTTTGGTCACTATGGGTGACTTGACATTTTCCAGAAATGTCTATAATTGGAGTCATATAGGAAGTACTCTTTTTTTGGTCTCGTTTCTTTCACTCAGCATAAGCATTTTGAGATCCTCATGTTGCTGTGTGTATCGATAGGTTATTCCTTTTCATTGCTGAGTAGTGTTCCACTACATGTACATATACACTGAGTGGCCAGATTATTATGATCTCTGATCTCTGAATGCATAATAATCTGGCCACTCAGGGTGTGTGTGTGTGTGTGTATATATCTTAGAGGCCCAGTACATGAATTTGTGCATGGGTGGGGTCCAGCCATCCTGGCCAGGGGGAGGGGACATGGGCGGTTGGCCAGCCTGCCTGCTGGTCGAACTCCTGGTTGAGGGGACAATTTGCATATTAGCCTTTTATTATATAGGATATACACTGAGTGGCCAGATTATTATGCGTTCAGAGATCATAATAATCTGGTCACTCAGTGTATACCACAGTTGGCTTATTCACTCACCTGTTTGAACATTTAGGTTATTTCCAGGTTTTTTTTTTCTATAACAAATAAAGCTGCTGGAACATCTTATACATCCTTCTTTGGATCCACATTTCTGTTCTCTTGGTAAATAACTAGGATGGCATGGCTGGATCAGATGATACGTATAGGTTTAATGTTTTTGGAAATGGACCAACTGTTTTCTAAGGTGATTATACCACTGTACGAGGAACCTGTGTTTTTACATAAGCTTCCCCAGTGATTCTCCTATAGCCTTTCCCTTCCTGAAATCAGGTAATGGCCCTGTGCTTGGCCTTGAGTGGCAGGTCTCGTGAGCCTGTCTCCTTCATCTGTTCTCTCAGAGCGAGCCTGGCCTTGGCATCTCCCTGCGTGGGGATGCTGGAGAAGCAGCGGCCGCAGCTCGGACTCTTTTCATCCACACGCACCTTCCGCTCATCCAAGCCTCTGCAGATGCATCGACTTTCCATAGGGTTGACAGGCCACGTGGCAGGGAGCGGCCTTATCTAATGCCACAGTGTCCACACAGAGGCTTCCTCATGAATGCTCGACTGCCTTGGGGGTCATTTCTGGGCTGACCGCTGGCTTGACATGAGCCCCCTGAAGGTGCAATCTGGAATCTGAGCAGCCTGAAGAGATGGGTCCGAGGTCCTCTTTCCCCTCCGCCTCCCGGCCTCCTCCCAGTGCTGCCCGTCACCCAGCATTTATCAGCCCCTTCAGTGCCAAGCCCTAAGCTAGGTGCTCGTTGTAGGGATAGGACGGGGTAGTTCTGTCCCTGGCGGAGCTCAGCATCCTGGGGAAAAGGGCAGGAGGGGCAGATTTTCTGATGGAAGGAGGCTCTGAAGGGGGAAGATTCAGTGCTACTGGGGGTGAGGACGGGCAGGAGGCTGGGTAAGCTTTACTTGACTCCAGTGACAACAGCAAAGCTTCTCTTCCCTGTGCACACACACCCTTCCCTGCACGCCGGGACTCAGGAGGGAGTGGTGGTGGCCCGCAGTCCTGGCATTCTGTGGCTAAGGCCAGCTTGAGCCCAGCAGGATAAGGATTGTGTTCCAGGCCCCGTGCCAGCGCTGACACACACGTCAATTGGCCCGTGGTGTTTCAGCAAGTGCTCTCCCTGGAGAAACTCACACCATTTTCTGGCGGGCAATGAAGTGGAAGGGAAGCATGTGAAAAATAGGGCAGCCTCAGGAACGCGTGAAGTCTGTTCTGTTCCTGGAGGTGCTGTCGGCTGCTTTGCACACACCTCCCGCTGGTGGTGGTGGTGGAGGGGCCGTGCATCCCACCACCTGGCCGCGCTGACTGTTGATCCTATGGCCTGGCCTCCCTATTCTCTTGGGTTCCTGCTGTCCCGATCCCCACAAATCTGGTGCCTGAGTGCTGTACTGGGGCCAGAAACGGAAACCCCCTGAATGCACGAGCCAACAGTGTTGGGGCTTTACCTGCGGGAGATGGGAAGTCCATGTCCTGTGTGCAGGTGTTGGAGGTCTTAGAACCTTGAACGCCAGGGACTTTTTCCTGTCTCTGCAGAGCAACTGCAGTCAAGGTAGAAAGGGACTTCAAATATGGGAGCAGGGACAAGAGGTGTTTGGTAATGAGTCATCCCCAGTACGCTTTGTCTGAGTGTTCGCAGGCACTGGTGATAACAGTGGGCGCTGTCACACACACAATCAGTCCTCCAGTCTGTGGGCTGGCACACTGGTTGCCCCCGGCTCACAAATGGGCTCTTTCTTGTTGGCTCTGCTACCTGCAGGCACATGAACGTCAGCGTGGGCCTGCCCGTTCCCCCCTCTGCCAGCCGTCAGCAGTGGTCCTCAGGGCTCTGGTCTGCCGTGTGTCATTCATCTCCAGTTCCCTCCATCTCTGTAGGTTGCTGCCCGTTTTATTGTCTGGCTGTTGCTTAGCGTCCTCAGGGCGGACTGGGGATAAACTGTGGCTCAGCTCCGCCAGGCTTGCCCGCAAGTGCACCGGGTCTCTCCAGTGCGGGGGGCTGGGTCCTTGTTACCTAATGTTCAGACCACCCCCATATGGGGGCCCTTTTTCAGCCTAGCCGGGGGCGGGGGGGGGTGGCGCTCCCAGAATGTTGTAGTTTTTTGTCTTTTCTTAATGTGTGTGTGTGGTAAAATATACACAAAGTAGATTTTACCATTTTAACAATTTTTAGGCGTACAATTCAGTGACATACATTCACAGTGTTGTGCAACCATCACCATTATCCGTTTTCAGGGCTTCTTCATCATCCCAGACGGAAACTCTGTATCCATTAAACAATGACTCCCCATTTCTTCCTCCCCTTAGCTCCTGGTTATACCTCTGACTACGTCCTGCCTCTGTGAGTGTGCCTGTTCAGGGTCCTTCCTGTAAGTGGCGTCATACAGGGTGTGTCCTTTGGTGCCGGCCTTATGTTACTTAGCATAATCTTTCCGAGGTCCATCCATGTTGGAGCACGTTTTAGCATTCCTCTCCTTTTTATGGCTGAATGATGCTCCATTGTGTGGGTAGACCCCATTTTGCTTCCCCGTTCACCCACTGATGGACACTTGAGTTGTTTCTACCCTTTGGCTTTTGTGAATAGTGCTGCTTGGAGCATTGAGTCCCTGTTTTCGGTTCTTTGGGGTATACATCTAGAAGTGGACTTGCTGGATGATGTTTAATTTTTGGAGGAATTGCTAACTTTTCCACACGGAATGCCATAGAGGCAATGATTTCCCATTGCCTGCGGGATAGACCCCCAGGGCCTGGCTCTCGCACGCAGGACTTGCTCATTCTGGCCCCGGCACAAGGATCTGCTCCTATGGCTGCCTCCACGCTCGGGCTCGCTCATTTCTCTCTCCAGGGACCTCCATGACCTAGCGCAGTGGTCGGCAAACTCATTAGTCAACAGAGCCAAATATCAACAGGACAACGATTGAAATTTCTTTGGAGAACCAAATTTTTTAAACTTAAACTTCTTCTAACGCCACTTCTTCAAAATAGACTCGCCCAGGCCGTGGTATTTTGTGGAAGAGCCACACTCAAGGGGCCAAAGAGCCGCATGTGGCTCGCGAGCCGCAGTTTGCCGACCACGGACCTAGTGCAAACCCTGCCTTCGCACCTCCGGGGGAAAGCATCGCCCCTCCTTTCGCTCCCAAGGCAGTTCTTGTGGTCTGACTCCGTGACCCATGATCCTGACTGACTAACTTGGCTTAGTAATCTCTGCCCTGAGATCACTCTTCTGCCCCCTCCTCTTGCGCTTTAGCTCTTCTTGGGGTTCAAGCACACCGAAGGCAACCAGGGACCCCTCACTGTGGTGGTGCCTGTGCCTGCCTCGCCCCCATCTTGTATGCCCAGGCTGTGTGCAAGCCGCTGCTCTGCGATTCCCCGCCCCCACGCGGCATCCTCTTCGCGGGAGGGACCTGGCTGGCCCCAGGCGGGAGCATGCTGAGCCTCCCAAGCTGGCAGGCTGCCTCAGGTTCCCAGGGTGGTGAGTGGCTGCCTCCCCTCTTGGGCCCCTGCCCATTTGGAAGCACGCCCTCGCGCGCTGCCATCCCCCGAACCAGGCCATCGGGTCATCTGATCCCCACAGCGCTGAGATGCCTGGCTGAAGGCTCCCACTGTCACTGAGTGACAAAGGAGGACACAGCCGTGGCTGACTTTGTGGGCAGGTTCGGTGGCCACCAAGCCTCTGATTTCTGAGGGCGTGTCTCATTGCCCAGAAAACAGCCTGAGTGGCCTGTCACCCAAGCCAGAAACCCGGCATCCTCTCTCAGGCCTGTCCTACATGGCAGTTCTCCCTCCCAAACATCTGCCCTCGCCTCTAGCTCACCTGTCCGCCGTGGCTTCCTACGTGGTGCCTCCGCCGTGGTCCGCCCCTTCCAATTCTGCCTGTTTACGCAGCACAGTCTTCCTAGAGTTCAAATCCGAGCTGCACCCTCCAAAACAGCGATTCACTAACTTCTCCCCCTGCAGATTCCGGGCCCCCGAACCACTTAGCTCTCAGTGTGCACTGCGCTTTCCCTCACGGTCTTGTTTTGCCTGTCGCATTCCCTGGGCCTGGAACATTCTCCCAGATCTTTACCAGGCCAGTCCCACTTGTGCTTCAGGCTTCAGCGTAGGCGCTGCTCCCCAGGAGACGCTTCTCTGACCCCAGGTCTGTTGTCCTTCCTTTCCTGTGCACCCACTTCCTTTGGTAGCCCCCACCAGTCTGACATTTCTGTACCACTGTGTCCCCAGCTCCTAGCCCAGGGCCTGGGTATGGCAGGGGCAGGAGAAATGTGTACTGTGGGGATGGATGGACAGATGGGTGGATGGGCAGATGAACGGAGGCCCCCTGTGGGTCCAGGCTTCTCACAGGAGCATGAAGGGTGGGCCCCGATGACCTGTGACAGCTTTCTGCTCTCACACTTGGCGGCTGGGCACAGAGCTAAGGGAGTCGAGGCATGTACCCCAGGAGTGGTCACCAGGGTTCAGGTTGGTGGAGGCCCTGGAGGCTTTTAGGAGGCTTTCTGGAAGCATTTGAGCCACTCTCTCTTGAGCAGACAAGAGCGTGGCTAATTTTAAAGACAAGTTCTTGTAAGAAGGCAGGTGGATGGGAGGCTGGGAAGAGCAGGCGGTGATTCTGGTTGTGGTCTGGTGAGCCTGGCTGCTGACCTGGGTCCAGTCCCTTCTTCGGGCCTGGCCAGTCACAGGAGCCCACTGGAGACCGGTCCTTCTGCAAGGCTGGGTGCATCTTGAGGCCTCTCAAAGGCAGCAAGAGGCCTGGCCTGCTTCCATTTTTTTCCTCCCCTGAGGCTCCAAGTTCACTAAAAAATTTTTAAAATTCCACAAGAAGGTTACAAAAATTCCGGTGTTTAAAACTATTTACTTTTTAGACAGAAACTGCCTAGCAATTATATCCACAAGGTAAGGACAGAATCTGTACGGAATACTGATGCATAGTGCTCCAGGCGGAGGAGCTGATGAGACACGAGAGTCTCTGTCGCTGTGTCTAAGCAGCCTGACATTTGGAGATGATATCAAATATTTGACCTTGAGGCTTCTGTGAAAGTGAGGCCAAGTTCCACCTCCCGTCCCCATCCCCTCCTTCCACCCCCACCCCCAGACCAGGCAGGGAAACGAGAACACAGGGACAGGAGAGGGGAAAGAGCAAGTCACACACATTCCTGGGGCTGGGAGTTGCCAGATTTCAAGAACGCCCCATCCTTGAGCTCCTTGGCCAAGTGCTGATGGGGCCTGGGGCCCAGATGCTCTTACCCAGGGTGGCTTGTCCTTGGGGTGAAGCGAGCTCTGATGTCTGCCCTCTGGGAACGTGGCCTGACTGTGCTGAAGGGTTCCATGAAATCTCCGAGTTATCATCTGTCTGAACGGGACACCCCATCCCTCACTCTGCAGAAGGACCAGGAGCCCCACGTCCCACAACATGTCTCAAGGTCGTACAGTTAGTATAGCGGAGAGGCGAACCTGGTTCATCGAGGCCCGAGCCGAGGTGCCTCCTGCAGGAGAATGTTCCAGGCTCATCTTTGCATCCGCAGGGCTTAGTGTGGAGCCTGACATGCCAGAGGGAGATCAGTAAACCTTTGTTGACTGAATAAGAACAGCCAACATTTACTGAGCAACTGTGGTAACTGCGAATTGAATCCTCGCCCCGCCCCGGGCAGCAGGGACGCTTATGCCCTGTGCGCAGGCGGGGAAGCTAGAAAACAGGAAAAGAAACCTGTGCGATGTCAGACAACTAGTAAAGGAGCTGAGGTTGGACCTAGGTGGTAGATGAGAGCCACTGTCTAGACTAGACACCGTCCACTAGAGAAATGACATGAGCCTCCTGCGAAATTGCAAAATTTCTAGTGGTCACATTAATTTCATTATTATTATTTTAATATATTTTTATTGATCTCAGAGAGGAAAGGAAAGGGAGAGAGAGAGAGAAACATCAATGATGAGAGAGAATAATTGATCGACTGCCTCCTGCATGCTCCCCACTGGGGATCGAACCTGCGGCCCAGGCATGTGCCCTAACCGGGAATCAAACTATGACCTGGTTCCTAGGTCAATGCTCAACCACTGAGCCACACCGGCTGGGCACAGCACATTCATTTTAAAAAGTAAAAGAAATTACCCAGCCAGCTTGCTCAGTGGTTGAACCGGTCGACCTAGGAACCAGGAGGTCACGGTTCTATTCCCATGCAGGAGTTAGCTGATCAATGATTCTCTCTCATCCTTGATGTTTCTATCTCTCCCTCTCCCTTCCTCTCTGAAATCAATAAAAATATATTTTAAAAAAGTAAAAGAAATAGCTGAAATAACTTTAATCTATTTTACTTAATTCAATATACGCAAAATACTTTTAACATGTAACCCGTATATTACAACATTTTACACTTTTTCATTCCACGTGTTCAAAACCCAGTGTGTATTTGAACTTACAGCACATCTCAATTTGGACTGGTCACGTCTCGCATGCTCAATAGCTACCTGTGTCCAGTGGCTTCTGTGCTGGGCGGGGCAGCTCTGGAGCGCTCTGCCAGTCACTGCATGAAGGTTGGGAGTTGTTAGTCATTGGGATCGGAGAGAAGAGGAGGAGGTGGTAAAAGGGAGCTGATGGAGATGGAATGGCAGGCCTGAGCATGTGCGTTGGGTTCCTGAAAGCGCTCGCTGCGCCTTTCTCCCCAGGTGTGAGCGCTGGGTGAAGCTGCCACATGGGCAAAGGGGTGTCCCACCAGGGGCTACCCTAAAACTCCAGCATCCCACCCCCTCTCTGGGAGGGCCCAGCAGGGCCATGCAGAGAACAAACACCCTGAGCTTCCAGCGTCTGAGCTGCAGGGAGGCCTTGCTAGTCTGCGTGGGGATCTGGCTCTGAGCCGTGTTGCTTTTGGCTAAAGGCAGTTGCAAAACTCCCGGAGCACAGAACAGGTACGATGTGTTCTTGGGAAAAGGTTATGAGGTTTCAGACATAACAGAGGTTCTGAGTATACAAATAGCGGACGTCTCCAGGCTGGTGTCAGGAGTGAAGTCATCAGACCCATCCATCATGGGGTCAACGGTGGCTGACGCATTTAGGGCACCTCGGGCTTGGAGGCGGTCCGTAGCGGGGGAGACCAGAAATAACGGGGGGCGGCGGGGAGGGCAGAAAAAAAACTGGTTTTCTCCAATGGGTCTCGGAACATTTCCTGGATTGCTCCTAAGGTGCAATGGGAAGAGAGTGGGTGGTGAGAAGTTTCCTGCCCCCCTCACATCCTTCTCCCCCTACCCCCCCCCCCCCCCCGCCAACCCCCTTGATTCCTGGCTTGAGAGCAGAGATCAGAGGAATCTTGCTAGACTCTATCCACACAAGGTTTCTGAAAAGGTGAGTCTGGGTGGGAACAGTTAAAGTTGGCCAGGGGAAGCGTTCTGTTATGACTTGATTCATTTCGCTGGAAACATTTAATACGGAGGACCGCCCACTGGCCAAGCCAGTGTTTGGTCGACAGATCCAGCAGGGAAGATGGATGCTGGGCCGAGGAGGCCTGGGGAGTGACTGAAACGTCAGGCCAGCTTGGCTTGTGAGGCCCGTGGTGCAGTTTGTAAAATCTGGGGTGGTGGCAGGCAAAATAGTTTAGCATTTAAATAAATCCGAGTATTTGATAACAGCCACAGCCCCTGAGACAGAGTGGAGGAGCAGGGGCTGCTGGTGGGGCTGGGCCAGTGCAGGGAGGGATCAAGTCTAATAGAAGCCCTGAGGCCGAGTTCAAGTTCTCACTGCCCAAGGTCCTGGTGGCGAGTCCTCCGGAGAGCCTGAGCCTCAGCTTCCCCATCTGCAAAATGGGGCTAGTAACCCCTCCTTTTCTTTTCTTTTTTTTTTTTTTTTTTTTTTTTTTTTTTTATTGATTTTTTACAGAGAGGAAGGAAGAGGGATAGATAGTCAGAAACATCGATGAGAGAGAAACATCGATCAGTTGCCTCTTGCACACCTCCCACTGGGGATGTGCCCGCAACCAAGTCACATGCCCTTGACCGGAATCGAACCTGGGACCCCTCAGTCCGCAGGCTGACGCTCTATCCACTGAGCCAAACCGGTTTTGGCCCTCCTTTTCTTTTTTTTTTTTAAAAATATTTTATTGATTTTTTACAGAGAGGAAGGGAGAGGGATAGAGAGTTAGGAACACCGATGAGAGAGAGACATCGATCAGCTGCCTCCTGCACACCCCCGACTGGGGATGTGCCCGCAACCAAGGTACATGCCCTTGACCGGAATCGAACCTGGGACCCTTCAGTCCACAGGCCGACGCTCTATCCACTGAGCCACACCGGTTAGGGCCGCCCTCCTTTTCTTGAAAGTTCAAATTAGATGCTGCACATGTGGAAGCACTTTTTAGGGCCATGCACCCCACAAATCCAGGGGTTATTTTAAGGAACTTCCTGCGAATATTTGATTTTTATTCATTCTACAGCATTATGGTATCGAATTGTTATTTTATCCTGGTTTTAAAAACTTTTCATTTTGAAAAACTTCATATATTCAGAAATGGAGAGGACAGAATGTCCATTCTGGCCCCCCCCCCCCTCCCCCGTGCTCTTTAGCCCATGCCAGCGATTCTTAATATTTCATCAGGGTGATTTTGAGTTCACTTAATAATCTCTCTCATTAATTGAGTTCCCAAAGTGCTTTAAGTCCTTTGAAGTAAAATCTGACTAAATAAATTACTGAAAAATCTGCCCCCTTGCTTGGAAGATGATGTGCTTTTTGTACATAAGGTTTTTGGACGAACATGCCTGCCGCAACCTGTGATTGGCGTTTCAGCGACATCTGAGTGTTCAGTGGACGGTGTGGGCCTGATGGTCCCCTTGATCTCTAGGCCACGAGGGCAAGTTCAATTCTCTCAGGAGTTTGGGGGCCTCTGTGGATTCTGCTTTTCAACTTGCTATAATTTGAAGGGAAAAGGTTGTTCTGGAGTTTAACTGATTATTTACATGGAAGCTTGGGAGTGACTGACGGGAGTAATGAGGGAGCTGGGTGTCTGTGGTCTTGGGCAGCGGCCTCCACTCATTTCAGCCCGCCAGGCAGGCGCCCCCTGGGAGTGGTCCCTCTGGGGTGATGGTCACCCTTTCCCTCTCCTGAGTGTGAAGGTTCTGGGGGGAGAAGTGGAGAAGTGCGGGGATCGGCGGGGGTGGGGGGGGCGGCGGGGAGCTGCTTTTGCCTGCTATGTCTGTTCTGGCTCAAAGTGCCTGAGTTTGAGTAAGGATTCTTAACTTGTGGTTCTTTTTCTCATCTATTAATTGGTGTCGATGCTGATAAGTTGGCCAGACTTACTCTGGGTGGTTGTGAGGGTCAAATGTAAGTGTCTGTTTAGTTCACTAATCTGTGGCCTATGCCTAGAACAGCATCTGGCACATAGTAAGTGCTCAATAAATTTATATTGATGAATAAGAGGGAGGGAGGGGAAAGCTACATCCACCCATTATTGTTATTACTAGAGGCCCGTTGCATGAAGATTCATGCAAGAATGGGCCTTCCTTCCCCTGGCTGCCAACACCACCTTCGCCCAGAGCCGCCTTTCCACCTTCCCATGCTGCCCAGAGGCCCGGAGCTGCTGGGGCGGTGCAGAACACCTGCGTTGTCACCATGGCAATGACCCAAGCGTCCCTCCCCACCCCCGGCCATTTGGCGCCTGCATATGCAAATAAACCCACCATCTTTGTTGGGTTCATTTGCATACTCACTCCTGATTGGCTGGTGGGTGTCACGAAGGTTTGGTCAATTTGCATCCTTCTCTTTTTTTAGTGTAGAATTATTTTAGAGAGAGAGTGGAAGGGAGGGGGATAGACAGAGAGAGAGAAACATCAATGTGAGAGAGAAACATCAATTGGTTGCCTCCCACACATGCCCTAACTGGGGCTAGGGACCAAGCCTACAACTAAGGTATGTGCCCTTGACCACAGCTGAATCCAGGACTCTTCAGTCTGCGGGCTGATGCTCTAGCTACTGAGCCAAACTGATTAGGGCCATCTGTCTATTATTAATGCATCACAAATCTTTCATTTCAGGATAAGAAAATATTAGAAAGTCTCCAAGAAAAAAATGCCCATTTCTTCTGGGCCTGAAACACCATCTCTAGTTTTTCTTGTAGAAATTGTACTCCTATCTCAGGCTCACTTCATATAACAGTTCATCTGTTAAAATGTTTTGGACTTTCTCTGGCCAGCTCCATGGCCCCTCCCCTGAGCTCGAGCACTGCTATTCCCACCTCTGTAAAGCCCAGCTGGGCAGCTGGTTATTGCTCTGCTTTGTCAAATGCCAGTGACAAGCCAGTCACCGTACGCCACCCACGAGGTTGGCACTGTCATCTCCACATTACCATGGGGGACACGGGTTCAGAGAGGCGAAGTGACTCTTCTAGGGAGACACAGCTGGTAGACGGTTGGGCTTAGATCCAAACTGAGCCTTATCTGATTGCAAAGCCCTGCTCCTCTGTCCGCTCCCAAGCGTGTCTCAATCCTTCGCTTTTGGTTCTTCCTCTCTGGGCTGGGTGGTCCTCCCAGTCTGTGTCCCCGCCTCCCAGGGTTAGCTCAAAGCTGGGGACGCAGAAAGAGAACATTAATCGAATGGGGGCACACCCTGTGTATGGACAATGGTGTGGGGTCTGCTCCCCTCCCCATCCCAACTGCCTGCAAAGACCCCAGGATTTTATGAACCCCGGGGGGCAGGGACATGGCTTGCTCCAGCCCCTTGCCAATGGGCTCAGCAAGCAAGCATCTGTACCCAGTGGGATTGGCAGGTCTTTTGAGGGTAGAGGAAAGAGTGGAGGGGCTCTGAGCACCCAGATGTAAACTCCATGCAGACTGGGGCCTGATCTGTCTTGCTAGTTGCAGTGCCTGTTGCAGGGTCTAGCAGCACATAGTAGGTGCTTAATAAATATGTATCAACCTGCTTTGCTGACCTTCTCCAGAACTGTCTTTGTCGTGGGTTCTGGAGCTACTGTTGAGAGGCGGGTGGACAGGGCCCCAGTGTGACCCTGTCTCCTGAGTGGACAGCAGCTCTACCGCCCCCACTGTCACTACTCCGGCCTGTCTGGAGTGTGTCCCCACAGCCTTGCTCGGTCGGTTAAGCCTTGTTTAGTACAGACCTAGCCCCTGCGGCCCACGCTGCCCCCCTGGGGTTGTTTCCCAGGGCAGCTGGGCTGCCTGCTCTGTGTTCTCCTTGCCCTTCTCATCTTCTGGACACTCCAGTCCCGAGTGGCCGGCAGGCTGGTCATCTGGAGAGGGGGGACACAGTGTCCAAACTAATCCCCGGCCTCCGGCGCGCCCTTGAACTTTCCTTTAAACTGCTCTCCAACCCCCAGCAGCACTCAGGTCACATTCCCAGAGAGCCTGCGGATCAGGGCTGCGTCTGTTTATTTTCTAAGATTTCAAAAAACATGCCTTTTCCCCCCTCTGACCTTCGACAAAACTTTTCCCCCTCCAACACTTATATTTTTAACTTCATGAGAAAATATGGTAAGGGAGCATATTTTCTTTCTTGACTGTCATTGTAAAAGACTTTCTTCGTTTAAAAAAAGGCTTTGGGGGATGGGGAGAGTCAGGTGGTTTTTTTTAGCGTGGGGGCTGCTTGGATCTATTTCTGCCTGGAGCCCACGTAGAAGGCTCCTGCCCCGTGACCCCAAGAGGTTTCTTCTAGCCGGGCCGCAGCTGTTTTGGCCATTGTTGTGACCCCTGTTCCTCCTTCTGAAGACCTAGGGCTGGAGCAGCTGAGGGCTGTACATCGGCATTTCCCTCCCACGGCGGGACGTGCTTAATGTCTCTGCTTTGGGGACCGTGTCTGGGCAGGCTGGGGGCAGTGCCTGCTCTGCTCTCGGCTCTCCCCCGCTGTGGGGGCCAAGGATGCCGGGAGCATATCTGAGCCCCTGGATTCTCTCCTGCTGGATGTAGGATCGCAGACCCAGAGAGGGTCAGTGACTCGGCCCCCAGCCACCAGAGAGCAATGAGCGGGGGGCCGGGAGGAGGCAGCCTCCCTGCTCCTTCCGTGTTTGCGTCAGATGCCACTCGCCCACCCCGCTCCTCAGTCTCCCTGAGGCCCAACAGCAGTTTGTTGATTGCCTCCCGTCCCTTCCCAGGCACCCTGTGATCCAGCCATTCCCAAGGACCCCGACCCCTGAATTCTCTCTAGTCCTTGCACCCTCTGCCCGGCTGTCACCTGCCTGTTCTCCCAGGTCATGATGAGATGTCCCTCCTTCGGGTAGCCTTCTAGATGCCTTGGGCTTGGTGTCCCCTTCTGTAGCCCTAGTGTGTTGGGCATAATCGTCCACTTCCTTGTCTGTCTCGCCTTCTGACTGGGCTCCCGTAACGCGGGGGCTTTCATCCAATATTCCAGCAGCAGGCCAGTGCTGTGCCAGTCAAAGATGGGAGCATTTATTCAGGAAGCGCACCCGGAGAGCGTGGGGAGGATGGTGCAGAAGCATGAGGGACAGGAAAGGTGGTCCTGGTGCGAGTAGCAGGAGACGCTTTGTGGAGGGCGAGACTTGAGTGGGCCCTGGAGGGGTGAGGAGACATTAGGGTGGTGGGTGGGTTTGGGGTGGGGGTCTTGGGTCCTGGGAACAACCTGAAGGAGGCTCTGGGAACCCGCTGTGGGCAGGTGCTACAGCCGTAGGCAAACTACGGCCCGCGGGCCGGATCCGGCCCGTTCGGCTGTTCTATCCGGCCCGCGGAGCCGAAAGAGCAGAGGGTTCTCTTGCTCTCCCCTCCGCTCCTTTACTTTGAATTTATATTAGTTCACACAAACACTCCATCCATGCTTTTTTTTTTTTTTTAAAGTTAAAAATTCCTTAATTTTTTATTCCTGGTACCACTACCACAATTTACAGGGCAATATACCTGATGTAATGAAAAGAAAAAGAAAAAGACAAAGCTACAACAGATAAAAGACCTCAGGAATGTACATCTAATTGACACTACATTGCATTAATCAATAGCTGCACTTTTTGCAGACTGTGGCTATGACAGTCCTGAACAAGAAGGGTTTCCTGTTTAAGCTGCAGTAACTTTTCTGACTATGGATCATCGTTCCTCCTGTGGCAGATTTTTACAGTTCCTCTAATGCATTTGGGACGACTGTCTCAAAGTAACCTGCAGCTTTCCTGACAACTCCTCGCTCTCTCTCCTGCTAAGAACTGTAGCCCTTTTCTGCTGAGTTTTTAGAACCTTCTGCTACCATATCCACCACTTCCACCACCAGATCCATAACCACCACCATAGGGGCTGCCCGAGCTTCTTCCACCAAAACTGCCCCCCTTCATGGGTCCATAATTTGATTGCTGTTGTCCACTATAATTTCCAAAATCATTATAGTTTCCACCTCCACCATAGTTACCACCAAAATTTCCCCCTTCATTGTAACCATCGTATCCTCCACCACCGCCACCATATCCACCACCTTGGTTTCCATATCCTGGTCCACCACCACCACCATAGCCTCCTCTACTACTATAACCAGGACCACCGCCATAGTTGCCACCATCACCTCCAAATCCATTATATCCACCATCACCTCCTCCATAACTACCTCTGCTGCCACCTCCACCACCGTAGCCTCCTCTTCCACCAAAGTTTCCACCACGGCCAAAGTTACCTCCACCACCTCCAAAGTTTCCTCCCCGACCCATGAAATTGCCAGATCCACCTCCACGGCCTCTTTGTGATCCAGCAGACTGCACTTCTTGTTTGGAAAGGGCCTTTTTCACTTCACAATTATGCCCATTAATAGTGTGGTATTTCTGAACAACAATTTTATCAACTGTATCATGATCATCAAAAGTTACAAAAGCAAATCCTCTTTTTTTTCCCACTCTGCCTGTCCTCCATAACTTCTATGGTTTCAATCTTGCCATACTTTTCAAAGTAGTCTCTCAAATTATATTCTTCTGTATCTTCTTTAATACCACCAACAACAATTTTCTTCACTGTTAGATGGGCACCAGGTTTTACAGAATCCTCTCTAGAAACAGCTCTCTTTGGTTCCACTACACGCCCATCAACCTTGTATGGTCGAGCACACATTGCTGCATCCACCTCTTCAACACAAGAGTAAGTCACAAGACCAAAGCCCCGGGAACGTTTTGTTTGGGGGTCTCTCATCACCACACAATCTGTGAGTGTGCCCCATTTCTCAAAATGTTCTCTTAAACTGTCATCTGTAGCTTCAAAGCTCAGACCACCAATAAACAGTTTTCTCAACTGCTCTGGTTCCTTAGGATCATGGCCCTCCTCCCCCCGGCGGCGGCGGCGACGGCCGGAGTCGGGCTGGGGGCGACGGGGCGGCGGTTTTACCTCCATTTTGAGCTCCATCCATGCTTTTGTTCTGGCCCTCCGGTCCAGTTTAAGAACCCATTGTGGCCCTCAAGTCAAAAAGTTTGCCCACCCCGCCAAAACCGGTTTGGCTCAGTGGATAGAGCGTCGGCCTGCGGACTGAAGGGTCCCAGGTTCGATTCCGGTCAAGGGCATGTACCTTGGCTGCGGGCACATCCCCAGTGGGGGGTGTGCAGGAGGCAGCTGATCGATGTTTCTCTCTCATCGATGTTTCTAACTCTCTATCCCTCTCCCTTCCTCTCTGTAAAAAAAAATCAATAAAAAATATATTAAAAAAAAAAAAAAAGTTTGCCCACCCCTGTAGCAGGTGAGCAGGGCGGGGTGATCCGATGGGAAGTTTTCTCCATGGTCTTGGCATTTCCTGTGGATGCACCTCTCCCACTTTCTGCAGGCTGGCATCAGAGGCACAGGAGGGCTCCTTTGGGTTTCCAAAGTGTCACCAATTCTGCAGGAAAGTCGATGCTGCCCTCTTGGCTGCATCCCTGGGTGGGGGTTCAGCCTGGTATCCTTGGAAAAACAGGGATCTGGGCACAGGTTCCCTTTGGGGTCATTTGTTCAGGTTGAGGCTGGGTGAGTGGGTGTGACCCGGCTGCCCTGGGTGCTGGTGGGTGCAGAGCTGCTTCCTGGAGCCAGGAAGGAACTGCCTCCTGGGACCTCCTCCTCAGCTCTCACAATTGCTGGTGCCTGGGCTCCGCCACTCATCCGCTCATTGTTTTGGGGCTGCTGCCTTGGGCGGGTCGCTATTTTGAGGGTCTTTCAGAGAATTCAGAAAAAATAAATAAGCCCCAAGCTTAGTTCTTAACCGCAGGGAATAAGTGCATGTAGAGCTTTACCCCAACTTAAGGGCGCCACTTGCCAGCCAGGATGGGGCGGGGCTCTCCAATCATATTGACTTTCTGGCTTGCAAAGCACCTTTAATCACTGAATCCCCGGTAGCATGGGGCACTCGTGTTGCTCTGAGCACTGCACTAAGTGCTTCGGGGCATCATCTCATATCATCTTCCTGGCAGCGACATGGGCCGGATTTGTCTCATTGTATAAATAAAGAAGCTAAGGTCCAGAGAAGTCACGGATCCCTTGTTTGAGGTCATGCAGCCTGGAAGTAAGGAAGCATGGGACTCATTTACACGCTTCTTTGAATCTGACGGCAATCTTGTGAACGAGGTGGGGGAAGTCTTTTTACCTCCCATTTAACGGATGAGAAAATCGAGTCTGGGAGAGTCGTACAGAGGTGCAGGCGGCCTGAGCCAAGCTCCTGACTCGTGATCCAGCGCACTTTCCTCTGGCCATGCTGCCCGGAGCATTAGCAGACGCGTGCTCCTCTTCCCGGGACAGTTGCAAAACCTCGATGGCAGGGTTTGCATTCAGGGGAGGAGCAGCAGTGGGTAGGCACTCAGTTATCGCTCTCTGAGTGACTGCCCACGGGCATCCTCCGGTGACCCGTGACGATGGGCGGCAGCAGTTTGCCAGGCATAGGCAGCAGCGAATTAGCTTTCTGGTGAAAGCTTCCCACCGACACAGACCTGTGCCAGCTCCTCACTGCCCCTGGGGTGCATTGGGAGGTAGGAGGGGATGGTGCCCAGGAGCCCTGGCAGCAGTCAGTGCCAGGAGCTGGTGGTACAGGTGCTGCCCCATCATCCCTCGTTTCAAAGTCTCTGAGAGGTGGTATCCAGGTCAGGCGTGGGAACAATACTCTATTGTTATGTTAAACCTGAAATGGACACCTTTGGTTGGAGGACGTGATAGGTGTCTATTATGTCCAATAGTGACAGGAGCACTCTGTCTTCAGATGCTTGACCATCACCTGCTAATCCCCTGGGGTCTGGGAGCAGCAGTATTTTCACTCCCCGTGCTGCCCCCCACTCGCACCCCACCCCGCTGGGGAAACACTGAGACCAGGACCAGCAGAACCGGGGTCAGGCTTTAGGAAAGAGGAGGTACATTTGTACTTGCCCCTGATCCTTCCTGGGGGGAGAAAGGACCCCGGATCTGGGTGAGATGGCTGTGTGGTGGTGAGAGAGAAGGTTGTACAGAGCCGAGTTCGAATGCCAGCTGCATTTATTGAGCACTTACTCGGTGCAGGCACTCTGCTTAGCGCTGTGCATGTGCCATCTTGGTCCATCCTCAAGTGCAGTTCTCTGAGCTCCGTGCTGTTTGCTCGTTTGTTCGCTTACTCATTCATCAAGATTATGAGCTCCTCCTGGGTGCACCTGGCATGATTCCGGGTGCTGAATAAGGCCGATAAACTCCTACCTTACCGCCTAGTGCGAGTTATCCAAAACTGGGGTTCCTGTGTGTCACAGTCCTGGTGGGTGAGGAGCCAGCATTAGGCCTGTGCTCCCTACTGTTCCATCCCTCGTCCTACCCTGACCACATCTCTCCCCACCTCTGCCCAGATCTCTCTCTGGACACCATTGCCTCTGTTCCAATGTCCCGGCCAGCAGGGACTTAGCATTTCCAGTAGGTCTTATGGTGTTTTTTTTGTTCTCTCCAAATGTGCCTCTCTTCTTCTCAGTCTGCCTGCACAAATGGCCTGTCCAGACTCCCCTGTCCCTGAGTCCCCAAGTCCTATGATCAAGAACAGTTAGATCCGCCTCCGAGACCCCATCCCACTGCCCCTGCCGTGGGTCAGCCCCACACCTTGCCAAGCTTTGAAGTGTCCGGCCTTGCTTTCTTATCACGTGCCTTTGCACATGCTATTGGCACTGCCAGGAATACCGTTTACCCCCAGCCACACTCCCCGCTCCTGGCAAACTCCAGTCCTTCTGCCCACGGAGCCTTCCCTGACCCTCCCTGCGGTCTGACCTTCTAAAGGCGGGCCCCCGGGAGAACAAAAGAATACGGGGAAATTAACTCCCCCGGAAGCTCCTGGGATACGGGGATCAGGCCGCGTCTCCTTCATCTCAGTGCCCAGAATGGTAGGCGTGTATTGACCAACAAGGTGAATAGATAAGTAAGGAGAGGCCGAAGTTCTGATCTTGAGATTAGCTTTTGTGGCGCAGTAGACAGACTCCTGCTCTCCATTAAGGAGCCCCAGGTTCACCGAACTCCGAGGTTTCCAAACTTGTCCAGATGTCTAATAAGCCTGTTGTTTGCCCAGCCGGCATGGCTCAGTGGTTGAAACTCAGCCTATGAACCAGGAGGTCACGGTTAGATTCCCTGTCAGGGCACATGCCCGGGTTGTGGGCTCGCTCCCCAGGGTGGGATGTGCAGGAGGCAGCCGATCAATGATTCTCTCTTATTATTGGTGTTTCTATCTCTCTCTCCCTTCCTCTTGGAAATCAATAAAAATATATTTAAAAAAACACCCCAAACCTGTTGTTCCAATGAAATTGCCCCGCTTTAATGGTTCTCAGGGGGTCCCTGGGACACCCAGTGGGGTCCTAGTGAAATAGTTTGAAATTCTGTCAGTGAGGACCAGAGCGGGTGGGTTGAAGGTGCCTCCAATCTCATGGTGACATAGTGACAGAGCCCTTCCCAGTGTCCCACGTGCCCCCCATGAAGGCAGACTTTCTGACGCAGCCCTTGATCCTCACAGGTGCTCAGCTCAGACCTCGGGCACATTTCCCCTCCTTTCAGCAACATTTTCTTTTAGGGGAGAATGACACGTGAAATTTAAAGGTGGCACTCGTGTCTTAGAACACTCTCCCTTTATCCATATCCCGACCTGGAGGTTTACAAAAGACTTCCAGACAATTTGGGGGTGGGCTTTCTATTGAGGTGCAGTGTTGCTGGAAAAGTACGGGAACCCTAACGCACTGTGGGGGAGCTTCCCGAAGCACACGCATCCTGGCACCTGCGCCCCGGTACCCTCTGCCCCGAGGTGGCTCTGACCCCGTGGGTTGATGAGTGGATCGTCCAGTGTGTGCTCTTTTGCATCTGGCTTTTTTACTCGCTCCCGGCGTCGGGATTCAGCCACGTGGTTGCACGAGTGGCAGTTGGCTTGTTAAAGTATTCCACCGTCTGCCACACACATTTGATGTTCACGGCAACCCCTTGAGGTACACGGGTGGGGATTGTTCTTCCTGTTTATAGAGAAGGAAGCCTAGGTAACACCCTTCAGCAGGGGTGTTACTTGGTGCAGGCACTCCGGGTCCCTCCGGATAGAGCTCCCCAAATCACCCCCCCACACACACCCTGAGACGCTGCACCAAGAGCCTCCTCCTTCAATTTAGTGTCATATATTCAGGATCCTTCCCCTCCAGTCTCACGCTAATCCTCTGCGAGGCAACAGAAGTTCATTTCCCCATATCCTTTTGTTCTGTAGAAACAGGAAACTCTCCTTCCCTCTTCTGGGAAATAACTAGCATTCCCTGGAAGTCACCCGTGGTGGTGGCTGAGGGATGCCTTGAACTTGCCCTTCTTCCAACCCTGTAATTATCCAGGTTGCTCACCTCTACGCCTCCACGGGGTTGGCTTTCCTGGGAAGGCTGCCCCAGGCTGTCCTGCTGGGAGCCTTCTCCTTGGGCCTCGTACTGAGAGGCAGAAGTGCCTACTTTGTCCCAAAAAAGTACCAACGGTGCCCTGCTGGGAAGGCCCGTTCTTTCCTCCTGCACGGCCCTGGCTGATGGATACCTACTAGTGGAACATTCTGTGCCCAGCTGCTCCTGTTCCCTTGCCTTTAAACGGGACTCCTGTCATCAGGGAGACCCAGTCGCGCCCCCGCCCCCGCAGTGCAGCAGCAAACTGTGTTCATAACTCTGGGAATTTATTTCTGGGCCCTAAAGGTCAAACGCCCTCCTGTCTCCCGCAGAAGCCTGGAGTTGTGTCTCTCTGAGGAGCTGGGACTGGATCGTGGGTTGAATGACAGCCCAGATGGGGGGTGGCTCTGGGACATGTCCCATCTGACAGCTGCTGAGGAAGTGACTTGATCTTCCTGGGAGTGATTTGTCCCTTTGCCCTTGAAATTGCTAGTGGCTCGTTCTGTGCTACCCCAAGGCCCCTGGCTCTCTTTCTGAGTAACTTTGACCATATTTCCTTACCAATTGAATCCTAGGTTTTCTGAATTCCCACTGCTGGTTTGCTTTTTTAGTTAAGCCCTAGACAGCAAACATGTAGCATGCATAGCATCATTCTCCCTGCCCGTGCCAGTGGCAGACATTGCTAATCAATTATGGCACTTGTGACCCCTGAGTTCCAGCAGCCACTGCCATCTGTTTGGAGCTCACAAGCTTAACAAAATATTTTTGCCATTCATTTCCACCTGAACCCTACCTATACTGTTTTCCCTTATACTAGTTAGTACATACATACCTATGATAAAGGTGACGGCTTCTCTTTGGCATATCTGAATGGTCAGAATCACCGTTCTTGCACTCTGGGGCCATTGTTAAGTAAAATAAGGGCGACTTGAAAGCAAGTGATACTGGGACAGTCGATCTGGTAGCTGAGAAGGCTGCTAAGTGACTAATGGGCCGGTAGGTAGGTATACAGCGTGGATGCACTGGACGGAAGGATGATTCACATCCTGGGCGGGACAGAGCGGGCCATTGTGAGATTTCATCATGCTACTTAGAACAATTTAAATCTTGTGAATTGTTTATTTCTGGAATTTTCCATTTAATATTCTCAAAGCATGGTTAACCAAGGGCAATTGAAACCGTAGATAAAGATGTCTACTGTATTTTGAATTCAGGGGTCCATGTTTGTAGGGTGTCATTTGGTGCTTCTAGAATCACATTTTCAAGGAGACCTGAAGGTCGTAAAATAGATAACTGGGCTCACTCCCATCCTCCCGAGGTCTCACAATCGTGGAGCCTCAGAATTCGTCCAACAGGATGAAGCTGTGACTTGGTGCAAGTCCCCAGTTTGGAAGACTCACTTCCTGCTTCCTGGGTGAGACACCACCTGGTGGAGGGAGGCCCTTGCTGGGGGGGGGGGGGCACTCCCCCTGCAGCCAGGTTGGGTCAGGGTGCCCGTGCTCCTCGCCCTGCGGGCTTAACTCTGGGCTCACTGAAGAGCTTACCTCCTCTGTTCACAAGGGCCGGTTGTTCTTGTTCTTTAGCAGGTGGCTTAGGGCAGAGGGTGGGGTGGGGGCACTGGAAATGTGGTTAATTCCTCCCTGGGTCCCAGTCTGCTGCCTGCCCCCCAGGGCACTTTGTTATTACAGCTGGACAGGCCGGGGCGGATCGGCCTTGGGCCAGACTACCTGGTGGTTTAAAACCAGACCTAATCAAAATGTAAATACTTTTTGGGGCCAGAAAGCAGGGCTGTCCAGGTGTTTGAGCAGAGGCTGCCGGGCCTGGGAGCCGGAGGGAGGGCAGGGCCTGTCAGGCTGTTTCCCCTCAGGTCTGGGGTTCTCTGGGGCCTCTGCCAGGGGCCTCTGGAGGAACCTCCTGTTGCCAGGGTGACCGGCGCCCCACCTGCCCCACCACTGCTTATAGACGCTGTCAATGGGGCAAAGGTCGTTCTGGTGTGACAGCATCTGCTCCCTTCTCCTTCCCTGCCCCACCCCTTTCCCCCTCAGAATCAGTGCTGGGAGGTGTCATTTCACAGCAGGAGTCAGCGGGGTCTGGGACCCTCCCCAGACTGCTCAGTGGGTAGGAGGATGGTTACATGAGTTTATGGAGGACCGTGTGCCCAGAATTGTCTGGACTCTGAGGATGAGCAGTGACCAAGGCAGGTGACCCTGCCCTCGGATAGGGGTGCTGGGCTAGTAGGAAGCAAGGAAGCAAGGATGGTCGTGTCATGTAGGAATAAACAACCCATAAATGCATAAACAGTAATAATTCCTGATGGTGATGGATACAGTGGAGTCAATGAGATGAGCAGGATCAGCTGATGGGCCCAGGGAGCAGAATAAGACAGACTCTGCAGGTGACGGTGCCACTTTAGGCGGGGGTGGGAGGGATGGGGGGTGGAGAGGCCCAGGGAGCCTCCATGGGGGCCATGAGACTGGAGACAGACGAGTCAGAAAGGAGTCAGCATGAGACTAATCTGGCCGGGGGCACAGCTGGGCAAAGGCCTGGAGGCGGGAATGAGCTGGAAGTCTCCGTGGGAACGGGAGGAGGACAGTGTCTGGAGTAGAGCATGGGCCTGGGCGTGTGAGGCCGTTGGACATCCTTCCCAGCTTGTTGGGAAGTCGTTAGAGGACTCTAAGTGAGAGACTTCCATGACCTGATTCGGGTCTGGATAACTCTGGCTGCTGGGTGGAGATGGTTTGGAGGGGGCGAGCACAGGGGTAGGAGAGCGAGAGGGAGGCTGGTCCAGTTGCATGGCAGGAGGAGATGTCCAGGGTGGCAGCCATGGAGACAGAGGGAGGATACAGGTGTGGGTTTTGCTTTGGGGCCCACAGATTTGGGGCTGAACCCGGTGTGGAGTGTAAGACAGGGGAGGGAGAGAGAAGAATCCAGAGTGTGTCCTGGGTTTGGGGCTCAATGGGACTCCTCTGACCCACTCACCTCCCAGGGTTGCTCACTCTGGGTGTCCTCTCCTCAGGTGGACCCAGGGTCCGTGCTCTCCCTAAAGTGCCAGGCGGTGCCCAGCTCCTGCACACGCCCATCATCCCACTCGGAGGGGTTGCCTCCAGCTGCCTTTCTGGGTCCAGAGGGCTGGACGGTTGATGTTGCTGGAGTCGGGGGAATTGGAAAACTCAGAGTTTGGCGATTCATCCGGACTGTGTTTAATGCCTGACAGGCAGCCCTGGCTGATGGGCCCAGGGAGCAGAACATGGCCAGGGGAGGGAGAAAGGTAAAGTCGGGGCTAAGGGGTTGGTCCTCCGTGATGGCAACGGCGGGACAGGAGCAGAGCTGCTGTTGATGGAGCGCTCACCCTGGACTGAGCTAAGAGCCTGCATGAGTTTTCTCAGCTATTCACAACCCGGAGCGGCAGAGTACATTATTCCCATTCGTAGATGTGGAGACCGGGGCTCAAAGAGTGTCTGGCCCAAGGTCACCCAGCTAGTGATTGGCTGAGCTCACCAGCAAGCCCTTGACTCCAGGTATTAAGTCTTAACCAGCAGCCAGCACTGTCACTGGTGTGCCCATACTGTCCCCTCACCAGCCATGCGCCCAGGGAGGGTCCTCTCTGCCTGCTCCATGCCTGTCCCTGTCCTAGGCAGGGGGCCTGAGAACCGACACCCCCATCCCCGTCTGAGGTGCTGGCTTTGTGCACTCGGAAGAGGACCACAGGGAATCTGCGGAAAGAGCTGTCAGGAGCTGTCCTTCTCTTACTGAGGGAGGGACCCTTGGGCACCTCCTTTCCTCCCTCCCCCTCTGGCTCCCTTCATCTCCTTCCTGTCTAAGAGGGCTTGCTCCCGGGCTCAGGCCTGGTGGGAGGTGCAGGGAGAGGAGACCTCTGGGCCCAGCAGGAGCTCTGCCAGCCTTGCCGTGCTGGGTGGCCACTGCAGCTGCCTTAGCCCTGCCCGCCTCGTGCTCTGCCACCTGCAGGTCACACCTGACCAAGTTCCACCTGATCTGCCACCAGCCTGTTCCTGCCGCTGGGGAGTGGGTTTGGATGAACCCAAAGGACTCCCTCGGGGTCTGAGGATGAAAGTCATAGCAGCAGGTTATTGTGCCACGTTTTCTTGAGCAGGGCGTGGGGGCAGTCATCGTTCCGATGTCCAGGAGAAGAGCGTGTGCCAAGCCAGCATATGGCCACGGAGCCCTTGGAATGTGGCCAGTCGGAACTGAGATGCGCGGTGGTGTATAATATACACTGGATTTCGAAGACTTAGTATGAAAAAAAGTGAAATGTCTCATTGATAATTTTTTATACTGATTACATGTTGCAATGGTCATATTTTGGATATACTGACTCAAAAATATGTTATTAAAATTAATTTCACACATTTCTTTTTCCTCTTTCTAATGTGACTACCAGTCCGTTTTAAATTGCCTTGCATTAGAGTCCTATCAGACAGCATGCCTTGACTGAGTTATGGTATTTGTCTTTGAAAGGCTGGGTGACCGGGGCTGGAATTCTGACTCTCCCATTCCTGTGTTACCAAAGGCAGGGCTCTGAGCCTCAATTTCCTCACCTGTGAAATGGGCATGGTGAGTCAAACCTCATAGGCTACTGTCAGAATTAAATGGGAGAAGACTGAAGGGTGTGTGTGTGTGTGTGTGTGTGTGTGTGTGTGTGTACCTAGGATGCTCCCTCTGTCTCTTAAAGAGGCAGGCTCTGATTTCTGGGGTTTTTATGCCCAGGATGCTCCCTCTGTCTCTTAAAGAAGTCAACTCTGATTTCTGGGGGTTTTGGTCAGGCCATGACTGAGCTCAGTTCCTGGGACTCAGCATACAGGCTGTTTTGAGTTGGAGGAGAGTAAATAAAAATAAAAAGTCACTGTGCCCCAAGAAAGCTGATATGTCAGAAGGATGAAGTGTATGAAGGCAGGCGGGCTGGCTTCCTCTCAGCCCGAGGATCCCCAGGGTGGGGAGCACAGGAAGCTGGGGCAGGCTGGGTGGTGACAGCTGTGCCCCACCCTGAGTCCCTGGGGTGCTCCCCTCCCCCAGGCTGTCACAGCCTGTGCCCTCTGTGGCTCTGGGCGGGTGCTTAGGTGCCCTTCAGCAGCCTTTGTGTTCAGAAAGAGGCTGGTTGTTTACGTGTGGGAGGGTGGCGAATGCTTTCATCTCCTTCTCCAGGGTTCAGTGTTCTGGCCCTGGAAGGGGTGGGGCAGGTTCAGGACTAGGATGGCATTTCGGAGCCCCTGTGCCCTTGGCAGCTTGGGAAGCTACCAGGATTCACATAGTGTTTGGCTTCCCGTCTGTTTCCTCGGTTGGTCCTCCCGATTAATCCAGCAAGCATTAGCCCATTTCACAGAGGATAAAACAGAGGCCAGGAAGGGAAGCAAGTTGCTAAAGGCCACACAGGCTAAAAAGGGTTGACAACCAGGACTTGAACCTGGGTCTGCACTGGGTGCCTGGAGGGTGGACTTCTGACACAGTGCCCGGAAGTTTCACAGCTGGCAGGGCCAGCTGGACTGGCAGGGAGGGCCTGATGCTGCTTGTCTTTTAGAATATCTTAATTTACTGTGTCATGGTCTGTCCACGTGGGTCTGTCTGTCCCTCTGTCTCCAGCATGCATCACTGGCTGGTCTCTAAGCCTGCTGGTTAAGGCCCTGGCACCTCCAAAGCAAGGAAAGAGTGCCTACGCTTCCTCCATGTCCTCACCTGTGAGAGCAGGACCTTCCTCGCCAAGTTGAGGGGCGGGTTGAGAGAGCTCGGCCTATAGAGAGCACCACTCGGTAACAGCTAACACGTGTTTATTTGCTTGGCTGCCCCCCGTTTTCTGCATCCAGTGCATCCGCTTAAGCATTGGAAACAGGCCCTAAGTGATGGATAGCAGCTGCAGGCACATGGCCAGCCCTGCTCCTTGGCCTCATCCCAAGGTCAGGTGTTGCCAGCAGGTGGGGGCTGGTGCACTCCAGCCGCTCTTGATGCTGACGGATGAGGTGCAGCCCCTGATCCAGGTATCCAGGTTCCCAGGGCATCTGCGTCTTACAGCTGGGGGTGGTGGTGGCAAGTGTGCTCCCCAAACCTGCTGCGGTGAAGCAGAGTGTCTGTCTGCGTGGAGCCTTGGGGACGCCAGGATGGAGGTGTGAACCGTGCCTTGTGGTCGTCGTTGAGGGCCTGGCCTTGAGCCTCTGACCTTTCAGCTCCCAGGGCTCCGATGTGCCAGGTTCTGAGTCCTGGAGGGAAAGGGGCACAGATGGCCAGCTTCTGGGGTGGCGCTTCTGCTCGCTCATTCATTTATAGACACTGAGGTCTACGGTGAGGTCTATTGCCAGGCAGTATCCGAGGCACTGGTCACTAGGTGAGCTAAAGGGGCGTGGTCCCTGTCCTCTTGGAAAGAGCCCAATAAAGACAAATTAAGCCGCTTGGAAGGAGAGTGGGAAGCAGTGGGAGAGAAATGTGGGGACACAACTCCTGGATGGATGAGGAGGGGTCCAGGGAATGACGTGGCACCGGCGGAGACTGAAGACTTGGCCAGGTGAAGTGGGGGCGATGTGTGTCAGAGTGCTCAGGGCAGCTTCTATGTGATGGTGAAAATCTGGGAACCATAACCCGCATGTGTCTCAGCAGAAGTGGATGAATGAAATATTTTCACAAAACCTGCAGCTATATATGTTTTATAAATTTTTGTTCCCTTTAAGCTTGAAACATTTCACTTTAAAAAATGCTGCTGGAAGTGTCTATCTGGCAGCAGGAATGGCACGTGCAAAGGCCCTGGGGCAGGAAATAACTTTTCCAGTGAGGACGTAAGTGAAGGCCTGGCTTTTGTTCTGGAGGCCACACCACTCTGGGCATCTCTCTGTTTGAAGGTCTGCTCTCAGCTGTCTCTGAGACCATGGGAAGGGCCTTTTACTGAGTCTTGGGAAGGCCTTCGAGGTGTCCTGGGTGTCAGCTGGAGGTCAGCGTAATTGCAGGAAATTGAACCATTGCGGGCAGAGCCTGCCTAGGCCCGATTTGTGGGAGGGTAGAGCCTTCGGAGTGAGTCGGCCTCTTTGGCTGGAAGCAGCAAGCCTCGCTGAGCTTCTGCCAAGTACCCAGGGACCCGCGGTGATTCCTCTCCCCTTTTGTGGAGGAATTTGCCTGCTGAATAGGCCATCTGTGTGAGGTGAGTCACTGTTTCCCCGTTTTGTTAATCACAGTCACCTCTGAGTGGGTCTGTTCAGCCTCAGCTGCACTTGGATGGACTCTGACACCTGGACCACAAGCCGGCATGTGCTGCAGCTTTGTGTCCACGCGCTACTCTCTGGGAACTCTCTGAAGCTTGGTCAGGGGCCCCCAACCCTGTACACATGGGCTGCAGATTGAGGGCCACTGGTCTGGTCCAGGACCTCGCTTTTCTGATGGGGAAATGGAGGCCCGAAGAGGGGAGGTACCCGCTTTGAGGTCGCTTAGAGAAGGAAGTGAGGGGCCTGGCTCCCATCTGCAGTCCAGAGCACTTGCTCCTGGCCCTGAACCTGGGTCTTGGTGTCGCTTGCTGAGATCAGCCCCGCTGACCTCTCCTGAGGAAAGATGCGTGGTGTCTGACGCTGGCCCCCGAGCCCGATGGGTGGGGTGGGAACGCGGGTGTGAGATCCTGGCCAGGGGCGGCTGCACCTGCAGGTGCTTCCTACAGACGCTCTGCTAGGGAGCACCGCCCTCCCCCTCCGTGTGACTCGCTGGCTGCTGTGTCCTCCAGCGTCTCCCGGCTGCAGAGTGGCCTGCAGGACCTTCTGGGCCTCGTTCGGGCTGGCCTGAGACTGGCGTGGTTAGCAGGGACTGGGGATTGCGTGAGAAAATGCTGTGTGACTCATTCTCCTCTCTGGGCCTCTGTGTCCCCAGCTAACTCAGAGGGTGCAGTTCAGTGAGGGGCAGGGCTGGTCCCTCCCAGCTCTGACATCTGTTAGTCCTGCGTCTGATGGAGAGGCGAGGATAGCTACACGCTCTCTCACTGAGCTTTCTTCACTGTGCTAAACGCTTTGCGTGCCTTAGCTCATGACTCCTTTGTCCACGAGGTCACAAAGGAATCCGTCGAAGCGCAGAGAGGTTGAGTAACAGCCCCTTGCCGGGAGTCGCACAGCTAGTCATGACACAGCTGGGACTTGAACCCAGGCAGACTGTCCGTGTGTGGTCTTAATCACCACTGTGATAGGCTGAGTAGGGCTATCCCCTTTCGCCCCCTCCCCGCCAAGGATGTTGACATCCAAATCCCTACAACTTGGGCATATGTTACCTACAAGGTAAAGGGACCTTTCAGATAGGATCCAGTTAAGGATGTTGAGGCGAGAGGTTATCCTGGATTATCCAGGTGCGCCCAGTGTGCCCACTGGGTCCTTGTGAGAGGAAGGCAGAGGGCGCTTTGAGTACACAGTGGAGGTTAGAGCAGCCGTGGGCAAACTACGGCCCGCGGGCCGGATCCGGCCCGTTCGGCTGTTCTATCCGGCCCGTGGAGCCGAAAGAGCGGAGGGTTCTCTTGCTCTCCCCTCCGCTCCTTTACTTTGAATTTATATTAGTTCACACAAACACTCCATCCATGCTTTTGTTCCGGCCCTCCGGTCCAGTTTAAGAACCCATTGTGGCCCTCGAGTCAAAAAGTTTGCCCACCCCTGGGTTAGAGTGATGCAGCTTGAGAAAGTGACTGCTGGCTTTGAGATGGAGGGAATGAGCCATTAGCCAAGGAATGCGCAGCCTCTAGAAGCTGGAAAAGGCGGGGAACACCCTCCCTTCCCCCCCCCCCCCCCCCCCCCAGCCTCCAGAAGGAACCAGCCCTGCCCACACCTTGACTGTTGCCCAGGGAACCCGACTCCAGACTTCTTACTTCCAGGAAGTTAAGATAATAAATTCATGTTATTTTAAGCCATTAAAGGTGTGATAATTTGCTACCGCATCAATAGGAAGCTAACACAACAACGTTCTAGTCACCCATTGTCTTCCAGCCAGCTCTCCTTTCTGGCCCACCTGGGTTTGGGGCCCAAGTGGCTGGGTGAAGGGTGGTGCCCTTTACCGAGAGGAGGGGGCATGTTTTGGGTGAAGGCAGGTGGGAATGAACCAAGCACCCTCTCTTGGCCCCCATTCGGGAGACTTCACCTCTCTGTTAGAAGCTCTTCTCTCCATGGTGGCCTCGGTGGTGTGCTGGTTTGGGGCTTCCGTGGCTTCAGAGTTTGGGGACACTTTGTCAGGGCCCAGTTCTCATCTGTTCCTTGAGCCAATTCCATGTCAGGCTCATGGACCGAGAGTTAAGAACCAGGTTCAAATCCCAGCTTAGTCATTTAGTGGCTGTGTGACCCTGGGCCAGATACTTAGCCTCTCTGGGCTTGTTCCTCATCAGTAAAACACATGCACTGAGCTGTTGTGTGGTGAGACTCAAAGGTGATGGGGCTGAAGCGCTCAGGCCGGGTCGGCTCTCCCGGACCTCTCTGGACCTCAGACCTCTGCGTTTTTCTGTGAGCAGTCATGTTGCCGTCAGAACGTCCCAGGTCGCCGGGCAGATTTGATTGGGAACGATTTCAAAAGAGTCTGTTCAGCTTCTTTTAAGTAGGTGATGCAAAAATTCTGGGGACAGCAGGAGTAATTATTACTCACAGGGAAATGCAAATATTTTTATGAATATCCTATGAAAAATTGGGGCATTTTTTCCCCATGAGCAAATAGTCCTGTTTATTTCTCCAACAAAATAGTCACAGTTGTGCTGCGGGGCCGAGTTGCAACTGCCAGTGGCTTTTCTCAGGGGTCGGCTCACCTCCTCCTCCCCCCTCCCCACTTTCTCTTCTTTTTTAATCCAGAGAAAACATAGCGGAGACGAACGTGACCACGTTGGGGCTTTGCTTAGAGAAGGGGATTACTTTTGCAGTGAAAAGTTAATTTTTGTGGCCATTTTCTCATCTGTGAAAACCGGTGTGGGCAAAGCGTAGTAAGCCCAAAAATACATTTGAAAAATGATTTTCCTTGGAAAGGACATTTTCTTAAAGAAGGCCATTAGTGTTTGCAAGAGGAGAACGGGGGTCTGCTTCCTCGTGAAGGAAATGTTCTCAAAAGTCATAAAGAGACACAGGGGAATAGGGGGGAGGGGGAGCCACAGGGAGGGGAGGCGTGGGGAGCCAGGACAGGGAGTGAGAGGCCTTATGCGTGTGTTAGCTTAGCTCCCGCCCAGTGCCTGGCACAGTGCTGGGGCTTTAAGTGCACTCTGCACCTGACTCTTACAAAGGGCATTTGGTTATGATATCAGGGCAGTGGTCGGCAAACTGCGGCTCGCGAGCCACATGCGGCTCTTTGGCCCCTTGAGTTTTTAGCAAAGGCCAGCTTAGGAGTACCCTAATAAAGTTAATAACAATGTACCTACCTATATAGTTTAAGTTTAAAAAATTTGGCTCGCAAAAGAAATTTCAATCGTTGTACTGTTGATATTTGGCTCTGTTGACTAATGAGTTTGCCGACCACTGAGCTAGGTAATTAGGGCTCAGAGAGGTTGGGGAAGTGGCCTATGGTCACTCAGCTCCTGGACAGAGGTGTCAAAAGTCCAACCCTGCCCGTCTCTTTCTATGATGCCCTGGGAGAAGGGGCCCTTGGTCCAGGGTCGGGATAGCTACCACAGTGAGATGTTGAGGATGATGATGATGAGGATGGCGGTGGTGATGGTGATGGTGGTAGTGATGGCGATGATGGTGATATTAATAGTGATGATGGTGTCAGGGACGGTGGTATTGGGGGTGGTGATGGTGGTGATGATAACGGCCACATGTTGTGAGCCTCCTATTCTATGCTAGGTACTTGCACATTTGGCTCTAATTCTTAGCACAGCGATGCAAACTGGGTAGCAGCATCTTTGCAGGAAAAAACCCTGCGTGACTAAGCAAGGCCACACCACTGGTGTGTGGTAGGGCTCCGATAACATGCAGTGATACCCACTTCCCACTCACACTGTGGTGAAGAGGCCTCAGGGCATCAGAAGCCCCGGTAACTGCAGCTGTCGCTCAAGGGCGGCAGCCTCTGGTCAAGGTGGCCCAGACTGAGGGCTGCCCTTGGCAGCAAGTGTTTCCTGGGAGGGACTGTCCCCAGCCTTTCCCCTGCTCCCTCCACAAAGCCACACCAGAGGCCTCCTTGCTCTCTGGCTCAGCGTGCTGGGGAGGGGCTGTGTCTTCCCATCCCCATGGCAACCAACTACCAGGCTTGGTGTTGGTTTGGGTTTTCCTAATTGAGGTGTGGGTTCCTTCTGGTGTGGCTGAGGTTTCTCTGCTCTGGGAACCCGGCTGCGGTGTGACCATGAGGTGGGGCCCGGAGGTGCTGGGACCTGCCCACAGGCCGCAGACCCCACATGCCCCACATGCCCGTGCCACCTCCCACGCCTCCCACCACTTCAACGATGCACTTCCTTTGAAGAACATTCTGGAGGTTTCAGGTTCTTGAGGCTGACAGCTACAGCACCACGAAATGTTCTGGGGTCAGGATAACTGCGTATCTTCGCCTCCCCATGTCCTGTCCACAGGGTGGAGCCGGCCTCAAGGCCTGGGTGTGCTGATGCCCGCTCCCATCTGCCCGCCATGGTTTCTGCTTACCCTCCCCGCGGGACCCTGGAGCAGCAGAAGCCCCTGACTAGAGCTGTGTTCAGCTCCCAGGCCGGCTGACAGGACCCAGAAAGGCTCAGCCCTCCCCTCCTCTGCTCCCCTCTTGCTTCGCTGAGATTGGGCAGGGTGTCCCCTGGCCTGGTTGTGCCAACACCAGAGCATCAGCCTTTGGACGGGCCTGGGGCTGGCTCCAGTGTTCAGGGCCCATTCCAGGTGTCTGAGGTGGTAAGAAGGACCAGTGCCCACCACGTGGTGAAGGTGGTGGTGGGGTTAGGCTGTGGAGAGCACGTTTGGGTAGGAAGAGGCTCTGTGCCCCCCAGACTCCTCCTCATCCCTCTCTCCCCCACCCCTGGGGTCCTGTGCCCAGCTAAGAGGGCGCTGGACACACTCCAAGACACCAGGGCTACCTGCTGCTTCCTGCCCTGAGGACTCATGGACTCAGGCCACCCAGCATCAATGGCACGATCCCCGCCTCAGGAGATCGGGGCCAGAGGTGCCTTTGGTGGCCCCTCGTGTTGTGACGTTTTCTTCTAAACATCCAATCATTGGGCAGTTATGGAGGCGTCTCCCCCGGGGCCACCAGATCCCAACCTCCCACTTGAGCGCTTTAGGACAGTATAGTAACTGCAGAGCAGAGGGCAGGGGCTGGGGGAAAATTGAGGAGTCACCTTTTTAAAAAATATGTATTTTTATTGATTTCAGAGAGGAAGGCAGAGGGAGAGAGAGATAGAAACATCAATGATGAGAGAGATCATCGATCAGCTGCCTCCTGCACGCCCCACACTGGGGATTGAGCCCGCAACCCGGGCATGTGCCCTGACTCTGAATCGAACCTTGACCTCCTGGTTCATAGGCGACGCTCAACCACTGAGCCACACTGGTTGGGCGTCTGGGAAACTTCACAGAGGAGGGTACCTTGAGGCAGACACCCTACAAGTGCTGGGTATTTCCAGAAAGTGAGACCCACAAAAGTAGGGTGAGGCCCTTACTGTTTTTGCAAGCTCCATCCTCCCCACCCCGCACCTACCCAATCGTCTCTCTTGTTGTCTATCTTACCTGCCAGGATCTCCAAGAAAAATTCTTTTGAAATAAAGGGGTTCTGTTGCCCTGCCCTGCCTGGCACCACCTGCCTGATCCCAGATGAGAAACCAGGACAGAGGGGCGCTGCTTTCTCCTGCTCCCCAAGTGGCCTGTCTCCCTTTCACAGTGGTTCATTGGGTTGGACAAAGTCCCCTGCAGGCTGAGGTCACCTCGAGTACACTTAGGCTGTAATCACGTCCCTTTGAAAAGGCTCGAGTCACTGCATGACGCTGCTCCCGATCGGGCCCTATAATTGGGATCTTGCCTTGTTTGGGGCTGAATGAAAAGAGACTTTGAACCAGTGAGATGCCACATACCTCCCTCATCAGCTTCAGTGGGGGGCCCACTCTGGTCGTGACAGCAAGGTCAGCAGGAGGGAGGGCAGGAGTGGAGGCAGCAGACACAGGGGTCCCTCCCTCGTCAGAGAACCCGGCCTCCTCCGCTGTGCCATGGCCTCGGAGAACGCCCACGGCCTTCCCATGGTGTTGTTTTCTGGAAAACCAATGCTGTTGGCAGTGCTGTGGAAACTGAGTCTTGAAAGCTTACCTGGGCAGAAAGGAACGGAGCAGATTCTTTAGCTGCACAGACGTCAAAGGCTAAATTGTAACACTACCTTCCATTTGACCGGCCGAGAGCGGGTGAGTCATCGGCATCTCGTGGCTGGGAACACAGAGCATCCTTCCCACGTACGGTCACTAGGATACTTGAGAACCTCCCAGACCTTGATCACAGTGTGCTGAGAGCAGCTTCATGCTCCCACCCCCCCGCCCCCCACCACCTCCCCATATGTATAGTCTACAGACTACTACCCAGCAACAGAATTCGGATTTCTAACAAATTTGCTCCCACCCGTAAGCATAATGCTGACCTTTCCAAGCCTCCTGGCCCCTTGCGACCCATAGGCCATTCCGTGAGTTGACGGGAGAAAGGGGCCCTCCTTGGAATCCTGGGGCCGCCCTAGCCTGTGCCTCTCTCTGCTCTGTGTCGTTGTTCCTTTGACCAGCAGCGCCCTAAACTGTTGTGGAAGTGAGGGTGGCTGTTGCCATGCTGCCTCTAGTTACACCTGGCAAGCTTGGGGAGGCCCACTGCGAAGTTCCCTGACAGAGGGCAAGGCAAGCGCAGAGAGCAACTGCAGGGAGGGAAATAAAGCGTGAGGAGGTGACGGCCAGACAATGAGCTGACCTGTGGGTGATGGGCAGGCCTGGGAACCGGCCATCTGGCTGCAGGGGCCGGGCTGGGCCCTGAGCAGGTGGGAGGTTGCGATTGTAGCCCCTTGTAGACTTGACAGCCCTCCCAAGTGGGGAGGTGGGCCTGGGGCAGCTGGGGCCACAGGGTAGGCCTGCCTGGCCACCTCAGGATACTGAGAAACAAGTCCAACTGGAATAATAAACAGTATCAACACTTCAGTCATGAAATATGCAATTTAATAACCTACCAGCATACTTACAAGCCAAATATTTGTCTGGAAGTGGTGACCTCTTTGAGTCAGGTTTTGTTTGTTGTTAAGACGCAGAACCTGGCCCCAGCCTATCCGAGTTATGGAGGGGCTGGCTTTTACGCGACTTGTAGAGGAACTGGAGGTGGGTATGCGTGGGGAGGCCATTCAGGGCCCCTGTGGCCTTTTAGGGGACACCCTGCTGAGAGAGGTTGAGAACCACTGAAATAAAGCCTCTGGTGTCTGTCTTTCTTGCTAGATTGGGTGTCCTAAAAGGCGGGAGTTCCAAGTACGTGACACCCCATCCATCTTGCCTATCACCATGTCCCCAGCGCCTGCATAGCACTCAGCATTTAGTAGATGCGCAACACCTGGTGGTTGAATGAATTGATGAATCTGTGTTAATTTTCTTACGTTAATGGATAAGTTCATTGATAAAAAATGCACGCACACACGCACATGTGTATGTATAAAATAGACTGTAGACTGGCCACCTGAGAATTAACTGAGGAGCCTTTCAAGATGTCACGTTCCTGGGATCCAGTCACAGAAAGTTGGGGTACAGCCCGAAGGGGTACAGCCTAGGAGTCTATTGTCAAGAGTACTTCATTGGTTTCTCAAAAAACTAAATATAGGGGTACAGAATGAGTCACCCCAAAAGGTGCCTCTGTGGTATGTGATTGTTTTGAGCTAAAGGCAATTGAGATGGGGCTCATAAGAAACTGCTACTTCTCCCTTAAAGAATTTTAATTAAGGGCTTTGCCCATAATAAGGGTTATTACCACAAAAAACTTTATGATCTATCTGTAGGGAGGGCAAACTTACAATTATTGCACATCTGCTCTTCTTATCTTGCAATGATCTTCCTCCCCTATGAAGCCCCAACATGCCTTATCTCATCCTTAGTTAGTTCAGAATGTTGTATACACTTCATGTAACCTGTCTGTCTCTAAACCTCTCATGTATGTGAGATCTTTGACTCTCTTGTATATGTTGGGTTCCCATACATATGTATTTAATTAAATTTGGTTATTTTCTCTTGTTGCTCTGTCTCATGCAGATTTTCTTTAACTCTAATATTAGAATTAAAGAAAAACAAATGAACCTTGAATGGTAGAGGAAAATTTCTTCCTCTCCCACACCAGCAATTCCGCTCATAGGTATATACCCAAAAGAATTGAAAGCAGGGACTTACATCCATAGCAACACTATTCTCAATAGCCAAGAGGTAGAAGCAACCCAAGTGTCCATCAATGGATGAATGGATAAACAAAATATGTGTCTACACACAACTGAAGATTATTGAGCTTTAAAAATGGAATGAACTCTGACACGCTACAACATAGATAAATCTTGAGGACATTATGTTAAGTGGAATAAACCAGTCATAGAAGGACACATATTGTATGATTTCATTTATATGTGGTCCTTAGAGTAATCAAATTCGTAGAGGTAGAAAATAGAATGGTGGTTGCCAGGGGCTGGGGGTGGAGGGAATAGTGAGTTGCTTGATGGGTATAGAGTTCAGTTTACCTAAAAATGGTTAAGAGTATCAATTTTATGTGGTGTATATTTTACCACACACACAAAAAGCGCTTCATCCCAGGTCTGGGAATGACGAGGGTGGGAATGGGCGAGTGGAAGGGATATGGATTGATGATGCTGATGGCCCTTTGAGGCTATGCAGCCTGTGAGTGGCTGAGATGGCAGCATTGGCTTTGCAGCCTTCTCCGGGGGGGCTGCACATCCTGACCTCTGTCCCTCAGGAGGCCGGGCAGGCTCCTGAGTGGAGGCCACATGACCTGTCCACAGGGGCAGCTGCTGCCCACCTCCAGCTGATTGGTTATGGGAGTGAAGTCCGAAATGGATTTGTATGCAAAATCTCCTAATGTTTAGATCTTGACTGTTGGTTCAGTGAACAGGCAAACAACACACATGTGGGTCAAACAGAACAAGTCTGCAGCCTTGGGTCTGGGGTGGCGTCTATTTTTTGGAGTTCATAGCCTCGGGCCACAGCGAGAGAGATCCCATTCCAGGTCCTCTTACCGGTGCGGTGTCACTTCTGACGTCTGACACCAGATTTCTCTTTGATTCCTGAGAATTACTCTTGCTTTCAGTGCACCTGGAAGGAGGGTGTCTAAAGGGCAAGAGTGAGTGCCTGGGTCTGGATTCTGCTCAGGCTGGGGTCTTGGCTCCGCCATTTGTGAGTTGTGAGGTTGTAGGCTACTCGCTTCTTTTCTGCCCCCCTCCCCCTCCCCACTTGTTTCCTTATCTGCCCCATGGGAATAGTAATAGTTTCACCTCATAGAGTTAGAATGAAGACTCCAGGAGGGTACAGGTGCAGGGCCTGACCCAGGTCAGGGTCGGGGGGAGGGCTCTGCAGTGTGTGCATGCGTGTGCGCGTGCATGACCTGGCTGAGCAAAGAGCCGGTATGGCATCGGACGGGCCATCAGCTGGTGAGTTACGCAACCTCAGACATCTGTTTCCTCATCTGTGATGTTGGCCCAGTGATTTTTTCCCAAATAATCATTTTAATGAGACTTAAACAAGATAATGTTTAATGTGCCTGGCCACAGCACATGCCCAATACACATTTGTTCTGTCTTTTGGAGTCTGAAGGCTTTGTCTTTTACGCAGACTTGAGACAAGGGGGCTGGGGCTGGTTGGCCAAGTTGAAGACCAGAAGAACAGATTGCAGAGAAAGGGACCGGGGCCCTGTCCTTCACCTGTCAGTTCCCTCTCCTACTTCCTGGCCCATAGAATGCAGGTCCTGGTCCCGTCCCCAGAAGCTGACCCACTGGCTGATGGGAGACATGCCTCAGCTTCCCAGGGCAACATGGATGCGTTAGGAATCCCATTCATTGAGACCAGCTCTGTGCCAGCCTGGAAGGCACACGGGGTGGGGGTGGGCCCAGAGCCAAGCTCCACTGGTGTCCTTGGGTTTGCTGGTTGGAGAGAGGGATCCTCGCCCTGCCCAGAGCCATTCTGGAGGTTAGAGACTATACACTCACCCAGAGGTGGGAGCGGGCCCAGGGTGCCAAGATCCTGCCCAAGGACCCTGCGTCTCTCTAACCGGGCCCCAAACTCCACAGGTGCTTGGCGTGTTGATCACATGAAAGAGGGTGAAAGACCCTTAATATTCTGAGACACTGAAGGGCCTAAAGGCCTATGTGACCTGTGGCGAGTCAGTGACAGATGATACGTAAGGCCACTCAGAGCATGGGGGCAGGTGACAGCATCTCAGTCCTTGGGGGTTGGCCATAGGATGCAGAGTGCCTCCAGGTCCAAGGCTCAAACGCTGGTGGGTTCAGGGACACCTGGGCCAGAGCCAGCGCCCCGTCGCTGCTTGCATACCTGAGTGCTCTGACATCTGTCCACCATCGCCCAGATAAGGAGTGGTGGGGATGATGGGAACACGCTATGTGTGCAGCTTACTCAGTTCCACATGGTCGCTGCATATTCACATTATGTGTGCATTTTCATGACATGTATCTTCATTGTGTGTTCATTGCATGTTCATTATGTGCCTATTATTATGTTCATGATGGATGTGCTTATTGTGTGCATGTCCCTAGCGTGTGCATGTTCATCACGTGTGCACACTGCAGAGGACATGAGGTGTGCTAGGGCCCTTCAGGATTCCTTTCAGCCTTGAGGAATGTCCTCTGAGACCCCAGGGTTTGTGAGGATAAAGAAGGGGGTACCCAAGACAAGTGGAAATTAAAGTTCTTGTCCCCAACCTCTGACCTCCATATGGGGAAGGTGGATCTCCACACGAAATGAGGACAAAATGAGGCAGTGAGGGGATCCTTTCCACAAGGATTTCCCGAGCCTAAAGGGAAGGTTATGGTCTAGTCTGGGCCAGATGCCAGGCGCCCAGCAGGGTGGACAGCAGTGGCAGATGCTGAGGAAGATCAGGGTGCCTGGTGGAGGCACCTGCATGGAAGACTGGAGGGGCTCCCTTGCTGCTGCTGGTCAGGGGAGCTCAGGCCTGAGCTCACTGGGAGAACACAGAGGATTGAGACCAGTGGGCCAGCGGGGGATGGAGTGCTTGGGGTGTGTCACCGACTAGACCTCGAGCTCCCTCCCCACAGCTGTCTGCTAGTCGGGTGTTGGGGATAGGCTCATTGGGATGGGACACAGGCTTTGGAGCCTTGGACAAGACCAACATCAACTGACATCTGTCCTCCATCTCTGCAGGGGGCGGAGGAAAGCGCAAAGGGAAAAGCAAGAAGTGGAAGGAAATCCTGAAGTTCCCTCACATTAGCCAGTGTGAAGACCTCCGGAGGACCATAGGTGAGCGTCTGGCCTCGAGGGAGCTTGGGAGGGGCTGGGGGGCGCAAGGGGCTGTTAACCCCCGCACAGCGAGTCCAGTACAAATCAACCAACACCATGATTCCAAGCAGGGCTCCAGCTGGCGTCCTTGCTACTTGATGTAAAGATGCAACAACGTTTATTGAGTATTTGGTGTGTGCTGGGCAGAATTATCTCTGTTACCCTTTGAGGCAGGTGCTGTTATTTTACTGCCCCTTTCAGATGGGAACACCAAGGCGCAGAGGGTTCTGTAACTGGATGGAAGTGACACAGCCTGTGGGAGAGTGGCGGAGGGGACCAGGCCCAGCATTGAGCCCCGACTTGTAACTTGCCCCTTCCTTTGGAGCCCGTGGGTCCTGCCCTTGGGAAACAGCCCCAGGCTTTTGGGAGCCAAGGGTGAGGTGAGCATCTGTGCTCCCCTCTCCTCTTGCAGGAGATGTCAGTGCTCACCGAGGGGCCACCCTGCTCAGTGGCACAGCTTCCACCTGGCCAGGTACCTCCAACAGCCACAAATGTCCCGCCCCTTCTAGTCGACCTGGCCCTGCCCTCATCACTTCCACTTTGGGGGACTCCTGGGAGCATAGGATTCACCTCCGCTTTTCTTTGCCCATGGACCCCACCCCAGGGCTCCTTCCAGGTCCATGAACGCCCTCTTGGCAGGGCCCACTCCCCTGGGAAGGTGTGAGACACGTGTGTGCTGGCGTGGGGACGTGAATTCTCTATTCTCCTAGAGGACGTTGAAAAGACTCTGTGTGCGAGTGCAGTGTGAGGAGAGCGGGGAAGCATGGGAAGGCCATGGCCCCAGCCCCAGCGCGGGGCCTTCGCCTGTTTACAGTCCATCGCCCTGGTGTTTGCCCCGTCTCTGCTGGGGTCCTCCTGGAAGGCTCTCTTCAATAAAAACCTCATTGCTCCTCTAGACCAAGACACAAACCAAACAGCAGCAAAAGCCGCATTTATCTTCCTTGTGGAGTCATGAGCTCGCTTTCTGAAGCTCTTTGGGAGGATGTCCCAGGACAGGCTCGGGCCGATGTGAAAGGGCATCTTGGGCCCAGAGGACAGCGTGCGGTGGTGCGGTGGGAAGGCTCTTGATCAGAGGGAAGGGCAGAGCCCATGGGGACCCAGGGACCTGGGACGCTGCCCCCTATGGATTGCCCAGAACAGTGGCCCAGGAGGCCATGACCCCCTTGCCCCTGCACTGCCCTGCGCAGCCACAGGCCACTCCTCCCAGCAACCAGGGTGATCTGGCAAATGAAAACTGAATCCCCTGCTGAAACCTCTGTAGAGTTCTCCATCCCACCCGGAATAAAACCCAAACCCCCGACTGTGGCTTAGAAGCACTCTGGCCAATGGGTGAAGCCTAGAGACCCCTTCTCAGAGTAATGCTCTGATGTGTATAAAATAAAATGCAAGAGGTTATTAGATATAGTTATTAGATATTTTTAAATATTTTTTTATTGATTTCAGAGAGGAAGGGAGAGGGAGAGAGAGAGAGAAACATCAATGATGAGAATCATTGATCAGCTGCCTCCCGCACGCCCCCTCCTGGGGGTCGAGCCTGCAACCCGGGCATGTGCCCTGACTGGGAATTGAACCGTGACCTCCTGGTTCATATGTTGACGATCAACCACTGAACCACACAGGCTGGGCAGTTGCTAGATACCTTTAAACTTTATGATATTGAAGTATATGTGCTTCTTTGTTAATACTTTAAATAATAAGGTCTACTAGCTACTGTGATGTTGAATTTGTGATGAGCGTGATACTTCCAGATACCTGTAACAACGGCGATAGGAACGGATCTGTGATTTCTGTTGCTGACGAGTCCCTGGCACTGCTAACATGATGGTGGGTTGTCGACATTGGTGACCGAAGGAAGTGCTCATTTTTAGTTAGACTTGGTGACGAGAAAGATGACCTGTTTCTCCATCCAAGTCCCTGGGTCCCCTAAGTCCTGTCCATGGCCCCCTTGGCAATGCCCTTTCTCCCCTGGCCCTCACCTACGTCTTGGATCGATGACTCCTTCCTCCCCACTCGCTAGCTGCACGGGTCGCCTTTTCGTCCTTCGGTTCTTCGAATACCCCAAGCTTGTCCCCAGCCTGCAGCCCTTGGAACTGCTGTGCCCGCCGTCTGGAATGCTCTTCCCACAAATTCTCCAGGGGCTTTTAGGGCTCAGCTCAGATATCACCTTCCCAGCCAGCCGCTAGAAAGGAGGCAGACTCTCCTGCAGTCGCTGCCTTTCACACGGTGCTGTTTATTAATGTGCTCTGCCCGTACCTCCATCTGAAGTCACCTTTCCTCGAGTCGTTGACCTGTGTATGTTCTGTCTCCCTGGACTGGATGTCCCATGCCAAGAATGACTGTGTCTTGTCTAGAACAGTGCCTGGCACATAATAGAAGTTCATTAAATATTGAGTGCATGAAGGAATCAATGAGATAAAATATTGGAAATAAGGTTTTTAAAACAAAATTGTGACATGTGCTTGCTATACCTAAATTTAATTTTAGCTAGTGGTTTAAACCTGAAGTCATAAAAGTTTAGACGTAGGAGGAACCTTAGAAAGCATGTACTTGAATACCCTTCCCCGCCTCGCCCCCCCAATTCTTACCTGATAGATGAGCAGACTTCGCACAATCACAAGGCTGGGCCACAATCTCTCATCCACTAAGTGGGGAAGGCACCGTGGCTCCTGGCCCAGGCCCGTTCCCCTAAGGCTGCAGTTTGATGAATTCTCACGGTGATGTTAGGTTTCCCCAGAATCCTCCACTCAAGGGACTGGAGAGCATCCTGTCAACCCGTTTCAGACCTGAGTAAAGAGGCTCCAAGAGGCCCTTGGTCCCGAGTTGCAGCTTTCACTCCCCAGCATCACACTGACTCCTTTTGGGCACCAGCTCCCACCAGCAATCAAAGCAGAGACTTATTAGGCACTCAAAGGGACAGACGTGTCTGTTTCTCTGTTTACTTCATCTTGTAAAAGTGGGTTGAAGGTGCATTTGTTTATTCAACACGTGTTTACTGAGCAATTATTATGTGCCCCTGGAGCTCATGCGTGGCTTTTCCCAGGAGACAGAGAGAAATAAAGCAGAGATAACAAGCTGAGAAAGTTCTGTGATGGAGAAACAGGTTGCTGAGCTGGGGCAAAGTATCAGGGGTCTGCACCTATCAGGAACCTGACCATCCCTGGAGGAGGTGGCATCACACTGAGCTTCCCAGGGCATCCCTTTGTGTGAGCTCCCTGCGGGCATGGACCACGTCCTGTCCATCCTGGAGTCTCCGTTGCTGGCGCAGTGAGTGGATGGGTTGATAAAGCAGCGATGAGTATTAAGATAGAAATTCCTTGCCACACGAGTGTGAGCCCCAGATGTGAGTAACTGATCTTAAACAGCCCTGGCGGAGGACAGATGGGCCATGAGAGGAGGAAAGAGCTCTTGATGAAACATCCAATAATGACATTATTAATCAGCTAATTGTTCTCATAAGATAATGAGAGGGCCCAAATCAAAGGAGTTCTCAGAATGTCCAAAACTTGGAAGGCGGAGAGTGTCATTGTGAAGATAAAAGATTGTTGAGGTCTGCAAATATTTCTCAGTGACGCAGAAAGTTCTGCTGGGGAAAAGTGTGGCATTTTTATTTATTTAGCTCAGGCTCATTGCGTACTTTATTCTTTCATTAAAAAAAAAAAAAAAAAACGCATGAGGGGGCTTGAGTGAAAGAGTTGATTATTCTGCTGTTTGGCAATATTTCTGTAGGAACTGTCCAAAAGCTATATAATAAATCAAGGCCCCCTCCGCGCACCCCCTGGCGAGACTGACGTTTACGAGGAGGCTGTTCACAGAAATTAGCTGCTGTGGTGCCCTGTGCCCCCACGGACCCACGGGACCGGGGAGATTTCATTTGCCTGGTGGCAGAGCCTCTGACCAAAGCCTTAACCCTTTGCAGGAGCAGAAGCTCTGAGCTGTGGGGGAGTTTCCTAGAAGACAGTGTAACCTTAGCATTAAAGAAAAACACCATAATAAAGTGAAGACTGCCTTGAACTGGCCTCGGACTTGATAATTCACTCCCTCAGCTTCGCGTGTGTTCCTTAACACGTTAAGCGCCCAGTCGCCGGTGACTGACACTATACTTTCCGTCCAGAAGACAAAACAGGCTGGGCGCTTAGCGTGTTAAACAAGAAACCGGCCTACAGATATCTGTCAAGCCCCTACTGTGTGCTAGGCATGGGTGCAGGCGCAGAGCTGGGCTACAGGCCGCAGAAGCGGAGCAGTCTCGTGGACGGACTTGGTCACTGGCCCTAAGGTCCGATGGTGGCTCCGCTGCTCCCAGCCGAGTGATGTTGGGCAAGTGGTTTAATTTCTCCAGGTTTTGGTTTCTCTGTCTATAAAATGGGGACACTAATACCAAGCTGGTAGAGCCGGTGAGAGGGCTGGCAGAGTGCCTCACATATGCCATCACGTCGTGGTCATCATATTGTCATCATCAACGTGGTTCTAGTGGCCTGAGGGCAGAGGTTGAAGGCCCTTTCGGAGGGCTTTAGAGTTTTCTCAAGAAGCTGAATTGGCCCTAGTCAGTTTGGCTCAGTGGATAGAGTGTCGGCCTGAAGACTGGAAGGTCCCAGGTTTGATTCCAGTCAAGGACACATGCCCGGGTTGCGGGTTCAATCCCCAGTGGGTGGCATGCAGGAGGCAGCCGATCAATGATTCTCTCCCATCATTGATGTTTCTATCTCTCCCTCCCACTCAGAAATCAATTAAAAATATATTTTATTTTTTTTAAAAAGAAGCTGAATTGACTATAGGAATGAATGAAGCTAGCTATTTCTATGCTGACACCACATGGGTCCAGTGTCCCAGCAACCCTTGCCTTGGGGGCATTGGAATCCAACCTTTCTTAAGTCCCTGCCTCCAGCCTCTTCTTCCTGGACGCCCACCCGGATAGATTCCTTCTGGCTCCACAGCATGCCCGGGGAAGCGGAGTGCCACACTCTGCCCAGACCCCTGGCCTGGTGGGTGGGTTTCTTTGTGAGGACATGTGGTTGTTTTGGAAGGTTACACCCCTAACAGGGAAGGCATGGAGGTTTGCTTTATCTGTAAGGTGGTGTTTAAAGGGACAATGAATTGGCATCTTATTTGTGCAATTGAAAGCTGAATGAATAAAGACCGGATCTGCTCTCTGATGCCACGGTGGGGCAATAGGGACAGTGACGCCATGTCCCTCTTCCCTTGACATTAGGTCCCCTGATGAGTCTGTGGACTCCAGAGGATGGTAGGAGCCTCACCACTATTGCAGACCCTGAAGGACAGAGGAGTCCCTGCCCGTTTCTTCTGGGATGCTGGCTGGCAGGGATCACCCCATAGCCTGCAGCAAGTGGGATCTCAGGGCCTCTGTCCTGCGAGCGTTTGGAGGGAAGCCCAAGCCTGGATTAGCTCAGTCTGACCTGGGACCCCATCTCTGGGGTGTCCAGCCTCCTTGTAGGCTGCTCAACTCTGCTGTCTGATCAGCAGTGGCCCCTTACTGCAGCCCACGTGGTCCCTGCCTGCACAGCGTCAGTGCTCACTGAGTGGAATGGGTGGCTTGGGTCCTCTCCCAGAGATGCAGCAGGGGTGGGCTATGCCTCAAACACCTTCCCTTTCTGCTCACTCCTGCTCAAGGGCTACTGGCCCCTGGGGTTGCCAGGCCCTCGGCAGGGTCTGGAAAGGATTCTGGGCTCCTGGGACAGGTCCTGCCCCACCCAGGGGCCTGAATGACCCAGTTCCCTTCAGGCTGCCAGGTTAGCACTCGAGCTCTTGATTTCATTGTCAGGGAGACGTCATTCTCGTCCTTGGGGTGATAAGGGCGTGTCACGTCTGTCGTTCAGCCACTTACCGTTCCCCGATAAGGCACAGCATCTGCTCGTCCTTGGAGGGCAAGATAAATTTAGATGTGGCGGATTTAGAACATCAGGTGACCTGTTCGCAGCTGTAGCTCTCAGGAGAGGGAGCAGCCCGGCTTGTCTGCCCGCTGTTTTCCAGACGTTAGTCTCACCACCCCACAAAGATCAGTAGCCACCGGAGGTCAAGGGGCCGGGCGCTCAGTGCTGGCACGAGCTTGAGCTCCTGGGAGATGCTCAGCAATCCTGGTCAGTGGGTTTCACTTTTGAAGATGCTCAGGATGGCACACCGAGAGGGATTTTCCAGACGACCTGGCGCTGTGACTTTCAGAGGCTGCTCTGTAAGGATGGGATGTGACCCAGAGAAAGCTTCTACCTCCTCAGGGTTTCTTTTTACCTTTTTTGTTTGGGCCTCTGTGTAAGGTTTTATTCCAGGTTAAAACCAAGTTTGAAACCCACTGCTCTAGGCCAGGTCTCCCATTTTCCAGATCGGTAAATTGAGTCCCAGAAAGATAAGTGGCTTGCTGAGGTCTCCCCATGACCTGACCCCAGGCAGGCTTTCCCCACTGTCTCAGTTTGTCATAGCAAGTGCCCACCGTCTGGGGCCTTAAACACCAGAAATGTATTACCTCCCAGCTCTGGAGACTGGTTCCTTCTGAGGACCGGGAGGAACAATCTATTCCAGGCCTCCCCCCTAGCTGCCGGCGTGCTGGAATCTGTGGCGTTCCTGTGCTTATAGAAGTGCCATCCGTCTCTGCCTTTATTTTCATATGTTCTCCCTGTACGTCTGTGTGTGAATGTCTATGTCCAAAAATTTCCCCTTTATAAGGACACCAGTTATTTTGGGTTAGAGCCCACCCTAATGACCTCATGTTAACTGGATTACCTCTGTAAAGACCCTGTTTCCAAATAGGGTCATATTCTAGAGTGCTAGGGTCAAGACTCCAATATATTTTTTATGTGGGGACACGATTCAACCCCCGATACCCACCTTCTCACATGGTCTGTGGAGGCCAAGTTCCAGGAGCCAGGGCATCCTGACTCCCACCAGGTCTGAGGGCAGACCCTTCCCTCCCTCCAGAGCCTGGCTTGGGGTTAACCCTGGCAGGCCCCGGCTCACCGCGTGCCCACAGGCCATGGGAACATCTATGGAGGATTAACGACTTCCCAGACCATGTGGCCTGGTGCTTTCTCATCCCTTCTTTTTGTCGCTGTCGTTATTGTTCCAGTCATGGTAATTGGTAAATTATTTTGCTAAAACACATACAGAAAATTTTAAGGGAAGGCCACCCATAATGTCACCACTCGGCTCTAGCCATCAGTAACACTTTCTGTATTCCTTCTAGCTCTCCCCTGTGCATATACCCACAGTTGTATTTCTTCCTTTTTTCTTAGTATAATTTCAAAAATATTTTCCCACGTCATTAAAATTCTCTGTAAATGGGATTTATGTCTTTCCATTTGAGACATATTTATTGAGTGTCAGGCACGGAGGCTACATCAGTGACCAAAACTCAAAATTCCTCTTCTCACGGCTGCCCTCTCCAGGGGAGTGGTTACTCCGTGCGTGGACAGCAGGGAACTAGCCCATTGTCCCCCCCTTTAAACCCCCCCGAGTAGCAGCCAGGCCCCAGCTTCCCCCGCGTGTGGCTTTTTTATTTTCTGTGGGTGATTCTTCCTTTAAGCTATCTTGCATATAAGTCCTCGCCCTGGAGCCCAGCATAAGCCTGAACTGTAAGGGCTTCATAGCTAGTACATGCATATATTGTGCCCTTCGGTGTGGTGTGTCCTCTAGCGTTTGCCATTACAGTGAGCGTTCAGACGAACATCTTGGTCGTTCACTGTGACGTGCCCATCTCTGGCTCAGAGGGCGAGAAGGCCAGACGCACTGAGCTGAACCCGAACCGCGGGTGCAGAGGCCTCTGCCTCCTTCGCTTCCCCTGGAATGTTCCGTCTCCAGCTCAGCCTCTGCAGACGCCATTCACCTGAAATATGCTGCCGATGGACAGAGCGAGCGAGGTTTGGTGAGCACCGCGGGCCCCGCGTGCCAGCCCCAATCCGCCGCGGTCCCCGGCATGAGAAGGGCTTTTCTGTTTTGGTTAAGGCCTGTCGCCGAAAAGAGGGGAAAAACAAGCTGGTTTATGCAGCAACGGGGACCTCAAAGCAGCCCAAGAGGCCAGCCGGCCCTCGGCAGCCTGAGCATGACAGCGTCTGCCCCATAAAGAGGCGCTAGGACAACACTTTTAATGGGCTCTGCCCAGGCTCTATTTACGGAATTTATTTCCCGGGCTCCGTCTGCGCAGCGACACCTTGGCAGCATCGCCCGGCGGCTGCCTCGGTGGATTAAATGCTCCTTGTTCCGAGTACCCAGAGCTAGCACCCAAGAGAGGGTGAGAAGAAAAAAGGTGGGTGGAAGGAGAGTTGGGGCCAATATAAACTTTGAAATAAAATAAAATAAAATAAAATAACCAACCAAAGAACAACAAAAATGTATCCCCTCAAGAGCTCCTGTGGCCTCTTAGCCGCGTCCCTTCCCAGCCGCTGGCGGAAAGGAAAACGCAAAGTCCAGGAACACGCTGAGTGCGGCCTCTCCCCCCGCCCCCTCCCCCCCCCCCCCCCCCCCCCCGGTTTTGCGCTTGTGCTATCCTGGCGTCATCTTGAGCAATTATTTTTGAAATGATCTTTTAGCTCTTTTTCTCTGTGAAAACGGTATACATCCACTGATGAGATCTCCCAAATATAATCTAAAAAGAGGAAAATTAAAAATTGCCGATGTGCCCTGGCCAGTGTGGCTCCATTGGTTGGGCATTGTTCCATGCACCGAAAGGTTGCCAGTTCAGTGTCCGGTCAGGGCACATGCCTGGGTTGGGGGCTCGATCCCTGGTAGGCAGCGTGCAGGAGGCAGCCGATCGATGTTTCTCTCTCCCTGTCCTTCTCCCTTCCTTTCTCTCTAAAAATCAATCATAATATTTTTAGAAAATTGCCAGTGAGGTAACCACAGTTAACATTTTGGTTTCTGGCTCTTTCATAGTTTGTTCTGCTTCTGTGGAGAAAATCGCACCCCCCTGTCATCTGTTTCCTTGCCCAGGAGTCAGACAACACTTTAAATTGAAATATGTGGTTGTAGAATCCCCGCTGGGCTGGGAGGCAGAGGCCCCTGGTTCTCGTGCTACCTCCTTGATTCAGTGTCTTTGGGAAAGTCACGTAGCTTTGATTTGCTCATCTTTAAAATGTGGACCCAGGCGATGATCAAGTGGCCAAAGGAGTTACTGGTGCAGAGTGATTTGTGACGCTCAAATTGTGTCCATTTTCAATGTGTTTTGGGACCTTTGGGTGGGACAGGTGGCTGAAGTCGTTTTCCTGTCTTCCTGGTGAACATGACCCTTTTTTCTCAAGCCGCCCTGTGCCTGATCTTAGTGAAAATCACCACCTCCCTCCAGCTGCCCAGAGGCCTAGAGCTTCCCTTTCCCGCTGCCCTGCCACCCCTGCCCCTGCCCGGTACACATGGCCAGTCTCTCTCCAAATCCAGGCAACTCTGCCTCCACAGTATGTCTTGGGCCGGCCCCTCTCTCCCCATCCCTACTGTTTCACTCCTGGCACCTTCCTCTCCTGCTGAACTGCTCTGTCGCTTCGTACTCCCGCTGGGCTCACTCCTTTCCAACCAAGCTCCATGCAGCAGCCAGGAGGCTCTTTCTAAAAAACCGATCCGATCACACCACCACCTACTTCTGTCGCTTCCCGCTCTGGTCAGGGTGGAGCCACAGGTCTTCCTAAAGCTGGCCAGGCCTGCCTTAACGCACCCTTGCTTACTGCTCCAGCTTCACCCCCTCCCACCATCCCTTACTCAGCCTTTCCTTCACGGTCCCTCCGTCATCAGGCGTGGGTGTCATCAACCCAGGAGTGCCCAGCAGCTGTAAACCCTGTGCTATGCCTCAGGCAGGTCATCTGGGACCAGACTCTTGAGGGGCTAACCCAGCTCAGTCACGTTGAGATGGAGACAGTGAAGAGCATGAGCTCGGGTGTCCGAGGGACCTGAGTGTGAGCCAGGCTCTATTCCTTCCTATGACTTGGACAAGTGGTCTAACGTCTCTAGTCCTCAGTCTCCCTGTCTGCAAAATGGGACTAGGAGCGTTGCAGGGGCTAACTGCAGACGTGCATGGGCAGCTCTGGCTCTGCATGGGGCTGGCACCCAGGGAGTGCCCACAGGCAGCAGCTGCTTCACCTCGTCTTCCTCTTCATCGTCATTGTCACTCATTATCATCACTGTCGTCCAATTCCCATTTAGTTCAGAGCCTTGTTTCCCGATTTCCCTCCACCCCTGAGGCGGTTGCCAAATCCTGCTGGTTTTAAGTGTATCTGTTCATTCATTCGTTCATTCATCTGTTAAGCCCTCACTCTGTGCCAGGGACCCGGGGAGCTGCCAGGTGGTGGGGAGCTGCTTTCACAAGTGGCTCTTGGCAGCATGGGCTGGGCCACATTTATTGCCTCCATGTAACCTGAACATAACCCTCTTCCCTTAGCCCCACTCCCATCCCTCAAATGGCTATTTACTCTCAGCCGACGTAGAGGTTCTAGATGGTATACCCCACCCCTTCCTTAAAGGCCATCCCATCCCTCCATTCCTCCTCCAGGCAAGAGGGGCCTCTCAGACATATGGGATGATGGGCAGTCTCCTCCACGAATCCCTGTTCACCTTTCACTCTGGGCTGGGCAAGGCCTGCCGAGGGTCCCAGAGGAGAGGTGAGGCCAGCTCCATCCCTTACGGACCTGGCCTAGTTGGGAAGAAAGCGCAGAAAGGGCAGAAAGCGCAGAAAGGGCAGAAAGCGCATACGGGGTGCTGGGAAACAGCCATGTGAGCGTGGGCAGTTGTCAAATGTCTGTCCTAAGTACCAACTGCCCAGAGGTTGGACAGGGAAGGGAGACAAGGACATCTCTATGGGAAAGGAAGCTTCCAGTCGACAAGTGGGAGAAAGGGGAGACGTTGGGGGTCAACAGGTTCAGCAGCATCAGCATCACCCAACCAGCAAGCATTTCAGCTTGGCCAGGCATCAGGCTACTTGCTTTGTAGACAAGCTCAGTGAATGGTTACCCACCCCTCTGGGCCAGGTGCATTTTCCAACCCCTGTTTTTATGGACGAAGACACAGAGATTCAGAGAGATTAGTACATTGCTCAGTTACAAAGCTCTGGAAGAAGCAGAAACCTGGGCCTGAGTCAAGGCCAGGCTGGCTGTGGATTTCCACCACGTTGGCCACACTCTCTCCTCGGAGGTGATGTGTGCACCGCTTTGGTGGGCTGGGTGAGGAAAAGTCACGAGGGAGAAGGTCCAGGAGAGGCTGGGTCAGGCCAGAGACTCCATCCTGAAAGGTTGGGTGTTCGTTCTGCAGGTAGTAGGGAGCCAGTGAATGTTCATCTCTGACAGCCCTTGCAGCCATCCTCAGGGTGAGAGCAGAGAGCAAAAGAGGGGCGGTGGACAGAGTAGGCTGGGCTTCTGGGGCAATAAGAGAGTCCTCCCCTTCCTTACCCCCTCGATGCCAGGGAGACATGAGACAGTGCCTTTCCGGTGCCCACCCAGGTCCACCCACCTCCAATGTCCCATTCCGATGACAGCACACTGCGACTCAGGAGGCAGCAGCTGGGCTTCTGTCACCCGCAGCGCCAGGCTGGGAGCAGGTTTCTCTTTGTGACGCCGGGTCACGGGGTGCCTTTCCTATCACCTGTGAGGTCTCTGAGCCAGCAGCTGTTCCCGCTGCCCACCTGTCTCTCCTCCCTCTTCTGGGGGCGGTTTCTCACTCCCCTGCTGTCTGTTCTCTCGCCCTCCTCCTCCTGCAGGGCCTTTCGGAAGGTAGCAGATGGGCATGGATGTCACACTGTCCATCTCTTTGCCCCTGCTGTGCCCGGGCCCAGCCTAGAGATCATCTTGGTCACGTTCCAGGAGGGGGCTGACTGGGGGTCAGAATGTGGGTCTGGGGTGCAAAGGGAGCTCTCCACCCTGACAGTCCCCTGGCCAGCCAGCCACGAGACTCATTCTCTTGGGCTTTTGCCCACCCCCCCCACCCCCCGCCCGGCCTCATTTGACTTTAACATGAAGGAATAGTTCTGCACTCCGCTTGCCTGATGTTGTGTTAACTTCCCCCACCCCCAGCCTGCACGCCTCCCCATTCCTGCTTCCGTCAGTGGCTTTCCCAGCCTCACCGGCACAAACTCGGATTCCTGTCCCCACTTGGTTGGACCTGCCCCCTCTTCTCCCCCCTTTGCCTTAACACTTCTCACACTGCTTGGACTAGTGCAGTAGCCCCTTCACGGTCCTATTTCTGGCTGGTTTCTCCTTCCTTCACGCCCATGCAATCAGACCTTCTTGTTTGCTGTTCTTAGCACTCAGAAGCTTATTGACTTTTCTAAAGACATCCACGTTGAGGCTCCCAGCAGACATGGATGGCCTAGCCACTGCCCCGGGACAAAGTCCAAACCACACAGCCCGAAGGCAGGGCCTCTTCCCTGGCCTGTCCTCCGAACCTGGCCTCCTAAAGCCACCCAGAGGGGTCCTCTCACCGTAACCCCAGCCCTCGTCACGCCCTGCCGTAAACCGCCCCCAACGCGGTGTTCACAGCATGGCCTTTCAGGCCACACGGTCGAATCCTGCTCTTCTGTTTAGGAGCGGTGTGACTTGGAGCCGTTTGCTTAACTTCTCAGAGCTGCAGAGACAGAACAAAATCTATAGTGATGCCGACAGATACTGACCGAGGTTATTGTGTGCCAGACACTGCGCTCAGCACTTCGCATTACCTCCTCACCCCGCTCCATAACCCTGAGAGGAGGCGCTCTTCCGGGCTCATTGGAAAGTAAGGAGACTGGAGTGACGCCCCTTCCCAAGGTCACACACCACCAAGAGGCAGAGCCAGACTCAGCCTGTCTGGACTCCAGTCCTCGTTCACAGATACGGGGACCACACCATGCACTTTTCAGGGTTGCTAAGGGGGTTTACATGTGGAAGTCCCCGCCCGGGGCTGGGCACCCAGGGGAGCTCAGGAACCAGGTTGTCTCCCTGCTTCTAGGCCTTTGCTTGGCCGCATCCTCTGTCTTCTGCTCCACCCGGCCATGTCCTACCTCCGGTGTCAGTGGACCCCTGCCCCCCAAATCCACCCACCCACTCACGGGAAACACAGCTTGGCTTCAGGTGTCCGACTTTTCCTGGGAGTGTGTGATGTCCTGGCCACCTCTGTATGCCAGCCCCTCCCCCAGTGCCTGGGCCTCTGTGGGAGCTGGGAAGGTGTCCACAGAGCCAGAATCACCTAGGGAGGGAAGGGAGGAGTGAATGGCGAGAGGGCACGATGTGGGGGGACCCGAGAGGGGTCCTCGGGAGCGTCCTGTGCAGCCACAGCAGCTCACGGCCCAGCCTGGCAGCCTCAGCCTCACACCTCCACAGTCTGCAGGGTTTTGGCATTTATTTCAGTTATTTCCTGACCGTGACCTCCTGGGTCAGATTTATCATTTCCTGGACAGGAAGGAAAGGGCCCCACGGGGCTGGGGTTACAGAGGGTGAGCGCGCCCCTGCCGGAGCTGGCTTCCACTCGTGGGCTGCTGCCGGCCAGCCTCGGCCTGTCTGCGGACCCCGACAGCTCCTGGCAGGCCTGCGGTCCCTCGGGACACGTGGGCTGGAGCAGCACAGCCGAGGCGCCTCCTCGGGCTCACAAGCCACCTGGCTGACCCTTCGCGTGCCTTCAGAGGGAGCTGGCTGGCTCTTGGGCCCTGCTGGGGAGACCTCAGGGATGGGGGTCCTCCCTGCTCACGGGACCCCCAGGCGCTGGCTGAGGCACTGAGGAAACCAGTTCACCAGAAAGCTCACTAGAATGAGCCTATGGGTCGTTCTTGTTATTCGCTCCCAGCTAGGCCCTCAGGACACAGCTGGCTCAGGGGCATTGGGTAGTCCTTCTCCCTCCCGGACTCATTCTCCCATATACCTCTCTCCAAGCCTCAGTTTTCTCCCCTCAAAAGGGGACAGACACCTGCCTTGCTCTTCCTGCGCCTGGGAGCTCACCCTCACCCCCACTTTATGGATGACATAGCTGAGGCTCAGAGTGAAGGGATGCACTCAGGGTCCAAGGAGGCCGGGAGTGGACAGGGGCTGGGCAAGCTGCCGCTGCTGCTGCCGCCTCCTGCTGAGTGGGACCCTGGGTTGCGAGGCCTTTTCGGGGGATGGAGAGTCTCCCCAGGAGCAGCTCTGATCTCACACCATGGTTTGTAGCAGGGAGTGAGCTCAGCTCCTCTCTGTGGCCCCCAAGTTCATGGGTCCGTCCGTCCTGGTGACTCCTCCATTCATTTGAGCCCGATCAGGGGATGATGCCAGTGCCCGGGCTGGAGAGCTGAGGTCTGTCCGGTCCTGCTTTCTGACTAACAAGTTAAGATCCCTCCTGGCATGTCAGAGCTGGAAGACCTTGTACGGGGAGCCCCACGCCTGCACTTTGCAGTTGGGGAAACTGAGGCCCCACAGAGGATGGATGAGCAGGCTGGAGGGTGAGGATGGCAGGAAACCAGCTGGACCCAACACATAGTCCTCGTGACCCTCTCCAGCCCCAGTGAGATTTCCACCCTGGGGTGCAAGCCCTGAGTACAGGGCCCCCATGAGTCTTAGGTGGTGCTCACAGAACCCCGGGAGGCAGCCCGTGTTTATCTGTTCACCCCATGGAATCGGTGAGGAACTGCTTCCAGAAGGTGTTGCCCAAGGCCATCCAGTGAGATCATGGAATAGCAAAGAACGGAACCTGGCTTTAAGGACCCGGACCTTCTGGTTTAGTGGCCAGGCCCTGTGGTGCCTTCATTGAGGAGCCTGGAAGGCCCAGCAGTGGCATCTCGTGCGTGTGTGGGGGGGTGGGTACCCTTGGAGCAGCAGTTCTGGGCCTATGCAGGAAATGACCCCTTCTCTTCGTGGCCTCCTCGCATCCCGCCTTAGAGCTAAGCAGCCACTGCTGGGCAAGTATGGTGCCCGCCATGCTCGGCAGCAGTATCTGAAGTAGGGAAGGGCTTTCTCCTCGGGCCCCAAACCTGCCCTAGGAGACAGGACAGCATGGCAAGCAGAGAGGGCAGCCTCACCTGTACCTGCGGGGATGCCCAGCAGGGCCAGGTGTCCATTGTCCTGGTGTCCCTCGTCCTGTTCTGGCCCAGTGTCCACCCTTCTCCATGAGGGAGGGCAGAGTGGTGCCCCACGCATGAGCTCTCACCCACCCAGCCCGGTCGGTCTGCCCTCCAGGACGGGGGCCGGGTCTCAGTTCCCTGTCCCCCAGCATGTGTCGCAGTCGCTTCATACAGGAGGTGTGGTTGTGTGTGTGTTTAAGGAGGAGTCCTGAGGCCTGGTTTTACTTTGTGCCCTGCCAGCAGCCACCCACCTGCTTTGTTCTCTGTTCAGACTGCTGGGAAGCGGGCAGCCCGTTGTGTGCCAGACGCATGGCTCCTTGGTTAGATGTCCTGGAGGGAGTTCCTTCTCTTCTCCCCTCCCACGTGACTGCTTTTTTCCTGTCCTTTGTCTTTCATCAAACCATTGAACATTGCTCTTATTGGAAAATGCCGTGAGTCCTTTTGGGACGTCAACAAGCAATAAGTAAATCGGAACATTAGAAATGAAAGGAGAGAAACCTCTGCTCCACCTCGGAGGCAGGTGTGTGTGACCTCTCAGGAGAGTGGGCAAATTAGCACCTGTCCTGCTGACTTTGAGGAATGTAGGAGCAGAATGTATTTGACAGGCCAGCGTGCCAGGCAGTGCCAGGCCAGGGCCTGCCCGGGGCTCTAGAAGATGAGTTACTCAGGCAGGAATATGCCAGGCACCTCTGTGGAACTGCCAGTCTGGAGGGGGCCAGAGCTTGCCCGGCTGGGCACAGCTGACCAGCTTCCCATTTTGGAGAAACATCTGAGAGCTTGGCTAGAGAGGCCACTGGAGGGGAAATAGACATCACAAGTCACAGCAGCGGTGGCAGGCCAACCACACGGGGTGAAAGGTACAATGGCAGGCCAACCACACGGGGTGAAAGGTACAATGACAGGCCAACCACACAGAGTGAAAAGGTACAATGACAGGCCAACCACACGGGGTGAAAGGTACAATGACAGGCCAACCACACAGGGCGAAAGGTACAATGACAGGCCAACCTCATGGGGCGAAAGGTACAATGATAGGCCAACCACACGGAGTGAAAAGGTACAATGACAGGCCAACCACACGGAGTGAAAAGGTACAATGACAGGCCAACCACACACGGTGAAAAGGTACAATGACAGGCCAACCACACGGGGTGAAAAGGTACAATGACAGGCCAACCACACAGAGTGAAAAGGTACAATGACAGGCCAACCTCACGGGGGTGAAAGGTACAATGACAGGCCAACCTCACGGGGTGAAAGGTACAATGACAGGCCAACCTCACAGGGTGAAAGGTACAATGACAGGCCAACCACACAGGGCGAAAGGTACAATGACAGGCCAACCTCATGGGGCGAAAGGTACAATGATAGGCCAACCACACGGAGTGAAAAGGTACAATGACAGGCCAACCACACGGAGTGAAAAGGTACAATGACAGGCCAACCACACACGGTGAAAAGGTACAATGACAGGCCAACCACACGGGGTGAAAAGGTACAATGACAGGCCAACCACACAGAGTGAAAAGGTACAATGACAGGCCAACCTCACGGGGGTGAAAGGTACAATGACAGGCCAACCTCACGGGGTGAAAGGTACAATGACAGGCCAACCTCACAGGGTGAAAGGTACAATGACAGCCAACCACACGGGATGAAAGGTACAATGACAGGCCAACCTCACGGGGTGAAAGGTACAATGACAGGCCAACCACACACGGTGAAAAGGTACAATGACAGGCCAACCACACGGGGTGAAAGGTACAATGACAGGCCAACCACACAGAGTGATAAGGTACAATGACAGGCCAACCTCACGGGGTAAAAGGTACAGTGACAGGCCAACCACACGGGGTGAAAGGTACAATGACAGGCCAACCACACGGGGTGAAAGGTACAATGACAGGCCAACCACACGGGGTGAAAGGTACAATGACAGGCCAACCACACGGGGTGAAAGGTACAGTGACAGGCCAACCACACGGGGTGAAAGGTACAATGACTGAGCATCTGCAGGGAACCAAGCTGGTGACATTGTCCCCAAGAGAGAGCTCGATTGAGAGGTATAAATAGGAGTGCTGAGGGTGGCTGCTCGCTCCCTCCTTCCACCAAATAGGAGTCCTGGCCACCAGCAGGAGACAGATTTTGTGAGATGTTGACAAGAGATGAGAGTTGAGCAATCTCCGTCATCCTCCGCTCTCCTCCCTCCCCGCACTGTGGCCATCATAAGAGAGGTTTGAGAGAAGGAGCTCTAGGCTGAGAGGTTGAACATGGTTCATTTGCTGTGTTCAAAGAAGCACTCCTGGCTAGCGACCAGAGGGAGGAGAGGAGGGAGGATGTGGGTGGTGATGGTCAGTGCGGGAAGGAGGCAGCAGGGAGCTGATGGGGCTGGATTAGCAATGGGCCACTCCTGGTCTTCACTGCGCCTCAGTGTTACAAAGCTGCCAAAGAAAGGGAGGACACAGGTAGGGCAGGCGCTTGGCTCCGGGAGGTGGGGCTAGGGGAATGCTATGGCAGACAGACTATGTTTCCGACGGTTCCTACAGTCCGTAAAGCCAGGTTTAGTTCCTTGCTATTCCATGATCTTACTGGATGGTCTTGGGCAACACCTTCTGGAATGAGTTCCTCACCGATACCATCGGGTGAATAGATAAACATGGGCTGCCTCCCGGGGTTCTGTGAGCACCACCTAAGACACATGGGGGGCCCTGTACTCAGGGTTTGCACCCCAGGGTGGAAATCTCACTGGGGCTGGAGAGGGTCACAAGGTCTGTGCGTTGGGTCTGGCTCTTTGCAGTCCCAGAGATAGCCTCTCGGGTCATTGCAACCACATTTCTCCCCAGTTGGGCCTGAACGGTGAGAACCAGCTCTCCCGCCCGGGACGGATTCAGCTGCCATCACCTCCCATTCCTCCGAGTTCCAGGGATTCCTATAATCCTTGAAACCGCCACCGGCCTGTGGGGGTTACTCAGCCACATGCCCTTGGCTATTGCTCCGAGTGTGCCTGTCTTCACTCCCCATCGAGGCCACGGCTGCTGTGCAGCTTGCTTAGCTCTGTCCACACTCCCTGAGTTCATGTAATCCCCCAGCAATCCCGCGAGGAAGTGGTATTTGCATTCTCACATTACAAACTGGGTTCCTAGGAGTTGCCTAAGTCACCAGTTTCCAGGCCAGGCCTGGCCCGAGACGGCTCCCTGCTGCTGCTTGGGGCTTAATTGGGGCGGTGACCACCACATGGCCTGCCTGGGCGTAGGGTGAGGACACTGCGTCTGGGCTGGTGGAGGGGTGTGTGTGAGCCCATTCCTGCTGAATGAGCTTCCTGCCTCTTTCATGGGGACCCTCCGGCTGCAGCGCCGTCTGCATGCTGTTCTTCGGCTGTCTGAGCCCAAGCAGCCTGCCGCCTCCACCTGTCTCATTTCTTAAATATGCCATTTGGCCACGGAAAGGTGAGATGGCGAGAGAAGTAAGTTACCTTTCTGTCTGAGTTGCCAAGTAAAACATTCTCTAAATGCCAAGAGCCATTTTACTTGGTTACTTCTTCACAGGCCAAGTGTACTGTTTCCCATCAAAACATTTTCATCATCCCCAGAAAGTGTCTCTGACACAGAGGCGAGCCCCCCTGCATCCTTGTCACAGCTCACATTTTCTTTGGGACCCGGTGTTTTCAGAACGTTACCGCCTCTTGCTTTGCGCAAGGACCGTGCTCCCTGATGGAAATATTTTGCAAGGATGTTTTTAGCTGTGGGTGGCGCAAAAGTCCTCCAGAAGGTTTTCTTTGTCCAGCTCCGTGAAGAACCCCTTTCCTGCGAAGTCCCTGCCACATTTCGCTGGCCACTACGGGCCTTGCTAGGGCGCCATGAAACGGATCAAATCCCATTACAGCAAAAGCTGCTTAAGGTTCATGGAAATGTTAGTGGAAACGACTGCAGACCCCTCTGCTGACAGCTCACTTCTGATGTGTAGTTTTTGATAGAACACACGCCCGACAGCAGAAGCATTTGGACAGCCCTTGGAATGTGCTGGAATGGAATTCGGCTGTGCTCTCTGTCCAGGTCTCTGATATGGCTATGAGGAATGTTCTCCTACTCATTAGGCAAATGTTCACCAGGCTCCTTCTCTGTCCCAGATGCTGGGTTAATCAGAGATAAATGCAACCCGGCCCATCCTCAAAGAGACCGGTTGCTAGGGAATAGAAGATGCGTGTGCACGTCATTCCTAAATACATCAGAGCCACATCGGGAAGGGTGGCAGGCACGCCTCTTCATGTGTGAGATGATTTCAGGTGGTGCACGGATGAGCTGTGGTTATGCATTTATTTTAGTGTATGTCATTCAAAAATAAATAACCACAGTGGTCATGTTCCATCGGATATTGTTTAGAAAGGCTAAGTTGAAAAAAGCTGGGAGAGTTCATTAAAATCCAAGTTAAAGAAAGAAAAATATCAAGTAAATATTGTAACTAAGTCAACAGTGGTAACTATTACAGGTGGTAGATTATGGTGGGAAACAGTCATGACAGGGGCTCACACATGGCTGATGTCTGGAAAAGTTAAGTTCAAGTTCATTGCATGCTCATGATATGCCAGCGGCTTTACCTGTGTTGTCATCCGAGGGTAGTGTTACTATCCCGACTGAGAGCTGATGAAAATGACGCTCAAAGAAGTGAAATGATTTGCCCAAGTTCAAATGACTAGTAAGGAGAAGAACTTGGATTTGATCCTGGTCTGTCTGACTCCTGATCAGGAACTACTATGCTATATGATACAGTACTGCAGTTGGTCAAATAAAGGTGTAATTATTTTCTGCCAGGGCATAATCCAGGAAAGCTTCCTAGAGGAGGTGGCCTTGCCTGAGGGGTAGGATTTAGGAAAGGCAATTTGGGGGGTAAGGCAGAGCATCCTATGGATCACATACCCATGGTTATTGGCAGGATGGCTTGCACAACATCTTTTTTCCTCACATAAATGAGGGACCCAGGGTCTTTCTGTGTCTGTTTTAGATATCTCACGGTCCAAGAGGGCTGATGCAGCTCCAGCCATCACATTTTCACTCTAGGGAGTGGGAAAAAGAAAAGAGGGCCCAGGGTAAATGTGCATTTCTCTCAATGAGTCAGCCTCCTTTAAGGAGCTTTTCTGGAAGCCGAACCCAACAGCTTATCCTCCTCTCATTGGCCAGCCTGGTTCTAAGGGAGGCCGCCCACTGTGTGTGAAGGACAAAAAGTCCTATCTTCAAGATGCTTCCAGAAGCATGAACTACCTCCACATGAGGCTGCAGTGGGAACAGTGTTTGAATGGAGAGGAAAAAGCCTGCTCTGAACCAGGACTTGCCTCTGGAGTGGCCCCAATAAACTTGGTCTTTCGTGGATTGTTCAGCACGTTGATTTGGTGTTTAATTGGACTGTAGAGCCTGGCTGGAGTGGCTCAGTGTTTGAGCGTAGACCTGCAAACCAGGAGGTCACAGTTCGATTCCTGATTGGGGCACATGCCCGGGTTGCAGGCTTGATCCTCAGTGTGTGGGGCGTGCAGGAGGCAGCCGATCAATGATTCTCTCTCATCATTGATGTTTCTGTCTCTCTCCCTTTCCCTCTTCCTTCCTCTCTGAAATCAATTAAAATACATATACTTAATTGGACTGTAGAGTTGCAGCAACAAGGCCACCCCAGACAGCCCCTGTCCGCCATCCCATGAGCCCCTCTGCAAAGTCAGAACCACTCTTGATTGCAAAACAGTCCAGCTTCCCAACCTTCCACCCTCCGGTGCAGTGAGAGCAGGAGCCACAGGATCGGCTTTCTGCAGCTCAGAACTGAGTGCTGAGCCTGGCTCTGAGTCCTTTGAGGTGCTCACGATCCCCAGGCGAGGGCGGGGTTCTGTGCCCCTCACAGCAGTTGTGAGGCCTGGGAGCTGCAGGTTGCCACCCTCTCTTTCTCGTCACCCCCTAGGGGCCTGTGTTCACCTTCCCCTTCTCAGTTCTTGGGCACGCCCGCTGGCTAGTGGCCAGGAAGAGCAAGTGTGGACTGGAGCTGCCCAAGTTATTCTGAGGATTTGCTCACGGAAGGTCAATCAATCTTTCATGCGAAGCCCCCTCTGCTGAGATTTGGGGGTCTTTTGTGTCTGAAATGTGCCCTTTTCACTTTGGGAGAATTTTTCACTTTTTTGTCAGACCGTGGAAAGAATGTTAGGGCTAACATGGCTTGAGAGGTGGGATGAACCCCATGCCTCCCTTCTCTAGATAGGGAGACAGTTAGAGGTAGAAGGTGGGGGTGGGGGGTAGGGGCGGGGGGGGGACGACTGATGCTGCACTCCAGGGCTCTGTCTGTTCTGTAATCACCTCCAAGCAGGTAGGATTGTGAAGAGGCTGGACAGATGCTTTCATGGGGCCTTAGAAATCAAACTGCTATCAATATGCTAATTACAATAGTTCTTGTTTACCATTTATTTGGGTCCTGGAGAGCTTCTCCTTGGCAACACGCAGACAGACATTCTGTTTTTGAAACAGGAAGGCTGTTACTTTCTAATGAAAACTCTAAATCCAGGCTTCCCCTATGTTCAGCCATCCCTTTTCCATGGAATTAGTAGGTCCAGCCCTGGCCTCCCAAATTGAAGGCCGGCTGGGGCGTGGTGAGGAGGCACTGACGCACTTCGGAAAGCAGGCAGCTCCTGAAGGAGTCCGCATGCCAGGGGCCCACGTCCCAGCCCAGGTACCTGCTAAGGTCATTATACATCTGAGCATTATTTTTAGCAGCGGCATCGCTCCTAAAATCGGTTCTCCTGGCGTTATTTCTAGGTTGGATGAGGCAGGTGCTGTTTGGAAACGGCTTTTTCTCCCCTCATCACTTTTGTCCTGGAAGAACCTGATGAAACACAGAATGGCATCCACACGGCCAAGGGCAATCTAAATATTTGTTTGGGAAACAGAGGGATGGGTGCTTTATTGGCTTTGAGGGTGGAGCCCAGAGGGCAGGAAGCAGGGCCGACCACACCCCTTCACTTTCCTAGGAACTTGGGTGGGGCAGGAGCCCTCTGGGAACTTGAGGGCTTTCTGTCACTGGCCAACTGGAGCGTGAGCCTTGGCTCCAGCGGGGGTCGAAGATACCCAGCGATGGGAATGGGACTTTTCTGAAGAGGTGGCTGCAGATGCCAGAAGAAGAAGAATACATTAGCGAATGTGTTTTGTAAACCTGATAAATATTTCAGCACCCACCGTGCAGCAGGCCTGGAGAGACACTGGCCAATGTTCCATGGCTGAGTGATGCAGTGACATAAAACAGCGAGTTATTATGCTCACAGACTCTGTGTGTCTGGAATTCAAGGAGGGTAAAGCAGGGATGGCTTATTTCTATGTCTCAATACCCCGCCGCCCGCCCCCCCCCCCCCCCAGTTCAAAGAGCCTCGGGGCAAGACCTGAAGTCTGGGGGTTCTGGCTGTTGTTGGGTCCTCAGCTCCTCTCTCCGTGTGGCTTCACCTGTGTCCTGGGCTTTCTCACAGTTGGTGGCTGGTTCCAAGGATGAGCATCCCAGAGATGGAGAACTAAGCAGAAGCTACATGCTTTTTGTGACCCAGCCTCTGACGTCACAAAGCGTCTCCTTGTCCACGTTCTGTTGGTTGGAGTAGTGACAAGGCCACGCCCAAATTCAAAGGGAGGGAACACAGACCCAACCTCTCAGTGGAAGGAGTGTCAGTGACATTGTATAAAGAGCCTGTGGGATGTATGTACATTTCATAGTAAGTGTAAGAGAGACTGGGAACTATGAGCAAGGAAGAAGAGGCTATAAAAATGGCAAAGCAGATGTGAAAAGAGAACTTTGGAAAATGGAAATTTAATAAATGAAAGTAAAAATTCAATGGCTACATTAAGGAGCAGATTAGACTTAGTGGATGCAAAATTAGATAAGTGAAAGCTACGTTTAAATAAATGAACTAGAATGCAACCAAGACCCACACAGAGATGGAAATAATAAAAACAGGGTAAGAGGCATGTAGGATAGAGCGGAAGGTCCAATACCCAGCCTGTTGGGTTGTCAGAAGGAGATAATACAGAAAATGGGGAAGAGGTCATATTTTAAGAAATAATGACTGAGAATTTTGCAGATTCTTTTGACAGGTATGAAACCTCAGATTGAAAATTCACTGAGTCCCAAGCATGACAAATAAAATAAAAATAAGACATATTAGTGTAAACCTGCTGTGCACCTAGGACAAAGAGATGATTTTAAAAGCAGCCAGAGAGAAGAACAAGATTTTCCTTCTGGGAACAGTGATGAGTCTGTGAGCGACTTCTCAACAACAATTATGAAGGCCATAAAATGGTAAAATACCTTCCATGTGCTGAGAGAAAGTCACGGTGAGCCTAAAATAGCTCTATACCCAGTGGAAGTTCCTTTCGAGAATAAGAGCGACATTAGAGCTAGAAGGTAGAGAAAGAAGAACAAAGCTGGGATAATTTTCTACACATTTACTTCACGACAGGATGTTCAGAGAGGGGCGAACTTCAGGCAAAAGAAAACACTGGACGGAAGGTGTGAGGTACAAGGTGGAATGATGTGCAACAACTTTGGTAAATATTTGGCTATATTTAAACAAATACTGGTTGTATAAAATGATGTCTCAATTGAGGGATTAAATAAAAACAAGACAGAACTAAAGTACCGGACGATTAGAACATGTGAGCTGGGAGGGCATAATCAGAATTAACTCATTGGAAGCTCCGGCTGTCTGTTTTGGGAGGAAAGTAAACATGCTGATGAATTTTGGATTTGTGTGTGACAGACAGTGATACTTGGAAACTAGCAGAGGGGCAATTTCCAAATGCGGATGAGGACTTTTAGAGGACCCTGAGGCCCTTTCAGTGAGGCCAGAACTATTTTCATCATAATGCAGAATCATCCCTAATAATATTACTTTCCCTTTTCACGCTTATTCTCTCACCAGTGCACAGTAGTTTTCTCGAGGCTCCTTGATGTGTGATAACACCATCGCTCTGATGGTTAATGGAATGTATGCTTGTCTATTCTTGTGTTTAAATTTTTCTCAATTTTATTTTCTAATATGGAAAATATTAATAGATATAACCCACACAAACAAAAGCTGTTCGGGGCCCTCGATCATTTTTAGAGGTGCAACGAAGTTCTGACTCCATAAAGTTTGAGAACTGCTGAAGTAGAGGGAGGGGGAAGGCTAAGAGAGACAATCCTTATGAAATGGCATTTTCTGAGCCTTGAGAACAATTGTTATATTGTTCTATAGTTATCCTTCATTCTCTTCATTCTAAAATAACTGATGCTAGAAATGTTTAAATTTAGAGAACTTATGAAGTAAGGTGCTAATACAGTCTATAGGCCCGAGAACCTTGATCGAGAATTTCAAGACTGGGTCATACTCCCCGTGTGTTACAGCGACACCTACTGAACAACTGGAATATTACAACCCAGCTCTATGGGACAAAGGTATGTAGCAAGAATAAATGTTATAATCAGAATACTAGTAACAAGGGCATAGAAAAGAGCAAAATCTGTCAAGCAGCGTATGACATTATCATAGGTGGACACAAAACAAAAATTTTCAGGGTGCAAAGGGCAACTCAGAAAAGGCATAACGACAATATCAGTGCCTATGCCCTCGTCCTCAGTTAGATGGAAAATTAGTGTCCATCAGGGTGCCTAGAGGATTACATCAGCATCACCTTGGAGCTTTTAAGAAATAAGTAGTTTCAATGCTTTATAGAATTAGTCTCTAGGCCCAGAATTTTATTTTATTTTTTTAAATATTTTTATTGATTTCAGAGAGGAAGGGAGAGAGAGAGAGAGAGAGAGAGAGAGAGAGAAACATCAATGATGAGAGAGAATCATTGATTGGCTGTCAATGATTCTCTCTCATCATTGATGTTTCTATCTCTCTCTCCCTCTCTTTCCTCTCTGATATCAATAAAAAACATTTTTTAAAAATTAAAAATAAATTAAAAAAACAGACCTATGACCTTCTTTATGCTTCAGCATCCAGTAGACTCAGCCCAGCCACCATTGGTCCCTTTGCTCACGAGTTTTCAACACAGTCTAGGGGAGGATTTGCCTTCCTATGTGGGAACCCTTCTCAAATTGACAAAAGGATAAAGGCTTAGCTTTACTGAAATTTAGTCTCCAGCTCTCCCTTTTCAACCTACCAGTGCTAGGCTATCACACGATACCTCTATGGCATTGTCAAAGAAGACCCAGCCTGGGCCGGGGAGCTTCCACCCCCACTGAAGAACAGCTTGTGGGTGATGCCAGGCGAGGGGAGGAAAGATTCTTAGCAACCAGTGAGGTGTGAAAGCAGCCGGAGCCAAGCGGAGCCTGGAGCCCAGGCAGAGAGAATGCTGCCAAGTGCTTTGCCCTGTCCGAGGTAATAAAAGTGGTCTGTAAATGTTGTTGTTTTTTTCCTTTTATGTGACAGAGCAGGACTGAGGAAGGAATAGTGATTTGACCAATTTGACCATAAATGCAGGTGAAGCTTGTTTTTGTTCCAAAGATAAAGCAACAAAATGGGAGACAGGATGGGCTGTGGCCTTCTGCTTACTCTGGTCAAATTCCTTTGCGCCCAAGACTGTCTCGGCACAATAAGGAGGTGCCTTAAGAGGATCCTCTGTCTTGTCTGCAGATCTGTCTCCTGGGAGATAGAGGCTAAGGCACCACGTGGGAGCATCCTGGGGTGCCATTGGTGCTTGCGGTCTGGGAGATGTTTGAAAAGGTCATAGTCATTAATGGGGATTGGTGGGGAATGTCCGTTCTGGTGCATACCTTGACTGAATTTCTGCCCCCCTCTGGGGGGGCGGGGGAAGCATTAGAGTCTAAATTCTTGTTGGCTTGGCTGTCCTCCAAAGACCTGTGTCCAGGCGCCAGGGAAATTGTGACTGAAGTTTGTTCAACGATAGCAATAGCAACTCAAACTCAGCACCCCACCATTAGACAGCTCTGCTTGCGTTTCCATGCAAGCAAGGGTCCCCCCTCGTCTTCCCACTTCTCATCCCCCACCTGCCCTCATGTCCACGTGGTGACCCACACTCCCCCTTTGTGTATCAGGGCTTCTTCATGGCCACTAGCAGGGTGTTGGATGGGTGGGGCGCCTGCTCCTTGACTCAGACACCTTGGCCCCATGGAGACTGGATTTTGGACAAGGTGTTGAGGCAGCCTTCCAAATGGGGCCCGGCAGCATCTGCTGAACAGATCCTGGTCCTCTTGGGATGGCCGTGTCAATCACACCTCAAGGGGAGAGGCCTCGGTGTGTGGAAAGTATGTGAGCCTTGGACCATGCCTCCGATGGCTTGGAATGGCGTGGCCGCTTCTTTCCAAGACCCCAGCTGATTTCCCCATTGTGCCCTGGAGAGACAGCAAAGGGCCAGCTCACCCAGGTCCCAGGGCACCAGTGAGTGTCGCTGGGCCGGGGGTAGTGAGGGCTAGGAGGCAGGGTTCCTGGGTGGCTGCCCCGAGGGCATGGCTAGCCCTGGCTCGAATGCTGTGCCCATGTTAGCATCTGGCTGCCGTTCCCCGGAGCTGCAGGATCCTTATCCCCATCGCTCACCTGAGAAAACAGATTGATTGTGCCTCTCGCGTAGCAAATGCTCCCCCTACAGTAGATGCGCTGATCATGTGGTTTGTCTGGGGTCTCCCAGGTGGTGAGTGGTGGGCCAGGATTGACCTTGTGTCCACCTCTTGACCCAGGCCAGACCCTCTTACCCTGCCACCTGACTGCCTTCTCCTGGACCTCCACAGGCCTCTCAGGGAAGCAGGCAGGGCAGAGAGAGGCATAGCTCTATTTTACAGACCAGGAAACTGAGGCCAAATGGTTGTTAGAGATCACTGAGCTTGTACATGGCAGGGCTGAGCCTCAAACCTCACTCTTTTGATCACACACCCTGTGTTCGTCAGCTCGGGCTGCCACAACAAAATGCCACAGGCTGAGTGGCTTCAACAACATTTATTTCTCACCGTCCGGAGGCTGTGAGCCTGAGCTCAGGGTACTGATAATAGAGTTAGTTTCTGGTGAGGCCTCTCTTCCTGACTTGCAGACGGCTGCCTTCTTTTTGTGTCCTCACATGGTCTTTCCTCTGGGAGCAGGAGGGGGAGAAAGAGAGAGAGAGAGAGCAGTCTTTGATGTCTCTTCCCCTTATAAGGACACTAGTCCTGTTGATTTAGGACTTCATCCTCATGACCGCATTTAACCTTACCTCCCCAAGAGCCCCATCTCCAAAGCTCACTGAGGCTTAGGTCTTTGACATATGAATTTGGGGAGGAGGGGATGGTGGGCACAATTCAATCTGTAATGACCCTGAGCCCCTGCCACTGTTTTGGGCCCCCAGATCACACCAGGAGATGGCCGCTGCTGCACATCAAAGGAGTCACTTGGCACGATTGTGCAGGAACCCAGGGATAGGGCTGGGCCATTCGGGAAGGCTTCCTGGAGGAGGTGTGTGTGACTCTGGGTGTGTCTGCATATATACGCTGGGCTTGGGAAGTTGGCCTATTTGGAACTCTGGCCCATTTCCGGGCAACCTCACATGTAGTCCCCCCCCCCCCCCCCCCCCCGCTGATTCAGGTGAGCTGTGGCTGCTCTCCAGGAGCCACTTCCTGTCCATTGATGTGGCAAGAGGGGACTGCACTTCCTGTCCATTGATGTGGCGAGAGGGGACTGTCTGGTCCCTTGCTTGGCCCACAAGGCAGCTGTAGCTCGACGCAGCCAGTCAGATAGCATTTCAGGTCTTTAATGCAGAAGAGAATGGAATCCCAGGCGGGCAAAGGAGGGCAGGAGTGCCTCCGAGAACCCATGGAGACATTTGGGTCTGAGTCCGGGCCTCCTTGGCTCTGAAGCCCCCGTTGCTCCCAGCATGCCAGTCAGATAGCATTTCTGACATCCAGACATCCAGAGTCACACACACCTCCTCCAGGAAGCCTTCCCGAATGGCCCAGCCCTATCCCTGGGTTCCTGCACATGGCAGCCAGCCCCGGCTCCGTGGGGAGCGTGATCCGTCGGCAGAGATGCACTGAGCTAGGACAGTATCGTGTGTGGGAGCCCTTGCTGTAAACTCTCCTGCCCCCCCTCACCCAGCGTCTGTCTGCCCTTCTCAGACTCACATGCTCGCTGTGGCTGGTGAAGGGAATCCTCGCTGACAGGTTTAAAATGTACATTCCTGCCTTGTCTGCGTTTCTGGAATGAGGGCGGTGTTCCCAAGGCAGAGGATTGCGTTCGTACACCAAGTCCTCTGCGGGGTCCAGAGCAGATACCGGTTCCAGGTGGGGTTGGAAGTAGGTGCCCAGCCAGGAGGCTGGAAGGAGCGCTGAGGGACCATGCAGAAGGCTGGGGAGTCTGGGGGAGGCGGGCGGGGGGGGAGGGTGCTGGAGGAGACTGGGGGAGGCCAGGGGAGGCTGGAGAGACTGGGGGAGGCTAGAGAGCCTGGGGAGGCGGGGGGAGCCTGAGGGACTCAGCTCTTTTGGTAGAACTTCCTGTTTCTCACATTTCCTCCATGGAGGCCACAGTGCCAGGTGCTGCCCCAAAGCGGTCTGTGAACGCATCCATTTTTGGGTGCAGAGCCTGCCTTGGGCTTCTCACGTCTGTTCCTCAGCTAGCACACCCGGGCCCCTGGTGGCCTCCCAAGGTGTTTAGTAAGTTGCTTTGCAGAGTTTAAGCCGCAGCTCGTCTGAGAGGGAAATGGCCCAGGGAGCCGCATGGTCAAGTACTGGACGCTCTTGCTGCCCCTGCTTAGCCAGACGGAGTATCTACCTTTCCGTCTCCCATCCCTGGTCGTCTTCCTCTGCACCTGGCCTGGGGCCCTCCGATCCGGGTCACGCTCTGTTCCCAGGCCCTGTGTCTCCCTTTGGCCCGAGGGAGGCCCCGGAGTGTTTCTGAGCCTGTGGCCCAGCGGCTCCTCTGGTGGGAAAGGATGGCTTCCTAGCGAGGGAGGAGCAGCGTGCCCTCCCCACTCTGATTCCCAAGGGCGGATCTCATCTCTGGGACCGCAGAGAGGCTGCCTGGGAAGGTCCGGCCAGGCCGGTTCCTGCCTCCCCAACGCATGCTGGGAGCAACGGGGACTTTAGAGCCAAGGAGGCCTGGACTCAGACCCAAGTTCCTCTCCTGACACTGTGGGAGCTGGGGCCAGGCCCTCGGCCCTGCTGTGCCAGCCCGCAGGGTGGCATTAAGTGCGAGAATGGAGTCTGAAAGCATGTGGCTGCTCGTAGGTGCTGAAGACATGTGTGGTCACTATGGTGTGAGTGTTCCTGGCACCTGCGGGTGAACATGAACAGATGCCCACACTCACTTCCCAGTATGTGGCCTTTGCTGCTCTCCAGCTGCCTAGATGGAGACTTCATCTTCCTCCTCATGATTAAAATCACCCCTCGATTCAGCAAGCCCCAGCATTTATTCATTCACTCATTCATTCATTCATTCTCCCATTTCTGAGAACCCGCCACGTGCGAGGCTTTGCTCTGGGCACTGGGGACACAGGCATGAACCACAGACCCAGGAGGTGGGGAGGGAATTACTCAGACAATCACCAGGCAGATTTGAAGGTCGCCTGTGTTGAGGGCCTGGAGAAGAGGTGATAGGAGCCCCAACTTGGGGCCATGTTGGGTGCCCCGCACTGATGGAGGCTCCGAGGGGGTTCAGAACTGAAAGGCAGCCCTTGCCCTTAGGAAGTATGGGCACAGTTGCGGGCTGCCCCCACTCTGTGCTCTGTGCCATCAGGGGCACGATCCTGAAGTAGGAAGTCAATATTTAAAAAAAGAAACGTCAGTTCTTGGGAAGCCCCCAGTGGCCCTGTATACAATCTGTGTTCAGCTGTTTAAATAAAGCTGTAGCCGGGGTTAGAAACCGCCTGATGCCTTCCCCTTGAGGGCGCACACAGCACCCACCTGCCCAGCCCTGTGAGTGAAGGCGGTATCACTCCAGGTACTCGTGTGGCCAGCTCAGGGTTGCCCCCTGCCCATGCCCTTTGGGAACCCCAGAGACACTTGGGTCTGAGTGACTCCGTGTGGCCCCCACAAGGGCAGTTTTGCACAACTTCCACGTCTTGGGAAAACAGATGCGGTTCCCAGTGTGCTGCCTTGAGTTCCTGGAACCAGAGTGTTTATTTTATATAATATACAGCAAAAACACTTGTGTTGATTTCAGACCCTTCCAACATCCAAACTATAACTCTTACTGAAATGCCCTTTAAATGTGGGTTACCCAGGAGATCTCAGGGAGGAAGACGAAACTGTGCTCTGCATTTCAGGCCATCGTCTTTAAAGTAAACACATGCTTTTGAGACTCGGGTACTTAACTCCCCCAGGGAAACAGCCCTCGATTTGCTCAAGTGCCGGGGCTCCCGGAGGAGCATGGGACCCTGGGAGCCTTAGTAGAGCATTGTGGGTCCTACTGAGGAAGGGAGGGTGGGTACACTGTGTTTGAAGCAACCTCTTGGCCTCCCACTCCTGAAAGTCCGCCTGACTTAGGAGATGAGGCTCAGGTGGATCAACCTGGTTCCAATTAACCCCTTGTTGGCAGTGTGTGCTCACCCTCTCCTGGTTGGGTGGTGAAGGAGGTGGGTGTAGGGGATTTGGGCAAGAATACCCAGTGGCTGCTCCTTTCAATAGAAGTGGATAGCTAGTGTCTGCTGAGGGTGTACCGTGTGCCAGGCGCTGTGCTAAGCACTTTGATGGAATCATACCTATGAGGTTAGTCATAGTATTGCTATCTCCATTTTAGGACAAAGAAAGTGAATCTCAGAAAAAGATCCAACAGCTAGTAGGTGGTAGTTTCAGGCAGAGAATAGGTTCCGCTACTGTAACGAAGACCCAGATGAACGTGGGTTTACATAAGGTAGTTTATTTCTCTCTCGTGGAGCAATGCTTGGGAAGGGGTCAAGGGCTGCTGAGGGAGTTCTGTGTGGCTATTCCTTCTCTTCTGTCTTTAGGATATTGTACTCTTCTTCTACACGATCCAAGATGGTGCCCCGCCGTGTCTGCATTCTGGTCCACGGAAAGGGGATGGTGAAAGAATGGAGCTTTTCCTTTAAGGGCATAACCAGAACTAACTTGGACTCATTGTTTCTGCTTACATTCCATTGGCCAAAACCCACCTTGGTCATACAACCACACCCAGCCCCAAAGGTGACTGGGAAATGTAGTTTTTCCTTTGGGTGGCCATGTGCCCAGCTAAAAGGAGGAGTCCTAGTACAACAGGAAACATGATGCAAAGACATTGGATGACTGGGATGTGAGTCCAGGTGGTCCATGCCCCTCACCTCGCCACCGCCTCTCATCCAGGAGGAATTCTAGGAAAAAACCCCTAGGGCTAGACCGTAAGCCCCTTGGGTGCATGAGGTGGTCGGTGTTTCTGGTGATCCCTTGACCCCCTGGGCTAGCTCACAGCAGGGCACCAAGGAGGTGCTCAGAAAATCAGTCTTAAAGCGGGGGTGGGGTGGGAGAGAGGAACCTGGCCTATCAGATCCAGCCTCAGCTACATGAGTTGAGCAAACCTGGATGTGAATAGAAGGGGGCTGGGAAGTGCGGTGACCAACCGCCAGCAGGCAGCTGGGTCTAGGATTCCCTTCGAGGGTGGAGTCCGCAGCTACTTAGGTCTGGGCGAGAGGTTCAGGGTGTCCTGCCGGCTCCCCCAGCTGAACCCCAAAGTGTCTGAACAATGTCTGCAGGCTGAGCTTCCAGCATGAAACGTGATTCTGAGCCCCCTTTGGGAAGAACTGGATTCTCTCCTAGTGGCGGGCACTTGGCTGTGTGTGTACATTCCTGGTTCCGGTCCTTCTACGCACACGCACACGTAGGTCCTGTGTGTCAGCTGCGGGGGCCCCTGCAGACCCCGTGCAGGGAAGGGCCTCCGCCTCCCTCCCGCCCCGCTCCAGCTGCTGGCGTTCACTGGCCCTGACTCATCTAGAACAAGAGGCAGCTTCAGCCTGACCTCTCAGAGCCCAGGCCCCGTGAAGAGCCGTCAGGGCTCCCCGCGGCAGCATGCTGAACCTGGGAGCGGAGAGCTCGCCTGCCCTGTGGTTAGCTACATTTTCTCAGCAAGGCTTCTCTGCGCGCAGGTGCTCAGAAGGAAAAATAAGTCAGTGTCGGGGGTTTCGGTGTGGAATTTTTCAATCATCTGAACATTGTTCTTGGCAAGGAATAATTTAAAACAAACAGCAGTGTGGGTTACATTGGAGACCAGTTAGAACTCGGGGTTTCACCGCAATGGTATTCTTTGATCATCTCAGTCTTTCCTTTTAGTCTTTTCCCCAGTGATCTCTCCTGTGCTAAGTAACAGAGGAGGCGGCCTCTTAGGTTTAGCATCAGTTAAATATCTGTCACAATGTGTGTTCCAAGCCAGGCAGTGGGAGGGGGAGGAGAAGCGCCAGCAGAGAGCCGTGCTCCCCGCTGAGACGGCGCTTCCCAGGTCTAGACAGCGATGAGCTATGTGGCACTCTTCAAAAAGAAACCGGGAAGAAAGGCGAGCGTGTGTTTGGGGTCCTGCAGGCTTCTGTTCTGTGTTTGTATAGCTGAGAGAGCTTCAGTTTCAAACACGTGGTATTTGGCAAGAAGTGGCACTGCCTGCTGGCGAATCAACTGCTGATTTACTTCGATAAAAACGAAAGTGCACGAGGCCCTTGCTTTCCCCCTCCTGATGATTAAAAGCATCTACTTGGCTCCATGCAGAGACGGCCCTTGAAGATTTATTTGAGGCACCTGCGTGGCATCGACCACAGGCCTCAGGCTGACAGAATAGCTGCACTTCACAGTGTTTAAAATGTCAGTTCCCGGGGTGGGGGGTGGGGGTGGGGTTTGAACGACTTGACCGGGCATCTCTGTGCCAGACCTGGGTGGGACCCTCGGGTGAGGGTCTTTGAATTGCAATAAAGGACTTCTCCTCCCTGTTCACACTGATCCAGAGCCTTTGAGCAGCTGAGGCAGCTAAGCAAGCTCCAGGTGATGGACAGGACAAGACCCCTCCCCTACCTGGGCCTCAGTTTCCCCATCTGAGAGATGAGGGGGTCAGACTGGCTTTCCTTCGGGTTTTCTGCAAGGTCTGTGACTGTGCTCCGTCCAACACGACCTTCTCTGCTTTGACACGACTGCATGGTGCAGGAGGGGTGGGTAGGCGTCAGGAAGGGCTCTTCTCCTGTGTGGCAGATCCATTCATTCTCCTGACCCAGCACAGAGAAATTTGGAAACAAGTATGTTAGAATACAGCCACTGGCTCGCCAATGGATGAGTTAGGTCGTTAACCTGTTCATTCATTCACTTGTTAAATGTTACTGCCTGCCGGCTCCGTGCCAGGCCCTGTGCTGGGTGTGGGGCCAGGGGTGGGGGGTGCAGGGAACAAGGCAGCCTGGGCCCTGCCTGCTCCAAGTTGGGTCCAGCCCTGTTTGGACGCCTGTCCTGTTGGCTTACAGGCTTGTCTCGCTGTAGGTCTGAGCACAGGAATGTGCTGCGAAACGCAATTCCAACACCCTATTAAAAGCCAAGCATTGACGTGTGGACACCGGGGACTTTTAAGATTTCTCCCTCCAAGGAGCAAAGGATTTGTTTTGACAAAAGAAGTGTAAACAGGAGCCTAGTGAGTGACTTTTCTCACGGCTGCTCCTGCTTTAATCGGTGGCATCGTTTTGGGTGACCTCATACGTGTGCACACCGTCCCAGGCTCTGCAGGGCTGCAAAGGGGGAGGCAGTGGAGAGAGCGAATTTATAGTTCAGGTGTGGGGACAAGGCTAACGCTGAGGACAGCAGCTGAAGGAATGCGATAGCATGTAGGTTCTGTGTTCACAGGTGCGGTGCAGGCCTCCGAGCCGAAGGCGCTCAGAGCTGGGGAGGGGGCGGCATACTCGGGCTTTCTGGAGGAGGCGAGGACGGAAGAGTGCTCCAAAGAATTCTGTGCCGGCCCAGCCCTGGAGCGCACAGGCCAGCTGACAGCCAGGCCTTAGTCTCTGGAGACAGGAGCTTCCGGACTCAGTGTGCAGAGCAGCCCTGGGCCCGGGGCCTTGGAGTGACCAATAGGTCATGGGTATGTCCAGATTTCCAGGGTGCCCTGCTTCCTGTAGGCCTCTGGAGATTGCCAGGATGTTGAGGTTGGGTCCTAGGTCCTTGCCTGCTGCTGAGGCAGATCCCGAAAAGCTAAAAGATGCAGAAAAGTTGTTTTGCTGTCAGGAAGAGAGAAGTTCAAATCCTATCTCTGCCTCTTGCTAGCTCTGGGGCCTTGTGCTAATGCCTTCTCCAGCTCCTCGTTCTTTGGCATCTAAAAATGTAGGCTGGTACTAGCGCCTGTTATGTAGGGCTCTTAGGAGGATTGCAGGAAACGAAGCGTGAGAAGTGCCCAGCACGGTGCCTGCTGGACAGCATGCACCCCATTGGCTGCTGTCATTTTCCGGTATCACACGTCAGGTGGCAGTGGGAAGCGCACCGTCCGACCCGAAGGACGGCTCTTTCTGAAAACTAGCTCTGCCCAACTCCATGCAAATCCGTGTCTGAGATCCCAGCACCTGAGCTGTGACTCCGCTAAGGGAAGTCTGACCCGAGACCCCAGCTGTATCTACGTCGGTTTCTATTGAAGCAGCATGCCTCTCCCCTTTCTCCTTTGGAACGTGAGCTTTGGTGACCTCTGTGTGCCGACTAGTGCACCCCTCTCTTCCCAAATCTAGCCCCTCTTGGGTCTGAGTCCAAGCTAAGGCAAGATGGCTTGAAAGGAGGAGTGGACATGGTTTCACATTTAATTACCAAAGACCCCAGTCGGGTTCCAGTGGCCGGAGCGCTCCGGGCTCTGTTCCTTGGGGAAACAGAGACTGGGTTTGGCCAGTCCTGTGGTCGGCAAACTGCGGCTCGCAAGCCACATGCGGCTCTTTGGCCCCTTGAGTGTGGCTCTTCCACAAAATACCACGGCCTGGGCCAGTCTTTTTGAAGAAGTGGCGTTAGAAGAAGTTTAAGTTTAAAAAATTTGGCTCTCAAAAGAAATTTCAGTCGTTGTACTGTTGGTATTTGGCTCTGTTGACTAATGAGTTTGCCGACCACTGGGCCAGTCTTATAGGAGCTGTGATGAGGTAGAGGGGGAGTTGGGCTTTTTTTTTTGTCTGAGAGAAAAATCCAGGAGCAGAGAATAACTGCCACCTAGCATTTGTCCTCTGTACCCCAAGAATGAGGACCAAGGGGCAGGTATGAGAGAAAGACGAGTTTGGTCTCAGATTAAGAATAGACTTAACACAGTTCTGATGAAGAGGGCTTTGTAGGCGAAGTGCTTCCTGTCCCTGGAAGTGCACAGACCCAGGTTGACTGAGCCTCTGAGGAGGGATCATGTTGAGAGGCTCGGGGTGGCTGAGGTCTTCGGACCCTGAGACATCAGGACTGTCAGGAGACCATCCGTTGCCTTCACCTTCCCAAGCATTTCCTCCTCCAGCACTTTGGGCCGGCACAGCTGGGAGCCTCGATAAGCCCTGGCCGGCGGCCCAGGAAGCAACCAGCTACCTCTGCACAGAGCCCGCTGTTTGCCTTGGCCCCTCTTGCCCAGCCACTTCCTGGCACCGCCCCCTGTGGCTTTTGCTTCATTAGCTCATAGCTCCAGGTGAGGCCAGTCCCCAGGGCCCTGGATGGCTTCAGAGCTCCCTCTGCTCTCCCCTCCCCCCAATCTCCCTGCTGTCTTCCCCGCAGGCCAGGGCCGATGGCAGTAAGGGGGGACAGGCATTGTCATCCACGGGTAAATGAGAAGAGCCCTCGAGAGAGACTGAGGCGTAGAGGAGGAGTAACAGCTGGCCTCCACAGCAAACTGATGGAAGCTGGGACCCCTTGCACCTTAGAGCAGCCCGCCCAGGCCTTCCAGAAATGCTGCCTTTTCAGCGCACGCTCACTCTGCTGGCACTCGGGCCAGTGCAGGTGCTGGAAGGCAGGCAGGGGTGTGGGCTTAGGGACCCTGATGCTGGGTAAAGGCCTGTGCCACCCGTGTCTCCACCCCCACCAGCCTTCTCCCTGTGGAACCACCCAATTGGGAGGCGGGGCACTAAAGCTTCCCTTGTGTGTCAGCCTCATTTTGTAGAAGGGGGAACCAAGGTCCAGAGAGCACAGTGGCGGGTCTGAGGTCATACAGGGGTCAGAGGAAGAGCTGGAGGCAAAGTCCAGACCCCTGGCCCTTGCTGAGCTTTCCTGGAGCGGGGAGTCAGGCAGGGCCCTGCTCAGGCCCACCTCACTTTGGGGGTCCTGCGCCATCCTGGCTGCCACTTCCCAGTGCAGCACACAGCCTGTCCCCGCCTCACCTCGCTGGGCACCCAGAGCCCTCTGCTTCCCTTGGACGGAAGCCCCACTAGGAGCAACTCTCTGTCATCTAGTTGCTTCAGGAGACCTTCATTTCTGGCTGATTAACTGGGGGTAAGGGGGTGGGGGAGGGAGGGTCGAGCAAGTTCAGGCCTGAGGTTTCTACTTCTGGATTTAGAAGCATGTGGTCTCCACATGTCATGGATTTGCTCGGTCATTCCTTCGTCTTACATAGGCACCCTCGCTCCTGCTCTGGCCAGGCACCGTTCCAGGTGCTGGGGATAAAAAGCTGAACTGGCTATCCAGTGTAGCTTGGTGATTGAGCGTCGACCTATGAGCCAGGAGGTCACGGTTCGATTCCCGGTCAGGGCACATGTCCGGGTTGTAGGCTCAATCCCCAGTGTGGGGTGTGCAGGAGGCAGCCAATCAATGATTTTCATCGTTGATGTTTCTATCTCTCCCTCTCCTTTCCTCTCTGAAATCAGTAAAAAATGTATATATTTTAGAAAGCTGAACTGGACATCTCATGCAGTGTTGGAATCACCCGGGAGCTGTAAACATTGCTGACCCACCCTCGGAGGTCTGACGCAGTTGCCCGGGTGTGGCCTGGGTATCTCAGTTACCAAAGCTGCTTGTATCCACGTGGACGTTTCTTTCCAGGGAGGAAAAAGCTTGTAGGAAGAATGTGGCCCTAGGAGGATAGTGGCCCCAGGTTGGCTGTGAACAGAGTGAGGGAGGCCTCGGTCACCAGGACGGAGCGGCATACCATGGACCAGCGGTCGCCCACCTTTCGGACCTCACGGACCACCAGTGGCCCGTGGACCACCAGTTGGCAACCACTGCCATGGACTGAGGCCTTCCCAGGTGCTGGCACCCCAGCAGGCCAGGCAGGGCCAAGCAGGGAGTTCTGACCACCCACCTGCACCCAGGCTCTGCACCCGAGGGGGATGTGTCTGGCGGTCACAACGCCTTTGCTTCCCAGGGCACAGCTGCGGGTCCTGCGTCCGTGTGTTTCCTTCTTGTTGGCATTTTCAAGAGCCCCCATTGCTGCCGTGCCAGCTGCCTCTGGGTCGTCTTGCTCAGAGCCCTGTGGGAGCACGGAGAGGGGGCTGATAGAGCAGTGCACACAGGACAGCCCGGAGCTCAGCGGTAACAGACCAGGCCTGGAACCCGGGTCCTGGCTTTGTCCCCCAACCTTCCCCACATGCCAGGCTCATTCCCACCGCCACCTGCACAGTCTCCGTGTCTACCTAGCCACTCCTGGGCCCACCTGCACCGCCCCACCCTCCATTGACCCATCCAGTTCTTCGTCCCTTTCCCACTACAAGGGAATACCTAACTTCTCTGCTTTTCTTGGCCTTGAGAATAAGGGAGAGGTCACTGCCTAACTGTGGAGCCGGTTATTGCCAGAGGGCCCCATGGTGATGGCGTACACACATGTCCTGCCCAGCTCAGCCCCCAGCCCTTTTCCAGACTCCCACGCATCTCTTAGGGTTTGACTGCACCCGGCGGGTTCAAGCCAGAGACCTGGACCTTCATCAAAGAGGCGAGGCTGGTAGGGGCTGCTGCCCTGAGCCCCCAGAAGCACACTCCAACCCACCTGCCTTCTTCATCTCACAGATCCACACACAAGGTTCCCCTTTCCTCCGCCCTCCCCCATTTCTATCCCTTCCCCCACTTGGCAGCCCAGCCTCAAACACCCTGCCACTGAGTGGATGTTACCTGTGGCTTGTCCAGGTGCCGCCGAGCTTCTTAAGACGTTTGGTCCAGCAGAGAGACATGTGACAAGTATGACATGCGGTAAAACTAGAGACCAGAACGAGAGGGACAAACGGCACAGGAAGATGGGCATGATTTGGTGTGTTTGTGTAATGTGCCATATGTCGTTTTTTATCCACATAGAAACATCTTCCTTGAAGTCATCGGAACCCACTCAGCTGTTGCTAACCAAATACCAAATGTTTCCCTTTTCCTCGCCTGCGCCTTCAGGAGGCGGGCGGTGAAGAATTGCCATTATCCGTGATGCTATCTTGCCTTTCAAACGTCAGCGCGCCTTCCCTCCGAGCAAACGCCCAATTGTTTTTCCAGCTTTGGCAGGAATTTCTCAGAGAAAGCTGTTTCCAGAGCACGTTCCTGTTGGTTGTTTTAGACCTGGCGTATGGCAACATCAAGGGCTCCTGTCTAATCCAGTCTCCTTACATCTGTTTTCCTAAATTGCCGGAGGACCTACCAGCAACCGCCCCCGCCTCGCCCCCCCCCCCCCCCCACCACCAAGAAAGAACCATAATAATTCCAAACTCCTGGTATTTCGATAAAACAATGTTATTAAATTAAATCAAACGAAACAAAAACAAATCCCCAGAAGGTAGAGATGGCTTCAGGAATGAATCACTTTGGGGCGCCCCACCCCCCCCCCCCCCGCCCCCAGGTACAATAAACATGTGGTTTCATTTCCAAGGGCTCGGGTGTGAGTGGTTCCATTTCCTCAGGAAGCTGCGTTTCTTGCTCTTACTTCTGAAATGGAACGTGCATTTTCATTGGCCCAAGTTCAAGGAGGGCCTGGGGCAACAAAGAAAACAGTCCTAAGCAGGTTTCAGTCGTGGGCCACCCCCTCCCCCTTCCCAGCTGTGACTTCTTGCTCCCCATCCACTAGGGATCAAGGCCAGCTCTCCAAGCCGGGGAGGCAGGCAGGGCCGCCTCGCTCACTGGGGTTCCTGGCCACCGGGGCCATGCCTGTGTTCTGGCCCTCGGTTGGGAAAATCTGGTTGCCCTCCAAGTGTCCACATACCACAGGCTCCTAATTAAGAAAGTATGTTCCCATTTCATGTCACTCGAAAGGAATGAAAACAGTGACAGCATCTATTTATCTTCACTATCAATATCATTCCTGTTTCTAAGTCCCACGGGGGGGTTATGAGTCTTGAAGGAATTGACTGTGGGTTGTGAGAGTTTAACCTCGGCCATGTGCTGTGAGGACACGGGTGGCTTCTCTCTGAGAGGGAGGCTCAAAGTGAGGGAGTGGAAGGCCGCAGAGGCCTGGCCCCTGCCCTCTGGGGGCGTGGGGTCCTCCAATGGCTCAGCCGTGGGTGGGGTGGCTCGCTCTTTCTTGGGTGCTTTATGCAGTCAAGGCCCCGTTCACTAGCAACTCCCCTCCCCCCACCGCATCTTCAGAGGAGCAAAAGCTACCACTCCTTGAGGCTTGTAGAGGAGATACGATCTGTTCAAATGGCAGCTGTTTATGTGGGACCCCCTATGTGCTGAGTCTGGGCCAGGCACTCACGTGTACTAGTATTGCTAACACTCGATAGCAACGGCTCACCCTGGTTGCCCATGTGGTGCGGGAGGCAGGATTAAGGGATTTGCCCAAGACCAGATAGCAAGTTAGTACATTTGGGCTGCTGTAGCAGAATACCAATTATAAACAACAGAAATGTATTTCTCATAGTTCTGGAGGCTGGGAAGTTCAAGATCAAGGTGCTGGCAGATCCTGTGTCTGGTGAAAGCCCGATTTCTGGTTCATAAATGATCATCTTCGCGCTGTGTCCTCCTAGGGCAGAGGGATGTGGGAGCTCTCAGGGGTCTCTGTGGTAAGGGCGCCAATCCCACACGTGCAGGCGCCACCCTCTCAAAGGCCCCACCCTCAAATACCATCACAGTGGGGATTAGGTTTCTACGTGTGCATTTTGTGGGGGAGGGGGGCACAGACGTTCAGTCTATAGCAGGTGTCCTTGACAGTGGGCCTGAGGTGGGAGTACCATCAGCAGCTTATTATGACAACAGCCTAGGAGACATGGGAAGGTTCTGTGGGTCCTTCACACACTTCAGCCATTCTCGAAGGCTCCCTGCAGTGATCTGAGGCCTAGCCTTGAATTCTTGCCCTAACACCTCCTGGCTTCTCACCTGGGGATTTACCTCCCCACCGTGGCTTCTTCTCGCCCCTAATCCCAACCTCTGGCCCCATTTCTTTGGCTTTAACCTTTTTCTTCTTCCCCAGCACCCAGCCTCTCCCCTGCCGGCATTGCCTTCGGCGACCCTGTCACTCCCATTCCTATGTTCCGGGCACCACTGAAACCCACCCCTGGGCACGAGGGCAGTGTGTGTCTCTGTGCCTCCTCCTTGACGTCTGCGGCTTGTTCTGTGCTGCTCTTCCCAGCCTGTCCATGAACGTTCCTCCCTCCTGCCCCGGCTCATAAACACGCTCCCTGCTCAGGACAAAGATGAGGCCTGTGGGGACTCGTCTGCTCCCAGGGCCCAGGACGCAGTGCCTGGCAGGGGCTCAGCCAGTGCCTATGGCCCCGCTAAAGGGTCTGTCTGTGGAAGAAACCGTTGTCTGAGGGCCTGGCTGCAGTCCAGTGTGGCGCAGCCGATGTGGCCGTCCTGCTTCCTGGGCCAGCCCTCGGCATGCCTGAGAGGTGTCAAACCCTTGAAGAAACAAACAGCACGTGTGGTTTCCTTCAGTCCAGCTCTTCTCCGAAGCAGGATCCCGGCCACAGGCACTGTGCCCTCCGTGCCAAAGGTGGCTTGAACCCCCCGTGGCCGGGCTCCCGCGGCAGCCAGCTCCTCTGTAAAGGTCTCAGACTCCCCCAGCCCATTTTGTCCACCTTTCCATGGACTGTACTTGAATCGGTGGTGCTCTGACATCGTGGATGCCCCAGTGGTACAATGACTCCATTCTGGTCTCCTTGCCCTGGGAGTCCAGCCTTTGCCTGTCTGAGCCCAGCCTGCCTTCCCAGGGTCTCTCTCACCACCCTCCCGAGTGCACAGTGGGCTCCAGCCCCTCCTTGGGGCGCTTGGCCCCCGGGCCAAGGGCACAGCTCCGTGTCCTGGAGCTTGTAATGGTCTTTTAGGCCCCTCTCTGGCCACCTTCCTTTGGACACCTGTCCACCAAATCTGTTACTGCGGCCAAGGCCAGATGTCACGTCACCAAGACCACACCCCCATTCTTGGTCTCGGCTGATGGCCAGCTGTTGACTCCAGGCCTGTTACTAGATCAGGGGTGGGCAAACTTTTTGACTCGAGGGCCACAATGGGTTCTTAAACTGGACCGGAGGGCCGGAACAAAGGCATGGATGGAGTGTTTGTGTGAACTAACATAAATTCAAAGCAAAGGAGCGGAGGGGAGAGCAAGAGAACCCTCCGCTCTTTCGGCTCCGCGGGCCGGATAGAACAGCCGAACGGGCCAGATCCGGCCCGCGGGCCGTAGTTTGCCCACGGCTGTACTAGATCATTAGCCCACTAGGGTTTATAAGGTGCACCTCTTCCCACCCATTTATCCACCCCCATCCCCTCCCCAGGTGTTGAATTCAAGAAGAGAGTCTTAAAGTTGAAGGAAACTTCTAATATCAAAAAGCAAGCCCTAGCTGGTTTGGCTCAGTGGATAGAGCGTCAGCCTGCGGACTGAAGGGTCCCAGGTTCGATTCCAGTCAAGGGCATATGCCCAGGTTGTGGGCTTGATCTCCAGTAGGGGGCATGCAGGAGGCAGCCGATCAATGATTCTCTCTCATCATTGATGTTTCTATCTCTCTCTCTCCATTCCTTTCTGAAATCAATAAAAATATATTAAAAAAAAAAAAGCAAGAGACCTTTGGAGAGAGTTTGTTGACTAAATGAGGGACCTGAAAGAATAAAGCTACAATGATTCACTGATGCTGGATCCTTTATGGGCAGCGGGCCCTGATGCCCTTCCCGTCTTGTGTAACAACAGCCTCTTTCTGGCTGGAGGGAAGGACCAATGAGGCACATGGCCCAAAGCAGGAGTTTCGGGTTCTAGAAGAGCAGGTGTGTGTGTGTGTGTGTGTGTGTGTGTGTGTGTGTGTGTGCGCGCACAGCATCCAGGGTTGCCCCAGCCTGAGAGATTCAGACAGAAAAGGGTCTGCCCCACTGTCCAGATGCTCCTGCTCATCAGCGCCCCCCCTCAGGCACTTGGATTTGCACCTCCTCCTGCCCCTCAATCAACCCCCGACTCCTCTCTACCTTCCATGGCTTCGTTCTCCCTTTTCTGAAAGATGCACAAGCGTTGCACTTTGGTTTTGTCGTTGCTGCTGGTGCTTCCTCAGATCGGCCCATTATCTCCACTTACGTTGAGAAAAGAGCCTGAATACATGATTACTAGTCCTTTTATTTCTCCCTCGGCTTCCAGGGGGTGGCTTTCTTGCCTGGGATCCTCTGTGTCGCTGGGAGCGGCAGGGAACGGAGGTGCTGACAGCTCATGTTGGGTGTTTACTACGCTGTGAGTTTATGACAGCCTTGTTTCCATACTGACAGCGAACGCCATATGGAGAGGGAAAAATGCTGTCAGATGAACCCTTAAGCAATCACAACACAGTACATGAAGTCTTATAATTGCTTTTGGAAAAGTGGGGGGTTGCTTCAATCACATCAGCAGCGTGGCGCTCTGTGCCATGATTGAATAAAACGGGAGTTTGACATCAGGTGATTTACTCTCCTGTGTTTGGGCTGGGGAAGCTCCGCTGACTGGGAAGGGCTGGGGGCGTTTGTTTTCCTCACCTGTGGGCATGGGTATGTGGGAGGCAGGGAGAATGCAGGGCGGTATGCTAACAGGTGCAGCCGCAGACCTGTCACCCTCTGGGCCTCCGTCCAGACTCCCCACTGTGGCTGACGAGGACACTCATCTAACTTGACATTTTATTACTGTCACTTGGGATCTTGTCAGCTCACACCCCGCTCCACCACCACCCCTGCGCCCCGCCCCCCCCGCCCCCCCCCCTCCCACACACACACTCCCTTTCCAACAGAATCCAAGATCCCTGAGGGCTGGGACCACATCCCATCCCCGCCCTGCAGGTCCTGGCCCGCAGGGTTGTGGGTTAAGTGTTTGTGAACCGTCTATGCGTGGAAAGGTGGACTGGATTAAGGTGATAGTTCAAGGCTAGTTTCAGCCCTTAAACCACTCGAGGAGGGGGCCCCATTGATCAAAGTACCCACTTGTGAGAATGAGAAATGTTAGAGTGCCTTCTTGTCCAGCAGAATACCTAGAGCCAGGGAACTCCTACAAAACCAGTCCCTGCCCTCAGGCAGTTTCCCATGAGAGGGGGGGGGGGGCTGTGAGACTCCCCGGTCTGGAGACCTAGTCACTTGCTCCTTCAGTCGCAAGAGACAAACCCAACACCAACCGGCCTCAGCACGGACTCTGGTGAGGACCCTGCAGGCGCCGCTGGCCTGGCCTGGCAGGCTCGGGGCCCTGTGCTCTTCGGGCACCAGGTTTCTCACTTCACTCGGCTCTCTCCCCTGTGCTGGCTTCGTTCTCCGTGGGCTCACTGCCTGGTGTGAGGGACAGTTGCGGCAGCTCTGGGGTGACCAGTCCCTCAGCCTTGTCACCCAAAGAAGAACAAGTACCTAGCAAAGTTCTAGCAAAAACCCTGGAAGGACTCCAAGGCCCACTCAGGTCAGGGAACCTATCGTGTGGCCGTGGGAAGGGGGCTCTGATTGGTTAGGGCTGGCTGGATTCTTACAGACCGGAGAGAAGGTTCCCTAGAGGAAGGGAGATGGCGCAGACCGCAAGTCCACATCCATGATGACCACATAAGCATTTGCTATGTGCCAGGCTCTGGTCTGAGTCTTTTCTACGAGTTGTCTTATTCAGTCCTCATGATAGTCCCAGGAGCTGGGTACCATTGCTGTTTCCAGTTTACGGGTGAGGAAACCGAGGGGTAAATGTGTCCAGTGAGTTGTCCCAGGTCACACAGGCAGGAAGTGGGGAGGCTGGGATTTGAACCCAGGCGGTTTAGCTCCATAACCCAGGCTCACAGCCCCCGACTCCCGACCTGCCCGTGGCTAAGCTCTTTGTGCATGGACATGATGGCTGTATTCCTATCTCCCGTTGTAGTCCCCATCTCCAGAGAAACTCCCCGTCCTGGCTCCTCCTCTGCAGGTGGCAAGGACAGTCATTCCTCCTGTCCAGGTAGCTCCTAACCCAGGTCTAACTCAGCCCGCTTCCTGGTTCCCCATGAAATCTCCTGACTGTTTCTGCACAGCTGCAGGGTCAAAGGCAAATTCACAGTGCTCGAGAAGGCTCAAGGCCATGGGCCTCAGCCCTGGAGAAAGCCTCTGGTAGTCATTGCAGGAAGAGGCAAGAAGGGACCCCCCACCAACCTCCATCTCACGTCCCACATGGGCTTTCATTTTTCAGAGGAAGACGGAGGCCCAGAAAGGACAAGTGAGCTTCCTGAAGTCACACAGCACGTCACTGGCGAGGCCTCTCGTGGCGACTGAGTGGCTGGGAGCTACTAGCCACGGCCACTTTCCGTCTCTGGGCCCCCAGCGCCTCCGCTGGAAAAAGCAGGCTTTTCATAATTTCAAACATCCCAAGACTGGCTTTGTTCCAGTTGGACAAGAATGAAGGTTTTTTTTACTGTATTCATTAGGATGCTTTGAATTACAAGTAATTAACTTTTCTTTTCCAAGCAAGGCTGTTTAGTAAGTGTTTCAGATATGGTTGGGCGGCAGGCACGGTTTGATCCAGAGACTAATGGCACCACCAGGCCCCAAGTCTACTTGTAATTCTCCCAGTTCTGGCCTCCTCTGTGAGTCAGCCTCGCCCTCGCAGCCGCTTCCTTCCCAGGGTCAAGAACACTGCAGCAGGCCCTGGCCTCACCCCTCGCACCCCATCCACAGGCCGAGAAACCACCTCTGCTCAACGTGCCAGTGTGGTTCACTCTGGTTTTACTGGTGTGGGTGACATGCCTGCCACCCTTATCCAGTCACGTTAACCCGGGGATGTGACATGCTGATGGCCAGCCAGGTGCAGTCATAGTCCTCAGAACGGCTGGCACCTCCACACAGAAACCAGGGCATCGGAACGGGGAGTGGGCTGGGAGCGGAGGCTGGGCCGTCAGTGGCAGCTTCCTCTGCACTGACCTCGTCCCCTCTGAGTCTGCAGGGCCTGGGGACACATAAGGGCCCCTGAGAGTTTACCAGGCACCTTGCTCCATCCATCTGGGGCATTACATCCGGGTGCGGGTGGATGGGACGGCCCTGCCTGGCCCTCTTCTGGGTCTCACCGCATTCTTCTTTTCTTGTCTCCAGACAGA